>NC_092112.1:38971605-39571605 GCF_045679555.1 Salvelinus alpinus | reverse complement strand
GCACATCACCCGCTGAATATGACCGGTGTCAAAAAAGTTATAGTTAATCAAGAACGCTCTAGATGACATGTAAACAGCCTAACCAGCGTTGCTACAGCGAGTAAAATGGTTCGAGTGAACACAAATCCTAACAGTGAGGTGTTCTCTCATTTGTGTCTGGAAGTAGCTAACTAGCCAGTTAGCTCGGGTGCGTGGTTTGGACAAGCATGCATTGGCAGGCAAGCTGCAGAAGGACGAGGAGGCTACAATTCCCCATCGTTTATCAGTTAAATTTTGACGGCCAACTAGCAGAAAACGTGTTAGGGTTTATCTGATGATCCTTCGTTACATTTTTGCTATGCTTGCTCTGGCTAGCATTTAGTTGTTGATCTTGTTGTTGTTGTGCATAACTGAGGGATTAGGCCTACCTTTTCATGGTTGTTTGATCAATAGGACTATAAAGTTCCTAAATGTAAGAGGACTCCCGTGGTGTTTACATATTTGCAGAAATCCATTCAGGTGTATTTTAAGGCTTTTGGCGAACGCGTGCTAATGATGTAAAGTCACGCTGTTGCAACTGCCTGTAAACACACAGTCCAGTTCAAAGTGAATGATGGCAGTCCCGTTTGGCAAATGGCTTGTTTGTATAAAGGCCTACTGTAGCTTTGATTGGCTATAGCTCAGGTCTGTGTACAGTCGTGGCCAAAAGTTTTGAGAATGACACAAATATTAATTTCCACAAAGTTTGCTGCTTCAGTGTCTAGATATTTTTTACTATGGAATACTGAAGTATAATTACAAGCATTTCATAAGTGTCAGGCTTTTATTGACAATTACATGAAGTTGATGCAAAGAGTCAATATTTGCAGTGTTGACCCTTCTTTTTCAAGACCTGCAATCCGCCCTGGCATGCTGTCAATTAACTTCTGGGCCACATCCTGACTGATGGCAGCCCATTCTTGCATAATCAATGGAGTTGGAGTATGTCAGAATTTGTGGGTTTTTGTTTGTCCACCTGCATCTTGAGGATTGACCACAAGTTCTCAATGGGATTAAGGTCTGGGGCGTTTCCTGGCCATGGACCCAAAATATCTATGTTTTGTTCCCAGAGCCACTTAGTTATCACTTTTGCCTGTTCCTGGATGGTTGGGAGAAGTTGCTCTCGGAGGATGTGTTGGTACCATTCTTTATTCATGGCTGTGTTCTTAGGCAAAATTGTGAGTGAGCCCACTCCCTTGGCTGAGAAGCAACCCCACACATGAATGGTCTCAGGATGCTTTACTGTTGGCATGACATAGGACTGATGGTAGCGCTCACCTTGTCTTCTCCGGACAAGCTTTTTCCCGGATGCCCCAAACAATCGGTACGGCGATTCATCAGAGGAAATGACTTTACCCCAGTCCTCAGCAGTCCAATCCCTGTACCTTTTGCAGAATATCAGTCTGTCCCTGATGTTTTTCCTGGAGAGAAGTGTCTTCTTTGCTGCCCTTCTAGACACCAGGCCATCGATGCAATTCATCGATCACTCTTCATAACATTCTGGAGTATATGCAAATTGCCATCATACAAACTGAGGGAGCAGACTTGGTGAAAATTAATATTTGTGTCATTCTCAAAACTTTTGGCCACGACTGTAGACTCCGGTCCTGGACAAGACAGGTGTTTTTATTTGGTTTTATTTGCTGCAGTGTCTAATAATTGTACAAACGCATTGCCGCTTTCCCACTATATATTACTATAGAGTTTTCACAAATTACAATACTTAATTCCCAAACATTTTAAGGATTTATGAAAACATGAAAATTACCTTATCTAAGTGTTATAGATTGTGGGAGTGTACATAAACAGATTTTAATAAGATTTCATGTTGCTAAAATGTGGTCAGTTCTACTTTAAATCCAACAATATTTCACACACAAGTTATTTTCAAAGAGATGGCTAACATCAGCAAGCTAGCTGCAATAAAATAAAAATAAAAACTGTTCCTCTCATCCCAGATGACTTATCATTTGAAAATGTAACTTATTGTTGACAGTTATTCTTGAAAAGGGAGAAGCTAACAAATTAGCAACAATATCCTCTTTGATAACACCTGCTGCAGCCGCTGCAAACTAGCCGACAACAAAATCTAGCTAGCTAGACCGTGGGAAAACTACTGCTCGCTTTTGCGCAGTGACCTGTTGGCCTTTAATAAGGCAGATGTTTCCATACATGTTTTTGTAATAAAGGTCCCACCCATTAAGTCAAAATGTGATTGGTTGATTCGACTATCACTCCAAAATTTTGCACTTATACAGTTGAATGGCAGATGCCTTTATATATCTTCTGATGGCCTAGCAGCCGGCTGACTTAGCTAGCTAGATTTATTCCCCAGAGACCAGCAAAGTCTTCAGTGTTAACCCTTTTTCCTTTCCAACAAAAACTCAAGAGATTAAATCAGAACATCATTGAAAATAATGATAATTATTTTATAAATCCTTAGCCCTTCTCTGAAGGCGTGGAAGGCCCATTGTTCCCCACTGTGTTTGGGTTAGTAATCATTTGTAGAGTGACTCTGTTTTCCCTCAACATGCATTTATTCACTATTCAGAATGTTTAAAGAATCCATATGCTGTTCTGAAATAAGAACACAGAAATACTGGACGTTTTGAACTCTTATGGTGGTGATTTGACAAAATTACAATCATGGTCTTGAATTGGACTTGCATTCTTCTGGTCTCGGACCCCTTGTCCCCCTCCTGGTCTCAAACCCCTTGTCCCCCTCCTGGTCTCGCACCCCTTGTCCCCCTCCTGGTCTCCCCCCCTTGTCCCCCTCCTGGTCTCGAACCCCTTGTCCCCCTCCTGGTCTCGTACCCCTTGTCCCCCTCCTGGTCTCGGACCCCTTGTCCCCCTCCTGGTCTCGGACCCCTTGTCCCCCTCCTGGTCTCGGACCCCTTGTCCCCCTCCTGGTCTCGAACCCCTTGTCCCCCTCCTGGTCTCGGACCCCTTGTCCCCCTCCTGGTCTCGGACCCCTTGTCCCCCTCCTGGTCTCGAACCCCTTGTCCCCCTCCTGGTCTCGGACCCCTTGTCCCCCTCCTGGTCTCGTTCTTGACTCAGTCTTGACTCGGTCTCGCCCCCCCCTCTGGTCTTGACTCTGACTATATTTACTCTGGTCTTGGTCTTGAATCGGTCTCGTTTTAGGTGCTCTCGAACAAAACACTGCGCTACAGCATACAATGACATTCTAGACTATTCTGTGCTTCCAGCTTTGTGGCAACAGTTTGGGGAAGGCCCTTTCCTGTTTCAGCATGACAATGCCCCTGTGCACAAAGCGAGGCCCATACAGAAATGGCTTGTCGAGATCTGTGTGGAAGAACTTGACTGGCAAGCCGAGAACTGTGACCTCAACTACATCAAACAGGCCTAATCGCCCAACAGCAGTGTCTGACCTCACTAATGCTCGTGGCTGAATGGAAGCAAGTCCCCACAGCAATGTTCCAACATATTGTGGAAAGCCTTTCCAGAAGAGTGGAGGCTGTTATAGCAGCAAAGGGGACCAACCCCATATTAATGGCCATGATTTTGGAATGAGATGTTCAAGCAGGTGTCCACATACTTTTGGTACTGTAGTGTACATTGTTCCCCTTTCACAGTAACATTCCATGCACAAAGTTCCTCTAATACAGTAGCAGGAGTAAATATATTTGAAGCTAGAACCCAACATTAGGAAGTATTGTGTGAAGAGAAGTGCAGCTCTGTCGCCGCTCTGCTCACTGTATTTTCTCTCGCTCTCTGTCATGCTGCGTATGGAAGTAGTAGCCTTCCCCTGGCTAAGAGTCATTCAGGGGCCAGTCTCTCTGAAAAGAGAAACGGTCAGAAAGAGTAAGTATGTCCTCACTGTAAACTCAATGAGTTAGGCTACAGTGACTCATAATAGTTTGAAATGCAGGGCCGTGTTCATTAGGGCACACCATAACAAAACATTTTGCAATGGAAAACCAAAACACGGGTTTCTTATTGGACAATTCCAGGTAGTTTGCTGGTGCCTAATGAACACGGCCCTGTTCTATCTATAGCAGGTAATCGCAAATAGATATCCTTGTTAGCTTAGTATTCTGTACTCATATTGAAAGTACAAAGGAGGTGTTTGTTAAGATGACTGAAGTGGCTTAGAAACATGGACCAGCGTGTGTGGGGGTGGTGGGTAGTTTGGTTCCACTTAGGAGCACTGTGCTGTCTGTCTCTGCTCTGCTGTCACTTGTCTTTTTTTCCCCCCTCGGGTTTCTCCTCTGCCTGCCCAGCTTTTTTTTCTATCCTGTTCCTTTCTTCTTTTCTGTTTATCTGTGTGTCCTTTCCTCCCTCCCCAAGCAGCTTCGTCCGCTCTCTGAGGGAGGAGAGCCTCTCAGGGCGCTCCTTTAACCCAATGAGGAGGGGCACTAGCCTCAATGAGTGAGTGTGCATGGTGCTGGTGTATCACTCCTCCATTAGCGGAGGGATAAAGCCGTGAAAAGTCTGACCATTTGCCTGCTGCCTCGAAACCAACAATGAACGTTTGTAACATTGGCATTGACCTCTAAATAATAACCTATACTAATACGGTGTTCATGGTCTTGTACTTTTCCACTTTTTCTTTGCATGTGTGTGCGTGTTTTTTGTCGTGTGTATTTCTGTGTGTGTTGTGTGAGTGTACTTCCTTCACTATGCTCCTGTGTGTGTCCTGTCTCTCCTCTCCACTCTCTCTCTCTCTCTCTCTCTCTCTCTCTCTCTGGGCTCAGCCTGTCTGCTCTGGGTAGTGACACAGAGGGCGATGGGGACGAGCTCTTTTCTGACTATGATAATAAACGGAGCTGCTTGGAGCACAGGTGAGCTGCAGGCTTCTCTTTCACAGCAGACATCTTCTTTCTCTCTCACCCTCTCTCGCTCTCTTTTGTACCCCATCCCCTCTGTTCTCCCTCTCTTTCTCTCTGTGCTGTGCAGTGCCACACTCCTTAGTATCTCTTATATGACATGCCTGTCTCCTCTACCTCAGTCAATGAATATGAGTTGAATGTGTTTTTGGCCTCCAGCCTTAGGCCTTGCTTCTTTTGTTTTTCCACCAGGAGAGCAGCAGATTCGGACCCGGCCCCACAGAGGAGTGCTGCAGGTGGGGGGTTCCACTCAGGAGAAGCCCATCACAGAGACCTCTCAGGCAGCAAGAACGGTGAGAGCAGTTGTGTGTGTGTGTGTGTGTGTGTGTGTGTGTGTGTGTGTGTGTGTGTGTGTGTGTGTGTGTGTGTGTGTGTGTGTGTGTGTGTGTGTGTGTTATGAACTGTAGCAAGGGTTGTATAGACTAATTTTAACATGAGTATGTGAGTTGAGTAGATGCTTTTATCTCCAGAATGATGCACTTTTGTTAAGTACTATTACCAGGGCCGTGCACAGAGCAGGGCAGGTGCTACCCCCCCATTAACTTCATTGGTCCATGGCCTCACACAGGCAAAAAGCTGAAATGTGCTACTTTCATCTGCTTGCTCTGCCCTTATAGTTAGCCTCGCATTGAAGTGTTTTACCATTTTCTTTTCAGGACAACCAGGGCTACAAGTGGAACACAAAACAATTTGACATTAACAGTTGCATTCATGACAAATGTCAATAAACAAATAAGATCTGGCAAGCAAACACCTGATTTAAAAAAAAAGAAAATGCGTTCATAAGCATTTCTGTAAGTACAGAAATTGTTTGCTCAATGGGAAATGAATATCCAACTAGTCAGTGACCACTGTTTGGAGTTTATTACAGTATTATAGACAATATGTCCAGGGTTTTCCTATGATCTTCTATGTAGAAGAACCCTTTACCTTCTCACGACTATTGTGTGGCTTTTCATAGAGGGGTCATTAGTCTGTAGCTGAAACCGTTCAGGCTTTCCAGACGTTTTTGTGAGAAGAACTGTTTTCACGAACAAGGCTCTAGCTCCGGCAGAAGCAGTAGACGAATCTAATGCAAGAAATCCAGAACTCTGTAGCTCAAACACACAACGGGTTAGAAGCACTAAATCACGCCGGTGTGATCGTGGGATTTAAGAGGTTTTAATACCATGAATAAATCAACCTGAAATCCAGTCATAGACTTCTACTGCTCCTCTAGCCAAATCATTTTATTTTTTAACATAGGCCTTAATTCTCTGCAAAAACACACTCGCTCATCACACAATGCAGTCTAAGCATGTTAGAACCACAGATGAGAGGAAGTTTGTTAAGTGTCTTTGCTAAAACAACTACTGGGGTAGGCTATACCAGCTGATCATCGCTATTGTAGGCTCGATAAATTAGCTAGTGAGCTAGGCTATGCTGTCAAAACAAGCTAACTAGTCTTTACTTATTTCAATTTGTTCTGCTACTGGCAAAGTCGAACTGCAGTTGTTGCACCAATCAAATGGGCACTTTTTTTTTATAGGGCTCTATCTGTGCACGTGCCTGACTATTACTCTGGATTCTTTGCTTCTTGAGTAAATCCTTCGAATGCTTTTTCTAGGTACTTCTTCTAACCCCAGAGACGAAGGATTCAAAGACTTGAAAATGATAAATGATAAAACCGGATCTTCCGTGCAGGGTATGATCTTAACCCAATTCCAGGTTTTATTTCTTTATATTATGCTGTTTTTGGTGGGTTACATATTTGAATTGTATTTATTTCATATACACCACAAGATCAAAAGTATGATCTGCTCGTCGAACATCTCATTCCAAAGTCATGGGCATTAATATGTAGTTGGTCCCCCCTTTGCTGCTGTAACAGCCTCCACTCTTCCAGGAAGGCTTTCCACTAGATGTTGGAACATTAGTGAGGTCGGGCACTGATTTTGGGCTATTAGGCCTGGCTCGCTGTTGTCGTTCCAATTCATCCCAAAGGTGTTCAATGGGGTTGAGGTCAAGAGCAGGCCAGTCAAGTTCTTACACACCGATCTCGACAAACCATTTTCTGTTTAGACCTTGCTTTGTGCACGGCGGCATTATCATGCTGAAACAGGAAAGGGCCTTCCACTAACTGTTGCCACAAAGTTGGAAGCACAGAATCGTGTAGAATATCATTGTACGCTGTAGGGTTAAGATTTCCCTTCACTGGAACTAAGGGGCCTAGCCCGACCATGGAAAAACTGCCCCAGACCATTATTCCTCCAACAAACTTTACATTTGGCAATACTCATCGGGGCAGGTAGCGTTCTCCTGGCATCCGCCAAACCCAGATTCGTCCGTCGAACTGCCTGATGGTAAAGCGTGATTCATCACTCCAGAGACGCTTGGCATTGTGCATGGTGATCTTAGGCTTGTGTGCAGCTGCTCGGCCATGGACATCCATTTTAATTAAGTTCCCGACAAACAGTTATTGTGCTGACATTGCTTCCAGAGGCAGTTTGGAACTTGGCAGTGAGTGTTGCAACCGAGTAGATACGATTTTGGCGGTCCCGTTCTGTGAGCTTGTGTGGCCTACCACTTCGCGGGAGAGCTGTTGTTTTTCCTAGACGTTTCCACTTCACAATAACAGCACTTACAGTTGACTATGGCAGAAATTTGATGAACTGACTTGTTGGAAAGCTGGAATCCTATGATGGTGCCACGTCAAAAGTAACTGAGCTCTTCAGTGAGGCCATTCTACTGCCAATGTTTATCTTTGGAGATTGCACATGCATGGCTGTGTGCTCAATTTTATACACCTGTCAGCAACGGGTGTGGCTGAAATAGCCAAATCCACTAATTTGAAGTGTTGTCCACATACTTATGTATATATAGAGTATCATCCTGATATACCCCTCTTTGTTTTGCCAGATGACGACTACGGCGATGACTTTAACAGGTAATGTAGGGCGTTGTACTGTGTCTTCCCTAGATCTCACTAGCTATTTTTAGATGCTGCTCAGTGCTCGTTCAGTTTCATGCCCTATCTGTGCCATGAGAGATATAAATCTAAAGGGTTTCCCTTCTCCGCACGTTTCTTGTTTACTGTCACCAGCCATCGATCGGATATCTCCAAGAGTGAGGTGAGCATCGGAGAAGAGATCGAGGAGGTTTCCATCGAGGGACCCGACAACAGCGATAAGGTAGGTGTGTGTGGGAGGGGGGGGGGATACCTAGTCAGTTGCACAGCTGAATGCATTAAACCAAAATTGATCTTCCTCATTTAAGTCAACGCCTCTGAATCAGAGCGGCGCGAGGAGCTGCCTTAATTGACGTCCACGTCATCGGTGCCTGTGTGTCATAGGAAGGGCAACAGGCAGTCAACCCTACATATGTGTAAAGCTAGTCAGCAGTGGGCCCTTGTAGTTACCACAGTTTTAGGTTGAGTTTTACATAGAGGCATATTCCAGTATAGGGTGGGGATAGGAATCAAAATGTAATTGACCGTTTATATGCTCTTTGAGCACATTCTATTAGCTAAATTTGACATGTTCCCTATAATCATGCCATACATAAATAGGTCTAATAAATATGCATTTTATGTTAGTAGGTGTCTTTGGTGGTATTTCTATATTACCTTATCTCACACACTCACCCTTTCTATTCTCTCCTCCTCTTCGCCCTCAATACCGCCCCCAGTTTGATGAGATCACTCAGGACCTCAGCGTATCTCAGCTCAGCCAGAGTCAAGGAGCTGACTACATGGAAGAGGTGGCATGACAATCCCATCAGCCTTACACCACAAAGGCCATTTCTACTACGTTAACTATTATTTATGTTATGTGTGCACATAATTTGTGTACATTTGTGTTCATGGATCGAATAAAATTACCACTGTCACCGAGATTGTTCTTGAGCAGGGTTTTAATTGTGCTTTTTTTGGGGGGGGGGGGGGTTAGTATAGAGATGACTGTAAAGGATCTGATGGGTGACATGTTGAGACATCAAGGACATTTTATGTCAATCTGAAACCCACAATGTGGGGAGGTTACTGTAATTTGTGCTGTGCCAATTACAGTACCCGCAGTTGGTTGGCTGTTTAGATGTCATCCTACTGGCAGACCACTGCAAAATGCTTCCATACTTAGTTACATCTAGTGAAATGTCAAACTTTTCATACCTGTCTGTATAACTTTAAATTGTATGCAGAGGATGTAGACAACCATGTTATTAATCATAGTAGATAATGACAACTATGGTATGTAAGTACATTAAATAGCTTTATTCATAACTCTTCAGTGATATTGTTTTGCTAAATCATTTTTTTTTTTTTTTTTAATCTTTTATTAAAACAGTATCCCCCACAAAGCATGTCTGTACAACCATACTAGTGCAATATACCTCAGGTTTGAGCATGTTGTGAGATTTTTTTTCGATCATACCACGCTCAAAGTTGCTTAGGTCACTCGTTTTGCCCATTCTAACATTCAATCAAACACTAACTGAATGCCTCGACGCCTGTCTGCCTGCTTTATTATAGCAAGCCATGGCCACGTGACTCACTGCCCTGTGAAGCATTTTTGTGAACAGGGTGGTGTACCAAATAAACTGAAAGCATATTTCTTGAGTTCCTATGCTTTATCTTGTGGTTATGTAGGTGTCAGGCTGCCAACTGAGGTTTTGAGAACTTGCAGCGACACTGCTTGGCCACACACACGTAGGTTGATCAAACGGACAAAAACTTTACTTCGTCCTTGCTGATCAGACAAAACAGATATACTGTAATCGCTGAGGTTCACAGCTTCACTTCTTCAGACTTGGCTTAGAAAAGTCCCAAGAGTATTTTGTAAAACTTTATTACTCCGTTATTCTGGTAAGTCCTCTCGCACAACAAATGGAATTATATGTGACCTAGGCAATCTTAGCATGTTTCTAAAAATATATATATTTTACTGTAATATTGAAAGAGGAAAAACTGCTGGGTTAAATATGTTCAATATGCACTTAAATGTTTATTTGGAAACATAGTGGTAATGTATGTAAAAAATATTTTACTGTGGATTATATTGTATCTATTGTAAACAAATCTGTTGATTTCTAAATCATGCCCTACCTGAAATTGACACAGCTGCACCATTTGGACATAATTTAAATTCTACTTTTGACTGTCTTGTCTGACATTGTATTGTCTGCATTGATGCACTTTGTACCATTTTATTACCCTTCATTATTTTCACAGAAACACTTTTATCATAATAGTTGTGTGCAATAGATTCATTCTACTTGAGGCAGCTTTTTTTTGTTTGTTTACGTTTATTATGCAGTCTGAACTCACATTACCTGAAGAAAAAAAATCCCCTCGGGATCTTGCTGGAATGTATCATATCCAATCAAATATGCATGAACTCTGCAGCTAGGGAAGCTAAGGAAATGCCCACTCTATGCAAAGAATAAGTAGTGTGTCACAAAACATATTGTACAACATAACCTATTCAAAATCCTTTGACTAAGCTGTCTGGCCCAGATTGATCCTTCATCACAGCCCAGACTGAACAGACATGGTTGTATTAGCCCACCATCACCAATAGCTCAGAAAATAAAGGAAAAAATGAAACAAATGGGTTTTATATTTAGATGACTACTAAAGTTAAAACAGAGTGGCTGCTGTTCGGACTTTTTTGACAGCTAAAGATCCCGAAGCTTGTGCGCATGTGGGGGATTAGCTACGTTACGCAGGCTCTGCGAGAACAGGCTAACGTTACTGTCGAATGGTGCTCGTTTAATAAAGTTACATCAAAACGGAATCAATGTCTGCACGATAACAAGGGCTAATGATAGTATTATACATAACATAACCGAATATAATAGCATGGTATAACGTTACTGTAAGACAAAAAAACACCACCTAATTTCTTTTGAGATTTTAAGATGATTGTGCGAATGGTCTGTATTTTTACCCCATGATGCCAAAACTCAACAGTACGAGCCACTCAGCAAAAGATGTGCTTTGATTTAATGATTTAAACTAAACAGGTAGGCTATGCTAGTTTAACGCCATCTCATCTGCTCTAAAATGCTACATTTTCAAAACAACACTAAGCTACTTCCGAACAAAACTATAACTCAAGAAAATCTAAATGCATATCCCCATTAATAAATTGACTGAGATAACGGTTGGTATCAGATGCTGCGTGGCAGTTTCACCGCTAAATGTGTAGGATTATCATCCACAACTGATAGTAAGAAATGTGACAGGAGGGCGACAACAAAAATGTGTGTTGAACATGATTCGGATCTTCAACTCTGGGGAAAAGGGGGTCGACGGGGCGATTACCTACGGATCCGCAGCCTGGCCAAGTTAAAACGCACTGGATTGGTGTAAACATGGGAGAGAGAGCGTTTCATTCCACCATACTATTTTACAACAGTCTGCGCTATTCATCTGAAATCGAAGTCACATTGAGATTGACTTCATAATTTAAACCTGACACTAAACTGATTTTCTAATTAAAATTGAAAAACTAATAGAAATAAAAACGAATATTAAAACACAAAACTATAATAACCTTGGTACATTCAGGAAGTGAATATATGGCTTAACTTCTTTTGTCAGGTAAAAAGGTATATTATAAGATTGAAGACAAAATATGCAGGAAAAATACAGTATGTTTGAGAAATCTAACATACAGTTGAAGTCGGAAGCTTACATACACCTTAGCCAAATATATTTAAACTCAGTTTTTCACAATTCCTGACATTTAATCCTAGTAAGAATTCCCTGTTTTAGGTCAGTTAGGATCCCCACTTTATTTTAAGAATGTGAAATGTCAGAATAATAGTAGAGAGAATGATTTATTTCAGCTTTTATTTATTTCATCACATTCCCAGTGGGTCAGAAGTGTACATACACTCAATTAGTATTTGGTAGCATTGCTTTAAATTGTTTAACTTGGGTCAAACGTTTTGGGTAGCCTTCCACAAGCTTCTCACAATAAATTGGGTGAATCTTGGCCCATTCCTCCTGACAGAGCTGGTGTAACTGAGTCAGGATTGTAGGCTTCCTTGCTCGCACATGCATTTTTTAGTTCTGCCCGCAAATTTTCTATGGGATTGAGGTCAGGGCTTTGTGATGGCCACTCCAATACCTTGACTTTGTAGTCCTTAAGCCATTTTGCCACAACTTTGGAAGTATGCTTGGGGTCATTGTCCATTTGGAAGACCCATTTGCGACCAAGCTTTAACTTCCTGACTGATATCTTGAGATGTTGCTTCAATATATCTGCATAATTTTCCTTTCCTCATGATGCCATCTATTTTGTGATGTGCACCAGTCCCTCCTGCAGCAAAGCACCCCTACAACATGATGCTCCCCACCCCCGTGCTTCACGGTTGGGATGGTGTTCTTCGGCTTGCAAGCTTCCTCCTTTTTCCTCCAAACATAACGATGGTCATTATGGCCAAACAGTTCTATTTTTGTTTCATCAGACCAGAGGACATTTCTCCAAAAAGTACAATCTTTGTCCCCATGTGCAGTTGCAAAATGTAGTCTGACTTTTTTATGGCGGTTTTGGAGCAGTGGCATCTTCCTTGCTGAGTGGGCTTTCAGGTTATGTCGATATAGGACTCGTTTTACTGTGGATGTAGATACTTTTGTACCTGTTATCTCCAGCATCTTCACAAGGACCTTTGCTGTTGTTCTGGGATTGATTTGCACTTTTTGCACCAAAGTACGTTCATCTCTAGGAGACAGAACGCGTCTCCTTCCTGAGCGGTATGACGGCTGCGTGGTCCCATGGTGTTTATACTTGCGTACTATTGTTTGTACAGGCATTTTGAAATTGCTCCCAAGGATGAACCAGACTTTGTGGAGGTCTACAATTTTTTTCTGAGGTCTAGGCTGATTTCTTTTGATTTTCCCATGATGTCCAGCAAAGAGGCACTGAGTTTGAAGGTAGGCCTTGAAATACATCCACAGGTACACCTCCAATTGACTGAAATGTTGTCAATTAGTCTATCAGAAGCTTCTAAAGCCATGACATAATTTTCTGGAATTTTCCAAGCTGTTTAAAGGCACAGTCAACTTAGTGTATGTAAACTTCTGACCCACTGGAATTGTGATGCAGTGAATTATAAGTGAAATAATCTGTCTGTAAACAATTGTTGGAAAAATTACTTGCGTCATGCACAAAGTAGATGTCCTAACCGACTTGCCAAAATTATAGTTTATTAACAAGATAATTGTGGAGAGGTTGAAAAACGAGTTTTAATGACTCCAACCTAAGTGTATGTTAACTTCCGACTTCAACTGTAAATTAAGATTTGTAAAAAATATATACAATTCCTGATTGGATTTGAGATATGCTTTGAGAACAGTCACCATGCGGAAGGGAAGAATAGTAATAAGAGTCAAAGGTGGAACAACAACTTTTATTTCTTTGTCAATAACATTGTGCCATTTTCATATTCAAAACACATAGATTTTTTAAATTACCAACTTACTGCAATAAAGTATTGTGTGTCATTGTACACAAAATTTAAACCACTTTTTTTCACTTGAGATACTTTACCACACTCTCATGCATTTACAGAGGGAATTGGGTCACTCAGTGTCGTGGTTATATAACCTGGTTTCTCTGAAAATTTCCAATCTCTGTATCACACCACACCACATCGCTAACCCCATTCAACCCCAGTTTACTTTATAGTCACACTTTTGTAAGGATGCTAATTAGCTACACTCAGATTTTTGCAAAAGTCCAAAGGCTTTGTAATTATAATAATTGATGTATACAGTAGTTGAAATTGATAGAATAGATTTAAGTAAGTAAGAGTAATGCATTTTTTAGTTAGAGTACATACAGTACTGTATGTTGAAAATAAATGATAATTTCGGTCAAATTCCAAGTGTGGTAAATGAAAGGCCTATTCTTCTCTGAGTTCTCTCTCTCTCTCTCTCTCTCTGAATAGGAGAAAATGGATGGTACAGATTATAGTGAGTCAACAAATGTCATTACAGAGGACTATGGTGAGATGGATTATGTGGAGCCATGTCAAATGACAAAAAACAACAGTGTGGAGAGAGTGGTGCGACTCTACATCCACTCTGTCATCTGCATCCTGGGTTTACTGGGCAACATCCTGGTGATCGTCACCTACGCCTTCTACAAGAAGGCCAAGTCCATGACGGACGTTTACCTTCTGAACGTGGCCATAGCCGACATGTTGTTTGTGGCGGCTCTGCCCCTGATCATCTACAATGAGCAGAGTGACTGGGCCATGGGGATGGTGGCCTGTAAGATTCTCAGAGGGGCCTACAGCGTCAACCTGTACAGTGGTATGCTGCTTTTAGCCTGTATTAGCACCGACCGGTACATCGCTATTGTCCAGGCCCGCCGCTCCTTCAGGCTCCGCTCCTTCACTCTCCTCTACAGCCGCATCATCTGTGCTACAGTCTGGAGCCTGGCCCTGCTCCTCTCTGTCCCCACCTTTGTCTACTACGAGCGTTATGTGCCTGCACACAGCTTCTACAATGTAAGTGAGAATGGATTCTATGATTACAGCAATGCTATGACACCTGTTGCTCTGAAGAACCCTATATCCTCAGAGTCAGAAGAGGACTCTGTGATTTGCAACTTCAGGTTCCCGGACAATGCCACGGCCCGCCAGATGAAGGTCCTGGTCCCCAGCACCCAGATGGCGGTGGGCTTCCTCTTGCCTCTGTTGGTCATGGGATTCTGCTACGCCAGCGTCATCATCACCCTGCTGCGCGTCAAGAACTTCCAGAGACATAAGGCAGTG
Organism: Salvelinus alpinus; assembly: GCF_045679555.1. Classification (NCBI taxonomy): domain Eukaryota; kingdom Metazoa; phylum Chordata; class Actinopteri; order Salmoniformes; family Salmonidae; genus Salvelinus; species Salvelinus alpinus. The sequence continues at coordinate 39,556,975 of NC_092112.1, read as the reverse complement.
CGCGTGGTGCTGGCCGTTGTGGTGGTGTTCATTGCCTGTCATCTGCCCTATAACGCTGCCCTGCTCTACGACACGGTCCACATGTTCAACCCCCAGTTTTGCGGGGAGAAGGACACCACCCAAGTGGCCAAGACGGTGACGGAGACGGTGGCCTACCTGCACTGCTGCCTTAACCCGGTGCTGTATGCCTTCATCGGGGTGAGGTTCAGGAACCACTTCAAGAAGATTGTGGAGGATGTGTGGTGCGTGGGGAAGAGGGTCATGAACGTCCGACGCTTCTCCAAGGTCAAGTCCGAGATCTACGTCTCCACCGCCCGCAGGTCTGTGGACGGGTCCTCTACCGACAACGCATCCTCTTTCACCATGTGAGGAGGAGACCCTGTGTTGGAGACTGCTGTTGCTTAGAACCCTAGCGAAGTCTGTTTCATTTACCAATGTCTAGGTGAAAGTCTACACATTCCTTGCACAGTCTTCACAATTTGCTGCCTTCAAATTAAATCTGGGAAAGGGATTAGATAAGCATTTTTCCTCCTGATCTACACAACCTATTCCACATTTTCAAAGAAAAATACCAATTTTAGAACATAAAAAAAAAAACACCCCAGAGGTAATACTTTGTGAAATCACATTTGGCAGCCATTACAGCTGTGAATCATTTTGAATAAGATTCTACCAACCTTGCATAACTCTAAGTGAAAAACTCAGAAGTGGGCAGGTGGAGTAAGCAGAGCGAGGCAGGTGGAAAGGACGAGACAGGCAGAGCACTGACTATATGCCAGCAGGATAGTACATATCTCCAATCATCTTTGCTGATAGCAATTTTGTGTTTCCATAAATGGATAAATTGGTATAATTTAGCATTTAGATTTAAAGCTTCAACCCTTAGTTACCTCTTCCAATTTCAAATGAGCTTGAAATAGGTGAATAATAACATTTTTATTGTTTTGTGAGACTACAGCTCCAGTGATAAAATAAAAAAATAAAGACACGTTATAATTGAGTAAGTTGTCAAAGCGGTCAACCCGTCTGCCCGGCTTCAGTTGAGTCATTACAATTCAAAACATTCTAAAATCACACACACGCCTCGCACGCTCGCCTTTAGTGAGTTTAGGCCATTTTGTCAAAATTGCTCAATTCATTAAATTTGGTTGGGAATCATTGATCGCAATATTAAAACCTTGTCTCTGATTTTCAAGCAGATTTAAGTCAAGACTGAGACTGGACCATTCATGAACACGTAACACCTCTTTGAATGCCATTCTGGTGTGTCTTTCGTATTATAAAACTTGTGTAATTGTCCCACTGAAAAATAAAAACTCTATCCTAGGGTTAGGTTTTCAGAAGACTGAGGCTTGGCTTTGGTCCTTTCATTGTTCTTTTGATCCTGAAAAACTCCCCAGTTCCTGGCAGTGATAAGCATACCCATAACATGATGCTGCCACCACAACACTTGAAAATAAAGAGGATACACAACATTGTATTCACTTCACATAACAATCTCAGTTCTGACTTAAATTGGATCAAGAATCAGAGACAAGTTTAAATGTACAATGCAGCCATTTTTATCTCAATATCAAATCATTTCTGGGGAACAATTAGGTACCTTAGTGTGATTGTTTTCAATTAAAATCGTCAAAAAGAAACAAAAATAGCTTCTTAGCATAGAGACATTTCTAAAGCAAGTATTTTGCTACTATTTTGCTACCAAACCACCACCTTGTCCCTACCAAATCGCTCGGAGGGCCCTCTCTTGTCACTTATTGCTGACGTACCTCAGAGGATGACTTCCAGGGAGTGACGAGGAGAGCAATAAACCCATCAACTTCAGGACAGACTTGTGACTTGAATTATGCAATTCATGTTCCACTTCATGGTTCCCCCTGTCGTTTTACAAAATATAAACCTCAGTAACAGTTAAACATTTAATTTAGGATTCATTTCATATGTATCAAGTCTCGAAATCAGACATAAACAAATGCACATGGCAGATAACTAGTCACACCTCTCCATTATGTTGTATAACGTTGAACAAACTCCAAACATATGGCGGTGCGCGTCAGGATAGCACTATGCTCTGAAGCCACAACAGCCTCAATCATTTCAACTCCGTCAGTTTGGGGAACTTCTGCATATGGTGGAGGCGTGCGTGAACGCGCAACTGGAGGGCCGAGGAGGGGCGAGGGGAAGGGAGTCATTTGGGATTCAGCCTAGCTGTTATTGGCAGAAAGGTTTGGAACTCTTTCTTATTGGTCTATTAACTCATTTACCGCCTGGTGATGTCACCAGGCAGGCCAAAACTCCAACCCACCAAAACAGGCTGAAATGTCAGGTCTTTTCAAACAGCTCTTACACTAAAAGGGCATTATCATAATTTTTACAATTTCACAGTATTATTCCAACCTCAAAGTGTGGAAGTATATACAGTATAAAACACAGGAAAATCTAATTTTTAACTGCAACGGGCCTTTAAATATTGCTGTCCATCACTGAGTTTGCGCAGTTTTGACAAAAACAATGTATACAGTATATTTTACCTAAGAGTTGTGCAAAGTTGGTAGAATCTTATTCAAAATGATTCACAGCTGTAATGGGGCGGCAGGTAGCCTAGTGGTTAGAGCATTGGGCCAGTAACCGAAAGGTTGCTAGATTGAATACCCAAGCTGACAAGGTAAAAAATCTGTCATTCTGACCCTGAACAAGGCAGTTAACCCACTGTTCCTAGACTATCATTGTAAATAAGAATTTGTTCTTAAGTGACTTGCCTAGTTAAATTTAAAAAAATGGCTGCCAAAGGTGCTTCCAACAAATAGCAATGGGGTGTGAAGACAAATGCAATCGAGACATCTTTATTTTTGTTTTTTATTCATTTGGAAAATATTCTATCATTTTTTTTCTTCAATTTTTAATTTAGAGTAGGTTGTCTAGATCGGTAGGAAAATAATATAATATAATCAATGCTTTGATTTCGTTTTAAGGAAGCAAAATGTGTAGTCTTTCAGGCATCTTTATTTAATTAATACTATTAGGGAGGAATAATCGATGTAAAATTAAAAATAAAATCTTTATTGAAATTATAATATTACTGTTCCTGTTTGCTGTTTACTGTTGAATATGAAAGATGTATCGGTTGTTGCTTTTATGCAGTTCTGTCTTTGGTTAATGCACAATTGTGGTTCATGTCTGTGTAATAATTTTCATTGACAAAATAAATCAATACTTTTTATGGCTTAGATTCATTTCTTAAAGCGGAAATCTGGAGTTGAAACAATAACAAAGCAGTACCCCACCACTGTTTTCGTAAAAAGCTGAGGGATGGAGCGGGAGAAATGTAACTACTCTCAAATGCATAGACTGAGCTATGGATGCAACGACAGATATCAAAATTATAGTTTTAACCATGTTTTGAGGCTGTACAGTGTTTGTTTACATTTACGTTGTATATAAACAACTTTGGAGCTTACATTTTGGACTCTAATGGGGACCAACAGTTGAACTAAGCTCATGCGGCAGTTATAAGTTACTGTATATTCTTCAAGAATCAATGGGTGTATATAATTAATTTATAATTTATATATAATTAAGTCCAAAAATGGATGTAGGATTTGCAGACTGCCCCTTTAAAGTGTGTACTGACATAAGGATCGGGACAATATATTCAAATCTGGGTTTCAGACATGGCAAACGGCTCACGAGTACAGTGTAGATGTACAGTACATGCTGTAGCATGTTGTTAGTGCTTTTCCTTAGACAAAGGTCTGTTTTGGGAACACACACAGTCATTTATTTCACTGGCATGTCAAAATAGTGTGTCTCCTGCCGCTGGTCACACCACCACCCAAGCCACAAGGGTGTGAGATTGTGTTGGGCAAAAAACCTCGCCGCCTGTTCCCATGGCAATAACTTGTGTCAGTTTCCAAGACCAATTAAGCGTAATGACACCCCCAAGGCAGTACCACATACATCTACTTGGGGCCTCTTGAATTGAATACACTTCTTTTAATAGTTTGTCAGGCAGAGACTTTGAGGGCAGAATCCCACATCAATCTATGAATACGGAGTCTATAAGGAGCCAAGTATGTCAATAGGACAAAGGAGTGTGGCTCCTGCTTGCCTGGTTAAACCAGACGGAATGCTGTTACTAGTGCTGCGCTCAGTCTGGTTTAACCAGTAGGACAAGAGACAACACAGCCACTGCCATCCGACTTCCCATTAGCAACCAATCCAGATCAAATTAAATCAGTAACTATTTATGTTTTGTTAAGTGTACAATAACAGACACATTTTTTTGTGCGAGAAAACATTAAGAACTGAAACGCCAGAGCAACTGAAGAGCTGTAGACAATGACAGCAAGAAAAGCGCTTTGGCCTATATTGCTTTTCAATGTAGGTCACACACTTAACACATTAACATTCTGCTGCAGTGGCATTGCAGACTTACAGTATATTCTTTGCCTGCATGAACCCCACATGCTTAAATGAGGTAGAAAATAAGGCACACTGAAATGAAGCACACGCACACCATACATCATTGCATTGAGAATGTCATGTAAACCAGTGTAGTATTGAACGCGGTTGGTTTGGAGTTGACAGGCTGTCATGCAGCACATACTCTGTGTGTGATTCCCTTGCACGCTGGTGTTGAAAACAATTGAAGCTGTCGATTCATCAACGGGAAATAAACAGCCAGTGAGCAGACGAGAGGTCCAAAGAATCGTTTTATTACAGCAATTCAATCGTACTGAAAAACCCAACGCCATCACTCACAAGCTTACGAGCCTCGCATTAGAACGATCAGCATTTTGCCATTCGCCCAGCAATTCGACTGCCGTGGTCCACACAAATGTAACTCACACAGCTCATTCATAAAGACTTTTGGTTAGACCCAACCTCAAGCTGAACATAGACCTTTGAAGGACTTCAAGTTCAGCGGCGGGATCTTTGTCATTGAAGCACAATGCCCCTTCAAAATGTTGATCTTACATTATTCCATGTAAATGCAAACACGAATGATCCTCACAATCAAAGATAGTACAGGGGAAAAAACATTTTTATTGCAGTAAGACACAGCCTAAAGGACAGAGGAATTATACTGTAGGTCTTGGAGTTTCATTAAAACCTTGCCTTGCCCTCAGCAATGGGTGTGGCGCGGAAAAGCAGCTATGTTTGCACTCTTCACTGAATATGACAAAATGACAACATACTGTAAGAGTGACTTCATATGTCTTTGGATGTCATTCACTTTGAAACAGGATCTTATATGACTGAGAGGGGATGTTTGATACTATTGTTAGAGCTTAGAGTCCTACATTAAGTAGACATGGCAGACCTAAGGGCACAGACCATCAGCATATGGGCCTGCCAAGATGTGCCAGTAAGCCACAGGCCTCACACTGTGTGTGTGTGTGTGTGTGTGTGTGTGTGTGTGTGTGTGTGTGTGTGTGTGTGTGTGTGTGTGTGTGTGTGTGTGTGTGTGTGTGTGTGTGTGTGTGTGTGTGTGTGTGTGTGTGTGTGTGTGTGTGTGTGTGTGTGTGTGTGTGTGTGTGTGTGTGTGTGTGTGTGTGTGTGTGTGTGTGTGTGTGAGTGCGTGCGCGTGCGTGCGTGCGTACGTGTGTGTGTGAACATTGCATTTTCATTCATTAGCAGACAGGGTCATATTCTCATTTCACAGCTAGCCATTCCCCTTGAGGTCTAAGTAAATTACCCTCTCTTTGTCCCTGCTGGCTGGACTGGGTGACAAAGCAAAACACATATTAGAGCAAAGCCCTGGCCCTGCTGTAAGCAGCCTCAGCACTGTTTCCAGGCACTACAAATGGAAGCTGTGCAGCAACAGCGACTAATCCCAACTGTGAATTTCACAACCTGCTGGCAAGTACATTAGTTTCAAAAACTGCTGTACATTGATGGATTGATTCATAACCTATTGCACAATTTCGGTAAGCAAGGGTGTCACTAAAAGTGTAAGAAAGCACTAACACATCTAGTAGCACTGCCCCCAAAAAAATATATATATGTTTAGTGCCTAACTCAGCTCATTTTGGAGAGTGGCATTATCAGTCAATATGGCCAGCTCTAGAATGAGCCTGTCCTACTGTGGTTAGGGCTTCTGGGCATCAGGGCTGAGAGGGTTTCGCCAGGAGAAGACAGTCAAGCTAAAGAGTTGCTCAGGATGCCATATTACTTTCAATAATGTGAAACAAACATCTGTTATTATCTGGCCACCAGAATTTTGTTACAGATTCAAATCAGTTCCTTGTTGCTGCAAATCATTTACCATACTGTGGGGTGTTCTATCATTCACTGTGCAATAACTCCCTATGTAATAGTCGTAATAGGTTATATCGAAAGTGAATACATTTGTATTCTCAAGTCCAATTGTGTAAAAATGTTTGTATCTCGCCTGCCTTTGGCAACAGCTGCTTTGCAGCAAGTTACATTCCCATTCTAAGAAAGAACATTATAACATATCCACTTAGGTCTAACAATTAGGTCATAATCATGCGATAGTTGTGCTGATGTTGATTTAAATGCTTGGGAATTAATTTTGCTTTGGCAGTGCTTTTGATGCAAAAGTTCTACTTAATGATGTCACGTAAGCCTAAAATTTGCATTGTTTCTGTAGAGCTGTACAGCCATAGAAGCAAGATAAGAGAAGCCAATCACCTCTGGTTGGTGTTACAAATACTGTTTATGAAAATGGAAAAATATGATTTCATTTGTCATTCTCATCACAGTACCAACTGGGCACAAACAGGTTAAATCAACGTTGTTTTAATGTAATTGTCAACTTATTGTGGCGTGGAATCTACAGTGCCTACATAAAGTATTCATACCCCTTGACTTATTCCACATTTGTGTTACAGCCTGAATTCAAAATGGATTTAAAAAAAATTCTCACCCATCTTTTATTTTATTTATTTTATTTCACCTTTATTTAACCAGGTAGGCAAGTTGAGAACAAGTTCTCATTTAAAATTGCGACCTGGCCAAGATAAAGCAAAGCAGTTCGACACATACAACAACACAGAGTTACACATGGAGTAAAACAAACATACTGTCAATAATACAGTAGAAAAATAAGTCTATATACAATGTGAGCAAATGAGGTGAGATAAGGAGGTAAAGGCAAAAAAAAGGCCATGGTGGCGAAGTAAATACAATATAGCAAGTAAAACACTGGAATGGTAGATTTGCAGTGAAAGAATGTGCAAAGTAGAAATAGAAAAAAGGGGTGCAAAGGAGCAGAATAAATAAATAAATAAATACAGTAGGGGAAGAGGTAGTTGTTTGGGCTATGTACAGGTGCAGTAATCTGAGAGCTGCTCTGACAGCTGGTGCTTAAAGCTAGTGAGGGAGATAAGTGTTTCCAGTTTCAGAGATTTTTGTAGTTCGTTCCAGTCATTGTCAGCAGAGAACTGGAAGGAGAGGCGGCCAATTGAGGAATTGGCTTTGGGGGTGACCAGAGATATACCTGCTGGAGCGCATGCCACAGGTGGGTGCTGCTATGGTGACCAGCGAGCTGAGATAAGGGGGGACTTTACCTAGCAGGGTCTTGTAGATGACCTGGAGCCAGTGGGTTTGGCGACGAGTATGAAGCGAGGGCCAGCCAACGAGAGCGTACAGGTCGCAGTGGTGGGTAGTATTTGGGGCTTTGGTGACAAAACGGATGGCACTGTGATAGACTGCATCCAATTTATTGAGTAGGGTATTGGAGGTTATTTTGTAAATGACATCGCCGAAGTCGAGGATCAGTAGGATGGTCAGGTTTACGAAGGTATGTTTGGCAGCATGAGTGAAGGATGCTTTGTTGCGAAATAGGAAGCCAATTCTAGATTTAACTTTGGATTGGAGATGTTTGATGTAAGTCTGGAAGGAGAGTTTACAGTCTAACCAGACAACTAGGTATTTGTAGTTGTCCACATATTCTAGTCAGAACCGTCCAGAGTAGTGATGCTGGACGGGCGGGCAGGTGCAGGCAGCGATCGGTTGAAGAGCATGCATTTAGTTTTACTTGTATTTAAGAGCAGTTGGAGGCCACGGAAGGAGAGTTGTATGGCATTGAAGCTCGTCTGGAGGGTTGTTAACACAGTGTCCAAAGAAGGGCCAGAAGTATACAGAATGGTGTCGTCTGCGTAAAGGTGGATCAGAGACTCACCAGCAGCAAGAGCAACATCATTGATGTATACAGAGAAGAGAGTCGGCCCAAGAATTGAACCCTGTGGCACCCCCATAGAGACTGCCAGAGGCCCGGACAACAGGCCCTCCGATTTGACACACTGAACTCTATCAGAGAAGTAGTTGGTGAACCAGGCGAGGCAATCATTTGAGAAACCAAGGCTATCGAGTCTGCCGATGAGGATGTGGTGATTGACAGAGTCGAAAGCCTTGGCCAGGTAAATGAATACGGCTGCACAGTATTGTTTCTTATCGATGGTGGTTAAGATATCGTTTAGGACCTTGAGCGTGGCTGAGGTGCACCCATGACCAGCTCTGAAACCAGATTGCATAGCGGAGAAGGTGCGGTGGGATTCGAAATGGTCGGTAATCTGTTTGTTGACTTGGCTTTTGAAGACCTTAGAAAGACAGGGTAGGATAGATACAGAGGTCTGTAGCAGTTTGACCGCAGCTGCTTTCCAATCTTTGGGAATCTCAGACGACACAAAAGAGCGATGGAACAGGCTAGTAATAGGGGTTGCAACAATTTCGGAAGATAATTTTAGAAAGAAAGGGTCCAGATTGTCTAGCCCGGCTGATTTGTAGGGGTCCAGATTTTGCAGCTCTTTCAGAACATCAGCTGACTGGATTTGGGAGAAGGAGAAATGGGGAAGGCTTGGGTGCAGTGCTGTTGAACGGGGTAGGGGTAGCCAGGTGGAAAGCATGGCCAGCCGTAGAAAAATGCTTATTGAAATTCTCAATTATAGTGGATTTGTCGGTGGTGACAGTGTTTCCTATCTTCAGTGCAGTTGGAAGCTGGGAGGAGGTGTTCTTATTCTCCATGGACTTTACAGTGTCCCAGAACTTTTTTGAATTTGTGTTGCAGGAAGCAAATTTCTGCTTGAAAAAGCTAGCCTTGGCTTTTCTAACTGCCTGTGTATATTGGTTTCTAGCTTCCCTGAAAAGTTGCATATCACGGGGGCAGTTCGATGCTAATGCAGAACGCCATAGGATGTTTTTCTGTTGGTTAAGGGCAGTCAGGTCAGGAGAGAACCAAGGGCTATATCTGTTCCTGGTTCTAAATTTCTTGAATGGGGCATGCTTATTCAAGATGGTGAGGAAGGCATTTAAAAAAAATATCCAGGCATCCTCTACTGACGGGATGAGATCAATATCCTTCCAGGATACCTCGGCCAGGTCGATTAGAAAGGCCTGCTCGCTGAAGTGTTTCAGGGAGCGTTTGACAGTGATGAGTGGAGGTCGTTTGACCGCTGACCCATTACGGATGCAGGCAATGAGGCAGTGATCGCTGAGATCTTGGTTGAAAACAGCAGAGGTGTATTTGGAGGGCAAGTTGGTTAGGATGATATCTATGAGGGTACCAGTGTTTACGGAATTGGGGTGGTACCTGGTAGGTTCATTGATAATTTGTGTGAGATTGAGGGCATCAAGCTTAGATTGTAGGATGGCTGGGGTGTTAAGCATGTTTCAATTTAGGTAGCCTAGCAGCACGAGCTCTGAAGATAGATGGGGGGCAATCAGTTCACATATGGTGTCCAGAGCACAGCTGGGGGCAGAGGGTGGTCTATAGCAGGCGGCAACGGTGAGAGACTTGTTTTTAGAGAGGTGGATTTTTAAAAGTAGAAGTTCAAATTGTTTGGGAACAGACCTGGATAGTAAAACAGAACTCTGCAGGCAATCTTTGCAGTAGATTGCAACACCGCCCCCTTTGGCCGTTCTATCTTGTCTGAAAATCTTGTAGTTGGGGATGAAAATGTCAGAATTTTTGGTGGTCTTTCTAAGCCAGGATTCAGACATGGCTAAAACATCCGGGTTGGCAGAGTGTGCTAAAGCAGTGAACAAAACAAACTTAGGGAGGAGGCTTCTAATGTTAACATGCATGAAACCAAGGCTATTACGGTTACAGAAGTCATCAAAAGAGAGCGCCTGGGGAATAGGAGTGGAGCTAGGTACTGCAGGGCCTGGATTCACCTCTACATCACCAGAGGAACAGAGGAGGAGTAGGATAAGGGTACGGCTAAAAGCTATGAGAATTGGTCGTCTAGAACGTCTAGAACAGAGAGTAAAAGGACGTTTCTGGGGGCGATAAAATAGCTTCAAGGAATAATGTACAGACAAAGGTATGGTAGGATGTGAATACAGTGGAGGTAAACCTAGGTATTGAGTGATGATGAGAGAGATATTGTCTCTAGAAACATCATTGAAACCAGGTGATGTCATCGCATATGTGGGTGGTGGAACTGAAAGGTTGGATATGGTATAGTGAGCAGGGCTAGAGGCTTTACAGTGAAATAAGCCAGTAAACACTAACCAGAACAGCAATAGACAAGGCATATTTACATTAAGGAGAGGCATGCTTAATCGAGTGATCAATAAGGGTCCAGTGAGTAGAGGTTGGTTGGGGTCATGGCGATCCAGACAGCTGGCCGGGTAGATGGCTATCGGTAGCAAGATAGCATAGGATGGAGGTCTATTTTTTTAGACACCTCGTGCGTTTCCGTCGGTAGATTAGTGGGGTTCCGTGTGGAAGAGGGGATCAATCCAATTGGCAAAATAGATATAGTGACCCAAGAAAAAAATTGTCCGATATACTTATTCAGATAGCAGCTGATAAGACAGCTAACGATTAGCGGGCCCCAGATGAGCGTTCAGGTAACGTCGCGACGGAGGTGCCAGTTGGATAACTCCCTCGGGCAGATAACGTCGGCAGTCAGTCGTGAAGGCCCGGTGGGGCTCCGTATCTGCAGCAAAAAAACAAAACAAAAAAAAACGGGTCCGGGATAGGTGACTGTAGCCCAGGAATGGCTGATGGAACTCCTCAGCTGGCTAGCTCCGGAATAATTTAAGTTTGCTCCGGGATCGACGTAAGCCAATAGTCACACGGTTTGCAGCTAGCTAGCTGCGAAATCAAGGTGCAAATGTCCAGAGCCTGCGGCTGAAATCTGGTGATGAAGTAGAAAAAAAATCCGGTGATGTGGTAGAGAAAAAGCAGTCCTATATGCTCTGGGTTGATATCGCGCTTGCAGACTGGCAGGTATTGGCCCGAGCTGAAGCTGGCTGGTGTCCGAGTTAAGGGTGAAGACCGCAGCAGTGGCTAACTGACTACTAGCTAGTAGCTAGTTATCTGGCTAGCTTCTGATTGGGGTTACGGTTCTAAAGTATAAAAAAAATTAGCAGATCCGTACCACATTGGGTGAGGCGGAATGTATATTCAGTTGTATATAATGTATATTCAGTTCCTAAATGGAAAGTGAAATTAAAATATATACGAAATGCATACGAAAAATACGAGGACTATTTACGCGGGATAAGACGGGACAAGACAAACACACGTCCGACTGCTACGCCATCTTGGATTCATGGTTCATTCATTTATAGGGTCCTGGACCACAGATTAGCAATATACGCATTATAAGGTTTAACTCCTCTCGGATAGGGGGCAGCATTTTCACGTTTGGATGAAAAGCGTGCCCAGAGCCATGTTCAGAATGAGGCTCCAGTGAAGTGTACTGTTTGTTAGAGGCGCGTGACCAGAAAGCATGCCACACATTGTTTTCCTCCGGTATTGAACACAGATCATCCCGTCTTCAATTTGATCAATTATTTACGTACAAAAATACCTAAAGTTGTATTACAAAAGTAGTTTGAAATGTTTGGACAAAGCTTACAGGTAACTTTTGAGATATTTTGTAGTCACGTTGTGCAAGTTGGAACCAGTGTTTTTCTGGATCAAACGCGCCAAATAAATGGACATTTTGGATATATATCGACGGAATTAATCGAACAAAAGGACCATTTGTGATGTTTATGGGACATATTGGAGTGCCAACAGAAGAAGCTCGTCAAAGGTAAGGCATGAATTATATCTTTATTTCTGCGTTTCGTGTCGCGTCGGGAGGGTTGAAATATGATGGTCTGTGATTGTAAGCTGGGGTGCTATCCTCAGATAATAGCATTGTTTGCTTTCGCCGTAAAGCATTTTTGAAATCTGACATGTTGGCTGGATTCACAACAAGTGTAGCTTTAATTTGGTATATTGAATGTGTGATTTCATGAAAGTTTAATTTTTATAGTAATTTATTTGAATTTGGCGCTCTGCATTTTCACTCTATGTTGGCCAGGTGGGACGCTACCGTCCCACATATCCCAGGAAGGTTAATACTGTTCTACAGTTATTTTCTAGTCTCTGCCTCTTATAAGAAACGGTCTGAGAGATGTGTGAGTTATTGCAGTCAAAACAGGGTGTCTGTGAGAAAGCGCCTCAAGACTAAAAGAGATACATAGACACATAACCCTGCAGGGGAGTAAAGAGACAAGTCAGACATACCACTGTAAGCCACACGAGAATGGAAAATTACTGCTGAGCCCTTAGAAAACACTGGACTACTGTTCTCTCCTGCAAGTTTGTATAACTGTATATGCATGGGCTTGGTCTCATGAGTAGAAGGTGTTGACGTAGGCAGGTACATCACTAGGGGTTAACTGAAAGCATATTAAACCAACTTTTACCTTTTTTATTTTGCAGAACTTACTCTGAAACATGTGTGCTGTGTTTCCGTTGTCAACTTCTGTCTGCAATTGCATTAATAAAGGTTTGATTGATTTACTTAAAGAAGCTATTGTCTGATTGCTGATTTCACCAATAAGCCAATGATTGACAAGGAACCTACCCCAACATTTGGCGACCTAGCCAGGAGTGAGTGTCCACCCCAGTTGGAGGAGATTCTACAGCATGGTGCCAGAGCTCCAAATTAAACAAGGTAAGCAGACACCTGTTTAATCTAAGTCTGTAATTAATAGGCATTCACTGGTGTGGTTTCCCTCTAACAAGTAAGTGGCACCTCACTCACTCTAAAATATATACATACACTTTGAATATGACATAGTCGAATTCTAGATTGGAGAAATTACTTAACTGGCTATTGGTGAAATGCATGCTGTCAATATATGATGAATGGAATGAATGATTGATGGATAAATGTAGTACTCCAGAGTGGTAGGATGATTTTGCAGTGGTGCCTTGACGAGGCTGTCTGAGGCTACCCTATCGTACGGGGGTGGCCGGTTATGAGTTAAATACTAGTTATTTTGTTTTGAAGAGGTGGTTCAGCGACAATCATCTATTATGTGTCCCCAGTACAAATTCAATGATGGAAGAGAAGAGCCAATGGTTACTCTTAATGTTAATGGATATGGCCTACCATTTCTAATAGATACTGGAGCTCACTGTTTAGGCTAACCTGTACAAGTTGTTCGGGGTCCCTGAGCAAATCATCAGTAACAATGACATGGGCATCGGGACAGCACAGAAATGTATACTGGACAAAGACTTGTGTCATGACTTCCGCCGAAGTCGTGTCCTCTCCTTGTTCGGGCGGCACTCGGCGGTCGGCGTCGCCGGTCTTCTAGCCATCATCGATCCACTTTTCATTTTCCATGTGTTTTGTCTTGTTTTTCCTCACACCTGGTTTCAATTCCTTCAATCATTTGTTGTGTATTTAACCCTCTGTTCCCCCCATGTCTTTGTGTGGGATTGTTTATTGTAAGTGCTTGTGCACGTGTTGTTTGGTGCGCAATGGGGTTTTTGTACCCAACTTATCTTGTTATTTTTATGCTGTGGGTTATGCTATTAAACTGCTCCGGCTATTACCAAGTTCTGCTCTCCTGCGTCTGACTTCCCTGCCACCGATTACGCACCCCTTACAACTTGTTTGATGAACCTCTGCTTGACTCTGACATGGTGCTGTTCGTTGATGGTTCTGCTTATATAGATCAAAGTACAGGTTAAAAAAAACATGTAGGATTTGCTGTAGTACAGTCGTGGCCAAAAGTTATGAGAATGACACAAATATTAATCACCAGAAAGTTTGCTGCTTCAGTGTCTTTAGATATTTTTGTCAGATGTTACTATGGAATACTGAAGTATAATTACAAGCATTTCATAAGTGTCAGGCTTTTATTGAGAATTACATGAAGTTGATGCAAAGAGTCCATATTTGCGGTGTTGACCCTTCTTTTTCAAGACCTCTGCAATTCGCCCTGGCATGCTGTCAATTAACCTCTGGGCCACATCCTTACTGATGGCAGCCCATTCTTGCATAAGCAATGCTTGGAGTTTGTCAGAATTTGGGAGGTTTTGTTTGTCCACCCGCCTCTTGAGGATTGACCACAAGATCTAAATGGGATTATGGTCTGGGGAGTTTCCTGGCCATGGACCTAAAATATCAATGTTTTGTTCCCCGAGCCACTTAGTTATCACTTTTGCCGTATGGCAAGGTGCTCCATCATGCTGGAAAAGGCATTGTTCGTCACCAAACTGTTCCTGGATGGTTGGGAGAAGTTGCTCTCGGAGGATGTGTTGGTACCACTCTTTATTCATGGCTGTGTTCTTAGGCAAAATTGTGAGTGAGCCCACTCCCTTGGCTGAGAAGCAACCCCACACATGAATGGTCTCAGGATGCTTTACTGTTGGCATGACACAGGACTGATGGTAGCGCTCACCTTGTCTTCTCCGGACAAGCTTTTTTCTGGATGCCCCAAACAATTAGAAAGGGGATTCATCAGAGAAAATGACTTTACCCCAGTCCTCAGCAGTCCAATCCCTGTACCTTTTGCAGAGTATCAGTCTGTCCCTGATGTTTTTCCTGGAGAGAAGTGTCTTCTTTGTTGCTCTTCTTGACACCAGGCCATCCTCTAAAAGTCTTCGCCTCACTGTGCGTGCAGATGCACTCACACCTGCCTGCTGCCATTCCTGAGCAAGCTCTGTACTGGTGGTGCCCCGATCCCGCATCTGAATCAATTTTAGGAGACGGTCCTGGCGCTTGCTGGACTTTCTTGGGCGCCCTGAAGCCTTCTTCACAACAATTGAACCGCTCTCCTTGAAGTTCTTGACGATCTGATAAATGGTTGATTTAGGTGCAACCTTACTGGCAGCAATATCCTTGCCTGTGAAGCCCTTTTGTTGCAAAGCAATGATGACAGCACGTGCTTCCTTGGAGGTAACCATGGTTGACAGAGGAAGAACAATGATTCCAAGCACCACCCTCCTTTTGAAGCTTCCAGTCTGTTATTCTAACTCAGTCAGCATGACAGAGTGATCTCCAGCCTTGTCCTCGTCAACACTCACACCTGTGTTAACGAGAGAATCACTGACATGATGTCAGCTGGTCCTTTTGTGGCAGGGCTGAAATGCAGTGGAAATGTTTTTGGGGGATTCAGTTAATTTGCATGGCAAAGAGGGACTTTGCAATTAATTGCAATTCATCTGATCACTCTTCATACCATTCTGGAGTATATGCAAATTGCCATCATACAAACTGAGGGAGCAGACTTTGTGAAAATTAATATTTGTGTCATTCTCAAAACTTTTGGCCACGACTGTATATGTGGAAGGTGATATTGAGGTTATACAGCCCCTACCAGAACATTTATTAGTACAACAATTATAATTATTAGCTCTGAAAACAGCTTGTGAATTGGGGAAAGGGAAGGCCCTTACTATCTACTCAGACTCAGCATATGCTATTGGGGATTGTTTGTCCTGGTGTGGGGTTTGGAGAGCAAGAGGGTTTACTAATACCACAGGCACACCTATTAAAAACAGACCTTATGTTGAACAGTTGATTGAAGATATGTGAAAATCTAACAAATCGGCTATTGTTAAGGTTGAGGCATACAGGAGTGATTATGCTAGTATTGGTAACAGCATAGCTGATGAGGCGGCCAAATTGACTGCTTCCTGTTGTCACACACATGCATTCTATTTTTAGTCGTTTGTGTCATCTGAAACTACTGATCTTGAGAAACAAGCAGCAGGCTGTTATTCTCAATCACCAAGTGTGGAGGGTGTGCTCTCTGTCCTAGGTCTGGCTCATGGCTACATACTTTGTCTGGCATGCCCTGTTTACCATCAACCATGATCTCTACTGTTTGCCGATTAGCTCATGGAGTGAGCTATTCGTCAAAGGGGGATATGGTAGAGAAGATTTACGCCCAAAGGTTTTGCCCAAATTTGTTTCAGCCCAATGGTTTTGCCCAAATTTGAATCAGCACGTAAAACAGTTCATTTACCGTTGCGCGACATGTTTGTTATATAACATAGACAAGGGAAGTTCCCCACTCCAAAAGGACTTTTAGTCCACCTTGCTATGGATTTCATTGATATGTTAGAGCGAAAAGAAAGCAAGATATGCTGCCTGGTGATAATTGACAGGTTCACCAGGTGGGTAGAAGCATTTCCCACCACCAACGGCGATGCACGAACAGTTGCAAAATTGCTAGTCAGGGAAATTATACTCAGGTTCGGAGTGCCTGAGGTTTTGTCTGCAGACAATGGCACCCATCTCATAGGAGATGTGGTTGCCCATGTGGCCAAAATGATGGGTGTTGACCAGAAGTTTGTGTCCATCTATCACCCACGGAGTAACGGGATTACAGAGATGGCTATTCAAACGATCAAAGGGGGGCTTGCAAAAGCCTGCCATTCCACAAGAATTAGCTGGATGGAATGCTTGCCCCTTGTCCTCATGAAAATGTGCAGCAGCCTTAACAAAGGCATTGGGTGTACACCTTACGAGATCTTAACATGACGACCCATGAACACACCAGGTGTTCGACCTATGACTGACCGACAGATAGACATAACTGAGGCACAGTGTGATCACATTGAGTTCATGAAAGAACTAACCTCTATTGTCAGGTCTCTCCACTCTTCCCACAGGAAAGCAAATGAGGTTCCCCCAGGTGAAGACCCTGACAAGCTTCCCATAAACGTTGGAGACTGGGTGAAACTCAAGAGTCCACAAACAAAAATGGAACCAACCACGATGGATGGGTCCGTTCCAGGTAACCATGGTGACACCAACAGCCCTGCTAGTGGCGAAGAGGTCCGGCTGGCATCATCTCTTCCACTGCAAGCACCTCCCAGTGGAAGCCATGGATGAGCGACTGGAGGGAGGGAGAGCAGGGCCCCGAGAACATCTAACAGAGGAAGAAGGTCCTAGCCAAAGGACAGAAGCAGAGGACCCAGACCAAAAGGCCGGAAAGAAAGATGAGGAAGGCTCTAGCCAACGAGCAGAAGAAGGAGACATCATTTCACACTCAGGTTCTATAACTAGGAAACAGAGACTACACCGGGTGGGGTGGTTTGTTTTCCCCATCATCCTTTCCATGGGTCTCCTTGTTGGCGCAGCCACAGGACCCGCTGGGGGATCTGAGGAAAACAACAAATGGATACAAATGGTGAGAAAAATTGGAAATCAGACTAAGAGGCCAGGAACCCAGATTTGAGTGTTTAAAAAGCCTACATCAACCACTGAGCTGTCCGGGAGTCAGGTTGAGTCTATGAGAAGGACGGAGTTTGAATGTGGGTTTTTATACTTTATGCAGAGAGGTAATGAGAAACAACCTACTAGGCGAAGGGAGACCACAGGACTGTTCTTTGGGTGAAGAACTGAGAGGTTGGCTGGGGATCATGGGACATATGTATGTTGGGGTGGTCACAAGAAGGGAGCAAACTTACCTAATGTGGTAGAAGGAAGCAGGCAGATCCCTCTATGGCCTAGAACTCACCTCAGGAGAGGTGAGTCAGTCTTCATGGTAAGAACTACCCACTCTGTACGGTGTAATTATCCCAGCAGGCACCTGTGGATAGAATTGTTAGGAAATGGAAGCTTGAGCATCAATCCCATACTGACCTCCCTAAGCCCGAAATCAACAAGCTGATACAAATCGTGCTGAAGGTGAGACTGGTGCATTTCTGGTTTCTCTTAATCCCATTGTCCATCCAACTCGTGAGGTTCTTCCCAGGACTCAGGAGGAATGGGAATATAAACAGACTCACCCCACCAGCATTCCAGGAACCTCAGGAGTTGTTTCTCCCTTTAGAAGGCTGGGATCAAATGGATCCAGGCGATTTCCGATCCTCGTTTGCTAAGTCAAACGACACCGCTGGTTCTGCTCACACTGCCCTACCCTGTGCTTTGACCTCTTTCTCCCCTCTCTCTCCAGATGAAATCTCGCGTCTTGTGACGGCCGGCCGCCCAACAACCTGCCCGCTTGACCCTATCCCCTCCTCTCTTCTCCAGACCATTTCCGGAGACCTTCTCCCTTACCTCACCTCGCTCATCAACTCATCCTTGACCGCTGGCTACGTCCCTTCCGTCTTCAAGAGAGCGAGAGTTGCACCCCTTCTGAAAAAACCTACACTCGATCCCTCCGATGTCAACAACTACAGACCAGTATCCCTTCTTTCTTTTCTCTCCAAAACTCTTGAACGTGCCGTCCTTGGCCAGCTCTCCTGCTATCTCTCTCAGAATGACCTTCTTGATCCAAATCAGTCAGGTTTCAAGACTAGTCATTCAACTGAGACTGCTCTTCTCTGTGTCACGGAGGCGCTCCGCACTGCTAAAGCTAACTCTCTCTCCTCTGCTCTCATCCTTCTAGACCTATCGGCTGCCTTTGATACTGTGAACCATCAGATCCTCCTCTCCACCCTCTCCGAGCTGGGCATCTCCGGCGCGGCCCACGCTTGGATTGCGTCCTACCTGACAGGTCGCTCCTACCAGGTGGCGTGGCGAGAATCTGTCTCCGCACCACGTGCTCTCACCACTGGTGTCCCCCAGGGCTCTGTTCTAGGCCCTCTCCTATTCTCGCTATACACCAAGTCACTTGGCTCTGTCATATCCTCACATGGTCTCTCCTATCATTGCTATGCAGACGACACACAATTAATCTTCTCCTTTCCCCCCTCTGATAACCAGGTGGTGAATCGCATCTCTGCATGTCTGGCAGACATATCAGTGTGGATGACGGATCACCACCTCAAGCTGAACCTCGGCAAGACGGAGCTGCTCTTCCTCCCGGGGAAGGACTGCCCGTTCCATGATCTCGCCATCACGGTTGACAACTCCATTGTGTCCTCCTCCCAGAGTGCTAAGAACCTTGGCGTGATCCTGGACAACACCCTGTCGTTCTCAACTAACATCAAGGCGGTGACCCGTTCCTGTAGGTTCATGCTCTACAACATTCGCAGAGTACGACCCTGCCTCACGCAGGAAGCGGCGCAGGTCCTAATCCAGGCACTTGTCATCTCCCGTCTGGATTACTGCAACTCGCTGTTGGCTGGGCTCCCTGCCTGTGCCATTAAACCCCTACAACTCATCCAGAATGCCGCAGCCCGTCTGGTGTTCAACTTTCCCAAGTTCTCTCACGTCACCCCGCTCCTCCGCTCTCTCCACTGGCTTCCAGTTGAAGCTCGCATCCGTTACAAGACCATGGTGCTTGCCTACGGAGCTGTGAGGGGAACGGCACCTCCGTACCTTCAGGCTCTGATCAGGCCCTACACCCAAACAAGGGCACTGCGTTCATCCACCTCTGGCCTGCTCGCCTCCCTACCTCTGAGGAAGTACAGTTCCCGCTCAGCCCAGTCAAAACTGTTCGCTGCTCTGGCACCCCAATGGTGGAACAAACTCCCTCACGACGCCAGGTCAGCGGAGTCAATCACCACCTTCCGGAGACACCTGAAACTCCACCTCTTTAAGGAATACCTAGGATAGGATAAAGTAATCCTTCTAACCCCCCCCCCCTTAAAAGAGTTAGATGCACTATTGTAAAGTGGTTGTTCCACTGGATATCATAAGGTGAATGCACCAATTTGTAAGTCGCTCTGGATAAGAGCGTCTGCTAAATGACTTAAATGTAAATGTAAATGTAAATGTAATTTGCCAAATCTGTTTGATTTCAGAGGAGAATATTATGAATGAAGCTGTGAGACTAATTCGTCTCAAAGGGGGGAATGATGGCTGGCGTTCACTTTGGGGTCATGATAGGGGCTGCACCAAATGATTGATGTATTATAATAATTGATTATGCTTATGTTGTATTAATAGAAGGGGAAGGGCTATAAGACCCTCCCCCACTACATTTATAGGGTCCTGGACCACAGATTAGCAATATACGCATTATAATGTTTAATACTCTTCCACAGTTTCTAGTCTCAGTTTCTAGTCTCTGCCTCTTATAAGAAATGGTCTGAGAGATGTGTGAGCTATTGCAGTCAAAACAGGGTGTCTGTGAGAAAGCGCCTCAAGGCTAAAAGAGATACATAGACACAGAACCCTGCAGGGGAGTAAATAGATAAGAGACAAGTCAGACATACCACTGTAAGCCACACTGGAATGGAAAATTACTGCTGAACCCTTAGAAAAAACTGGACTACTGTTCTCTCCTGCAAGTTTGTATAACTGTATATGCATGGGCTTGGTCTCATGAGTAGAAGGTGTTGACATAGGCAGTTACATCACTAGGGGTTGACTGCAAGCATATTAAACCAACTTTTACCTTTTTTATTTTGAAGAATTTACTCTGAAACATGCATGCTGTGTTTCCGTTGTCAACATCTGTCTGCAATTGCTTCCAATAAGCCAATGTTCGACAAGGAACAAGGAACCTACCCCAACAGTTCCAAAGGCCTGGGCCTAATATAGTGTATAAGAGGTCATACAATAAGTTTTGTAGTGATTCCTATGTTGTTGATGTAAAGAATATTTATTGGTCCATGGTATGTAATTAGGAGCAAATAGACGCGGCACTTGACATATTTATGAAATTGCTTATTCCAGTTAGTAATAAGCATGCACGCATTAAGAAAATGACTGTAAAAACAGTTAAATCTCCGTGGATTGATGAGGAATTGAAAAATTGTATGGTTGAGAGGGATGAGGCAGAAGGAATGACAAATAAGTCTGGCTGCACAACTGATTGGCAAACTTATTGCAAATTGAGAAATCATGTGACTAAACTGAATAAAAAGAAGAAGAAACTACGCTATCAAACAAAGATAAATTACATAAAGAATAATAGTAAAAAGCTTTGGAGCAACTTAAATGACATTTTGTGAAGCAAGGCAAACTCAGCTCAATCATTCATTGAATCAGATGGCTCATTCATCACAAAACCGACTGAGATTGCCAACTATAAAGCTTTTTTAATTGGCAAGATTAGCAAATTTAGGCATGACATCCCAGCAACAAACGCTGACACTACACATCCAAGTATATATTGGGGTAGGCCGTCATTGTAAATAACAATTTGTTCTTAACTGACTCGCCTAGTTAAATCAAAAAAGTATCTGACCAAATTATAAAAGACAAGTATTGTAATTTTGAATTCCGTAAAGTGAGTGTGGAAGAGGTGAAAAAAGTATTGTTGTCTATCAACAATGACAAGCCACCGGAGTCTGATAACTTGGATGGAAAATTACTGAGGATAATAGCGGATGATATTGCCACTCCTATTTGCCATATTTTCAATTTAAACCTACTAGAAAGTATGTGCCCCCAGGCCTGGAGGGAAGCTAAAGTAATTCCACCACCTAAGAATAGTAATGCCCCCTTTACTGGCTCAAATAGCTGACCAATCAGCTTGTTTCCAACCCTACTAAACTTTTGGAAAAAATAGTGTTTTTGTTAGACTTCAGTGCGGCTTTTGACATTACCAATCATAATCCGCTACTGGAAAAATGTATGTGTTATGGCTTTACACCCCATGCTATATTGTGGATAAAGCGTTACCTGTCTAACAGAACACAGACGGTGTTCTTTAATGGAAGCCTCTCCAACATAATCCAGGTAGAATCAGGAATTCCCCAGGGTAGCTATGTAGGCTCCTTACTTTTTTCAATCTTTACTAACGACATGCCACTGACTTTGTGTAAAGCCAGTGTGTCTATGTTTGCGGATAACTCAACCCTATACACGTCAGCTACTACAGCAACTGAAATGTCTGCAACCCTTAACAAAGAGCTGCAGTTAGTTTCAGTGTGGGTGGCAAGGAATAAGTTAGTCCTAAATATTTCTAAAATGAAAAGCATTGTATTTGGGACAAATCACTCACTAAACCCAAAACTAAATATTGTAATAAATAATGTGGAAATTGAGCAAGTTGAGGTGACTAAACTGCTTGGAGTAACCCTGGATTGTAAACTGTCATAGTCAAAACATATTGATACAACAGTAGCTAAAATGGGGAGAAGTCTATCCATAATAAAGCACTGCTCTACCTTCTTAACAGCACTATCAATAAGGCAGGTCCTACAGGCCCTTGTTGTGTCGCACATGGACTACTGCCCAGTCGTGTGGTTAAGTGCCACAAAAAGGGACTCAAGAAAATTGCAATTCGCTCAGAACAGGGCAGCACAGCTGGCCCTTGGATGTACACAGAGAGCTCACATTAATAATATGCATGTCAATCTCTCTTGGCTCAAAGGAGAGAAGAGATTGACTTCATCACTACTTCTATTTGTGAGAGGTATTGGTGCCCTTCTTTGTGAGGCATTGGAAAACTTACCTGGCCTTTGTGGTTGAATCTGTGTATTTGAAATTCCCTGCCCGCCTGAGGGATCTTACAGATAACTGTATGGGGTATAGACATGAGGTAGTCATTCAAAAATCGTGGTAAACTCTATTATTGCAAATAGTTAGTCCATGCAACTTATGATTAGTCTTGTTAAGCACATTTTTACTTCTGAACCAATTTAGGCTTGCCATAACAAAGGAGCTGAATACTTATTCACGCAACACATTTCAGCTTTTCATTTTTAATTAATTAGTAAAAAATTCATTCCACTTTGACATTATGGGGTATTGTGTGCAGGCCAGTGGCAAAACAAATCTAAGTGTAACTTTTAAATGCAGGCTTTAACACAACAAAATGTGTAAAAACTCGGGGGTGTAAATACTTTCTGAAGCACTGTATGTGGAAAATGCATTGGATTTGAAAAAAGTCACCGACTGTTGTTTTGAGGATGGAATTTCAACCACATGATTATGTCATTATGGTAACCTAATTTAAACATAGACAAACCTTGTATAAAATGTGTTCAATTTGTACCTTTAAACAATGTCAGATATTCAACATTATAACTTTATTTTATTTATTTATTTGCACAAAAGAAAACAAGTAATAGACAAATATACAGATGAAAGCAAATAAAAAGAAAAGCCGGTGTGTGTGCATGTGTGGTTGGAAGCCCAAGGGTTTATATGAAAACCACACCACAAACAATACACAATACATAAGTACAAATATAAAAAAGGTTTGTTAAAACAGATAACCTACTAATTATGAATGTATAAATGAATTGATCAGTATAATGTATCTGCTATCAGAAAAAAACTATAGGCTGGGCAGAACCATAAATCTAAGTTAAAGAATAGGACTAAATCTAATAAAACTTCATTTGAAGTACATTTAAAGTTTGATTGGATTTAGTCCTACTCTTTAAATTTGATTTTTGGTTGAGATGGAGACGTGAATCCAACATATCAATTATTAATTTGTTGACAAACTGGGATAAAGCCAGATTAGTCAGTGGTACTGATGGAACTATGCAAGCAGAAGATACATCTCCTTCAACTGTTGATATTTGGTTGCGTTGACATCCAAATACAAATCAATATCACCTTTGAACTACAAAAAATAGCCTATAAACTTGTTGACAGGAAAACAAATGTCATGTTGGATTCACGTCTTCAACTAAACCCTAAATTAAAATGTAAGAATAGGATTAAGTGGCTCGGATGGAACTATCCAAGCAGTAGATAAATATCCTTAAAATGTTACTTTTGAAATACAGTAAATAGCCTAAAGTTAAGGCTATTTTACAAACCAATGTAACATTCAACCTTAAAATGAGTAACTCATCCATGGCCACATTTGAGGTTACTGTAACTATAAATGTATTCTTATTTAATTATATAGACCGTGCA
The DNA here is from genome assembly GCF_045679555.1 of Salvelinus alpinus. Taxonomy (NCBI): domain Eukaryota; kingdom Metazoa; phylum Chordata; class Actinopteri; order Salmoniformes; family Salmonidae; genus Salvelinus; species Salvelinus alpinus. Next base: position 39,533,036 of record NC_092112.1, on the reverse strand, counting down.
TGTTCAAGATAGCATGCATACTGTAGGTTGTTGCAGGTCTGCGGAGAGCTTCCCAATTGCTATAATAATCTGTGCAGAATATCGAACGGCATTGATCACTTGCACCATGTACTTTTAATGTCATTTCAACTGCAATCCAACTTTTGTTCTGCTGTTAGAATGAAGCACAGTGATAATAGATTCATCTGTTGTATAAATAAACAACATATCTGATATTGCATTCCCATTTTAACTTTGCAGCGCTTTTAAATGGTTCAAAGCGCAGTGATAGCCATTTGGATGGCAACGAAACCAAAAATCAGACATAGTTTTTCCATTGGAATTTGGTTGTGCTTTTATGGTTGAAAGCATAGTGAGTGAGAACACATTGGAAATTCAACTCACTTTTGGCTGTCTTTTTGAGTGGGTGAATATGGGTTGCAATCTCATTTGTCAACTTCTCAACCAAATATTACCCAATTATCCATGTTGAAATTATGTGGTGTGCACTGTGGGTATTTTATCAAACACAACATATTTTGTTCTCATATGACAATTCTGAGGCCACTTTTACTGAGTCTCCAAAGAGGTCATTATTGTGCATTTGTCTCAGGCTGTCTTGGGCAGAGCCAGGACAAATGGGACAAGGGCACCTTTTGCCTCTACAGGTGCTTTGAGTGCCAGTGCCTCGGGCAAAAACTGTTCATTCTCCTCTTCCACAACAAACTGCAATGTTTGGGACTTGTTCACACAGTAAATGGTGTTGCCAATGACAGCACAGCGAAAGGGCAAGGGGTTGGTCTGCTCCAGGGACGCACTGTTGTGCCATATTTTTACCACGGTGTTGTATTTGAACACGTTGACGCCGTAATCACGGTTGACATCAAACCTGTAGACGAAGTTTTTGAACGCCACCATGTCGGTGGATTTCTTCCTGCTGTTGTTGAACGGGCATTCCTCCCAGTCGTCTCTTTTAGTGTCATATCTTAGCAGACGATAAAATAGAGAGCCTCCGGACACGAACATCTCTCCATTACAGGTTGTTGCCTCGTGCGCAATAGCAAAAGCCCCTTTTGGTAGTGGCGCCACTGGGCGCCATCTATCCAGGCGAGGGTCATATTTCTCCACCGTAAAGAGACATTCCCCTCCGATTGCAAACAGGTAGCCGTCCATGGACACCAGCTTGAGCTGAGACCGACCCTCAGTGAGCGGTCGAATTTCGCTCCAGCTGTCGGTGAGTGGGTTGTAGCAGAACACCTTGTCCGAGACTTTGCCTTTGTCGTCCTGCCTTTTGATTCCACCTGCCACAAATAGGTAATTGTACATGGTGCATATCCCAGAGCCCTTTGTGTTGATTTCATCTGGCATCTTCGTCAGCACTTTCCAGTCCTTTGTCTCCTTGTTGTAATAGTAGATCATACGATTCTCATTCAGGGACACGATGGATAGAGGGCTCTGAGGGCGACTGTTCTCACGACTTGTAGGTCTGCTCCCGACGCCGTCATACACCTCGTTGATTTCAGCCACCATCAACGCCCTCTTTCCCTCCATTCTCCTGGTGAGAATTAGTTCTCTCTCCCCTCCGGTCAAACGCCCATAGACACCGGGATCCCGCAGTATTTGCAAGAAATTGTCACTCATGTACTTGTAGGCTTTTTCCTTCAACTCGCTGAGACGTTGCTTTTTGGCTATTGTCAAAATATCATAGCAGTTCTCGGCGGTAATCTGCTCCGACATTGTATCGAGAGCAGCTTGAACCGCGCTGGGGATTTGTAATATTTTAGCTCCGGTGATGACCTCTACAATATTATCCTTACTAACCTCCATTCGGCATGAGTAAATGTAATCCACCAAAATGGTCAAAGTCTTAAAACTCACCCCCTTCACTCGCAATACGTCTCGGGACTGCCGCGCCTTGAAATAGTCACTTTTCTCAGCCAAAACGGCTTTATGCGCTTCAAGTTTCTTTCCAGACACTTCAATCACTAAATCCGTCTCCTCTTTAAAAGCAAAGACTCCGTTTCCATATCCACATCCTTCCTGCCTCGACCGCAGTGCTGAGTTTCCCTGTGTAGTGTCTGGGTCGCTTTCTCCCCACACAGCATTCTGTCCCGCACTGCCTGGCTGTCCGCGCTGATGTACTGTCAGCGCTTCTGCAGCGATACAATAGGTGACAGACGCAGAGCTCCCCTCCTTATGCCCCACCTGGGAACTCGCTTTATCAATCAGACAGTGATATTTCACAGCTCCTCCGCTGACTTCACACACGAGAGGGGTGCTCTGTGCTTGCGTTTCGTCATCCAGGCAGCAGAGGGAATATCCCAGGCTGTGCGCCACGTCAGCCTGTGCGCGGCAATTCTCCTCTACCGCATCGCGCTCTTTTGAACAGAGCTGCTCTTTGTTGAGCTGTGGGGTATTACAATGTATTAATGACATATGCTTTTGATCATCATTTGCATTTCCTGAGCCATCCCTTGGTTGGCTACCATTATAAAATCCAAGACCCATCACTCCATTGTCCATTTCAACAAGTGGTCCATTAGTCTCCGTAATACACTGGTACCCAAAGTTTTGATTCTCGTCTGGATCTGTTATCTCGGGTATATTTCCAACGAAGTCCTGCATCAGCAAAGCCATTTTGTCCACCTGCTCTTTCTCGTGACAGGCAGGTGGTGTATCAGGATCAGCACTGAGTAGACACACGTCTGGGATGCACTGGGCACTGTTATCCATTATCAGAACGCACGGGTTTCTGATCTATGCATTTTTGATCATATTCTAGTTAAATCAGACAAGTCCAGTATATTGCAATAAGAGGCAATATAAGAGTCAATAGGTTTGATGGCAATCACCACTTAATGATCTCTTTCAGTCCCTTGGGCTAGGCCAACTACAGCTAATACAATTCATCATCTGAACATCTAGTATTGTGTTTATTTACCTAGATTGTCATTATTTCGCCACTACGGCCTATTTTTTTGCCTTACCTCCCCAATCTTACTTCATTTGCACACAATACACTTTTCTATTGTGTTATTGGCTGTACGTTTGTTTATTCCATGTGTAACTCTGTGTTGTTGTTTGTGTCGCATTGCTTTGCTTTATCTTGGCCAGGTCGCAGTTGTAAATGAGAACTTGTTCTCAACTGGCCTACCTGGTTAAATAAAGGTTAAATAAAAATAAATAAATAAATACAACTCTGGATTGTCACGTATGCTATCTCCTCTGGTCTCTTATTCGTTTTCATTTGATCAGAGGGAAATATAAATAAAATGCATTTCCCTTGCAGCAACACGGCGGGTGGATGATGCCACGCAAGGAAACTGGGGATCACCGACGATACAATCCTGTTTTCCTTTGTCCATCTTCATTTCAGGGTTCAACAGGTGCTGGTGCATCATCTGTGGAGAGGTGGGGAAATTATGCGCATCTGCATCGAGACTTATTTACCTCTTCTAAACATAATATACACAACAGCGACAAATATTTGAGACAGTGGATTGTGGATGTGGCTCTTAGCGTTTTCACCACTGTATTCTGACTTTTAAGAATATACTTATATTGATAATGATCTATTTGAATTATACCATCTAATGTGTGCTATAGGCTATCAGAGGATTTGTGTTGATTGTGTAATTACTTTTGTGCGCCATAATATGTATACTGTGAGCGGCTTCATTTTTATCCATGGAACCACTTCAATAAATAAATGCTTTCTTCCTTATCCTATTATTGCGATCAAAAATCAGGTTTTGAAAACAAACAATACGAATTGTAACGAACTAAAGAACAAACGCATAAACTACAAAAGCCAAAGTTAATGTCATACTTACTCGTGCAATAGGCTTACTCCCCAGCTGCAAAATATGGTGCCTGGTGCAGTCTGGTTATAGCCTATCTGATGCAGCGCAGTTATAAGGGCTTTCCCGATCGCAAAACTGCTTGAAGAAAGAGCGAGTCGAGCCCGGAAACCTTAGGCTATTCGCTGCCGCAGACGACCGTGGCCTGTCAGTTTCGGATTGAGATAAGATTAAAGACTATTTTTCACCTTTAATATTCCTTGCAACATAACTTCGAATCCTATCTAAACCAAATTTGAGAAAGTAAGTTAGAAAAACAGTTAATGATTGAAGATTTTCCTTGCTCCTAAACAAATTTTGCGGATGATGTAATATAATGAAGGGATTCTGGTTTGTACATTAAACCCTCCCCTTTTATTAACCCTTCACAGAAGTGTGATCTAAAGTCTGTCATTTATGACTGGAATGAATGACAGAGAAATGCATCAAAAAGTTTAACCTATACCCCGTAATACATGTGGGATTGGATTATTGTTCATTTATTACTGGATCCGTAAATTACTATAAGAAAGACAAACACTTACAAAAGAGAAGTGTGGGGATGAATAGCTAAACAAAAACGTATGAATCAGATTCACACAGTGCATACAGTGCCTTCGGAAAGTATTCAGACCCCTTGACTTTTTCCACATTTTGTTATGTTACAGCCTTATTTTAAAATGTATTAAATAAATGTTTTTCCTTAGCAATCTACACACAATACCCCATAATGACTAAGCAACAACAGGTTTTAAGAATAAAAAAACAACAGAAATACCTTATTTACATCAGTATTCAGACCCTTTGCTATGAAACACGAAATTGAGCTTAGGTGCATCCTGTTTCCATTGATCATCCTTGAGATGTTTCTACGACTTGATTGGAGTCCACCTGTGGTGAATTCAATTGATTGGACATGATTTGGAAAGGCACACAGCTGTCTATATAAGGTCCCACAGTTGACAGTGCATGTCAGAGCAAAAACCAAGCAATGAGGTCGAAGTAATTGTCCGTAGAGCTCTGAGACAGGATTGTGTCGAGGCACAGATCTGTGGAAGGATGCCAAAACATTTCTGCAGCATTGGAAGTCCCCAAGAACACAGTGGCCTCCATCATTCTTAAATGGAAGAAGTTTGGAACCACCAAGACTCTTCCTAGAGCTGGCCGCCTGGCCAAACTGAGCAATCGGGGGAGAAGGGCCTTGGTCAGCGAGATGACCAAGAACCCCATGGTCACTCTGATAGAGGTCTAGAGTTCTTCTGTGGAGATGGGAGAACCTTCTAGAAGGACAACCATCTCTGCAGCAGTCTACCAATCAGGCCATTATGGTAGAGTGGCCAGATGTAAGCCACTCCTCAGTAAAAGGCACATGACAGCCCGAGTTTGCCAAAAGGCACCTAAAGACTCTCAGACCATGAGAAACAAGATTCTCTGGTCTCATGAAACCAAGATTGAACTCTTTGGCCTGAATGCCAAGCGTCATATCTGAAGGAAACCTGGCACCATCCCTACGGTGAAGCATGGAGGTGGCAGCATCATGCTGTGGGGATGTTTTTCAGCAGCAGAGACTGGGAGACTAGTCACGATCGAGGGAAAGATGAACGGAGCAAAGTACAGAGAGATCCTTGATGAAAATCTGCTCCAGAGCGCTCAGGACCTTAGACTGGGTCAAAGGTTCACTTTCCAACAAGACAACGACCGTAAGCACACAGCCAAGACAAAGCAGTAGTGGCTTCAGGACAAGTCTCTGAATGTCCTTGAGTGGCCCAGCCAGAGCCCGGATTTGAACCCTGTCAAGCATCTCTGGAGAGACCTGAAAATTGCTGTGTAGCAACGCTCCCGATCCAACCTGACAGAGCTTGAGAGGATCTGCAGAGAAGAATGGGAGAAACTCTCCAAATACAGGTGTGCCAAGCTTGTAGCGTCATACCCAAGAAGATTCAAGGCTTTAATCGCTGCCAAAGTTGATTAAACAAAGTACTGAGTAAAGGGTCTGAATACTTAAAAAAAATATATATATACTTGTATTTCACCTTTATTTAACTAGGCAAGTCAGTTAAAAACAAATTCTTATTTACAATGACGGCCTACCCTTGCCAAACCTGGACGACGCTGGGCCAATTGTGCGCTGCCCAATGGGACTCCCAATCACGGCCGGATGTGACGCAGCCTGGATTTACTTAAGTAAATGTGATATTTCAGTTTTTTGTTTTGAATAAATTTGCAAACATTTATTAAAACCTGTTTTTGCTTTGTCATTATGGGGTATTGTGTGTATATTGATGAGGGGGGGGAAACTATTTAATCAGTTTTAGAGTAAGGCTGTAACGTAACAAGATGTGGAAAAAGACAAGAGGTCTGAATACTTTCCGAATGCGCTGTATATCCAGATTATCCAACTCAATATTGAAGGCACATAAAATGGATCCGTGGCATTGCAATCCCAGAGGAAGTAGGCCTACAATATAAAGGGGTAAGGGCTATTACATTTTCCTACTCTCCTTCTGTCAAATGTCTTGTTTCATCTCAAACCCAGAAGTGGGTCTTGAATGATCCCCATGTTGATAGCAAGTAGAACAACCAGCAACCGCCAACCAGCACACAGGCCCTTTAATGAGAGTCTATTTTAATAGACCCTGCCTTATCTTCAGGAGAGAGTGCATGGCTCATGACCAGATAACCACATGGGAAAAGCCTCCCCTCTGCACGGTTAATCAGAAATAGCTGTTGGCACAGGAAAGCAGAAGGTCATTTTAAACGGCTCAGAAACAATGGTGAGAAAAAGGAGGGAGAGGAGGGCCACAGGAAAGATCAAACCTCAGTTTCGCCGGGCCACAGTCTCTGGTAGGATAGATCAATGGTTCCCAACCAGGGGTACTAGGACCCCTGGGGATACTTTGCCAATCCAAAGGGGGTACTTGAGAAGACCCATGAGACCATAGGCCTACTGGTAAAATGCACATGAGTGGGCACTTCAGGGGTACTCCGGTCAGAGCAAAATTAAATTGGTGGCACAGCAATCAAAAAAGGTTGGGAATCACTGGGATAGATAAAGGAGCATGCAGATGGGGACCAATGGAGGTCAACACACACACACACACACACACACACACACACACACACACACACACACACACACACACACACACACACACACACACACACACACACACACACACACACACACACACACACACACACACACACACACACACACACACACACACACACAAAGTCCTGCAGTAGTTCACTGATGCCTGATCTCACTCTGACAGCAGAGATGAGCTGGTGAAAAAGGGATATTAGATATTATAAACCCTCTGTCATGCTTTATGATGCCACACTGATGGAGAGCGGGCAGCAAGCTAAAGGTCACAAACGCATACTTAATAAGTCTACAGCCATTCTAGTATAAGTTGTTGTTATGGGGCATTTATTCCTAATTTATTAATTCTCTTTGTTTATGAGTGGGCAGGATGAAGATGACCGCTTTCCGCAGCTCCATTAGTGTATTTCAGTATCCAGTACACAGACCAGGAGGAGTAGGACTCATTACCAGGGACATACAGTATATACTTCTCCGTGGAGGAGACCACTCCAGAGCAGACTATATATAGGCCACTGCAGTAGACGGAAGGTAATAATAGTGAAGCAGAAGATGGAATGAGAATAAGAATGAAGATGCAAGGGATGTGATTAGTCCCAGGCTGTAGGTTATTTGCTTCACTGGATTTTGTACATGAGAAATCACTTTGAGTGAGATCCTGAGGGTGGTTTCAGCTATAAGTCCCTTAGTATATTATTATATAGTATAGTATAGTATATTATATAGTATATTCAGTCAGTTTGTCTGTAGGCTTACCTGGATTGTTCTTACCTGGCATGCAAGATCAAAGAAGATCATTACTGCGGATATCTCTTAAAAGGATAGTTCACTCAAATTACAAAATGGCACATTAGTTTCCTTATTCTGTAAGCAGTCCGTGGAAAAGGTATGACAACAATCCATACTTTGGATTCCAAATGCTAAGTATTAGCATTTGTCGTACACATCCTATTCGAGTTCTTAGCAATTTTCGCACATCATGTCCAAATCATCCGAAAGTATCTAAAATTGATTGTGAAGCTCAACAAAGTCACTTATAGATGATGTGAACATGATGCACGGAAAATGCTAATATCTGTCCCATGACTTGAATGGGATTTGTGCCTCAAATGCATTTGGAAACAGTGCCAGGGAAGCTAAACCAAAGCATGGATTGCTTATACCTTGTCCATAGACTGCTTACACAGTAAGAAAACCAATATGTCATTTTATAATACGGGTGAACTATACCTTTAAGGTTGGACAGGAGGAAGAATAAGGCGTAGTCATCATGCACGCAACCCACTGGAAAGAGAGGTATTTTAATGAATCCCCGTGGCAACTCTACCAGCATGTCTCATTGCTTTGGACATCTGAGATGGAACGCTGAGAAAATCACATCAAGAAAGATACACCAGAAGTTTGAAGTGAGCGTAACATTATGAATGATAATCAATCATCAAGTGGAAACTGCGTTACATCACTGTATGATTCCCAGTCTTGTGGACAAATAAACAGCAGGCATCTTTTCCTAATTAGGCTTTAATCAGCGCTAATGAATCTTCCAGAGCAAGCAGCAGACAGTGATGTGAATGAACTCACTGTCCGGTCCCAAGGGACAGCCCATGGTACTGATGATGAAGCCGTAGGCAATTTCACTGAGTGACACAGGAAGTTAGACATAACAGCAGTTTATATCTACACCATGCAAAACAACAGTATGCTGTACTGTAGATGTAAGCAGAGTATGTACTGTATAGTTGCCAACTACAACCTGTCCGGTTCCCCTCTCTCCACTGGGATTCTCTGCCTCTAACCCTATTACAGGGGCTGAGTCACTGGCCTACTGGTGCTCTTCCATGCCGTCCCTAGGAGGGGTGCGTCACTTGAGTGGGTTGAGTCACTGACGTGGTCTTCCTGTCTGGGTTGGCGCCTCCCCTTGGGTTGTGCCGTGGCGGAGATCTTTGTGGGCTATACTCTGCCTTGTCTCAGGATGGTAAGTTGGTGGTTGAAGATATCCCTCTATTGGTGTGGGGGCTGTGCTTTGGCAAAGTGGGTGGGGTTATATCCTGCCTGTTTGGCCCTGTCCGGGGGTATCATCGGATGGGGCCACAGTGTCTCCTGACCCCTCCTGTCTCAGCCTCCAGTATTTATGCTGCAGTAGTTTATGTGTCAGGGGGCTAGGGTTAGTCTGTTATATCTGGAGTATTTCTCCTGTCTTATCCGGTGTCCTGTGTGAATTTAAGTATGCTCTCTCTAATTCTCTCTTTCTCTCTTTCTTTCTCTCTCTCGGAGGACCTGAGCCCTAGGACTACCTGGCATGATGACTCCTTGCTGTCCCCAGTCCACCTGGCCGTGCTCCTGCTCCAGTTTCAACTGTTCTGCCTGCGGCTATGGAACCCTGACCTGTTCACCGGACGTGCTACCTGTCCCAGACCTGCTGTTTTCAACTCTCTAGAGACAGCAGGAGCGGTAGAGATACTCTCAATGATCGGCTATGAAAAGCCAACTGACATTAATTCTGAGGTGCTGACCTGTTGCACCCTCGACAACTACTGTGATTATTATTATTTGACCATGCTGGTCATTTATGAACATTTGAACATCTTGGCCTCATAGCCTGGTTCCTCTCTAGGTTTCTTCCTAGGTTTTGGCCTTTCTAGGGAGTTTGTCCTAGCCACCGTGCTTCTACACCTGCATTGCTTGCTGTTTGGGGTTTTAGGCTGGGTTTCTGTACAGCACTTTGAGATATCAGCTGATGTAAGAAGGGCTGTAGAAATACATTTGATTTGATTTGAACTACATAGGGCAAGTGTCATAACCCTCCCAATGGAAAGAAAACTCAAAATGTACTCATTATTTGTCTGCAAGAGTTCCTCAAGACTCTGCTTCAAAGCAGACATGGTTGCAGGAACTGTTATGATATGCATGCTCATGACTATCATATAAAAGTTTGACAGATAGCAGCAGAGGAGAGCTTTAATTTAAAATATACCTCTCCTGAAAGAGAAACACTGTGCTGGAAATATGAATATGAATCCCAATTCTCTTCTCCATAACACTATCCATTTGAAGAATTTGCAAGTGAATTTCCTTTCTTGCTAATGCAGGCAGAATTGCCAGTCTATCTAGCTAGCAGAATCCCCTCAAGTGGTTCATATGTGAAGTAATGTGACTACCAAGAAATGGAAGATAAGAAATGTTCAGAGAGTAAAACGGATGAAATGTCATATCCACAAGTGAAAAGATGCACGCAAAGCCTCAACAAACATGACAGTGACTCTAACAGTTAACTGGAAGTTGAAGTCGAGCAAATTTACAGTAATTTGCTGAATTGAAGGCAGGCCTCTCCAGTACATAGCTTTCGGCCTCATCAGCCACCCTCTTTCCCAGCCCAAGGCAGGACACACTGAAAACACACACACACACACGCCTGCTTACAATATCTTCCGCTGCTACGCATTAAAACCAGACTGCTTACATTTGCCTCTTTAATAAGCAAACTTCTTCCCACTAGTGCCAGAACAAGACTAATCCTAATGTGTATTGACTTTGCGTGGGTCTATTACCAATGTGAAGAAAGGGGATGCTTGGATAAGTCAGTGTGTGTATGTTTAAGTGCCTCTCCCTGGCCCTGCAACCACGTTCATTACTCATCAAGACAAATATTTGTCACAGGAACGTTCAATACTTAAATGGATGTTTGAGGGTGTTCGTACAGCAGTCCCACTCTGGTAAAGGATGAGATCTATTGAATGTGTTGGTGATTTTTTTACTAGATTCACACTGATTTTTAACCAGAAGTTAAAACAACCATGACATTCATTGTGGCAGATACTTCTTCAAGGGCTTTCTAAAGGAGCCCCCTCCAGGAATTCCAAGTGTTCCAAAGACATATTGTGCAGAAATCTGCTGCCGTATCTCATTCCACATGGGTAAATATGAGTGAAACGATTACATCTCATCTGGAAATATTTCTCCATGTTCCTTTCCCCAGGGCTGGGGACCCCCTAGCAGATCACGGAGGAGGGGAAGAAGAGAGAAGAGAACAGAGTGGAAGACTGAAAGAAAGGAAGGAAGCTCTATTGGCCAGGGTTTGTTCCTGTTGTTCCTCTCTCCCTCATATTTCCACCCTAATTAGATCACCATTACCCTGCCTCAGCCACAGCCACCTGCAGGGGAATATGTGCTCCCAGCTGAGTCCCAGTAGAATCACAGCTAGCATAGCGAATGGCTAAGTTAGCACCGCTATTATTTGCTACTGCCTTCCTGACACTTGAAGTACTATCACCCCAAATCCAGAAATACAGTATCCTGGTAGAATCATATCTACAGCGCTGGAGGCTTTAATAGATGCCCACGCCACTCACTCGTTGCCTGCAGAACCAAGAAGGAATCCGCTTTGTGTCCAGTAAAAAAAGAACTCTGAAGAATACAAAGTTGTTGTGAATCAATGTCTGCGTCACAAATGGCACCCTCTTCCTTATGTAGTGCACTACTTTTGACCATGCCCAAAATAGGGCTTTGGTCCAATGTAGTGCACTAGGTAGGGAATGGGGTGCCATTTGGGATGAACACACTCCTACTCCTACTCACAATCAACACAGCTGCCTATGCATGGCTGAGCCTTAACTCCATGACCCTTACACTCTGAAATGACTGTTACAAGCTGCGCTAGCTAGACTCTCTTTCCTTCTATGTGTCGCTCTTGTCACAGTGATTCCATAAATCTCAGGGGTGGATGAGCAGATGTGTATTTACAGAAAACACTAACCAACTGGTCTTGGTGGGTGATTGCAGGAAACCCTTGCCAACTAGCAGGACTTAATAGGCCTGATGCATTCCCTACACCTGAGCTGGCTCAGTGACCAACCACACAGAACGAGACAACCAACATTAGGGCAGCAAATTGTGTGTATGCTGCTTCTCTGTCATTTGTGTCACAATATCTTTTGAGAATGTGTATCTTAAAGACACGTTAATCTGAGCTGATGTTGAGTCATACTGAGACAATCTGAAATGTTACAGTGAAGTAACTATACCGTCACCCACTAATATCCTCTTGGGTAATGCTTTGATGCAATTTGGTTCCAAAACCTGTCTATGCATCATACAAGAGGACCGCTCTGATGATAAAATAGCAGGATTGAGAGAGACAGATTGTGGCTTAATGACCCTACACTTTTGAGGGGAAAGACAACAAATAGCATCTGAGCTACTTTCAACATAGAGTACAATTCCACGGCCAAACATAATTATTAACCTGCCGTGGATCAAAGCAGGGAAAAGTCTAGACAGAAACAAAAATGGTACTGTATATTAGTGATAGGGCATTGACTGTGTCAGTGACATCAACAGTGTTTGTTGTCCTCAGCTGATGCTACACGGCTCATACAGTAACAGGTAATGGGAAGGGGAAGACTTTACTTTTAAAGCACACTCACTTCCTCTGCAGCTGTCTTTCTGGCCAGCTGACTTCCTGTGTTTAGCTGATGCATCCTTGCTCTGTAGCCTTGTGGTGTCTCAGGCCACCAGAGTCATTGGTTCCGGGGGCCACGTGGAAAGACAGCTCATCTTAATCACCCACTAATGGAATTACATTATAGGTAAGACACGACCTACTCAACAGTTAAAATAATCAACAGACATTCTAGCTTTTGTAGCACTCACGTGGTGTTTTGTTTGGGCAACGGTCAATGAGACATTCTTGAACTTTTTGGAACGTTCTGGAAGAACTTTCTCATATTGTAACATGGCATGTTGTTGTGCTGTACCCACTGATGTCACTCAGTCGCAAGCATTGGACAGTTTGTACATCTTTGTGTGCACAGGCCTCCTCATTCCAGTAGGCCATTTACTCTGCTCTTATAGCCCTGGAAACCATTCAAAACAAACAGAGAGTATACTGCATGATGCCAACCCTGCCTCTCTGCTTACTTCCTTTAATTGTAACTGAACCACATGGTTGTGCAACATAGTATGGGGATAGCAGCTTGCAGTTATTATCTTTTGTCACAAAGTGTTATCAACAAAGGAATGAATCCACTGGAAACAAGCTAGAAGACAGCACATATGCCACAGATTACACAATGGAAAGTCTTTCCAAGTGCATAAGGTAGACTACTGTATGACAACAACCGGATGACATTTTTTGTTAACTGAAATATTTTGATGGAGACCTACCAAGTAGAATTTGGTGGTTGTGGATTATGAAATGACATTGCACCAAAACAAACTGAGAGATTCAGGAGTTATTTGAGGGAAACTAGTGTCCATCTCTTCACAGCAGTGGAGGATCCTCCGAGGAGGAAGGACCATCCTCCTCAGTGAATTTTCTTAAAAATGTGAAGAGTAAAACATTAAAAAAGTTTTCCTTTTTAGAAAAAAACTATACTAAATAAAATAACGTCACCAAGCAATTGATTAAAACACACTATTTTGCAAAGAAGGTCTACTGTAGCCTCAACAGCACTCTGTAGGGTAGCACAATGGTGTAGCCGGAGGACAGCTAGCTTCCGTCCTCCTCTGGGTACATTGACTTCAATACAAAACCTAGGAGGCTCATGGTTCTCACCCCCTTCCATAGACTTACACAGTAATTATGACAACTTCTGGAGGACGTCCTCCAGCCTATCAGAGCTCTTGCAGCATGAACTGACATGTTGTCCATCCAATCAAAGGATCAGAGTTTTAATCTAGTACTGAAAGCAAAAGCTACAGCTAGCTAGCACTGCAGTGTATAAAATGCGGTGAGTAATTGACGCAAAGAGAGAGAAAGACAATAGTTGAACAGTTTTGAACAAATGAATTTCCTCCAAAATGAAGGAGAAGCGAGAGAGAAATAGAGAGAGAGATTCTGTCATTTCTTTTCACTTTCAGTTTCATTTACTTAGCTAGCAAATTCAGGTAGCAAAAAAACAAAAAAGTGTTAAACAAATCAAAATATATTTTATGTTTGATATTCTTCAAAGTAGCCACCCTTTGCTTTGATGACAGCCTTGCTCACTCTTGGCATTCTCTCAAACAGCTTCACCTGGAATGCTTTTCCAACAGTCTTGAAGGAGTTCCCACATTTGCTGAGCACTTGTTGGCTGCTTTTCCTTCACTCTGTGTTCCAACTCATCCCAAACCATCTCAATTGGGTTGAGGTTGGATGATTGTGGAGGCCAGGTCATATGATGCAGCACTCCATCCCTCTACTTCTTGGTCAAATAGCCCTTACACAGCTTGGAGGTGTGTTTTGGGTCATTGTCCAGTTGAAAAACAAATGATAGTCCCACGAAGCGCAAACCAGATGGGATGGCGTATCGCTGCAGAATGCTGTGGTAGCCATGCTGGTTAAGTGTGCCTTGAATTCTAAATAAATCACAGACAGTGTCAACAGCAAAGCACCCCCACACCATCACACATCCTCCTCCATGCTTCATGGTGGGAACCACACATGCAGAGATTATCCGTTCACCTGCGGTTGGAACCAAAAATCAAAAATTTGGACACATCAGACCAAAAGACAGATTTCCACCGGTCTAATGTTCATTGCTCGTGTTTCTTGGCCCAAGCAAGTCTCTTTTTCTTATTGGTGTCCTTTAGTAGTGGTTTCTTTGCAGCAATTCGACCATGAAGGCCTGATTCATGCAGTCTCCTGAACAGTTGATGTTGAGATGTGTCTGTTACTTGAACTCTGTGAAGCATTTATTTGGGCTGCAATCTGAGGTGCAGTTAACTCTAATGAATTTATCCTCTTCCTTTTCTGTGGCGGTCCTCATGAGAGCCAGTTTCATCATAGCGTTTGATTGTTTTTGCGACTGCACTTGAAGAGACTTTCAAAGTTCTTGAAATTGTTTGATTACCTCATGAAGCTTGTTGAGAGAATCCCAATAGTGTGCAACGCTGTCATCAAGGCAAATGGTGGCTACTTTGAAGAATCTCAAATAGAACATCTATTTTGATTTGTTTAACATTTTTTTGGGTTATTACATGATTCCATATGTGCTATTTCATGTCTTCACTATTATTCTACAATGTAGAAAATAGTAAAAAACAAAGAAAAACCCTTCAATGAGTAGGTGTGTCCAAACTTTTAACCGGTACTGTAGTGTGTACACACACACAGGCAGAGGGGCTTGTTAACCCTGCACAAATAAATAAAAGAGTTCATTCATTTAAATCACAGTCAAAATGGACAGAGGAAAACTTAAATAGACTACATTAGATGTTTGTTCAGAGGCAGTAGGAGGGAAGTTAATAAGGAATGCCCAAGGTCACTGAAGAGAGCTGCCATTACTGGGCATCAGCAGGTACATGGTGGTCCGATCTGCTGCAACCTAGACTCAGGGATAGATGTAAATCATTTAGTATGTTATGTTATGTTTCGTATGGTAGGTATTCATTTGTAGATGTTCAGCATCCATTTTGTACGATATGTTACAAATTGCAATTTGTACAATATGTTACGAATTTGCTATACGTATGATATGTTATGCATTCCACTTTGCTGTGGCTAGTGTTAGCAAGGCTAGTGGTTAGGGTTAAGGTTAGGGTTAGAGGAAGGGTTAGCTAACATGCTAAGTAGTTGCAAAGTAGTGGAAAAGTAGTAAGTAGTTGCAAAGTTGCTAATTAGCTTAAATGCTCAAGTTGTTACTCAAGTTGTTAGTGACAGTCGCATAGTACGTCCACCAATCCTCCCTGACCAACCTCCCTCCTTTTGTTTTTTGGCTTAACTAGCAATCTGTCTTATGTAACATATCATACTAATTTGAGTTATTGTCACAGGTTAACATTTAATATGTCAGAGGCCAGGCTGGTGGAAAAAGGAAAACCCAAGCCACCTCACTACAGCTTCTGAGAGCTCTGACAATAATGATCTACTGTAAGAGAAACATTCCAACCAAACCTTGATTTACTGTAAGGATATAGTGCTGCTTGCAAGTCTTTTTTTCCAACAGTAAAACACAAACAAAGTGATCTCGGTTGATAATGGGTGTCCAGACATTTTTGCTAGGATTTGTGAATCATGTTAACCCTAAGCCTACCGTTAGATTCAGGTGGTAGAAAAAAATAGTCACTGACGGATTTTACTACACAGATGAATGTAAATGTGCTTTTCACAGATAATTATGCAAACGTCCTTTGAGGGACAAAGAAGCTAAACACTCCCATGTTTTGACACTAAATAAAACGATGACAACCAAAAGAGCATCAAAGAAGAAGACAGGATACAGTGTAATAACCTCAACGGATTTAAAGTAGTCTTAGTCAAATGTTACGTATAGGAAATTACAGATGTCGTGTTGGAAGACTTTGTAATGTTTATACACTCTGATACGCCTTACTGTAATTCTGCTTATACGAAGAAACCCTTTATTGAGTTAAATTCTATTGTCTGGCCTTTTGTTTTTTGCGTCGGGCTGAAAGTAGAAGGGTACGCTGGACTTAAGAACATTTTGACTTTTGTTTCTCTTCATGATGAACAACATCACCATTCTGTAAAGCTCAAGTGATTCTTCCTAGAAAACATTCCCAGAACCGCAAGTGACAGAGCAACATTCCCAGAACTCTGTGGGAAAGTTATTTTACAAATAACCAAAGGAGAACTTTTAGGGAATGTTACGGGAACATTTCTGTACTAGTTGGGAGCCCTCATTTTTCATTATTCTGTGAATCTTTTCCCAGATCAATAAGACAACAGTTACCCAAACTTATAAAACATGAGAACACTAAAAAAAGCCTATATTGTCACTCTTCATCATTTCAAAGTATGTGCTGATCAATGTTCACAGACAGCAGCCAGATACTAATGACTGTGCCTATCCTGAAAATAGCCTAATTGGCTAATTGATGGATTTTGAGTCAGCAGCAGCAGCACTGTAGATGATGGATGGGAATTGAATTTGCGGACTGGTTGAGGGAAGGATGTTTATACACAAGGCCAATCAAATCTCTTGATGTCAATGTCTTGAGAACCAGTTAAATGCTAGTTTGGACATGGAATAAACAGAGGAGGTCCTTCATAATGCATTCTTGGCAGAATTGTGTGGCTTGTCAGTGGAACAAAGTTCTTAAGATTATGCAAATCATAGCTGAATGAGCTCTCTCTAGCTCTCTCTAGCTTGTGTGTGTGTGTGTGTGCGTGTGCGTGTGCGTGTGCGTGTGCGTGTGCGTGTGTGTGTGTGTGTGTGCGTGTGCGTGTGTGTGTGTGTGTGTGTGTGCGTGCGTGCGTGTGTGTGTGTGTGTGTGTGTGGTTGATGGGAAATTAGGCTTCACAGGGCACCCTTGAGTGACAGATCACAGAGATGTTCAGTGTAAGCCCTCAGTGAGGGTATAGACCAGGGGACACGGAGGGCAATTGGTGTTGGGGGGTCCAGGAGAGCTCACCACACAGCCCTCTTTGTGAGCATCAATGCAGATATGTAGTATGTGCTGTGGCTCCCGTAGAATCTGAGTCAAGGTACCGAAACAGCGTGTGTGTGTGTGTGTGTGTGTGTGTGTGTGTGTGTGTGTGTGTGTGTGTGTGTGTGTGTGTGTGTGTGTGTGTGTGTGTGTGTGTGTGTGTGTGTGTGTGTGTGTGTGTGTGTGTGTGTGTGTGTGTGCACGCGCATGCGTGTGCTTGTGTAAGGCATGTCACTGGCACATTTCATTAAATCATTCCCCCCAAAATGGTTGAGTGTTTTGAATATAGTTTTGCTGTTGGCATATTTGTATACCCCCCGTCCTTAAGTGTTCATAACAGCATGAGTCAAAATAGACCGCTCATTAGTAAAACCACATATCCCACTGTCACCCTGAAAAAGACCCCGATGGCCGTCTTGTACAGATGTGTGTTTATTTTGCTCAAAAGGGAACAGCTAGGATTCATGTCATTCTGTCACTGTAATCCCCCTGTCACCCTGTCACTTGAGGTCATGATGTCACTGCACTGTATGTCGACAGGTCACATCTCTATGTACTGAGGTGACAGAAGTGACACAGTGCTTTGTTTTCCTTTGGTGGAGATGGCTCCATAACAGAAAGACACAGAGATTTATGACAACAATACGCCAATCAGGAAGAGTCTCTCTCCAGTGAGGTAAAGCATTCAGACAGGACTAGCACATTTACATTCCATCAGCATAGGGAGATTTCCTCTTGCAAAGGTTGCTCAGCTGCTCTGTGAATCAAGGCCAGTACATTCCCCACATACTGCCTGAGGTAGAAAATGGAGGTGGGTTTGGACTGATCGAGTGATATAGTATTTTATTGGAGTTATAGAGGGCAGAATGTCCCTGAGAACCGACTGAGGTAAACCTATTTTGATGAAAGGCCTGAGGGCATCGATAATTTATTTGGAGGAGTCATGACCGCAGACATCAGGTCAGACAATCAGTGGCTCATGTCGAATGAGGTCATATAATTTTGATAATTCTACATGTACCTCAGCAGGAAGATGTATAGGCTATTTACCTCTGGACAGATTTTGCCAATATTTACCTCTGCACAGATTTTGCCAATATTTACCTCTGCACAGATTTTGCCAATATTTACCTCTGCACAGATTTTGCCTACACACCTCAGAGCATAAATAGAAAGCAGACCTACTGCTGCATCTGTTGTTCTGGGACCATATCTAGTCAGAAACGGAACAGCTCTCATTTCCTCCTCTCTCTCTCTCTCTCTCTCTCTCTCTCTCTCTCTGTCTCTCTCTCTCTCTTTCTCTCTCTCTCTCTCTCTCTCTCTCTCCCACTTTCCAACTGTTTTCTCTCCTACTTTTCTTTTCCTACTGTGTGTTATATGATCACTCTCAGGAGTGTAACAAACTATTCACCTACTACAGAAACTATTTGTATTGAACAACTATGGAATATCAACAATAAATGTCACCCCTCAACTTTCGCTCCTCCTGGGTTGGTACTGACCCACCACACCCTCCTCGTGCTGACAAAAGACACATCCGTTCAACACATTTACTGCATTCTTGAGTCTCAGTTAGACACCTGAACAGATTAGTTCACAAATAGGCCAGGGCTCTGTTGATATTATCTCCCAGGCAAGGCAACCAAAGATGTGAGTGAGAAGCTAGAGTTCCGACCTCCACTCTAACACAAGATGGAGATGTAATCCTGTCAAGTGAGCCCCAGATCAGTTTACAGTCTGTATTCAATCCCCCAGCTTTTCCTTCACTTCACATTGTTCTTTGTTAAATCATTTGTCATCAATATCTTTATCGAGATTCTTTTGTTGCTGAAAGCTGCAACCACAGCCAACAATTAAAAATCCTTAAGAGTCTATTGACACACCCGTGGGTCAATCTAAATAATAAAACAATCCCCACCTGTCAGTTTGGTCTAGAGATATCAGTTTTTTGCATGGGCTGCGTCAAATGTTATTGGTCACATACACATGGTTAGCAGATGTTACTGCGAGTGTAGCAAAATGCTTGTGCTTCTAGTTCCGACAGTGCAGTAATATCTAACAAGTAATCTAACAGTTCCACAACAACTACCTTATACACACAAATGTAAAGGGATGGAATAGGAATATGTACAGTGAGGGAAAAAAGTATTTGATCCCCTGCTGATTTTGTACGTTTGCCCACTGACAAAGAAATGATCAGTCTATAATTTTAATGGTAGGTTTATTTGAACAGTGAGAGACAGAATATCAACAAAAAAATCCAGAAAAACGCATGTCAAAAATGTTATGAATTGATTTGCATTTTAATGAGGGAAATAAGTATTTGACCCCTCTGCAAAACATGACTTAGTACTTGGTGGCAAAACCCTTGTTGGCAATCACAGAGGTCAGACGTTTCTTGTAGTTGGCCACCAGGTTTGCACACATCTCAGGAGGGATTTTGTCCCACTCCTCTTTGCAGATCTTCTTCAAGTCATTAAGGTTTTGAGGCTGACGTTTGGCAACTCGAACCTTCAGCTCCCTCCACAGATTTTCTATGGGATTAAGGTCTGGATACTGGCTAGGCCACTCCAGGACCTTAATGTGCTTCTTCTTGAGCCACTCCTTTGTTGCCTTGGCCGTGTGTTTTGGGTCATTGTCATGCTGGAATACCCATCCACGACCCATTTTCAATACCCTGGCTGAGGGAAGGAGGTTTTCACCCAAGATTTGACGGTACATGGCCCCGTCCATCGTCCCTTTGATGCGGTGAAGTTGTCCTGTCCCTTTAGCAGAAAAACACCCCCAAAGCATAATGTTTCCACCTCCATGTTTGACGGTGGGGATGGTTTCTTGGGGTCATAGGCAGCATTCCTCCTCCTCCAAACACGGCAAGTTGGGTTGATGCCAAAGAACTCCATTTTGGTCTCATCTGACCACAACACGTTCACCCAGTTGTCCTCTGAATCATTCAGATGTTCATTGGCAAACTTCAGACGGGCATGTATATGTGCTTTCTTGAGCAGGGGGACCTTGCGGGCGCTGCAGGATTTCAGTCCTTCACGGCATAGTGTGTTACCAATTGTTTTCTTGATGACTATGGTCCCAGCTGCCTTGAGATCATTGACAAGATCCTCCTGTGTAGTTCTGGGCTGATTCCTCACCGTTCTCATGATCATTGCAACTCCACGAGGTGAGATCTTGCATGGAGCCCCAGGCTGAGGGAGATTGACAGTTCTTTTGTGTTTCTTCCATTTGCGAATAATCACAGAAACTGTTGTCACCTTCTCACCAAGCTGCTTGGCGATGGTCTTGTAGCCCATTCCAGCCTTGTGTAGGTCTACAATCTTGTCCCTGACATCCTTGGAGAGCTCTTTGGTCTTGGCCATGGTGGAGAGTTTGGAATCTGATTGATTGATTGCTTCTGTGGACAGGTATCTTTTATACAGGTAAGAAACTGAGATTAGGAGCACTCCCTTTAAGAGTGTGCTCCTAATCTCCGTTCGTTACCTGTATGAAAGACACCTGGGAGCCAGAAATCTTTTTGATTGAGAAGGGGTCAAATACTTATTTCCCTCATTAAAATGCAAATCAATTTATAACATTTTTGACATGCATTTTTCTGGATATTTTTGTTGTTATTCTGTCTCTCACTGTTCAAATAAACCTACCATTAAAATTATAGACTGATAATTTCTTTGTCAGTGGGCAAACGTACAAAATCAGCAGGGGATCAAATACTTTTTTCCCTCACTGTACATATAAATATATGGATGAGCGATGGCCGAGCGCCATAGGTAAGATGCAATAGATGGTATAAAATACAGTATATACATATGAGATGAGTAATGTAAGACGTGTAAACATTATTAAAATGGCATTATTTAAGGTGACTAGTGATCCATTTATTAAAGTGGCCAATGATTTGAGTCTGTATGTAGGCAGCAGCCTCACTGTGTTAGTGATGGCTGTTTAACATTCTGATGGCTTTGAGATAGAAGCTGTTTTTCAGTCTCTCGGTCCCAGCTTTGATGCACCTGTACTGACCTCGCCATCTGGATGGTAACGGGGTGATCATGCAGTGGCTCGGGTGGTTGTTGTCCTTGTTGATCTTTTTGGCCTTCCTGTGAGATCGGGTGCTGTAGGTGTCCTGGAGGGCAGGTAGTTTGCCCCCGGTGATGTGTTGTGCAGACCGCACCACCCTCCGAAGAGCCTTGCAGTTGAGGGTGGTGCAGTTGCCATACCAGGCAGTTATACAGCCCAATGCTGTCAATTGTGCGTCTGTAAAAGTTTGTGAGGGTTTTAGGTGACAAGCCAAATTTCTTCAGCCTCCTGAGGTTGAAGAGGCGCTGTTGCGCCATCTTCACCACACTATCTGTGTGGGTGAACCATTTCAGTTTGTCCGTGATGTGTACGCCGAGGATCTTAAAACTTTCCACCTTCTCCACTAATGTCCCGTCGATGTGGATAGAGGGGTGCTTTTTTACGGGTGAGATAACTGAATGCCTCAAACCGCAAATAAAAGAGTTGAACTCCCGACGTTGACACATTTGTTGCAGTAGAAGCATAGGGTTCGTGCCGCTGTCTCGAAGCATCTTATTGAGATTTTTTAAGAAACCATCCATGTCATTGAACAGTCTCAGGAGTTAGGCAAACCATGTATAATTACTTTAAGAATTTGGATTTTTGCAATTTAGACAGCTGGCTTGTGGGACACGGTGGTGGATTTTCATTATATGCACCAATACTCTGAGCCAAATATCCAAATGCAAGTCTCCACAGCGGAAACCGAAGTAGCATGACCTATGCTCCTCTCCAATCCCCACACAGGCCTCCACCCTCTGACAAGGGAGACAGACAGTATGCACTGGGGGCTGCCCTGCTGGTAGTCTACAGTAGCCCATTCAAATATCAATATGAAATATTCAATGTATCCTGTATAGTAGAACATAAGCGGTGGGAATAGCAAAATATTGTCCTTGTGCGGCTCTAGATATAGACCGGTAAGCTATGCTACAACATGTTCAAAGTGTGTGACTGTGCGGTGTTGTGGATTCATCTCTGTAAGGGGCTAAGCCAGTCCCGTTTCAGTCCTACTGATACTGAGCTGGCAACGCAACCAAATCCGCTGCTTTGAACACTACAGACAGAAACCTATTGAGCTTTTATCTATAGAAACAGCTGTGGTCCCTTTTACTCCCGGACAGATAAGGAAACCCACAAACGGGACAGTACTCAATTCTCTCTCTCTACCATGAGATTAACTCTACCTACATGTACCCCACTAACCGGTGCCCCCGCACATTGACTCTGTATATATTGTGATTTTTTACTGTTGCTGTTTAATTACTTGATACTTTCATCTCTTATTCTTATCCGTATTTTTTTAAACTGCACTGTTGGTTAGGGGCTTGTAAGTAAGCATTTCACTGTAAGGTCTACACCTGTTGTATTCTGGCGTATGTGACTAATAACATTTGATTTGATTTGATTTAGAAGTTAGCAACTCAGAGCAGAAGTTAGCAACTCAGAGCAGATGGTAGTAGATGCCATGTGTGGTATTGCGTAAGTCTATCATGGCATTAGAGGCAGTATCACTTAATCAAATGACTTTATTTGTGTAAACTTCACTTCGAAAGCAAAACTCAAAATACCCCCCAAACATGCTAGAACTCACAAAATATGTCTACCATTAAGTGTTGTATGTGGTTGCATAGGAGTAGCCAGTTGGGTATTTGAAACATGTTGTTCTAGGATTTTGCTAACTGCTTTAAGTGGGGTAGACTCTCTTTATTCACAGTTTCACAATGGTCTTTCAGATGCAGGAAGGCAGGAGTATGCCCTTTAACCGTTACCATAGAGACCTCTGGGGGCTATTGTGACTTTGGCAGCTAGTGACCACCCTGCAGAGCTGCCTGCAGAAAAAGATTAATGACGAAAGACGTTATCCTGCTCCCGTAGCCAGGGTTGTCAAACTCATTCCGTGGAGGGCCTAGTGTCTGCTGGTCTTTTGGTTTTTCCTTTCAATTAAGACCTAGACAACCAGGTGAGGAGAGTTCCTTACTAATCAGTGAACTTACTCTTTGTTTTAACAAACGCGTCGTGAGCGGTGGCCGTGGCAAGTGTCCATATAAAAGACAATGAAAGGGTGTGAAAGAGAGGTTGTCTGTTTTTAAATCAGAACTCTGTTTATGGGAAGGAGCAAAAACAAGCAGACAGTTGGGCCTCTGTGGAATGCCTATCAGCATGGTTATTTTCATAACATTTTCCTCCTTAAAGAAATGCAATCTTTTTAATTGTATTTTTTAAATCATCACTGTATGTCTAATAAAGCACTGTGTGTTAATTTCCTGAAAATAACTCCAGATATTTTTTTTTATATTTACATTTATTTCCCTGAGCCTCCTTTTGCCATTGAAACGTTGTCTGATCTTGTAGGCATGTTGATACAAATGAGTCTGCTGCTACAATGTTACCTTGCAAAATGCTCTACATTGATTTGCTCATGTTGCCAAGAGGCATTTTAGAAAGATTAGGAATCACCGATAAATAGGCTACACCAGACACATATATGAAATACTTGTACGGGACTGAAAGATGAACAATATGGTCACATTTATGTTACATTTCAACAAATTCAATGCTTAGGGACAACACTCATAGCGATGTTATAAACGTTATGAATGTAAACCCTATTCAAGAAAAGTTTTACCCTGAAAGGTATGCTGTCCAAAATTAGGTCAATGGAATGTTTAGTGTTTTGATGGTCTGTAAGGTTGAAAATGAACCTGATCAAATACCAAGCTGAGATGTTTTTAGTCTCAGAGCTGCACCCTCCGGTTAACACAATTTGATTTAACATTGGCTGAAAGAACAGGTTATGGTGGCTTAAAAAAATGGTGGATAGAATAATAACTTCAATTAAGTAAAGGGCCTATCCACCTTAATATGCATTGCTTCTTCTCATCATAACACAGACATGTTGCTTTTCTCTCTAAAATGATATATACAGCATGGCTGGAAATATGAAAATACTTTCTCTCACAAAAAAACAGAAGCAGTTTTCTTCCAAAAATGTTTATTCGCAGAACTATTTACAAAAGATGGTCATTAGCAATACTTAATTCAAAGAGTCAGATTGATAAGTTATGGCAAAAATACTGAAGCACATTGATAAAGCAGGAAAATAATATTATTTAGAAAAGAAAGGTTGAAATTGAAATATTGAAATATATTGAAATTGAAATAGAAACTTAAACAGCAAATTAGTCAAATACAAAACAATCTGTAGAATGCTGCAATACTGAACAGCAATGAAACATCAGATAATACATTCATACATACATTTCACTATCATGCATGCTATCTTAAGTCCTTGTAAAAAACCTAGACAAAGGAAAGTTCAAACAACAAAAACATGGTCGACTCAAGAGTGGAAAATAGTTTAAATTAGGCATGAATTTATATATTTATATATGTATATTTCTGTACAAATAATGAATATTTGGCATTATATTCATCCTTATTATTGATGTGATATCTAACAATTAAAAATAGTTTAAGCTAAACATCTACCTTTATCCAATCAGATTTTTTCTTCCATGTTACATTCCAAAACCCATGAGAGGCCATTTATTAAATATACCCACAAAACATTAATAATTTCTTCACCATAGGTAAACATACAGTGAAAGCTGTCTCCCCTCGCAAAACATTTAGCAAAAATAAAAAATTGCACAGGTAAATGGTGCCCTTTCTTTTCCCTGGGAAAGTTGTATTGGCTTTTAAAGGCTAAAAACACAATGACTTTCAATGTGAACAATGAATGCACATCTGCCCCGAATGTCCATATAGTTGAGTTACAGTGCCTTCAAAAAGTATTCAGAACCCTTCACTTTTTCCACATTTTGTTACGTCACAGCCTTATTCTAAAATGGTTTAAATAAAAACAAGCCTTAGTAATCTAAACATAATACCCCAAAATTACAAAGCGAAAACAGACTTTTAGAAATTTTGGAAAATGTATATATATAAAAAAACTGAAATACCTTAACATAAGTATTCAGACCCTTTGCTATGAGATTCAAAATTGAGCTCAGTTGCATCCTGTTTCCATTTATCATCCTTGAGATGTTTCTACAACTTGATTGGAGTCCACCTGTGGTAAATTCAATTGATAGGACATGATTTGGAAAGGCACATACCTGTCTATATAAGGTCTCACAGTTGACAGTGAATGTCAGAGCAAAAACCAGGCCATGAGGTCGAAGGAATTGTCGGAAGAGCTCCAAGACAGGATTTTGTCGAGGCACAGATCTGGGGAAGGGTACCAAAACATTCTGCAGCATTGAAGGTCCCCAAGAACACAGTGGCCTCAATCACTCTTAAATGGAAGAAGTTTGGAACCACCAAGACTCTTCCTAGTGCTGGCCACTCAGCCAAACTGAGAAATTGGGGGAGAAGGGTTTTGGTCAGGGAGGTGACCAAGAACCCGATGGTCACTCTGACAGAGCTCCAGAGTTCCTCTGCGGAGATGGGAGACCTTCCAAAAGTACAACAATCGCTGCAGCACTCCACCAAATATGGCCTTTATGGTAGCTTGACCAGACGGAAGCCATTCCTCAGTAAAAGGCAAATGACAGCCCGCTTGGGAGTTTGTCAAAAGGCACCTAAAGGAGTCTCAGACCATGAGAAACAAGATTCTCTGGTTTGATGAAACCAAGATTGAACTCTTTGGCCTGAATGCCAAGCGTCTCGTCTGGAGGAAACCTGGCAACATCCCTACGTTGAAGCATGGTGGTGGCAGCATCATGATGTGGGGATGTTTTTCAGCGGCAGAGACTGGGAGACTAGTCAGAATCGAGGCAAAGATGAACGGAGCAAAGTACAGAGAGATCCTTGATGAAAACCTGCTCCAGAGCGCTCAGGACCTCAGACTGGGGCAAAGGTTCACCTTCCAACAGGACAAAGACCCTAAGCACACAGCCAAGACAAAGCAGGAGTGGCTTCGGGACAAGTCTAAAAAAAATTGGATAACCTGTTTTTGCTTTGTCATTATGGGGTATTGTGTGTAGATTGATGAGGTGAAAAAACGATTTAATCAATTTTAGAATAAGGCTGTAACGTAACAAAATGTGGAAAAAGTCAAGGGGTCTGAATACTTTCCAAAGGCACTGTACATGTAGGCCTAGGTAATAGCAGGGGAATGGGAGACCTTGTAGGCAGAATCCTCCATTGGCATTGACTAAGGAATAAAGTGTAAGAGATTGGGTGACAGGTCAAATTAAAAGGCCATACTGTAGATGTTGTGATGTAAAGGCTACAATGCATTGAATGAAGCTTATTGCTAAACGGGCAGTGGGCACATTCAGTCCATGTGGTTTTCAATGTAAGCCCTGATTCGCTCAAACCTTTTAAAATAAAATATGAGCCAATAACATTGCCTCAAGGAAATTAAGAAAGAGCCCATGGTATTTTGTCGAAGGTCAGTGGCCAAAATCAGTGATAATGATAAGAACAACACTGTGCTCCTTATTGAATCAAATATTTTATGAGGAGAGAGAGAGAGACATTCTTAGAGTGCAACCGCACTGGAAAATAATGAAAAAATATAAGATTGAAAGAAAAACTCAAGCAAAGTTTACAGGGCCATAGAAAATCGTGTTGGTGTCAAAATCCCTCAAGATGGATTGTTCAAAATAAAGAATTTAGGGTGCCACCTTGAGGACATTTTGTCTTACTGCTGTGTAGTGTGTGTGCGCGTACATGTGTTTGTGCGCTGATTGTCAGAATAAAACCAATCTTTGTAAATCTTGAAAAAGAAACCAAGAAAAAACAAGTTCAATTCATTTCAGCACCTTTACTGACTCCTTTGAGGTTTATAGCACAACAGCCCACCAAACACATTAGCCCAAGATGATGTAGCAAAGATGTCACTCATGGAACATTGTACGTTTTAGCCCCTAAAAGAGTTCCATATGTAAAGGGCTGCAGAGCAAAATATCACACCAAAGAACTTTGATATGACGCAATTTGTTATTCTAAATGTCTGTTCATACGTGTTTAGCGTTTAAGTCTTGACGAGCGTTAAAAAGGAGGATATTTCCAATCAATAAAATGCAATCAGGAAAGCAATTCATCATGGACACACTGCATATTAGATGAGGGTGATGTACTGTGTGTTTAATAGAATATCAAGCTGCTTTCAGAAGGACCAGTCAAGATGGCCAGTAAATGTGTCAACACCAACGTTTCTGAAGATAGATAAAGATAACTGAAAACGTACTGAGATGTGAACTGTGCACAACAATTCAATTCTCTAACCTTCTTAAGACAATGTCCACTTCCATAAAGATCAGTAAACAAAGATTAATTTCCACTGGGGCCATCATGCGTTAGAGGGAATGTCTGTAGAAATGGGGACATGGTGCAGGCTGGCAGGACTACTGCATAGGACACAGGCATGACAACGTGCTCTGGTGGCCGTGTGTTGTCACTGTAACTGACTCTCAAACCATGAGGTAAATAGCTGTATGTGTGCCTGCCTGTTGTATGAAACACTATTGCACTTTTTAGCAGGTCAAGTTTAGTCAGTCTCTAGTTGGTGGTAACGATAATGAGCCATAAGGCATTGAGAACTGGGACAAGGTTACGATATCATAGCGAGGAAAATACTCCCTGGGATGTTGTTTTTCTCTGCCATCCCCCTCCGAGCCACACACACTCACACATACACACGCAGGGCACACACAAATGCAAACACACGCACACACATAACCTATGTTCGCTCCTGTTACATAGGTTCAGTTGGACTCTGATAAAAATGTCTACGCTGCTTTTTCTGTTGCTCAAAATAAATCAAAGACAATCAACATACAAGATTTCATGATGATAAATGATATACAGCGTGTACCAATCACGAAGACACTTGCATACCGGTGACATCACGTAAACTTGGGGCATGTACCAATAAATATGAATCACCAAACCTGCGGACTACACCAAAGGTAACATGTTTCCCCCCCCTGATTAACGGGAACAATCTCTACCTGTGAGAATGAATGGATGCCAACAATGACAGATCTTACCAAAAGCATAGTTTAAACAATCACACAAAATGTATCAATTCAATTTTCACATCATCTCATCCTCGTCAATGATCAACTTGTGCTGCAGTCATACAACAGTATAACATTCAAAATGATCAAATGCTAATCCAAACTACTAATATCAAGGCATTTGGATGAAAAAACCAAGCTAGCTTTCTCCCTAACAGCCCTTTGAGGTGACATTGCAACTCAATCAACACAACCAGAGATGGCCAAGCACTCTGCATGGCATCGTATTCCAACCAAAGATCTCAAACTAAGACAGTCATTCATAGGTTCTTGTAAGTCTGATTTTAAGGCACAAAAGGATTTTTTTCCCCATCGTACGTAGTTGCCAAACTTGCAAACCCCTCCTTAGATCATGGAAAAGTACGGGACAAACATGATAATAGAGTATGTTTGAGATTGAGAAAGGGCAATTCACTTTCTACGAAGACCAAAAAATTGCTGTCTCAATTTATGCACCTAATTTAGAGGGCTATACATTATAATATCACACAATATGAATAACTAAAGACTAGGAAATGATAAAGAAGACAGAAGAGCATGAAGATCCATGAACTATTTGCCTTGGCCAATCTATCATGTTTAATATAATCTGAATTTGGTGTTATGTATCAGTGTGCAAACTGGTAACTGTAGTGAATAGTTACTAGTACGTCACTATGGCAGCAGTTGTTGACCCTGTGGTTAGGCATCTTTCAGATGAGACCACCACGGGTGTGAAAGTCACATCATTTCTATTGTCCATTGATCATACTTTAATCTAATGGGAACCTCTGACTGGTTATAATTTTATTTTATTTTTTATTTCTTCATCAAGCTATCAATGTCTCTCACTTTCTGCTGTTACCTCACTAAGACCAGACATGGACTTTATGTCCACATAGAATCACAATACTGTACTGTTTGCTTTTACACAGCACCTACACATCTCCTATGACCTTTTGTTGTTGCATCGTTAGTGACTCTACATTCATAAATGATTTTGCTTTCGATGTGTTTAAGGCCGTCTGGTACGTTGAGGTTCACAGCAGAGAGAGAGACTGACGTCAGGAAATGAAATTGGAGACGTTGAGTGGTTTACCAGAAGCTATAGAGGAATGAGGAAAGTCCCAGTATATTCAACTACTTTCCACCCTTTTTAGCAAAATATCTGGCAACGTATCTGACCAACTGAACTGTGGCTTACTGTGTGTTGCCCTTTCAAAAGGTCGCAATTCAAATTGTTGTCTTAATCTATGCTATGTGGACAGATAACAGCTCACCCTGTTTTTGCATCACATTCTATTGAAAATTCCTAGTCGACCACTGGTGCTAGAAGCTTACAACCCTAACATAACAAGTATATGGGAATAAATGAATTACACAAAAAAATCCAATCTACTGTTCATATAGGTAAATGGATATACTATACCAATGACACGCAGTACAACATAAATGCCAGTATATCATGTCATCTAGTATAAGTACAGTTTCATTTTTTGAAGGAAATATACAGTATATTGAAACAATAAGCTCCAAGTGTGGTGTTGTAGAGCACCGCCAAAAGCAATGGAGTAACGTCATAAAAATGTAAATGCCTTGCTCTCTCTCTCTCTCTCTCTCACTAGAACTCCCTAGACCTTTGACTACGGCTACTATTACAGCAACCCTCTTAGCTCATGGCAAGATAGGGAGTAGAAATACCTCATCGTACGTATTTTCTCTGCCTCTTCAATAAACAACTTTGAAGCAAACACGAACAATGCAAATAGACGCTTTGCAAATAGGTCCCCCCCCCCCCCCGCAAGTCAATAGCCACCATCTTTAATTACAGATGCTATGGGCACCATTTGAGTAAATCTCTGTTATTAAAAAGTCCTTGAGTGTGTGTGTGTGTGCGTGCGCGTGCACATAGGACTGGGTAAAGGACAACCGTTTCAGGTAAAAAGCAACACCATTTACTAGTAACTGGATAGTGTTAAAGTGATATTTGCACCTGTCTGTCCCACACTACGGAAGTAGTGTGGAGAAAAATACTTGATTGTTGTGTGCCGGATGGAATAGAATGTGTTTGATGTGGTCTCTAATAGGTATAAGTTATCTGTCTGTTGGGGCACTGCTCTCTCCACCCCATAGAGTCATTCTTTCACAGCGTCCACTATGAGACAAATCAAGTTCAATGTAGTTTGTGATGTTGGTCATTGGGTATATATGTGATAGATTACATTATTTATCAGCATTATTATTTAATTACAATAGTACTGGACATCAGGGGCTAAACACAAAATTCAAGGTGCAGATTGATGTGGTGTATAGAACAGCATCTTAGACATATTCAATAGCGAATGTTCCATTTTTGTCCTTGCAATTCAACTGCAACAATATCATGTGAGTGTCATTTACTACATTTCCCTTGGAAATACAAACATGAATAGTATATATAAGGTGCAAAAATGCATTATATCATAGTCAACTTTTTTTTCACGAAATTTGAAACATTTTTTCCCTTTAAGTGTTTTACAATAGTGTTGCAATGGAAACATGGATCAGACGAATAAATGCACTGTACAACCCATATCATAACCATGTTTCAACCTTACAACAAAGCCGTTATTGTAACTGAAAATGCATAAATGCAGCCCTAAGGTACTGTCCCAGCTAGCACATAACGTTCTGAGAACCATAAGTTTCTTAGAGCTTGGTGAGCGGGTGGTTGTCCCATGGTTATTTTGCATACAACCTTCCCACAACTTTCTGGGAATAATGCAGGATAGTTGCTTGGCTTTGGAACATTCTCAACACTTTTAAAGAACTTGACAAAAACACTTTATTTTCTTGTTATTTCATTACTTTAACAGAACGTTTCCTAAAAGTTCAAACATGGTTACATTTAACAAAAAAAATTGTAATGTTATAGGAATGTTCTTCAACTGGTTTGACATTGGGAATATTCTGAAATAGTTCTGAGAACGTTAAGAAACAACGTTATTCTGTGGGAATTTCAGCACTTTAGTGTAAAGTTTTCTGCAGGTTTCCTCATGGTTCTATTTAAAGTCACTGTTTTAAGAACATTAAGACAATGTTACATAAGAACCACAAGAAAAAAATTGTAGCGTTCAAAGAACATTCTAATAATGTTATTTAAAATCATATACATCCATTCTGTGTCAACAAAACTCTCTCTATCCTCTTTCCTCTTAAGTGTGTTCAGGTGTGTTGGCTGCCGCCACTAATTGGCCACACCTGATCTTAATGAGAGCTTGTTTCCTTTTAAATTGGGTCTGTTTGAATATAATAAAATTAACATCTTTGTATGAGTTTAAAAAACATGGCATGCTACTGTAGCTCCATCCTGCTGTCGCAGTGAACCAATTCCATGGAGAGAGAACAGAAGATCATAGGTTTGAATCTCACTGACGCTGTGCCAAAATAAAAGACAAATGTGTTTGCATTATTAATTTCCATGTGTCCTATCTCTGCTTGGAGTTCAAAACAGTTAACCTAAGCTAGCAGTCTTATTGAAACGTTCAGTGGAAGTTTTATATGATTCAAAAACCTCAAAATAACCTTTATATTTAGTTCAAAACATTCACAATATTTAAAGAATGTTCTCAGAACGTTATTTGAGCACCTTCAAATAACCTATAATTTCAGTTCTCAGAACGTTCATAAAACCTCCCAGGAAAACTTTCAGGCAACCATAGTAAAAGGTTCTCAGAACCTCCGTGCAACCTAAAAATGTACATTCCCAGAACGTTTTAAAAACGTTCAGTTTTACCGATCAGGAAACTTATGGCTTTGTTCCCAGAATCAATTGGAAACCAAAAACTTCTGTCCCACAACTTCCAAGGAACTAAATGTGCTAGCTGGGGTACTACTGCATGTATTTTTCGCATCCCATGTCTCAGCAATGTTAGGCAGTGGCTGCAGCAGCAAGCCTGGTAAAAAGTGGTGTGAGTACGTTCCAAGAATAACAACGGAACTACTATTTCCAGGATGCTGTGCGACCATATCAGATGTGATGACTACTCCTTGGTCTCTACCATAGAAATAGAATAGACCCCATAGAAATAGATTTGAATTCTATGTCTATGGTTTTTACCCTAGAGTGCCCACTGCAAGACTGAGGTATTTCAATAGCAGGTGTTGATCAATCACATTACATATTCCCCCCACTTTGACTGACAACCCACAACCATGGGGGAGAGATTTCCAGACTTCTATCTTGACAGTGAGTCATCACCACCTCTGTGCTACCACTGGGGAGTAGTACTCTCCGCACAGGGTGATTTAGCCCAAGACCACTGATGCTGGTGAGATTCTCCATAGAAAAGTTGCACTTTGTGATTCCTTTTGAACACGGTGGGAAAATACTGATATTACCCTTACTTTACCCAGAGGCTCATAATACATGATGGCAATGCGAAAGCTCTTGGGGGGGATGAATACATTTCCAACAAGAGAATTTGTTACAGTATAGAAAATAATCATTTTGCTTGTAATTAGCCAAATATAATTGTGATGGTGGATCAGTTCGGTTAAAGGGGAGGGTGTAGTAGCAGCTCATTATAATGGGGTGGAGGGGTGGTGAATATTACCTCCGTCTTAAAGGGGAGAGGACATCAGAAGAAGGGCAATAGATGGAGAGAAACATTGAGAAGTGAAAGTGAGAGACACAGACGACAAGAAAGAGGGAGGAAGGAGTCTGGGTGACACCCACTAGCTGGGTCTGGGGGCCGGAAGGGGTCAGAGCTGGGGTCGGGGTCAGGCTAGAGGGGTAAATGCTTGGACCTCAAAGGCGGGTCTGGGCCTCGGGGATGTAGATCTCGATGCTGTCTGCCCGCTCTGTGGCTGAGTTCTGTCTGAAGGAAGCCGCCCGCTTAGCTGCCATGAGGCGGCGCCGGGCCTCCTGACGCTGACGGTCCTGCAGGTCCAGAGAGCGCTCTCGCATCACGCCGCCACGCCCCTTCGGAGGCCTCTTTGGCAGCGGGGGAGGCCACTTCCTCTCCTTTTTAGAGAGTGAATGAGAGATAAAGAGAATGAGAGAGAGAGAATGAGAGAGTGTGAGAGAGAGAGAATGAGAGATTTGAGCCACGTAATTTTCTGAACAAGGGCAGGATAAAACAATAAAAATAAGTAAGCATTGGCCAATACCATTAGACAATACATCTCCACAGTCCAGTTTGCTAGCTGTGAAAAGCTATACAGCTAAGCAAGGGTAACAACTCCACTAACATACCTGTAATGGCGTCTTCTTCTCGGGGCTCTCCACGGGCCTCCACTCGTTGCTCTTGATTTCCTGCAGCTCGTCAAACTTGGCAGTGACGTCGTCGATGGAGAGCTGCAGCAGGTCCCAGAATCCGGCCAGGTCCTGAGAGGTGGGGCGGGGCATGGCGCTGGGGTCCTGAGGGGTGAAGGGTGGCAGGGAAGGGGGGTGACCGGGAAAAGTGAAAGATGGGGGAGGGAGAACATTTTATATAGTTATCAACACCTCAGTGACCATGAGAACGTGTAAGTACATCTGGTATAGTCATAACTGTTATAGACTATCATTGGGATTTTTAAATGCTTGTGTTACGTCACCAGCAATTGCATCTTCCAACACCTGAAAACTGTCCAACCACTAGATGTCCCCTTAACTCTTTAAATAACAGATGTATTTCACGTCCTTTTGCCAGCCGTGAGCTCCATTTCATGGAGCAAATCAAGGCTACAGCCATGTGGCGTTCTACACTATAAAAGAGCATTCATCACTCCCACTTATCTGTTTCTGTAAACGTTCAACGCATAATTACACATAAAGGTTGGCAATGACTCAGCACACAAACGCAACACGGTGTGCTGTATGCCTGAACAGGTTCGACATTGAGATTTGTGTTACTGACCACTTGCGCTGTCAAGATGACACAAACACGTGCACGCGCACACACACACACCACCCCCAAACACACACACACTCGACCCCACCTCCTCCACCGCCCCCCACACAGTCATTACGGTTGTGATATGGGGTTATGCTAGGGGTAGTGCTCTCTCTCACTCTGGTAGGGGTACTAGTCAGTGGGACACGTTAGAGAGGCTCAGGGCAATCTAAGCCCTGTCACAGTAAATGTGGGACTTCATCCATCATCCCATTATCTCCGGGGGAACGCAGATAGAGAGCCCACGGCCCCTCAGAAAGAGAGCAAAACACCGGCTTTAAGGTATCATAGTCATCAGACACAAACAAACAATCACGCTACAGCAAGAGAGAAGGGTCATTAAAGCCCCTCCTCTCACAAACGCTTTGTTTTTTTCATTTAAGAAATGCCTGCATTGTGTGAAGAAATGGCAAGTGAAGGATCATTTGAGCACAGTCTCTCTCAAAAAGGAACTTAACAAAGAGTATAGCTCTGGAAACTGTGTTTGTGTGTCTTCTGAGACTAGCCCTACAGTAACTAACGCAGGTTGACAGGTTGGTGGGTAATTAAAATGAGGCCTTACGAAAATGTGAAAACTTCTCGACTACGTTTGGGGTGAGAGAGGGTAGAAGGTTCGTTATTCAAAACCCATTGAAAGTCTGTCTCTCTGTGTTAATGAATGGTGTGAACATAGACACCTCAGTTTCCTATTGTTATTCTTCTTCCGCTTACTGTGGGGGGGGGTCAGTACAAGCAGAAGGCCTGTTTCGATGTCAATTGGGACAGCTATTACTGGAAGCAGCCAGTCCTCCCACAGGCACAGCACTTATCAAGCCCTGTGTGCTGTCAGTAAGTCCTCAACAGTGATAATGTGAGATATAAGGTTTCATTTAATACACAACAATGATGTATGCATGCGTATGTTCTCACACACACACACACACACACACACACACACACGTCATGGTACACCCATCATGGTACACCCGCCATGGTCTATTATAGTATTATAGGGCACTTACCAGGTTCTGCTGACACAGCCAGTAGAACTGCTGGAATTTTTGAGACATGAGGAGCTGTGCGCTGCCCACGGCACTTCGGATTTTCCCTAGGACTGGAGGACACACACACACACACAGAGAGAGAGAGAGAGAGAGAGAGAGAGAGAGAGAGAGAGAGAGAGAGAGAGAGAGAGAGAGAGAGAGAGAGAGAGAGAGAGAGAGAGAGAGAGAGAGAGAGAGAGAGAGAGAGAGAGAGAGAGAGAGAGAGAGAGAGAGAGAGAGAGAGAGAGAGAGAGAGAGAGAGAGAGAGAGAGAGAGAGAGAGAGAGAGAGAGAGAGAGAGAGAGAGAGAGAGAGAGAGAGAGAGAGAGAGAGAGAGAGAGAGAGAGACATGCGCGTATGGAGTGAGACATGCGCGTATGGAGTGAGATTAGAGACTTAATTCTGTAAATATACAGTCAGGCAAAAAATACTATAAAATAAATCATACAAATACTGAGCTATATCGTATGCTCCAAAACATTTGAAAATTATTTTTTTTCTACCATTTCTCAGAGAAAGATATTTTGTTTAACAAGTAATCTTTTTTTCTCTCAAAACGATAGGGGTGAAATAATTGGCACCCCTGTTTTCAACGTTTTCAATACCCCACCTTGCAAGGAAAACAGCACTGGGGCTATTTCTAAAATGTTTTATGAGATTGGAGAACACATTGGGAGGGAACTTGGACCATTCCTCCATACAGAATCCTTCCAGATCCTTGATATATTTTGTCTGCGCTTATGGCCTGCCATCTTCAATTCAAACCACAGGTTTTAAATGGGGTCAGGGGACTGAGATGGCCATTTTGATGTGTGCTTGGGGTTATTGTCTTGCTGGTAGATTCACGCACGACCAAGTTTTTGGCTAAAATGTCCTGGTACTGGGTAAAGTTCATGATGCCGTTGACCTTAACAAGGGCCCCAGGACCAGTGGAAGCAAAATAGCTCCATAACATCAAAGATTCACCACCATATTATACAGTATGTATGGGGTTCTCTCCTGCTTATGCATACTTATTTCGATGCAAAACCCATCACTGGTGTGCGTGAGCTCTATTTTCAAGTCATCTGACCACAACACCGGTTACAATTAAATGCCAATGGCGTTTAGCAAACTCCAGACGTTTACATTTGTTGGATGACATGACAATAGAGCTCTTTGGCTACACACCAGTGTTATCTCACTCACATCTGTCCACTGCATCAATAATCAAAATACTGGACAGGTATTCATTAGCAAAGCAAATGTGTTAATAACAACGCTTGTTGGTTGCATTACATTTCCATCCACAAACATAACTTTGCCCATTCAATTCTAAAGGGTTATCAGTGAATGCATTGAGAAACGAATGCATTAGAATATGAACAGCCCCTGCCTTAGGGACTATAGAGCCAGTACATGCCTCTATGCTGCAGCGCCAGAAACTCACTCTCCTCCGACAGGTCATGCTCTTCCGCCTCCCTCTCCATGTCTTTACACCATCCCTCCATCCTCTTAGTTTCATTATGGAGGAGCTGCATGAACCAGCTGCCGTCCCTGCGGAGGGGGGACACCCTGCCCGTCTCTACCCCCTCCAGAGAGGGCTCTGTCAGCCACGACTCGGGCTGCGGGCTGGGCGGTCCGCTGGAGGAGCGCTGGTAGTCCTCCCGGTAGCTGAAGAGCCCCTGGGTGCGGACGGTGCGGACAGCCCCGTACTGGGTGGGCGTGCTAGGCTCCGAGTGGCCCCCGCGGAAGCCCAAGCCCCCTCCGAACTGCAGGCCCTTGTCCTCCATGGTGGGGAAGCCCTCTAGTTCCATGTCAGCTTGTACGGCCGTCGTCACGCTGTTGGAGCGCTTGAACCTGCCATGTCTGAGGGAGCATACACACATGCAGACACACACATACAAATATATGTATACAGAGACTAATAAATAGATTAGAAAAATAATATATGGGTCCAAAAGGAGAGAAAACAAATATATTGATGAACCCATTCAGAGAAACAGTATACAGCGCCGTTGGAAAGTATATAGACCCCTTGACTTTTTCCAAATTGTGTTACGTTACAGCCTCTTTCTAAAATTGATTAAATGTAAAAACATCCTCAGAAATCTACACACAATACCACATACTGACAAAGCGAAAACAGGTTTTTAGATTTTTTTGCAAATCTATGAAAAATAAAAAACAGAAATACCTTATTTACATAAGTATTCAGACACTTTGCTATGAGACTCAAAATTGAGCTCAGGTGCATCCTGTTTCCATTGATCATCCTTGAGATGTTTCTACAACTTGATTGGAAGCCACCTGTGGTAAATTCAATTGATTGGACATGATTTGGAAAGGCTGTCTATAAAAGGTCCCACAGTTGACAGTGCATGTCAGAGGAAAAACCAAGCCATGAGGTCGAATGAATTCTCGGTAGAGCTCAGACAAAGAATTGTGTAGAGGCACAGATCTGGGAAATGGTATCAAAACATTTCTGCAGCATTGGAAGTCCCCAATAACACAGTACCCTCCATCATTCTTAAATGGATTTTGGAGCCAACAAGACTCTTCCTAGAGCTGGCGGCTCGGCCCAAATGAGCAACTGGGGGGAGAAAGGCCTTGGTCAGGGAGGTGACCAAGAACCCTATGGTCACTCTGACAGAGCTCTAGAGTTCCTCTGTGGAGATGGGAGAACCTTCCAGAAGGACAACTATCTGTGCAGCACTCCACCAATCAGGCCTTTATGGTAGAGTGGAAGCCACTCCTCAGTAAAAGGCACATGACAACCCGCTTGGAGTTTGCCAAAAGGCACCTAAAGACTCTCAGACCATGAGAAACAAGATTCTCTGGTCTGATGAAAGTAAAGACTCTTCGGCCTGAATGCCAAGGGTCACGTCTGGAAGAAACCTGGCACCATCCCTACAGCGAAGCATGGTGGTGACAGCATCATGCTGTGGGGATGTTTTTCAGCGGTAGGGACTGGGAGACTAGTCAGTATCGAGGCAAAGATGAACGGAGCAAAGTACAGGGAGATCCTTGATGAAAACCTGCTCCAGAGCACTCAGGACCTCAGACTGGGGTGAAGGTTCACCTTCCAACAGGACAATGACCCTAAGCACACAGCCAAGACAAGTCGCTGAATGTCCTTGAGCCAGAGCCCAGACTTGAACCCGATCGAACATCTCTGGAGATACTTGAAAATAGCTGTGCAGCAATGCTCCCCATCCAACCTGACAGAGCTTGAGAGGATCTGCAGAGAAAAATGGGAGAAACTCCTGAAATACAAGCTTGTAGTGTCATACCCAAGAAGACTCGAGGCTGTAGTTGCTGCCAAAGGTGCTTCAACAAAGTACTGAGTAAAGGGCCTGAATACTCATGTAGATGTCATATTTCAGTTTTGTTTTTTAATTATAAATGAGCAAAAAATTCTAAAAACTTGTTTTTGCTTTGTCATTATGGGATATTGTGTGTAATTTGATGAGGGGAAAAAACGAAGTAATCAATTTTAGAATAAGGCTGTAACGTAACAAAATTTGGAAAAAGTCAAGGGGTCTGAAAACTTTCCAAAGGCGTTGTATACAAAAAACAATTAATTCAACAGAACATGAGCAATATAAGTTTCACAACATCGATAAATATTGATTTAGTGCAATCAGGACCCAGAGGGAGATTATCAACTGCTGCTGTAAAAGGTCAGAGGGCAAACTGCAACGGTTGTATTGTCTGTTTCCATTTCCTGTGTGCGTACCGTTTGTCATCCTCCACCTGGGTGCCCACAGAATGGTACTGAGGAAGCCCTTTGCTCTCCGACTCGGAGTCTGTCGCCGTCTCCACCTGGTAAGTACCAATTTGATCATAAACAATAACACACGTCAATGTCAGTAACATCTTTATTACAGTATCATGGGTGAACTACTTTACTAGTACACTAAGTGAACATCAATGAGGCTGCTTAGTAAACCATAGTGATCTATACTATATATACAGAGAGACTGAGAGAAACAAGGGAGACTGAGAGAGGCCGGTGTTTGTCCTGAGACCCCTATATCCTGAGCAAAGTATTGTCTCCCTGAGAGTGATGGCGTTTATGGGCCGGTATCTCTCTGTATCCCCAACGCATGGCTCACTTTACACACAGACACAGACACACACAGAGACACGCGCACGCACACACACACACACACACACACACAGTCAGTCATCTCAACAGTACAGTCCCAGTGCTTAAAAATAATGACGTTGAAAAAGTTGAGTATGGAATAAAATGTCAATGAGTACTTCATAGTACACAACTAAGGTTATTCTGCTGATATTGATGATGAGGTTGATGAAGACGATGGTGACGATACATCGGTTTCTATCTACCCCTTGAGAAACTGCATCGCAAAAGAGACAGAATCTTGGCATGAAAGGGAAATGAGCGGTTTAAACGGTCACATTAATGCTATATGATGTGTTTCATATCAATTCAGAGGCCATGAGAATGTGTAAAACATGTTCACAAGCCGCCGCAGCCGGCGTCCAGAAAATACTTTGAGTCATTAGTAAATGTAATTCTATTTCTTTCATTAGTTTGATTTGTTGCCCGTGTAAAATAGATAACGTGATCAAATTTGAATTACACCGATAAACAATCATCATCAACATTTTCCGTCTAATGTTATTCTACTCTATTAGTCATCATGAGGTGATATATGTGTGTGTGTGTGTGTGTGTGTGTGTTATATCGAGCTGAGTGCTGCCTGGGCTCTCCGGGCTGGCCAGTGGCTGTAGAGCTGTGTGGTCATTAATCCTTATTGGTCAGGGTCCCATTGGGTCAGTGTCAGATAGCTACTTTTCATTTGTTTTATTTCACCTTTATTTAACCAGGTAGGCTAGTTGAGAACAAGTTCTCATTTACAACTGCGACCTGGCCAAGATAAAGCAAAGCAGTGCGACACAAACAACAACACGGAGTTACACATGGAATAAACGAGCATACAGTCAATAACACAATAGAAGAAAAAAAAAGTCTATATACAGTGTGTTCAAATGGCGTGAGGAGGTAAGGCAATAAATAGGCCATAGTAGCGAAGTAATTACAGTTTAGCAAATTAACACTGGAGTGATAGATGAGCAGATGATGATGTGCAAGTAGAAATACTTGTGTGCAAAAGAGCAGAGCAGAAAAGTAAATAAAAACAATATGGGGATGAGGTAGGTAGATTGGGTGGGCTATGTACAGCTGCAGCGATTGGTTAGCTGCTTAGATATCTGATGTGTAAAGTTAGTGAGGGAAATATAAGTCTCCAGCTTCAGCGATTTTTGCAATTCGTTCCAGTCATTGGCAGCAGAGAACTGGAAGGAAAGGCGAAGGAAAGGCAAAGAAGGTGTTGGCTTTGGGGACGACCAGTGAGATATTCCTACTGGAGCGCGTGCTACGGGTGGGTGTTGTTATCGTGACCAGTGAGCTGAGATAAGGCGGAACTTTACCTAACATAGACTTATAGATGACCTGGAGCCAGTGGGTCTGGCGACGAATATGTAGCGAGGGCCAGCCGACTAGAACATACAGGTCGCAGTGGTGGGTGGTATAATGGTGACATTATTTTGGTGACAAAACGGATGGCACTGTGATAGACTGCATCCCGTTTGCTGAGTAGAGTATTGGAAGCTATTTTGTAAATGACATCGCCAGCTATAGTCAGTTTTACGAGGGTATGTCTGGCGGCGTGAGTGAAGGAGGCTTTGTTGCAAAATAGGAAGCCGATTCTAGATTTAATTTTGGATTGGAGATGTTTAATATGAGTCTGGAAGGAGAGTTTACAGTCTAGCCAGACACCTAGGTATTTGTAGTTGTCCACACATTCTAAGTCAGAGTAGTGATGCTAGTCGGTCGGGCAGGTGCGGGCAGCGAACGGTTGAAAAGCATGCATTTGGTTTTTACTAGCGTTTAAGAGCAGTTGGAGGCCATGGAAGGAGTGTGGTATGGCATTGAAGCTCGTTTGGAGGTTAGTTAACACAGTGTCCAAAGAAGGGCCAGATGTATACAGAATGGTGTCGTCTGCGTAGAGGTGGATCAGGGAATCACCCGCAGCAAGAGCGACATCGTTGTTATAATATATGATATACTTCGCGGTGTGAACGGTTTTTAATGAATGTGCATGTGTGCGCGTATGTTTGTGTGTGTCTTGGTCTACCATCAGCTGTCATGGGGAGTGGAGACACAGTCTAGCAGTGTGTTAGTGCACTTCACTGCAGGCACAATGTGCTGTTGTGAGAAAGGATTCACGTCCTGGGTCGGCCATATGGGACTAGACCATCAACATCAGCATAATGTGTGTGTGTGTGTGTGTGAGCATATGTGTGTATGTATGAACTTGTCTTACCTGAATCCCTATGGAAGAGCGTGGTGTTTTGAGGTATTCCTCAGCCTTGGACACGAGCACCGCCTTGTCACACGTCTGCACGGAGCTGTGGCTGCCCGTGGAGGCGTGCCGCTTGCCCGCCGCCGTCTCCATGGCCAACGTCACCGCCTTGGCACTGTCCAGGCTGTCGGTGGAGTTGTAGAGGGTTCGACCCGAGCCGCCCAGACCGTCCGGCGCCCACAGGATACTCCCCCGCGGGTGCCTTCCCTCGTGGTAGGCATCCTGGGTGGAATCTGTGCTGCTCTGGGCCGTCACCGAGATGAGGGGCTTGGAGGTGGCGCGAGGTGGCACCGGCGGGGGCGTCTTTGCCTTATAGCTAGGCGTGTGCGTCACCGCTGGAGAGCAAACAGGGAGAGGAGCGAGAGGAAGAGGAGTTATTGTAAAACAGAGGTTCTGAAGGGGAGAGACTGGAGGATGATAATATAATACTGAAAGGTGGGGCGAGAGATCTCACAACAAGGCGACCCAGTTCACCTGAGTACATATGCTACTACAGTGAGTGATGAAAGCGAATGGCGAAGTGATGAGGGGATTATGTTAAATGCATCACAAGGACACTGGGGACACAGAACAGAAGAAAGGGGAAACTCTTTGAGAGGATTTTTTTTTTTTTTTTTTTTACTGCCACAGAGATGAACACTTGACACTGATGCTTCTTTCTGGTTAATAAGCCCAGTGTTTACAGGCTATTGCTCCTTCTGTGCAGTGGAGGATTATGGGTAGCAACCCTTCTTTCAAGTGCAAATGAGAATGTGATCTTAATCCAGATGGACCTCACAGCAGAAAAGGGCTAGCAGCAAGGAGCTACAGCATGCCTACTTCAGGCTGGGCTCATACAGGTAGAGTACCATTGCTTCAATGATATTAAATGCAGTTGCTTGATATGAACTTCTAATTCTGATAGCCTCATATAATCGCTTAAAAAAAACATAGTTATATCTAACAAGCTATGTTAGACAAAGGTGAGAAGATGTTTCTACCAGATTCCTTATGAATTATAACCAGGCTAATTTAGTCCCGTAGGCAGTGAGGAAATATATTAAAAGCCCAATGCAGTAAAAAAGAAAAAGGAAATCCTGTGTTTTATATATATTTCCACACGATGTGGTTGGAATAATACTATGAAATTGTGAAAATGATGATAATACTCTTTTAGTGTAAGAGCTGTTTGAACAGCCTGCCTGACATTTCTGCCTGTTTTGGTGGGAGGGAGTTTTGGCCTTCCATGGTGACATCACCATGCGGTAAATGAGTTAATAGACCAATAGGAAAGAGAGTTCCAAACCTCTCTGTTAATAACAGCACATTTTTCAGCACATCCAGAGTACAGTACGACAAATAATGACAGTTAACAGGATAAAAGGAACAGCTCATGGGAGTTTTTGTACTGGAGTCCCAGATACTGCATTCATCATTAAACACACCAGTTACAAAAAGACTGCAGCATGCTGATGGCCCTGTGGACTGTGACATTGACATGCAGAATTTCTAAACCACTATTTTATGAAACTGTTGGATGAGTCACTGAGGGAGAAAATGTGATTCATTGCCGTGTCAAAAATAGACTTCATCACAAATAGGTTGTGTAACTGGGGAACTCAATAGACCTCAGGAATATTTATTCAGGCATTCATTTGTTCATGTGTTCATCCACCCACTGAAACATTCACCCATTCATTCATTTAAAAAAATCATAATATTGAGAAAAACCTCCCTAGTCCTTTTAAGGTCACACACACACACATTGCCGGCAGCTGATTGACAGATCTTTGACATAATTATACTCCTCGTATAAAATCAAAGGATAACTTGACCTTAATCCATTTACAATTTAACAAGCACATCATTTGATGGATCTAATTAGTCATTAGATGTGATACAACTCTGCATACACTCTCACTTTAGATGGATTTATTCCATCTTGAAAGGGTTGTATTTTTTTGTTGTTGTCGGTGGATACCAAATTGAGTAGGATGGGTGACGCAGTCATAGACAGCATTCAACTTTACATTTCTATCCCGGAGCTTTAATGGTGTGCTGCTTCAAAGCCATTCAACAAGTGTGAAAAACAGCCTCCTATTCAAACTGAGTGGATTTGAATACTCTGTAGGCAACAGCCTCTTCGAAAAAGCACAACAATTGTATCCAGCAAGAGATGCCATATTGCCTCCTTGCCTCCCTACAGAAAGCAGACAGACAAACCCTGTGTGCCTGGCGACCTTGCACTGCAGCTTGACAGGCAGGAGCTGTGTGAGTCTCTCT
Organism: Salvelinus alpinus; assembly: GCF_045679555.1. Classification (NCBI taxonomy): domain Eukaryota; kingdom Metazoa; phylum Chordata; class Actinopteri; order Salmoniformes; family Salmonidae; genus Salvelinus; species Salvelinus alpinus. The sequence goes on along the minus strand of NC_092112.1, from coordinate 39,489,091 downwards.
CTGTATTCGGGAGGTGTGTTATAGCCAACAGCCGGTGGGAAAAGCTGTAGATGGAGTTGCTGAGGTCAGTCAAAGTGTCTGGGTTAGAGAGCTCCTTGAAAGGAGATGATGTGTCTGTCTCTGTGTCTGTCTCTCCTTACACTGCACTCTAAGAAGTAACAGAGCCTTGAAGAACCTTTTGGGGTTCAAAAGATTGCCACTGTTGGTTCAAAAAGATTCCTTGAGGAACCCCTGTAAAAAGGTTAATCGAGGAACCCCTGTGTAAAGGTTCAAACTGGAACCTTTTTAGTGATGGGAAGGGCCTCTCAGAAGATTGGAGGGGCTGCTTATTGGCGTGGCGTGAAGATTTATTTGGTCACCCGTGAGATGCTCTACAGATGGTCATACTATCATACTATAAACAACTGATTACTAAGGTTACAGTTAGGGTTAGGTTAAGAATGAGGGTTAGGGTTAAGTTTTGTGCTAGTATAAGGCTTAAGGTTAGCGTTAGAGCTAGGGTTAGTAGATAGATAAATGTCACTGATAGTCTGTAGAGCAGACTATCTACAGATTTACCATAAATTCAAAGTGCTCCACACACACCAGCAAAAAGGTCCCTTCAGGAACTCTTTGCTACACTGAATCATTAAATGTTCCTCCGAGAACTCTCCATTAACCAAAGGTGTCAATATGAACCTATTGACTGCAATGGTTCCTTGAGGAACTCCAGGGTTCCTCGGGTCACCCTTAATTCAAAGACTGACGGTTTCGCAATGTTGGTAAAGGTGATGAGGACTTTTTTTTACCTGGAGGTGGATTGGCTCGGTCCACACTGCAGGAAGAAGGGAGGCGAAACTGGATACCTGAAAATAGTAGGCAACACAAGTTAGCAAGGGAAATGGAGGGACAGGAGAGACTCCTTCACATATAGTTCATCTGACTATAACAGTACCTACCATGCCTCAGGCCAACACTCGTATCAGGATCACAGTCAAGCGAGAGTCGCAGACACATTTCACATGATATACACATACATTTCTTCTAATTGATCATGATATTTGGTCAATCAACAACAAACAAAGACGTGGACATTACAGTGCTGGGATGGTCCACAGTTTTCAACGTTTGCTGTGTTCCCATCCACAACAAGAACATTCACACAGCAGTGTCAGAGATTGTTTTCAGTTATGACTGGTGGAACCACAGGTATTAGACTGTGCTGAACAGTCATGATTACACAGCGGAGAGAAAACATGCGGTATCATCTAATAATCTTGTTGTACATAGAACTATGCCCTGATGCGCACCACATAGACAAATAGGCAAACATGAGAGAGTAAACACAAGAGATGAGGCAGGCTAATTAACATAATCAGGGGCGGCAGGTAGCCTAGTGGTTTGAGCATTGGGCCAGTCGCCGAAAGGTTGCTGGATCGAATCCCCGAGCTGACAAGTTAAAAATATGTTGTTCTGCCACTGAACAAGGCAGCTAACCCACTGTTCCCTGGTAGGCCGTCATTGTAAATAAGAATTGGTTCTTAGCCGACTTGCCTGGTTAAATAAAAAAATGAAATAAATAAAATCAGATACAAATAAATACATGAGTAAATATACAAATAAACGCAGAGTATAAAAAAATATAAAAGAAGAGAGGGTCTAAATAGATGTGTACAAAAACAACAACTTATAATAAAGATTACAAATGGGGTTGACTGAACAACAGAAAAATATGTTAGAGGGAGGACAAAGAAAGAGAAAGAAGACAGACATATAAATCAAACATTCAATGAACTAGTCTACCAGGCAAACACCACATTAACATGAAGTTGAATTGGAACAAGATCTGTCAGGAAGTTGCAGTCGTGTTTAGATCTAGAGAGGGCCATGAGGTCCGGACAGCAAGGCGATAGAGCAAATTAGACCAAGCGGGCCTGCGAGGACAGAGACAGAGTAGCTCATTTACACCACAGAAAGGTAGTCGCAACAAAGGATCTCATTTCTCTATCTGTCTATTAATCTACCCGTCGGTCGGTCAGTCAGTCTCATACTCCTAGGGACAGCTAACGCAACACTACTGAACATCGTATTAACTTAGCTGAAAGGGTTACATTTTGGGGGAAATGTTCATCATTTTAATCTTCGTATGAGGGTGTGCATTCGTAAAACAAGTATCTAATTCCTTTAACCAAAAGGTAATGAAACATTTACACTAAATCTACCATTTTCACGTGGGGGAAATTGTGTTCTTCATTTCCCATGACCTTTGAGTCCTTATTACATAACATCAAGTAGCAAGGATAAAATGTTGATTGATTTCTATTTCCATGTGTAATTACAGTAGCTAGCTTCAACTACACAGTTACAATTAATTAGAGATTCAATGAAATCATTGTCTACAGGCGTGTCTATAGTTAGTGTACCAGTGCAAAGTAAAATTACACTCTAGTAAATAGTTACGGAGTAGCTACATGGTATAAAGGCAACTTAATGAAAAGTATTTCTTATACAATATCTTGTATTTGTTCTGTCTAGCATATTCTGACTGGTCAGTCTGCCTTTGACTCCTTTTCTCTGTCCAGAGGAACTCTCAGACCTTTTCGTTTGTTTCCTGGTGGTCCATTCACCTCCCTCCATTCGAGCCATGTGCGGTCCCCTGCCATAGCCGTGGACTATGACTGGCGGTGAGGCTGGAGGGAAGGTTACCTTTCTAATGTCAGGATGGTACTGGTGTAATGTAAGGGGATGACTGACAGGCAACATGAGCATGGGGGCAGCAGCTCGAGCACGAGCAGTGGGTTATGGGTATTCATCATGCTGAATTAATGGGACCAATTCAGATGAGAGAAATGGTGAACAATAAAACCCTGCACAGACCTACATACACAATACATGTCATTTGTTCCTAACCTTCACAAAAAAAGGCCAAAAGAGCAGGAAAGTATTGCTTTTCTTACAGAAAGTGTAAAATGAATACTACAGAAATTCAACTAATGGTACACGCAGAAAAAAAAGGGTGCTATCTAGAACCTAAAGGGTCACCATAGGAGAACCCTTTGAAGAACCCTTTTTGGTTCCAGTTAGAATCATTTCCACATAGGGTTCTACATGGAACCCAAAATAGCTACCTGGAACCAAAAAGCGTTTTCCTATGGGGACAGCCGAAAAAAACAATTTGGAACCCTTTTTTCTAAGAGTGTATATTAGACTGTATGCTAATTGTACTGTGTATGATAGGTGCTTTGCCAAAGGGAATGGAGTGGATTAATGAATGGACGGAGGGAAAGATGGATAGATGGTTGGATAGAGGACAAACTCGATAGGGGACAGGTTCGAGGATGACAACAGTCCGTTTTGGTCCAGCTGACTCCACTACTGCGGGTTTTCTGAGCTAAAGATCTGGTGATTTGGATCCTCTTTCAGTTGAAAGAAGAAAGACAACCATGTTTTCCATAGTCACATACATATATACATACAGTGGTGATGCCCCCATGGATGCAAAGTGGACTAACCTTTCATGTGTGGAATATAACAACAAACCTTAACAAATCAATGGGCTGGATAAGTGTTTCCACAATGTACAATGTACTTGAGAAAACCTCCCTAATCTTTGCTTCTGCACTGTAGTAGTGCGCTGTGGATACTCTTCAGATTATCCACTTCTCTGTGTCACTTGTAGATTGCTATCTTCTGTTCTGTCAAGTCCTTAGTAGCAGTCAGTAGCAGTGTAAAGTTCATGCAAATTCAAAAACAATGGTTTGAGAACAGTATAAGGTGCAGGCAAAAGTGATCATTTGCTTTGCATCACCAACAAAGCTTCAGGTTTACAACAATGTTCACACAGTAGCTAGTTCGCTTTGCAGACGTAATAAAGTGTTGAAATGAAAACACATTTTCCAATCTGTAATGAATATACACCAAGGGTATTATAGTTTTGTTTCTATATTAGTTTTTATTTCTATTATTTTTTATTCAGTTAAGTTTTAGTTAGTTTTCCAACTTGATTTATTTGTTTTTATTCGGTTTTAGTTTGATATATATTATTTAGTTTCAGTTTTAGTGTTAGGAAGAGAAAGTAGCTTATGCATGGGAGGCTAGTAGCCATGTATGTGTTGTAGGTTCTATTTTTCCCGTTAGCTAGTGATAGCTAGTAGTCTTGGAAATTCCAGACCTACAGTAGAGCAACAGCAATAGTTCTGGGGAGGATGTTGGATTCTCTTGGACATTTTGGAAAATTCAGACAGGCAACACTTCCAACACATCACGAGTTTGGGTATGCGGGCCAGTCCTGAAATATCAAACTCTTTCTCAGAACGTTACGATTTGAAACCAAAGTTTACAAGCAAAACCTTTGCAGTGCTTTTAGTGAAGATAGATAGAACTAGCCACTTGCAAAATGTACTTATTAAAAATAACCTCTGTGTTCTCCATCTCACTAGCTAGCTCATTTTTTGTTTTCCGGCTGGGATGTTGACGCTAGGGCAACAAGCATAAAAGGTTGTGACGTCACCGGATAAGGTGTTCAATAAAGATGTGTATAGTGGATTCGGGAAAGTATTCAGACCACTGGATGGACTTTTTCCACATTTTGTAACATTACAGCCTTATTCTAAAATAATAATAAATAAATAAAATATTAATAAATTTACACACAATACCCCATAATGACAAAGCAAAAACTGTTTTTTTGAAATGTTTGCACATGTATTAAATATAAAAACTGAAAGATCACATTTACATAAGTATTCAGACCCTTTAATCAGTACTTTGTTGAAGCACCTTTGGCAGAGATTACAGCCTTGAGTCTTCTTGGGTATGACGCTACAAGCTTGGCACCCCTGTATTTGGGTAGTTTCTTCCATTCTTCTCTGCAGATCCTCTCAAGCTCTGTCAAGTTGGGTGCGGAGCGTCGCTGCACAGCTATTTTCAGGTCTCTCCAGAGATGTTCGATCGGGTTCAAGTCTAGGCTCTGGCTGGGCCACTCAAGGACATCCAGCGTGAGGTCCTATGAGAAGGTTATCATCAAGGATCTCTCTGTACTTTGCTCCATTCATATTTCCCTCAATCCTGACTAGTCTCCCAGTCCCTGCCGCTGAAAAACATCCACACAGCATGATTATGCCACCTCCATGCTTCACTGTAGGGATGGTGCCAGGTTTCCTCCAGGCGTGACGCTTTGCATTCAGGCCAAAGAGTTAAATCTTGGTTTCATCAGACCAGAGAATCTTGTTTCTCATGGTCTGAGAGTCCTTTACGTGCCTTTTGGCAAACTCCAAGCAGGCTGTCATGTGCCTTTTACTGACGAGTGGTTTCCATCTGGCCACTCTACCATAAAGGCCTGATTGGTGGAGTGCTGCAGAGATGGTTATCCTTCTGGAAGGTTCTCCCATCTCCGCAGAGGAACTCTGGAGCTCTGTCAGAGTGACCATCGGGTTCTTGGTCACCTCCCTACCCAAGGCCCTTCTCCCCTGATTGCCCAGTTTGGCCGGGCGGCCAGCTCTAGGAAGAGTCTTAGTGGCTTCCATTTAAGAATGATGGAGGCCACTGTGTTCTTGGGGACCTTCAATACTGCAGACATTTTTTGGTACCCTTCCCAAGATCTGCGCCTCGACACAATCCTGTCTCGGATCTCTACGGACAATTCCTTTCGATCTTATGGTTTGTTTTTTGCTCTGACATGCACTGTCAACTGTGGGACCTTATATAGAAATCTGTTTTTGCTTTTTCATTATGAGGTATTGTGTGTAAATTGATGAGGAAAAACATTTATTTAATTCGTTTTAGAATAAGGCTGTATGTAGTATAACAAAATGTGGAAAATGTCAAGGGGTCTGAAAACTTTCCGAATGCACTGTTTTCCAGTTAGGCTCTACACCCATTGTAAAGCAGATTCATGTGATTCATTTTAAGAAGTTATTTGGCCACTTTAGTTGTGATACAAACCTTATCCAAACATATAGGCCTATGGGGTAGGCTACATGAGGTGTGTGACTATGATTTGAAAAAGCTGTGCATCATTCACAAGGGATAATATAACATTCACAAGTGATAGGAGAATATTGTCACCCATCAGACTGTTCTTGATTTCATCTTGTCTTTACATATACTAAGTAATATATGTGTGAAATTAGTTTTGATTTATTATGGACCATTATCACGCACCTGTCTCAAAACAGGGGCAGGGGGAAAAAAATACATCTTATCTATGCACTTGGAATTTGACTGCTTTCATGACTCGTGACCGCCGGTGTGGCGGTGATACAGTCACCATAACAGCCCTAGTCCCTAACAGTCCCACACTGTTAACAGGCTCTATGCGCCAGCAATTCGAGTATGGCGACAAGGTTATAGACGCCATACTGGGACAGATACAATGTTGCAGTCTCTATTGCCTAGTTAAATAAAGGTTAAAAAAACGATATATATATATATATATATATATATACACATACATATACACACACATATCTCATTGGCTGGAACATTGTTACATTGTGTGAGGCAACCCGTCTGTCTAGACTAGAGACTAGATACTGTAGCTAGTGACAGTGATGCACAAGCTAGGCCTATTTGAAACATCACAATCTCCTGGCAGCTTGAAAATACTTTTGAAAGAAGCTTCAAAACTGCTTTTTCAAACTACTTTTGAAAAAACTCAAACTGAACATAATTTATGATGGTCTTAATTTTATTTAGTTTTTGAAACAAAGATAATAGTTTCATTATAGTTTTCATTTTTCAAACGGGTTTCTTAATTATTTATTTATTATGATTCTTTTTTGTTTTAGTTTCAGTTTTAGATGACTATAATGGCCTTGGTGTACACCTAAAAAAGACCAGGAATGGTGTAGGCATACTTGTAAGGGATATGTAGTACTGGATTTAATCCTATCTGATGGCAACAAAGATTTGTCACTTGTTTGCCTTGCTGCGGATCAGCATCTCATGAGGATTTGATTACTTGCTTTTCATAAAATGGCCTTGCGATAGACTAGCGCCCTGTCCAGGGAGTGTACTTGTACATAAGCTGCCTCATGCTAAAGAAACAGGATATAGGCTCTTGCGCCTACGAGTCGTTCCGGCTCTCAAGGCTACTTACTTACAAAGACACTTTTCATTCAATAAAATAAAAACATTTAGGCAAACTGAAATACATTTTGATTGAATCAAGAAGAGTTTCAGGTAAAACACAAATGCCAATACTATAACGTTAATAAGAATGCTAACAATGCTAATGTTAATTCTAATGCAAAGTCAAACTCGAATGGTACTAATAGTGGTAGTAGTAGCAGTAATAATAATAATAATAATGTTAAAAGGTACAATAAACAGTTAAGGACATGCTTAAATAACAAACAAATGAAAGCAAAATGTATGGCTATTGTATGAAAACTATAATAAAAAATGTAGGGACTTTTTCTGGGTTACATGCACATATCAAGTATGTTTTGTGAAAAAATGTGGGATTTGTTTTTGAAAAAATGTGTGTAAGACATCTCAAATGGAATGATAGTTTATGTTTGTATCTTATAAAAGGTACCATGCAGGCACCATGTAATAGAACAAATATTTAAGTAAAAGAAAATAGTATTTGTGTCAACACTAACCAACTGTGCTATTTTGTGTGTTTTTCCGCATTTTGGAACTTATTTTGTACATAATGTTGCTGCTTCCGTCTCTTGTGACCGAAAAAAGCTTCTGGATATCAGAAAAGCGATTACCTACCTTGAACTGAACAAAGATTTTTTCTTTAATGAGTTCGACACGAAGGATATACTATTTCTCCGAGACAAGGCCCAAATCCCCATCATTCGCGTGAAGAAAAGACGGAGGTACAGGGGGTGGAGATCGGGGAGCCTTGCGAGAATTCGTCGGCGGTGGGTAACCCTATAATTAAATTGGCCAATGTGCAATAACTGGAGAATAAAATAGATAAGCTCCGTTCGAGACTATCAAAACTGTAATATCTTTTGTTTCACCGAGTCGTGGCTGAACGACAACACAGATAATATACAGTTGGCTGGGTTTTCCGTGCATCAGCAGGACAGAACTGCTATGTCCGGTAAGACGAGGGGTGGTGATGTGTGTCCATTTTTCAATAACAGCTGGTGTGCGATGTCTAATATTAACAAAGTCTTGAGGTATTGCTCTCCTGAGGTACCTCATGATAAGCTGTTGACCACACTATCTACCAATAAAGTTATCAATATTTTTCGAAGCCGTCTATTTACCACCACAAACCGATGCTGGCACCAAGACCTCAATCAACGAGCTGTATAAGGCCATAAGCAAACAAGAAAATTCTCATCCAGAAGCGGGGCTCCTAGTGGCCGGGGACTTTAATGCAGGCGAACTTAAATCTGATTTGACCTAATTTCTACCAGCATGTCACATGTGCAACCAGAGGTAAACAACTCTAGACCACCTTTACTCCACACACAGAGACGCATACAAAGCTCTCCCTCGCCCTCCATTTGGCAAATAATTAATAATTCTATCTTCACGCTAATGGCGATAATTCTATCCTCCTGATTCCTGCTTACAAGCAAAAACTAAAGCAGGAAGTACCAGTGACTCGCTCAATAGGGAAGTGGTCAGATGACGTGGATTATACACTACAGGACTGTTTTGCTAGCACAGACCGGAATATGTTCCTGGGATTCATCCAATGGCATTGGGGAGTATACCACCTCAGTCACCGGCTTCATCAATAAATGCATCAACGATGTCGTCCCCACAGTGACCGTACGTGCATATCCCAACCAGAAGCCATGGATTACAGGCAACATCTGCACCGAGCTAAAGGCTAGAGCTGACGCTTCCAAGGATCGGGACACAAATCCGGATGCTTATTAGAAATCCTGCTATGCCTTAAGACGAACCATCAAACAGACAAAGCGTCAATACAGGACTAAGATTGAATCCTACTATACCGGCTCTGAAGCTCGTCGGATGTGTCAGGGCTTGCAAACTATTACGAACTACAAAGGGAAACCCAGCCGTGAAATGCCCAGTGACGCCAGCCTAACAGACTGGCTAAATGCCTTTAATGCTCACTTTGAGGCAAGCAAAACAGAATGCATGAGAGCACCAGCTGTTCGGGACGACTGTGGGATCACTCTCTCCGGAGCTGATGTGAGCAAGACCTTTAAACAGGTCAACATTCACAAGGCCGGGGCTAGACAGATTACAAGGACGTGTACTCAGAGCATGCGCGGACCAACTAGCAAGTGTCTTCACTGACATTTTAAACCTCTCCCTGACTGAGTCTGTAAAACGTACATGTTTCAAGCAGATCACCATAGTCCCTGTGCCGATGAAAGCGAAGATAACCTGCCTAAATAACTACCGCCCCGTAGCACTCACGTCGGTAGCCATGAAGTGCTTTGAAAGGCTGATCATGGCTCACATCAACACCATCATCCCGGAAAACCTAGACCCACTCCAATTCGTATACCTCCACAACAGATCCAAAGATGACACAATCTCAATCGCACTCCACACTGCCTTTTCGCACCTGGATAAAAGGAACATCTACGTGAGTCTGCTGTTCATTGACTACAGCTCAACATGAGCAAGACAAAGGAGATGATCATGGACTACAGGAAAAGGAGGGCCGAACACGCCCCCATTCACATCTAAGGGGCTGTAGTGGAGCGGGTTGAGAGTTAAGTTCCTTGGTATCCACATCACCAACAAACTATCATGGTCCAAACACACCAAGAAAGTTGTGAAGAGGGCACGACAACGCCTTTTCCCCCTCAGGAGATTGAAAAGATTTGGCATGGGTCCGCAGATCGTCAAAAGGTTCTACAGCTGCACCACCGTCTTGACCGGTTGCATCACCACCTGGTATGCAACTACTCAACATCTGACCGTAAGGCACTACAGAGGGTAGTGAGTACAGCCCAGTACATCACTGAGGCCAAGCTTCCTGCCATCCATGACCCATATACTAGGCGGTTTAATAGGAAGGCCCCAAGAAATTGTCAAAGACTTCAGTCACCTAAGTCATAGACTGTTCTCTCTGCTATCGCATGGCAAGCGGTACCAGAGCGCCAAGTCTTGGTCCAAAAGGCTGCTTAACAGCTTCTACCCCCAAGCCATAACACTGCTGAACAATTAATCAAATGGCCACCTGGACTATTTACATTGACACCCCCCCTCAGCTACTTGCTGTTTATTATCTATGCATAGTCACTTTACCCCTACCTACATGTACAAATGACCTCGACTAACATGTACCCTCGCACATTGACTCGGTACCGGTACCCCCTGTATATATCGTCGTTATTGTTATTTTATTGTGTAACTTTTTTATTTTATATTTTACTCTAGTTTATAAATATTTAGTAAATATTTTCTTAACTCTATTTCTTGAACTGCATTGTTGGTTAATGGCTTGTAGGTAAGCATTTCACGGTAAGTTCTACACCTGTTGTATTCGGCGCATGTGACAAATACAATTTGACTTGATTTGATTAGTAGTGACATTAGTAAATCAATTTGTAACTTTGGAAAAGCAGAAAAATATATTGTTTATTTTTTTTATTGAAATGTAATCAAATTTGTGAAAAGCAATATGATGACATTACTGACAGAGCTGGAGAGTAATGATTTTTACATTAAAAGGTGGGACAAAAATGGTGTAAATGAATATATTAACATAGAAAAAAAGTATAAGAAAATGGTGCCCTACCAGACCTACCGTACGCTCTACGCCCCCCAGCTAAGCTACGGGTTCCTATAATAAAAAAAAAGGTGATAGCTTAGTACAAAAATAAAACATATTGAGAGGATCAAAGAAATAGATACTTTGCCTGGCCCATGCTGTGTGTGGATTATGGTAACTGTTGTGTGCTGTTTCCTGGATCATTGACATTTTATGAGATGTGCTTTATGAATTCATCTCATACCTAGTTGGACCTATACACAAAGAAATGAACTTAACATTTGCAATGACTTTTGACTCTTCAGTAAAAACAAATTAGATTTTTTGATTGCCATTGTAAAGCTATGATCCCCATAGAAATTGCGAATATACTACACAACCATTTAAAACATCTTCAAGATCATCAAAAATCTTGTTTCATAATTTTTTATATTGATTTATGAAAAAATACTTAAGGAAAATATAACAGAAAATTCACAATTAAACATCAGAATTAGAAAAAAATGAAAAATAAATAATATACAGTGCATTCGGGAAGTATTCAGTATTCAGACATCAACCCCATAATGAGAAAGCAAAAAAAATATATTTTCTATTTTTGCAAAAGTATAAAACATTTTTGAATGAAATATCGCATTTACATAAGTATTCAGACCCTTTAGTCAGTACTTTGTTGAAGCACCTTTGGCAGCGATTACAGCCTCGAGTCTTCTTGGGGATGACGCTACAAGCTTGGCACACCTGTATTTGGGGAGTTTCTCCCATTCTTTTCTGCAGATCCTCTCAAGCTCTGTCAGGTTGGATGGGGAGTGTCGCATCACAGCTATTTTCAGGTCTCTCCAGAGAAGTTCGATCGGATTCAAGGCTCTGGCTGGGCCACTCAAGGACATTCAGAGACTTGTCCTGAATCACTTCAGCATTGTATTGGCTGTGTGCTTAGGGCCGTTGTCCTGTTGGAAGGTGAACCTTCGCCCAAGTCTGAGGTCCTGAGCGCTCTGGAGCAGATCAAGGATCTCTCTGTACTTTGATCCGTTTATCTTTCCCTTTCCCTTGAACTCTCCCAGGCCCTGCTGCTGAAAAACATCCCCACTGCATGATGCTGCCACCACCATGCTTCACCGTAGGTATGGTGCCAGGTTTCCTCCAGATGTGACACTTTGCATTCAGGCCAAATAGTTCAATCTTGGTTTCATCAGACCAGAGAATCTTGTTTATCATGGTCTGCGAGTCTTTTCGGTGCCTTTTGGCAAACTCCAAGTGGGCTGTCATGTGCCTTTCACTGAGGAGAGGCTTCCGTCTGGTCACCCTACCATAAAGGCCTGATTGGTGGAGTGCTGCAGAGATGGTTGTCCTTCTGGAAGTTTCTCCCATCTCCACAGAAGAACTCTTGAGCTCTGTCAGAGTGACCATCGGGTTCTGGTTTACCTCCCTGACCAAGGCCCTTCTCCCCTGATTGCTCCATTTGGCTGGGCAGCCAGCTCTAGGAAGAGTCTTGGTGGTTCCAAACCTCTTTCATTTTAAAATGATGGAGGCCACTGTGATATTGGGGACCTTCAATGCTGCAGACATTTTTGGTACCCTTCCCCAGATCTGTGCCTCGAAACAATTCTGTCTTGGAGCTCTACAGACAATTCTTTCGACCTCATGGCTTAGTTTTTGATCTGACATGAACTGTCAACTGTGTGACCTTATTTAGACAGGTGTGTGCCTTTCCAAATCATGTCCAAAGATTTGAATTTACCACAGGTGGACTCAAATCAAGTCGTAGAAACATCTCAAGGATGATGCACCTGAGCTCAATTTCAAGTCTCATAGCAAAGGATCTGAATAGATAGGTAAATCAGGTATTTCTGTTTTTTTACTTTTAATACATTTGCAAAAATTTCTAAAAACCTGTTTTCACTTTGTCATTATGGGGTATTGTGTGTAGATTGAAGAGAGAGAAAAAAAGTATTTAATCCATTTTAGAATAAGTCTGTAACGTTCGAAAATCTGGAAAAAGGGAAGTGGTCTGAATACTTTCTGAATGCAGTGTATACTGTAAGTATTATCTCAAATTAAATACAACCAATCATATATAATTATAAAAAGCAATATCTTTAATTAGCAGTGGTCAACCCAAAGCAAATAGGAATGAAACTTGTACTAGTATATTTATGATACCTCAAACCCTTTAAACATTTAAAGAAAACATAATGAACCTGTTGACTCAGCCTGGTCTCATAGAAAACATAAATCTGGGACACTTAAATTAGTATGATATGTTACGTTTGGTATGGTTACATAAGATAGATCGTTACTTCAGGCAAAAATGAAAGTATGGTGGTTGTGTCGGGCGTATAAGGCGAACGTCTAGCAACCCAAACGTTACGAGTTCGAATCTCATCATGGTCAACTTTAGCAACTTTTCAACTAGTTACTACTTTTTTTAATCTACTTTTCAACTACTTAGCATGTTAGCTAAACCTTCCCCTAACTCTAACCTTAACGTAAACCTAACATTAAATCTAACTCCTAACCCCTAGCCTAGCTAATGTTAGCCAGCTAGCTAGCGTTAACCACCTAACTAGAATTTGTAACATATAATACGAATTGTAATTAATACATACCATACGAAATGTAACATATCGTACGAAAAGGACTGTCTCGGATTTACGCACAGAATAATATGAAATGCTCTGACCAGGTTGGTTGCCTGCCAAATGTACTAGACTGTAATAAAGAATAAAACACAAAGAGGACCATTGAAAGTGCCATTAAAACTTTTGCTCGTTATATTATACTTAAAGCAATGTGTCTGTTTTCTTTAAAAAATCGTAAATATAGGAGAGGAAATCTCTTGATGGGTAGAACATGAATTTGTATTCAAGCAGTGTTACAGTCTATTTTATCTTTTTTAAATTGAACTACGATCAGATTCCAATCCAAACCCGTGGACTCCAAGACTGGACATCAGAAGAGCTGCACAGTATTTGTGTCAGATCACCGTATAGCAATAAGACGTCAAAATAAAATTTAAATATCTCAGGGGTCCATTAAATAATTATCAACATGAAACTGGAAATACATAGACCAGATTTGACATACAGTATAATTAATATGGTCCCATTACTCAAAAGAGTTAACGGGAAGATTTCATGATACAAACAGCATTTGTAAGCCATGCCTCTACCAACGTATTTTTACTTTTCTTTTTTGTAATCGACGTACATTTCTTTTCCCAATGTTCTTCTGACCAAATATAATTATTATTCTCAGCACATTGCTACATTTCAAGTTGTTCTGGGGGTAATGTTGTAATTTCTGACTACATAATGCAATAATTGGGAAACATGTTTCACATCTTTCTAGCTAACTGATATGACTCTATATCAATAGTTGACAATAATAATAAAAAAACATTTGTGTGACAGGATCTTAAAAAAGCACCAAAATGAATAGCATTGCCTGAGTTTCATGCAACATATTCTCTACTATTAATGTCTCTGCACAATCCATTTGTTCACGATACGTACTTTCCAGTGTTAAAAGACTTGTATGAGGGAAACAAACCTAAAGACCTAATAACAACTACAAAAACGGAACGTAACCTGAAACAATACAACGGAAAATGACAAAGGACTTGCATAGAATGAATGTAGTTCTGAGACATCAATAATTCACCTGCCCCATCATAGACTAAGCACCTTTATATGAGTTCATTCTCCCCAGGCTGGGAAGGATGCATTCTCTCCTCTTTGTCATTCCAAGTGAAAAGAGGAACATGTGAATGTTAGGGTTTCTTAGACCATTCTATTATATATTTTTTTGTTGAAATAAATTCATATATTTAAATTCAAACGGTTGATTTGTGTGATGCTCTCACATTCTTATTTTTTCTCTCTGAAACGACTGGAAATGTCAGCCAACTGGTACAGTAGCTGTTTAAGTATGGGCGACACATTCAGGGAACATTCAATATCCTTTTTGTTTTGGAAATCTGGATCTATAACAACAAAAGTGGTATTCCTGTATTGCAAATGTTTTTTTTTTATATAGTTACAGTAGAACTCCTTCAGCCAAACTGTCCCTATATATGTCCTTTTGGTAATGTTGTACTGTAACACGTCAAGAGCAAAAACCAATCCACTGCAAGGCGAAATAACTTGGGCCCATTGAGTTACAGTAACCAGGTGGTGAAATAATTTAACTGCTAGGTCCGAATTTTTGTGTCTGTTTTCTTTTCATCTGTCTTTTTTTTGGTACACTTCGTGTCAATGTCATCTTTCCAACGTGTCACTTGTTTCTCAAGTAATGTATTTTGGTCCTGCCCCCCCCCCCCCAAAAAAAAGTAAGAGGTCTTTATGTTGAACCATCTCATCCGTAGAAATTATTTGAGGGATTTAAGTTAAGAGTTGTGATTCGTACATGCCTCTGTAACATTATGGTCTAACATCCTGTTCTGGAGGGTATGCCCACAGACAGTTGCGCTGTGGAACTTGGAGCTGTTTCAGGTGGGCCCCATTTCCATGGGTCCCAGCCGTGACTTTGGTATGCCATGTTGGTGTGATGTGACGATGAAGGAGATGAGCAGTTAGGGGTACCATTTGACTTGTTCAAATGCTTCTTTTTAGGAACACTCAAACGAAGACAATTGAGGACTCAACCTTTTAAGGTTTCCATAGAGCTAGTAAAGGCGATGTTAGTACATTCAGGGGTACAATACTACCATGTAGCTCTGGAAACATTGAGGCAGCGGTAAGGGACTATGCCCTCTGATTGTCTTATAGACGAGAACTATCTATGAGATGTTTGTGACATATAACACACAGGACAGTGATTGCATTTGAGTAATGAATGAAACAACATGAGGGTAATTGGTTTGATTTAGAACCACGTAGGAGAGTTTCGAGCTTATGTGTTAGCTTGTGTTAACCCCTCATATAGGGATAATGTAAGAAAACAGAATGGTCACAATGAATTAGATCAACTTGGAATATATGCCATCATTTTAAGTCTATACAAAAATATTACATTTCTAAAAACATATAGAGTTGAAACATGTAACATAGATTGTGCTTGAATGAACTTAAGTTTATAGTTTGGCACTCAGATAATGCCAAACCCTGACTATTTATAGTTTCTCTTTGTTGGACACTGGAATTAAATTGTAAGATTTATGTTCATTCATTTTATAGTTAATTTTAGATAAATATGGGGTAAACCACACTTAAAAATATTAGCTTATTCAACTTAAAAATATTAGTTTCCCCTCTAACTTTAAATTATTAGATGTATGACTTATGTATATTACAATCCAACTAATATTGAGTTAACATAACTTTAAAGCATTTTAAGGCAGCTGGGTAACTACAATTTAGGAGTTACCTTGCAACTTAAAATGTTAAGTTAAGTCAAATCAGGAAAAACATTTTTATGAAAACTACACTTTTTAAGTGTAATTGTTTAATCTATGTTAGATATTATACAGTAATATAACTGACTTAAATCTCTTATTTTGTTGCAAAGTCTGAGAATCATTTAAATATGATTATTTATATTATTCTCCACTAAAACTAAAGTTGTATACAGCTTTGGCATGTTCTATTGTTTCATTTAACTCCAAACACAATCCGATTTACGGCTTTCATTTTCATTAACTACCCAAAGATGAACAGAAAAATATGCATTTGTACGATGACACAGGGAATGATTTGGAAATGGTTATTGATTTGAATTTACTTTACATTTAATCTACCTATTCATAAATATTATATTTTTCTTTTTGATTTAATCATACAAAAAATTGGGATTTAAAAAGTTGTTCACAGTATAATTTCAATATAAAATGGTGTTTTAGGTTTCTACATGAGAAGAAACTGGAATGAATAAGGTTGGGAAACAAGCCACTAAATCACTGGAATTTCATGGACTCAGTTAATGCAAACAGTTCTAGGATTTAAGTTTCATGACAGTTTTCTTTCTCAAATTTAGATGTATGCACATTTGCAGTATCTTTTATCTCTGTAATCTGTTGCCCGGTTTCATAAAGGTTCCTAGCCCCTTTACCCAGCTTCTATTTCTTAGTTTTTCTCAGATCTGAAAGGATATGATTGGTCTAAGCAAAGGGATGGGATAGGACCTAGGATTAGAGGCGGGAGACTGGAAAGAAACGGGGCCTTTATATTCAATTCATATATTACATTTCCCCCCAAAATGGTCATTTTGTGCATTCAATTAGTCTTAATGGTATCAATGATTTTATACCACACCTCATGGAGTGGCAACATTCTATAGGCTACCTTACCTACAAGATAAGACCGTTGAGAGCGCACATTCACTGTCACTTCTATTTAAGGTGGCTTGAGCAACATCTTCCTCACCTATTGATCGCAAACAGTCAAATTGGTGACTAAGTGTTACAAAAAGTATAAACTCAGTTAACACAGAACTAAAGTCTTGCTTAATTGGTCAGATTCTCAATTCAGTTCTGGTTCTATAGTGTGAAGAGAAGAGATTGGAACCAGAACAAAGAGCTCAACCCTCTGTCTTTGCAAGTTATGGGCAAGTCTATGGGACAAATGTCCCCTCCCCTTTCCCGAAATTCCAAAGATGCTAACACCTGCAAAATTGTGATTTGTCCAAAGCACCAGAACTAATGCGGCTCGTCATGCATCACATTGTATCATGACATATCTACGGTATCATTTAAGTTTACGTAGTCTGTCCACCAGAGATTACATACAGTAAGATACTTTTTTATATTTGATACACAGTTAGTTAGGGATGGAGGGGGGGGGGGGGGGGGGGTGCTGAAAGTCACCCTGTGGTGCTTAGGGAACAAGACATTCAAAAGTATTCAACACATCCCTTTATAATTGCTGTACTGGTCCCTTATTATTGATTAGTTTAATGTTCAAAATCTACAGTGTCTTCAGAAAGTATTCATACCCTTTGACATTCCACATTTTGTTGTGTTACAGACTGAATTCAAAATGGATTAAATAGATAATTGTTCTCACCCATCTACACACAATACCCCATAATTACAAAGTGAACACATGTTTTTAGAAATTTTTGCAAATGTATTGAAAATGATATATAACACTAAATTGAGCTCAGGTGCATCCAATTTCCTTTGATCATCATTGAGATGTCGCAACAACTTGATTGGAGTCCACCTGTGGCCAATGAAATCATTTGGACATGATTTAGAAAGAAACACACCTGTCTATTTAAGGTCCCACAGTTGACATGTCAGAGCAGAAACTATACCATGAAGTCCAAGGAACTGACCGTAGATCTCCGAGATTTGTGATGAGGCATATATCTGGGGAAGGGTTTAAAACAAGTTGTTGAAAGTTTTCAAGAGCACAGTGGTCTCCATCATTGGGAAACTGAAAAAATATGGAACTAGCCAAACTCTGCCTAGAGCTGCCTGTCCGACCAAACTGAGCAACCGGGCAAGAAGGACCTTGATCAGAGAGGTGACCAAGAACTCAATGACCACTCTGACAGAACTACAGAGTTCCTTGGCTGAGATGGGAGAACCTGCCAGAAGGACAACAGTCTCTACAGTACTTCACCAATCTGGGCTTCATGGGAGTGGCCAGACGGAAGCCACTCCTGAGAAAAAGGCACATGACAGCACGGCTGAAGTTTGCAAAAAGGCACGTGAAAGACTCTGAGATCATAAGGCAAACGATTCTGTGGTCTGATGAGACAAAGATGGAACTCGTTGGCCTGAATGCAAAGCACTATGGGGATGCTTTTCAGAGGCAGGGACTGGGAGACCGCTAAGGATAGAAGGAACAATTCATGGAGTGAAATACAAGCAAATCCTCGATGAGAACCTGCTTCAGAGAGCAATTGACCTTAATGTCCCCAAGCATGCAGCCAAAGCAACGCTGGAATGGCTTCAGAACAAGAATGTGAAAGTTCGTGAGCTGCCCAGCCAAAGCCCAGACTTGAATCCCATTGAAAATCTGTGGAAATTCTTGAAGATTGCTGTTCACCGCTGCTCCCCATCTAACTAAAACAGAGCTTGAGAAAATCTGAAAGGAAGAATCAGCAAAGCTGATACAGACATAGTCAAGTTCAACTAAAAGTTGAAGCCGCCAAAGGTGCTTCTACAAAGTATTGACTTAGGGGTTTGATTACTTATGTAAATTAGATATTTCTGTATTAAAAGTCTGTTTAATCCATTTTGAATTCAGGCTGTAACACAACAAAATGTGGAATAAGTCAAGGGTTATGAATACATTTTGAAGGGACTGTAGATCTCTACATAAGTAAATGGGTTTTTTCCCCTTGGCTCCTGCTCTGGTTCTCTAGGGGTTGTTATCAAGGGGAAACACATGTGTTTTGTTTCTTCTGGGTTGTATGGGAATGATTAGAATGACATTGACAGGTATGACATGGGCCCACTGTTGTACTTCCTGCTCCACAGTTCCAGACTGGCACTCCTGCGGCCACCGCCCAAAGAGAGCTTGCGGGTCTTCTTCATCTTGTTGTCCCACGTTGCGGAATGTTCCGATGGCTGGGAGCTAGCAGGGCTGCTCGCTTCCTCCTCTGGCGTTGAGTCCCCAGCTATCTCAATGCGGGGAGGGTCCATCAGATCTATGATGCTAAAAGCAGCTGGTTCCGGCTGGCACATGACAGACTTATCCTCTGTGTTCTGCCTGACGAGCCCGCTGGTGCCAGCCTGGATGCCCACAGACACCCGGTCCCCGGTCTGTGTTGAGCCGTCACTTGCACTCTCACGGCACAGCGTCCACATGTTGTAGCACTGAGTGAAACTGAAGAAGTTGCTGTTGAACGTCTTGAGCTCGCCGCACACGTCCCTGCGCAGCTCAGCCAGTTCGTAGCGCATGGCCGAAATCTCGTCTTTCCACTGCATGTTGAAGGCGGCCACCATGTTGGCAGACTCTTTAAAGCCCTGGATGGCCTGAGGTATGGGGGGATCGGGGGCGGCAATGGAGGGGGCAGCAGGGATCTGGTAGGCAGGCGGTGAAGTCGGGGGGACAGAGATGGCGGTTACAGTGGAGCTGGTGCTGTGCTGGCTGCGAGCTACAGCGTTCTCCCTCTCCAGACGTTCCAACTCCTCATAGGCCGAGGAGCTGGCCCCGTCGTCGTCTTCTATCATGTCCTCGTTTAGCAAAGAAGTGCCTTCCAGCACATCATATCCCTCTGGAAGACAAATTTCAATATGCAAATAGAGGGAGATTCAAAGGGAGGGAACAGCTGGAGTGTTATGTAACTGTGACGCCCAAATGTTCCAACCTAGAGTGGGCATACATATACAGTGGGGAGAACAAGTATTTGATACACTGCCGATTTTGCAGGTTTTCCTACTTACAAAGCATGTAGAGGTCTGTAATTTTTATCATAGGTACACTTCAACTGTGAGAGACGGAATTTAAAACAAAAATCCAGAAAATCACATTGTATGATTTTTAAGTAATTAATTCGCATTTTATTGCATGACATAAGTATTTGATACATCAGAAAAGCAGAACTTAATATTTGGTACAGAAACCTTTGTTTGCAATTACAGAGATCATACGTTTCCTGTAGTTCTTGACCAGGTTTGCACACACTGCAGCAGGGATTTTGGCCCACTCCTCCATACAGACCTTCTCCAGATCCTTCAGGTTTCGGGGCTGTCGCTGGGCAATACGGACTTTCAGCTCCCTCCAAAGATTTTCTATTGGGTTCAGGTCTGGAGACTGGCTAGGCCACTCCAGGACCTTGAGATGCTTCTTACGGAGCCACTCCTTAGTTGCCCTGGCTGTGTGTTTCGGGTCGTTGTCATGCTGGAAGACCCAGCCACGACCTATCTTCAATGCTCTTACTGAGGGAAGGAGGTTGTTGGCCAAGATCTCGCAATGCATGGCCCCATCCATCCTCCCCTCAATACGGTGCAGTCATCCTGTCCCCTTTGCAGAAAAGCATCCCCAAAGAATGACCACCTCCAAGCTTCACGGTTAGGATGGTGTTCTTGGGGTTGTACTAATCCTTCTTCTTCCTCCAAACACGGCGAGTGGAGTTTAGACCAAAAAGCTCTATTTTTGTCTCATCAGACCACATGACCTTCTCCAATTCCTCCTCTGGATCATCCAGATGGTCATTGGCAAACTTCAGACGGGCCTGGACATGCGCTGGCTTGAGCAGGGGGACCTTGCGTGCGCTGCAGGATTTTAATCCATGACGGCGTAGTGTGTTACTAATGGTTTTCTTTGAGACTGTGGTCCCAGCTCTCTTCAGGTCATTGACCAGGTCCTGCCGTGTAGTTCTGGGCTGATCCCTCACCTTCCTCGTGATCATTGATGCCCCACGAGGTGAGATCTTGCATGGAGCCCCAGACCGAGGGTGATTGACCGTCATCTTGAACTTCTTCCATTTTCTAATAATTGCGCCGACAGTTGTTGCCTTCTCACCAAGCTGCTTGCCTATTGTCCTGTAGCCCATCCCAGCCTTGTGCAGGTCTACAATTTTAGCCCTGATGTCCTTACACAGCTCTCTGGTCTTGGCCATTGCGGAGAGGTTGGAGTCTGTTTGATTGAGTGGGTGGACAGGTGTCTTTTATACAGGTAACGAGTTCAAACAGGTGCAGTTAATACAGGTAATGAGTGGAGAACAGGAGGGCTTCTTAAAGAAAAACTAACAGGTCTGTGAGAGCCGGAATTCTTACTGGTTGGTAGGTGATCAAATACTTATGTCATGCAATAAAATGCGAATTAATTACTTAAAAATCATACAATGTGATTTTCTGGATTTTTGTTTTAAATTCCGTCTCTCACAGTTGAAGTGTACCTATGATAAAAATTACAGACCTCTACATGCTTTGTAAGTAGGAAAACCTGCAAAATCGGCAGTGTATCAAATACTTGTTCTCCCCACTGTACCTACAATATGAATACAGTATGTGAGTAAAATACCACAACTACCCTATCATTCCAATGGATATATCAGATCAAATAAAATATTGATGGGACAAGGATTTTGACTGGTTGCATTGAGAATATAGAGAAATGGTGAACAGCTAGATGATTTGTTGATCGTCAATCCCCTGCGAATATGATTACCCTTTTATCAAATTATGCAATTTGTGATCCCTTTATCAGATGCATTTGTGATTGTTCAATGTAAAACTTAATGAAGAGGTGCTCTTCAGACACTGAAGCGGTCTCTAGAAATAGAATGCTCTGTAACACAGCTCTATCTGGCGTACTAAAATACGAAGAGGAATTATTCAGCCAGGTACACTGAGCCACTTGAGCGATACATTTTGACTCACATACTGCAGGCTTTTCATGGTGTTTTTACACTGCCTTCTCACTCATCTGAATGAACATCAACCCTCCACAGTCTTTCCATCTTTTCACTGCACTGCACCATGGGAAGCGGAACCCCGTTGGTTCCTAGCATAAGCCATCATTACCAATCAGTTTCAAATGAAAATACCATTCTCTGAATTAAATCAAAGCATGGTTCTCCCCCCAAAAAGTCTTAAGTGTTTTCCGATTGTTTCCTTTTCCTTTTTTTTTCGTGCAACAGAAAAGATGAAAAGGCAATGAAAAATCACAACTCAAGTCATTGGGCCGGGAAGCAGTTATGAACCCTATTGAACATATCAGGTCCCTCACCATGAGGTTGATTGGACCATGTGGAGTTCCCAGTGGCGGGTAAGTCGTCCCCCCCCCCCCCTACAGGGCTGCACCAGGGAGGGGCTGCAATCCCACAGTCAAAGACGGCTGATAACTTCCACGCCAAGGGTCAACCCAGCCACATATGGCCTTTACAGAGGTTGACTTTCATAGGAAGAAAAAAAACCACAAACCTACTATAACAAATGCTCTCACATTTTGACTGTTGACAGTGACAATGTGATAACATTCAGTGCTAGTTTTCATGGCTGAGGTACGAACACATTATGTGTTAGACTGGAAAGTACAGCTTTATCATATAGTTCCACCAATGAGTCGCTTTTAGCGCACTTGAAAAAAGAGACACTTCAAACAACTCGCAAAAGCCAGTGAGGCACCATCATCACATATACAGTATAATTCTGGAAAATTAATGCATACGAACAAGGAATTCAAGGCCTCTGAGTTTTGTGAGTTGTTCGGGCCCCTGTTTGTTTCTCATTGTGTTTAAATCAGATTTTTCTATCCTGCTGTTATATCAAAGTGGCCATTTTTTATCTATTGCTGAGAAGGCAGTGCAAAAAAACACACATATATATATATAGATATATGTATGCGTGTTGTCATTAAAATACCTGTCACAGGCATCCAGCTGTTCTGTCCCCCTGGTTATCCTTCCAGAGATGCATGGCTGGTCAGATTGGGAGGGGGTGCTGCTCTTCTGCCCAATGGGGCATCATAGGATCCCTTCCCCACTCAAGGGCCCCGCTAGCCTCGACATTCTTGCGTTTTGGTTGGTAAGCGATTTAGAATTCAGATCTCATTTCCGAATTTTATTAGTCAGTGGCATGGCCAGTCAAATACTGTGGATCATTCACTTCATTTCAAGGCCACTATTCCTTCAAAAATGACACCAAATGGTTGATACCATGTAAAAAAGATTTTCAATATGGCTTGAGATGGAGGCATCAGGTCACAGCCAATTATTTCCCTGAGGCTCACTAGCATATCCTGTTCCATAGCCCAGTCGGATGTGACTGTATTTGGAGAGGAAAAAGTCCTAGAGAACTGCTCATTAAAAAATACAAATATATACAGAAAATGCTGGGAGTAACCGACACCCACTTGAGAGCCAATTTAGTGAGCCAATTGTGAAGCAGACAATTTGAACAGAGAGCTTATTGGGTGAAAGGAGTTCAGCAGGTAAGACGGTGGGATTGGAGGACTTCCTTGATCCTCAGTACTTCAGTCACATCGGAGGCTGAGGGATTCTGACTGTGCAACCCAATTGAGCATGACAAGATAAACAAAAAAAAAACTCCAGATTGTACAAGGAAACAGGTAAACCAACAGAAAACAAACAAATACAGAGGTCTAACACAATTGATTTTACAAAATGTGTTGAAAAATGTTAATCCCGGTCATAATATTGTCAAATGAAAAACGTCATATGAAATGATAGTATTTCAATAGGGTTCATAGCTTTACTCCTCCAGGCATACACCAAACGCACTAGATCAATTAGGTTAGAGGCAGCGGTGGTTCTGTTTGCACAAGGAACCAGATATGTTGATGTTTTGACGATGATATTGTGTGTAAAATGTTGCACAAAACCTTCAAATTCCCGAATGTTTAATATCAAAACAGCAATTATTGCAACAAATTGACTTGGTATCCTCACAATTATTAAGACGATTTTTTACATTATTCTACATTTTTGTCATTTAGCAGACACACTTACAGGAGCAAATGGGGTTAAGTGCCTTGCTCCACGGCACACCGGCAGATGTTTTCACCAAAGAGGTCATCTAAACGTGAGATTTAGTTCAATGAGAAAGTGTCTAGTACGTTGGCCCTACAGTAGTAGCTTTTGACATTTTTTGGTGAGAGCGCTACTGTTGTCGAACCCTCTTCAAACCCTGTCAAAGTTCAGGTCAACTGATCAATCTCCCTGAAACACATGATTGCCAGACTACCTGATGAAAGACCATTTAATATTATCTTCTGATCTGGCTACATCAAAAGTGATAAATCAGTTAATATTCCAAATGAAAGCTTCATTTATATCATATCTCCAAATGTGGTTTTATGCAACACAATACAACAATATAGAATAACGTAATATATTTTATGCACTCTGAATTGACTTTACTAGTTCCTAGTTCCTTTGTGCAACCAGTACCCTATCTGAGTTTGTTGACTTACCGTATGTCGGTAACAAGTTTTTGCTGTCTTGTGTTCTGTGGGCTTATAAGCCAAGATCAGTTAGAGACGCTAGTGTAATGAACTGGTCAAACAAAGCATGGATGGGGGAAACTGAAGACCTCTCTGGAGCAGACTATGAGCCTTCCTAACACTCTCTAGAGGTCTACAGCCCTCCTCCAACCACTGTTCTGTTTCACACTTAACCCTTCCCTACACGACTCACACGCTCTACACACGACACATATATCAATGAGGTTATCATGCTCAGGACAAGGCCTGTTTCTCTTACACATGCCAAGTGCTGTGAGTGTGACTGTAGTGTGTCGTGGGTTTAAATTCTCATTGGGCTGGTTTGAACGAGTCCCCTCCCATCCTCTACTCCGGGTCCAGCTTTGCCACCACCACACGTGACGAATCAGAAAGCGAATCAGAAAGCTAAAGCTAAGGGTAATGATGTATATGGACTGTGCAAAGTAACACGCTTGCAAGCAAATCCCTCAGAACACTCAGGATATGCAGAGGCAAGACAAACAAGAGACACACAACAGTGACAGTAGCCAAAAAGAAATGACCGGAATCATTCAACCCAGCATCTCTTAAAGCTCAAGGGTACCCCCACTGTACATATGTAGGTATGCACGCATGTTATAGAATGTAGGAGGAGTATGTTTTCTCAGCCTTCTCTCATTTTTGGGGGGAGGTCGTACTGTTACCTGTTGTGGATCTGAGAGTTGAAGTGACAGTGGAGGATGTCATTGAAGGCAAGCAGTCGTCGTCTTGGGAATACCCAGCCTGAATCGCACGCAGGTAACTGTGGCTTCGAGTGCGGAACGAGCCAGGCAGGTCCAAGGCCTCCACGGCCTGGGATTCTACTTCGCTAAAAACGGACTCGCAAACTGACTCAAACTGGCCATTGACCTCAGTCTCACTCACCTGAGAGACAAAAACAGGAATAGCAGTCCTTAATTTTTCCTCTTCCTTTCTCTTTGTCACTTTGACTCTTCCCCTTAGTACAGTAAATATGAAGGAGTGTTAGCATGGGGGAAAAAATAAACAAGCAGATAAAACAAACAAATGAAAACAACAAAAAACAATGCATTATCTGGTATACCGTTTCACGATGTACTATCCCATCGCAGGTCATCGTCACAGACGTACATACGTTACTACTGTGACAAAGGGGAAAGCAGGTGTCCTTTCAAGAAGCTATTCAAAAGCAGAAATGACGGTGCAACACAGTACAAACTACATGCGGTTAACGGAATTTCAACGCTGTGAATGTATATATCTATTTCCAGCGCAATGCACCCAACAGAACGGCAGGCAGGAAGCCATACTAACGTCATCTGTGTGAGGGGATTTTTTTTGAATAGCACCAAGGTTGGTTGAGATATTGTGCCAAACGTGTATTAAAATCCATCTAGTCTATATTATGCAGTGCATAAAAGCCTGCTACTATGTAATAAAAATGACTGCAAAGGATGTATTAAATCATTGTATCTTGTACCTAATATTCAGCCGCAACGGATAAAAAGCACGCTTTATAGTATAACTCCTGCTGTTCAAACATAAAAAATTGTCTAGACTGACTGAGCAGTTCAACACAACTTCTAGTAGTGTGCATGAACTTACTTAACGGGTAACTTGAACTTGTAATGTAATAAATATTAAAGTGAACAGAAATGTACAGTCTGGTACTGCTCGTTTATGCAACGTCACCAATAACAAATCTATGGACTTCACACGCGTACTTCTGAAGATGTGCACTGAACATAGTCAAAATAGGATTCATTGTAAATAAGCATTACCAATGTCAACACGACCTATCAATAAAATCTAATCCTGCAGACAATAACGGCTAAACATCTCATGGAGTGGCGGGGGGGGGGGTCAGGTTGTGACTAATGTATTTCTGTAAATAACTATATTATTTTTGCAACCCCTTTAGCAAACAACAGAAGGTTCCACCCACTCTACCAACATGGTGGCATCTACAGTATCTCTCAATCCTCCTACTCCTCCAGGGCTCCTGGTGTTCCCCCTGTGAGGGGCCTGTGTGGGACTCACCTGGCTGACGCAGCTTGCCTGACTGAGGGTGCTAACCGCGCGCATGTAGCTCTGGTTCCGGGATCGGAACTGAGGGCCGAGGGGTATATGGTGTTGGGGGTAGTTGGTGGCTGGGTCCAGGGTGACACTGGGATGGGGCCGCATCATGTCTCGGGTGGTTTGCAAGTGGTAGCTCTGGCTGTACAGAGAGAGAGAGTGGATAGACAAATATGAGAGGCATTGTGAGTCAGATACAGGGCTGTGGTGGTCATGAAATTTTGTCAACCGGTTATAGTCATGCAAAAGACTGCCGGTCTCACGATAATTGACTGTTAATTAACAAACACGTTTAGCATCTCCTGGCCTCCACACATATTGTACAGGCCGCTGATGTGCGCCGTTGGAACATCTACATTAAAAAAAGTATCATGAATAAATGCAATATATATCATCACAATAAATCTCTTATTTATTTTAGACATTATGATATTAAGAAAATGTATTTCATAATATGAGTTGGCCTACTGTTTCTTATCTGGCTATGCACCATACATTGGTTGTAGGCTTGTTCATTTAGCAGACAAGATACAAGTCCCGTGCCACTATTTTACAGTGGATGTTTCAACATTTTGTTACGTAACAACCTTATTCTTAAATGGATTAAATAAAAACATTTACTCAGCAATCTACACACAATACCCCATAATGACAAAGCGAAAACAGGTTTTTAGAATTTTTTGCTAATTAATTCAAATCAAAAACAGAAATAACTTATTTACATACAGTGCATTCGTAAAGTATTCAGACCCCTTGACTTTTTCCACATTGTTACGTAACAGCCTTATTCTAAAATTGATCAAATTGTATTTTTCCCTCATCAATCTACACACAATACCCCATAATGGCAAAGCAAAAATTGTTTTTTATAAACTTTTGTATATTTATTAAGAATATATTAAATTAATTTCACATTTACATAAGTATTCAGACCCTTTACTCAGTACTTGTTGAAGCACATTTGGCAGCGATTACAGCCTCGAGTCTTCTTGGGTATGACACTACAAGCTTGGCACACCTGTATTTGCGGAGTTTCTCCCATTCTTCGCTTCAGATCCTCTCAAGCTCTGTCAGGTTGGATGGGGAGCATTGCTGCACAGCTATTTTCAGGTCTCTCCAGAGATGTTCGATCGGGTTCAAGTCCAGGCTCTGGCTGGGCCACTCAAGGACATTCAGAGACTTGTCCCGCAACCACTCATGTCTTGTCTTGGCTGTGGGCTTAGGGTCACTGTCCTGTTGGAAGGTGAACCTTCGACCCAGTCTGAGGTCCTGAACGCTATAGAGCAGGTTTTCATCAAGGATCTCTCTGTACATTGCTCCGTTCATCTTTCCCTCGATCCTGACTAGTCTCCCAGTCCCTGCCGCTGACACACAAAAAAAAGTTTTTGCTTTATTATTATGGGGTATTGTGTGTAGATTGATGAGGAAAACATCTATTTAATCAATTTTAGAATAAGGCTGTAACATAACAAAATGTGGAAAAAGTCAAAGGGTCTGAATACTTTTGGAAGGACAATGACCTTTTATAGTAAGAATAATGTAATTTAACTTAGCTGAATAAAATAGAAAGGATATTTTTCCAATTCCAGAGCGAATATGCATATGAAATGGCTATGTGGAGCTTAAAAGTGATCCTTTGAAACACATCCTATACACTAGATTTAGAGGTTTTTGTCAAATGTGGTTGTTAATGATACACACCTTAGAATGTCTTAGAAATCAAAACATACTTGGGCTGTTGAGGATTTGAGAAAGTCGCAAAAAAATGTTGCGCTGTAATCCTCGCCTCAGGCTGCACACGCTGTTCTCTCATCAAGTGATCATATTTTCATCTGTCAGACTATTCTCAATTTAATCTGGTCTTCACTTATGTAAAATTAGTTTAGATTAGAATTGCCCATTATCAAATGGGCAGGAACAGGGGCAGGGGTAAAAATACATGTCATCCGTATGCACTCAAATAGCGAATGGAGGCTGCTTTCCAGCCGGTTCACTTTTCAATCATAGATAGGCTGCTCCCGTTTCATAGCAGAACATGTGATTCATATGAGCAGCTGAGAAATAAATATAGTAGCAGCTGAGCTCCTTCTCTTTTTAAAGAAATGTCTGGGCTTATAAGAACACTTCTTTGGAGTTTGGAGCATAGCAAAGGTAACCATTCCATCCAGTGTGTATAATCAGCCCAGCCTCACATTCAATTCGCGCATATATGTACAAAATGTATTTCAGCAGATTTCGTGCGTTTTTGTGCATTTTTGGGGTGGTTCAATTCGTTTGAAAATACACGAATTTCTGTGCTACTTAATTCGTGCGAAAATACACGAATTTCTGTGCTACTTAATTCGTGCGAAAAGACACGAATTTAACCAGTTGGCGACACACAAGCCGTTGCAACAACCATAGACGGGATCGCCTGTATTTATTTATTTTACGTTATGAATATATAGATATTTTGTCTTTTTTTTTATCATATAACCATAAGAGGTTATATATATATTGTCTTTATTTAATCCCTATTAAAACATTGTGGTTTTATGCCTATATGTACTGTTTTCGATTTTTCTGAACAGACTTCAGTATAGAATGAATCATGCAATGCATGATGGCTAATGGTGTTTTATTCGGTTGTAGTTCCATGTATTTCTTAAAAAACAAACGTGTAAACCATTTTTATTGACCAGAATGTAACTGAAAATACAATGGCAGCCTTGCCATTGTCCATCAATAACAAAACATTTTTTTTTCGTATAACATTTGGGGAAACGTATGCAGTCATTGTAGTCTTACATTTTGTTGGCCAACCAAAATTACCAAAACGTTAACCCGTAATAAGGCTAGGGTGGCTGAGTGTAAATACATGGCTCTGAGTGTAAGCACCTTTTCACTAGAAACGTTCTTGTGTTCAAATTACCGTCAGTGCGAAATAGCTAGAAAGCTTTCGTATTTCCACTTGGCTGCACCTACGGTTACGATAACGATAAATCAAGTGCAATACCTGCGTCGACCTGTGTCGAGCAGCAAAACACCGGAAAGCTTCTAGCCTACCGGAAAGTTACAAGAAGAACAAGAATAGTTACCTCATCCGGTCATGTGACACTCTGGATGCCCCCTAAAAGCAATTTCAACCGTTTTGAAAAATGACGCCTGGTAACCCCAAAAAAATACCAGGTGCATGAAAAGTTTGGACCATAAATCACTCAGGCCATTGACTCGAGAAGAAAAAACATAAAATATTTTCCAGAAGAAAAAACAGAATATTTTTTGAAAACCTCCATAAATCACTCAGGCCAGCACCCATTGATTTGGGGCGGTAGTATAGTGCTCCCAGAGCGGGTATGGAAGTCTGGATCCCCCCTAAAAGCATTTAAGGCTCTGTGTGTCTTTAAGCACCATACTTTTTCACTCCGTCCTTGCTGTGTGTGTGTGTGTGTGTGTGTGTGTGTGTGTGTGTGTGTGTGTGTGTGTGTGTGTGTGTGTGTGTGTGTGTGTGTGTGTGTGTGTGTGTGTGTGTGTGTGTGTGTGTGTGTGTGAGAGAGCTTTTCTTTGACATCTGTTTAGCGAAATTACTGATTTACAGTTCATGAGGGTTGACCGATTCACACATTTAAAGTTTTGGAAAGATCTGACTTTTTTAAACCTTCGAAACAGCACCTATGACCCCATTTTAAGGCACTTCCGGTTGGCACAGGAAGCTATAAGTAAATACATATCCTGATCGGGGTATGCTTTTACAGAATCCTGAGTTTTAAGTCTATACGTTAAGAACTGACTGATTTACACAGGGTTGAATGCACTATATATCACAAACTGCTGGTTGGGTATGGCAAAACACTTTTAGGGTGATTTTATCACTTCCGGTTGCTCCAGGAAGCTTAGAATCAACACAGGTAGACCTCATAGTGGCTTGATGGATTGTCATTGAAGACAGGTTCATAAGACATTCATAACCCACATAGGCTTCAGGTTGAATTTAGGGGTGCAGGCAATGTGTTCCTATGGGGTGAGATGTCATTGTAAACTGTTTGATGTAAACACCTTCTTTTAACTGTTAAGGGTTAATGCCACACGGTCAAGGTTAGGCTTGCACAGAGACCTTAGGAACGTTCCTGAGGTCAAATTGTGCTTCTAACCTTAACAGTTCTCTCTCTGTCTCCCAAAAGCAAAAGACTTGAAATGTAGGTCAAGGGTCATCTTCTTGTCACTGTCGCTGCGCTCAGACCGAGCAAGCTACGGTCAAGCGGGGCATCTCGTTGAACTCGGCACGGCTATGTTGATGTCATTTTTAGTGGTGATTTCAGAATGCTATTTTGGTGGTTTTTCACTGTTGAAACATATTGCAAATGCACAAAAGTCAACTAGCAAGTCAGTGTCCATCAGCCAATTAGATATTTTCAGACACCAAACTGATACCATCTGGCTCCAAACTCACTTTTTCCAACTCGTTTAGAAGCCAACTATCACATATTTCAGAGCAGGCCCAAAATTCACAGCGCCTTCCATTTAAACCATAATAAAACAAATAATACGTAGTTATGTTCTAGCTGCGGGTCCAGTTTTCACATTATGTTTAGCCCTATGTGAGGCGACCTCGAATCCCAAGTTTCGGCTCGATAGGTCATTCGGTGCCCGAGCAAAACCTTAATTGGTGCTGAAATTACACTTTTTTCCATGCCTTGCTACGGGGTCCTTGAATGAGCTATCGGACAGAAATGTCGGGGTCCGTCTCTATGGGCCGAGCCGGTTTCAATGCACCTAGTCTTGCAACTCTGGGACTTTTCTAAATGTCACCATTTTGTAATGCTCAAAATGAATTGAAGTCAATGCAAATGCACCGAGGCTTTTTATCGGTCCGAGAACCTTCTAGAGCCACATAACTCACCGTGCTTAATCGACCTGAGCTCTAGAACAGATTTGTAAAGTTTCAGAACTCTAGGTCTGACGGTTCTTTAAAAGTTCAAACAAAAGTAACTATTGCAGGCACTGTCTGCCTCTAAGCCCCTCAGTGTGTCACTCCATCCTTTCTGTGTGGGTGTGTAAATTTTTCCTTGAAATCTGATGGGATGAATGACTGATTTACAGTTCATGAGGGTTGCCTATTCACATATATTAAGTTTTGGAAAGATTTGACTTTTTTAACCCTTCGAAACAGCCCTTTTGACACCAATTATGGCACTTCCGGTTGGCACAGGAACCTGAAATAAACACATATCCTCATTGGAGTGGGCTTTTTACAGAATCCTGAGTTTTAAGTCTATACGTTAAGAACTCACTGATTTACATAGGGTTGAATGCACTATTTCTCTCAAACTGCAGGTTGGGTATGGCAAACACTTTTAGGGTGATTTAACCACTTCCGGTTGCTCCAAGAAGCTTAGAATCGACACAGGTAGACCTCATAGTGGCCTGATGGACTGTCATCGAAGACAGGTTCATAAGGCATTATTAACCCACATAGGCTTCAGGTTGAATTTAGGGGAGCAGGCAATTACTTCCTGTGGGGAGACATGTCATTGTAAACTGTTTGATGTAAACACCTTCTTTTAACTATTAAGGGTTAATGCCACACGGTCAATGTTAGGCTTGTACAGATCGGGAGGACCTTAGGAACGTTCCTGAGGTCAAATTGTGCTTCTAACCTTAACGGTTCTCTCTCTGTCTCCCAAAAGCAAAAAAATATGAAATTGAGGTCAAAGGGTCATTTGGGTCCTTCTTCTTGTCCCTGTTGCTGCACTCAGACCGAGCTAGCTACGGTCAAGCGGGGCATCTCGTTGAACTCGGCACGGCCTGGAGATAATGGCAATGCCATTGCAGGCTTTGTGTGTCTTTAAGCACCGTACTTTTTCACTCCATCCTTTTATCCCCTTTTCTTCGTGGTATCCAATCGCTAGTAATTACTATCTTGTCTCATCGCTACAACTCCCGTATGGGCTCAGGAGAGACGAAGGTCGAAAGCCACGTGTCCTCCGAAGTACAACCCAACCAAGCCGCACTGCTTCTTAACACAGCGCGCCTCCAACCCTGAAGCCAGCCGCACAAATGTATCGGAGGAAACACCGTGCACATGGCCCCCTTGGCTAGCGCGCACTGCCCCCGGCCCGCCACAGGAGTCGCTGGAGCGCGATGAGACAAGGATATCCCTACCGGCCAAACCCTCCCTAACCCGGACGACGCTAGGCCAACGGACCTCCCGGTCGTGGCCGGCTGCGGCAGAGCCTGGGCACGAACCCAGAGACTCTGGTGGCGCAGCTAGCACTGCGATGCAGTGCCCTAGACCACTGCGCCACCCGGGAGGCAGATCTGACCTTTTTAACCCTTCGAAACTGACCCTATGGCACCATTTGAAGGTACTTCCGGTTGACATAGGAAGCTGAAAGTGAACACATATCCTCCTTGGGGTAGGCTCTTATATAATATTGAGTTTTAAGTCTTTATGTTAAGAACTGACTTATTTACAGAGGGTTAAATGAGTGTGTGTTATTTCATAAAATCACATAAAATCACAGAATTCTGGCAGAGCTTCGAGACCCACTTAAAAAATGTTCGTCTGAACACACTGCAACTGGATCTGTAACTTTTTTTTTTTTTTACTCCTTTTTGTGAACATGACCAATTTGTCAATGTACGATTTCTCTTAAATTACGATAGATAAATGGCTGGTTCTTTTTTTCCTGACACCGTATGCTTATGTACTTTGACGTGAAGCGGTCAAATTAGCACCCTACTTTGCGTTTTTGACCTTTAATCCCAGAAAAATGGCCATAACTCAAAAAGCGTTGAGGCCTCGACGCCATCTTGTTCGGGGCCAACTGTCCATTACGTCTTCGAAATATTTTCCGTTTAGGAGAAAAGGCCACATGCATTTGCAATGTGCTTGTGCATTTGCAATATTATTTATTTTCCCTCTGGTGGGAATTTCCGAGACTGCGGAAAAATGACCAAAATGTGTTATTTTTATAAAACGGAAACCGAACGTCCGAGAGATTTAGTTTGATGACTTCCTGAAAGATCTCTCCCCCGCGCACGGCCCGACGCCGTCCACGAATTTTAGAAACGTTGCAGGACGTCTAGTAAGGGACCTTACATTTGCAATGTGGCGTTTCTCACTCACCATATGGTGAGTGCTAAAATGTTCCCTTAAGGTATGGAAAGGCCTTGGAAAGGCCATAAGTGTAAGCCAACACAATTCATTATTTTACATTAACATGTAATACATGCATTATGAAGAAAATTGTGTAATTTAGGCTTCACGAAATATGAAATGGGTTATGAAGAAAATCGTGTATGGTTGCCTACATGACAAAAAGGCGTTCTGATTACAAGTGCACCAGTATCCAAAGTATTAAGCGAAATCAAGCACAGAAAACAGCATTGGCATTAATAAAACAATATTTCCCACGAATTAAGTCGCACTTAAATGTGCGTCTTTTCTCAAAAATTCTGTTCAGCAAGTCTAAAACAGTACATATAGGCATACAACGACACATTTTAAAACATGGTTAAACAAAGACAACATTTCTGTATATTCATGACGTTGAATTAGCCATTAATAAGAACAAAAATGAAATACAAATGATCGCGTCTATATGGTTGTTGCAAAGGCTTGTGTCGCCTACTGGTTAAATTCGTGTCTTTTCGCACGAATTAAGTAGCACAGAAATTCGTGTATTTTCGAACGAATTAAGTAGCACAGAAATTCGTGTATTTTCGCACGAATTGAACCACCCCAAAAATGCACAAAAACGCACGAAATCTGCTGAAATACATTTTGTACATATATGCGCGAATTGAATGTGAGACTGTGTTGGTATAATAATACCAGCCAGGTCACCCGGGATACAAGACAGTTTTCGACATCCATCCATGTCCACTATGGGCAACAGTGAGCGCTGTTGCCTTCAAGTAGCATCTGCCTCTGATTCCAAAGGTTGCAAGTTCAAATCCAGCGATAGAATGTTGTTTCAGTTATATTTATTTGAAGTCTATCCCAAACCTTAACCCTTACCGTAACCATTCGGCGGTAATGCCTAACCTTAAAAATTCAGAGTTAATGCGTAACCTTAACGTAACCTTAAACACATACAAATGTTATATTTGGAACAAGTCTAATTTTGTCGTGAGACTAAGAGCTGCTTGAATAATACAGGCCACACTCAAAAGCTACTACTGGAATTAGTTTAATTTTGGAGTAGAGGCTAGACCAATTATGTACCAAAGACTTAAGTAAAAAGTTTTTTATTGTTTTTCTGCCATGCCTTATATACGGTAGGTTATGTATTGTATAATAGCACAGTCATTATTTTAATTCTGGGGGTTTTGTATGCACAAGTGTATGCATAAGACCTAATATGCGTATGTGTGTTTTGAATGAATCATCACCTTAGAAAGTGCTGTCCATTTCGTTGTGTTAGACTTTAAAACAACATCCACAACAACCATGTTTTAAACTCAGTTTCAACCTGTTGTTGAACTTCTTTCTTCACATTGATCATCACAGTGAGGTGAGTTTTAAAAGCATGATACTGTTTTGAAGAGAAGTGTTTGATGTCATTTTCGATTTGCATTTGCATTGATGTCAGAGTGGTTAGAGGGACAATAGAGCCCTGAGTACCAGGCCATTAGGACCTGATGCTCGTTAGTGAGTTGGGTACCACCAATGCATGTCCAGAGTGCATAAGAGGAGATTACCGTGACTCAAAGGTCACGTGGAATTTTACTGTGGTCATAACTCATGACCGCCGGTGTGGCGGTAATATGGCCAGGGATGTCCTGGTCAGACATCCCTGGAAAATGCTCAGGGCTAAAGACCCAACAATGTCACATACTGTTAAACAGGTAACCTGGCTTACATGTAGTACAGCTGTATCCAGGTTATGTTGTGTTGTGGTGTGACCAGCAGGGTATCTGCTGTGCTCAGCTTATATCGCTCACTGAATATAACACTGTGCTTGCGACAAAAGTGACTCATCCCCCTACAACATTAGCAGCATTATTGCAATCAACTCTAAACTATGATGACACGTGCAGTCATCGCAAGCCCCAAAAACACAGGTGACTCGCTAAGCCCACAATTACAGTTTGCACATCCCACCTACACCTCCCATTATTACAACAATATAAGCTTTTTAGAGCGTGGAAACGAGGCTTAATGTGTGTCTGTTAGTGTGGGGGTGGGACAAAAGCAGGAAGTGAGACAAAAGCAGGAAGTGAGTAGATTCCCAGTGATATGATGATTAAGCTGTGGGTGACAAAAGGATAGGGAGTCTGAGTGTCACACAGGACTGATGCATGCAGGGCACCTCACCAGGTTCTTTCTTTCTGTCTGTCTGTCTGTCTGTCTGTCTGTCTGTCTGTCTGTCTGTCTGTCTGTCTGTCTGTCTGTCTGTCTGTCTGTCTGTCTGTCTGTGTGTCTGTGTGTGTGTGTGTGGTTAGGTGTGTGTGTGTGTGTGTGTGTGTGTGTGTGTGCATGAGTGAGTGCATGTGTGCAGACCTCCAGAACACAAGCAACCGTCCTGTTCTGGAAGGGTGATTTTCAAAGCCAGCTTAGAATAACAATAAACTAAGACACATCTCAGAGGGAGAGCCGATGCATCCTCTGGGTCACAATCAGGACGGGAAGATATTCTGCTCTGACGCATTCAACAGTACAATAAGGTAATGAAAATGTTATCGTAACCATCGTTACTGCTTCCCTGATCCCCTGCCAAGCCATGCTACTTATGTAGCTGTACATTCTTTTGCTGGTGTCCATTTCTTTTTCTGTCCAATCATTCTATTATTCGTATTACAATATCACTCTGTACCACTATCCTTCTTCCTATAGCTTACCTAAAGCGTATTTATCTATGAATCTATGGAGTGTTGCCTGTCAAGAAGGGAATGAGTGCAAACAGGCACTGTACAGTCAGGTCCAAAATTATTGGCACCTTTGATAAACATGAGCAAAAGAGACTGTATAAAATAAATAATAGAAATACTGAGTTATATTGTACATTTATAATATTTTATGCTAATACAATTGCTCAGATGCAGAGATTTTGTTTAACAAATAATACTTTTCCCCCAAAAAAGATAAGAGGTCTAAATGATTGCCCCCCCCTGTTTTTAATACCTTTCAATGGCTCACCTTGCAAGGATAACAACACTGAACCTTTTTCTAAAATGTTTCATGAGATTGGGAGGGATCTTGGACCATTCCTACCTACAGAATCTTTCCAGATCCTTGATATCCTTCGTCTGCACTTATGGACTGTCCTCTTCAAACCAAACCACAGGTTTTCAATGGGGTTCACGTCCGGAGACTGAGATGGCCATTGCAAAATTTTGATTTTGTGGTCAATTAACCATTTCTTTGTGGATTTTTATAAGTGCTTAGGGATATTGTCTTGCTGGAAACTTGCGACCAAGTTTCAGCCTCCTGGGAGAGGCAATCAGGATTTGGGCTAAAATGTCCTGGTACTTGTGTAAAGTTCATGATGCCGGTGACCTTAACCAGGAGCAGTGGAATCAAAATAGCACCATAATATCAAAGATCCACCCCCATATTTTACAGTAGGGGTTCTGTTCTGCATATCCATCTTTCTTTGTACGCAAAACCCACCATCGGTGTGCGTGCCTCTATTTTCATGTCATCGGACCACAACACCGGTTCTAATCCAAGACATTCAAATAATGAAATGACATTTTTTTGTCAGACAATTTATTTTCATGTTTAAAACCTTTGACCATGACATTGGAGAGAAGTGACAGGGTTGCCATAGCCTTGTCAACAGTGCTGTGATAACATAATGCACATTTCCTCTGTAAGATGATGGGCAAATATTGAAATAGCAGTTGATAAACGTCAGATATACCTGCATTGGTCTGTGACACTCACCAGCTAGAATATTTTTTTGTATATCTGAGCTGATGAACAGAACTGGGTTCCAATTACTAATCAAAGAACAGTCAAAGCTCATAGTGTAAGGACAGGGTCACAAGGCAGTGAAGCGGCTGCATAGCAATTGACCAAACAAATGTAGCAAAGCTCTTAGTCATGCACTAACATAAGTTGGTGATGCACTGGGGTAGAATAGGAACATGTCACAGCCAATCGTAACCAAGGAGTTATTCTTACTCTGTTGCCCAGCAACATCGGATGACATGTGTAAATCATGCATGCTCCCCCAGAATGTCCCACTGCAGACAGAGGTCACAGAGACAGGAAATGGATATAACCGCCAGGTCAAATAATGTCTTTGCTTTAGCAAGCTAGAGGTGTATACAGTATAACTACTGTAGGAGAGCTACTGTAAAACAAACAGGCAGGAGGGACAGAAAATGACAAAAACACTGATGGCAGTGTGTGACTTTGATGAAATTCAACGATGAAAGCCGGGGGTTAGGGTTGAAAACAGCTTGCAAAAAGCCTGGAGCTAGGGTTAACGTTTTTAAATGGCGTGTCAAAAAGGCGGAAGCCGTGTTCAGGGTTTTGAAAGGGGGTCAAGATCCAGCCAAGATAAAGGTCAGAGCTTCTACATTATTTACGGTAATCCATGAGCCACATTGGCTATCGGAGCGAAAGTATCATTTTAAATCCTGCCATCCAATCTAATGTCCAAACCAAGATTATGAGCACAGTTATTTAAAGTATTCAGTAATTATTCAGTAATGCAGCCAAATGTTTACCCAAAACCATGTCAGTAATGCTGTGTAATATATAATTCACACCCGACTGTCATTCTTGTAACAAGGCTTACATATTCATAAAATATTATTGCCTTGTCTGTAACAATCCCAAAATATATAACAGTATATTCATCTCTCACACTCCACACTTGCACTAGTTTGGTTTAAACGTACCCTGGTAATGATAACCAGTACAGTGTCCATTTTAGATCATCCTCAGCCTCAAGCAGGAGTGATGTATGAGGCTGAGGGTGTCCTGAAACAGACACAGTAACCAGGATGTAGTGACAATGCATTATTGAAAACCCGAAGTACAGCAGCTCTAGTCGAGACATTAACGGGCCTACCTTTGGGGTTCTATGTGGGGTCTCTGCATAGCTGATTTGAGGACGAGGGCGTCGGGTCGGATGGCCTTCTGGGGTGAGGTCTTGGGGCTGCCATCAGATTCGCCGCCAGAGTCGTTGTCTTCTTCTCCCATGGCTTTGACGTAGCTGCTGCTGCGCATCCGTCGACACGGGATCTCCTCGTCCTGGTCCCCATCCTCTGGGTATCCACTCCACTCATCCTGAGGCACCTGTGGCAGAGAGTAGGGTTGAATATTTTCCTGGTATTTTACAAACGTTATTATTTTTTATTTTTTTTACATGGCTTAAATAATTCAACATTCAACAAAAACAGTTCTGTAGGAATGAGGTTTGGGAATTAGGCCTAATACATTATCACAGCATATTGGCTATACGCTTGGCCTGCCAATATTGTTCTACTCAGACCATATTATATTTCAACAAAATAGAACAGTTGGTGTAACACTTGCGAGGCACTGCGGAGCTTAAATTTAAATAATTCGCTTTTTTATTTTATTGGACTGAGCTCGGAACTCAAATCTCCAACTTCAGCGTATTCAAAACTGGGAACTCTGAAAAAACGATTTAAACGGTCATCCAACTCGGAATTCCTTCTAGAGCTCCGACTTTTCGACCTGAAGATCACTGATGTCATGATTTGACCTCGTATTTTTCAAGTTGTTTTGAACGCAGCATTGAGTACACTGAAGTTCCCAGTTGTTTTGAACGCAGCATTAGTCTCAGCGGAGGGAAAGAGCAGCATAGGGTCTGCCTCTCAGAGTCCCTGCTCCCTCCTTCCTTTCCTTTGGTGAGACTGACCAGAGAGAGGGGACACTGTCTTCTAACTGATGGCGAAATTCGAGTCGTACCGCATCTGCCTCATACACAAATTCATGTTGTTCCTATGAATAGAAAAAGTGAAATATTCCTAGATATTAAAATAGACACGACAAGCTGCTAATAATAGCCTAATAAAAACGCAGGGCTATTGATACACGTGGCTACGCATTCATTGCAGCTGCCGCGCAAGTGAAAGTAGTATACTGAGTAGCTCGTTTTATGTTTTGTAATAGTGTTAAAAACAGTGTTGACAGTGCGGAATAAACATGAACTCATCATAAAAACAGCAGCTCTTTGCTGTATTCTTTGACGGTCTCTCTGTGGTCATGGTTTTAAAAGTTGTGAAGTCCCACGTAGGGTAGTATCAAACATTGCTGTGATCGGTACAATGGGCATACTCGATTTTAGCCACAGATCTACTGGTCCGCCGGTTAGGACAAATGAAAAAGTTAAAAACGGAACACTTTGTTAACCCGGTGTGCAGAGCTTCTGAATCAAGCGCACCTACCGCCAGCAGTCCAACACGAATAATAATAGAAAAGGAGAGCAAGCCTTTATCGTTGGCCTTTCTGCAGAAATGTTTGGTGATCGACTAGGAATGCCTTGAAGATTGCGATCGACCGGTTGGCGACCACTGCAGTTCTCCATTGTATTATATGACTTTATTACACACCTAATTCAAACCATCAAACAGGGAGAGAATATGCAAAGATGGCGCAGGACATGCGGCCTACAAAGTTACGATTACAGTCTAGCAAATTGATTGAATTTGGAAATATAATATGGCCTATTTTACAGTCGTATAATTAGTAGGCAGACGCATATGTCGCCTACCTTTCATAATATTTCCCCTAGTAATTTGTAACGTGAGCATTGGCCTACTTCGTCTTTCTGTCTCTAATGTTGCTTCATTCCTTCCTCATTTTCAACAGTTAAGTTTCGTTGTCCTCGTCTTCTTCATAGTAATGACATGCTTGAATAACTTAGGACTAGAATAAGACGCAGACGGCTTTCACTTCTCTTCACGATGATTGAATGGGTATGGGTGACGGGTAAAAATAAATAACGTTAACTGATTAGCCTACCGCCATCACGCATTCTCTCTTCTCCCCGTCAGTTTTATTGGCTGCTGTATATAACATTCAGCAAATAAGAGCTTGTATCCCTCTTCCAATAGTCTATTAGTTAAGCTATAAGAAATGCAAACAAACAATATCCAGTAAACTATTCTAGTCTGGCTTTTCGTGGGACTCGGAAGAGCGAAGGAGCGTTTTTTTAATGGCCAGCGGTGCACAGGTGCGTAATGCACAAGAGACAGAGGCTATACACTTATGCATAACCCATCATTCATTTGATATATGGCTTACACCGCATTGAATTTATTACCTGAAAGGGATGATCTATTTTGGATGCAATTTGAAGGGAATTGATGCAGAGAGAGAGAAAGACGGTGAGAGCGTGCTCGCGTATGCACTGATTTATAGCAACTATATTCAAGAGATAGGCTGCAAAAAATGTTTAGATCTAATTTACAATTAATAAATAAGGGGACCCCCGAAAGCCAGATGGAGATGTCTAAATTAGACGCGCATTCAGTCCTTATATTACTGTAACATAGGCCATGCTGCAGCAAATGTAGGCCTACCTGTCACAAGAAAAAAGTGACCGTGATGAGATCATACATGCATTGTGACCTGTCCTCCTGAGATGCGGTGTCTGGCCCCACTCTGAGCGTTGATGATAGATCATGCAGATAGCAGAGAGAAGGCCATAGAGAAGCCAGATTTAGACATCTTGCGTATACTGAACAAAAATAAAAACGCAACATGTTTGAAAGTGTTTCATGAGCTGAAATAAAAGATCCCAGAAATTGTCCATATGCACAAAAAGCTTATTTCTCTCATATTTTGTGCACCAATTTGTTTACATCCCTGTTAGTGAACATTTATCCTTTGCCAAGACAATCCATCCACCTGACAGGTGTGGCATATCAAGAAGCTGATTAAACAGCATGATCATTACACAGCTGCACCTTGTGCGGGGGACAATAAAAGGTCACTCTAAAATGTGCAGTTTTGTCACACAACACAATGCCACAGATGTCTCAAGTTTTGAGGGAGCGTGCAATTGGAATGCTGACTTCAGGAATGTCCCCCAGAGCTTTATTTCTCTAAAATGTCATGTTTATTTCTCTACCATAAGCCGACTCCAATGTCGTTTTAGAGAATTTGGCAGTACGTTCAACCGGCCTCACAAACGTAGACCATGTCTAACCACGCCAGCCCAGGACCTCCACATCTGGCTTCTTCACCTGCAGGTTCGTCTGACACCAGCCTCCCAGATAACTGATGAAACAGGAGTATTTCTGTCTGTAATAAATCTGTTTTGTGGGGAAAAACTCATTCTGGTTGGCTGGCACCGCAGTGGGTAGGCCTGGTTCCCAAGCCTATTGCTGCGCCCCTGCCAAGTCGTGTGAAATCCATTGATTAGGGCCAAATGTATTTATTTCAATTGACTGATTTCCTTATATGAACTGTAACTCAGTAAAATCATTGAAATTGTTCCACGTTAAGTTTATACTTTTGTT
Source organism: Salvelinus alpinus (assembly GCF_045679555.1). Taxonomy (NCBI): domain Eukaryota; kingdom Metazoa; phylum Chordata; class Actinopteri; order Salmoniformes; family Salmonidae; genus Salvelinus; species Salvelinus alpinus. The sequence goes on along the minus strand of NC_092112.1, from coordinate 39,447,070 downwards.
CCATTTAATTGAACAGTTCCATTTCACCTCATAATTTACAGTTTTCTCGTAATTATTTATCCCAGGAAAAGGGAGTCGGTTTGGGCGGGAAATCTTGGTGTACCTCAGTAACCCATTTTCTGGTATTCAACCCTAGCAGAGAGCCCACCTCTGTCAGTCACATAGATCCAACGTGTCTGCACAGGTGAACATGTAGGATGTACTGTACTGTATGTCTTTGTATCACACACACACACACACACACACACACACACACACACACACACACACACACACACACACACACACACACACACACACACACACACACACACACACACACACACACACACACACACACACACACACACACACACACACACACACACACACACACACACACAGTTCCTTTATTTGCAGGGACAATGGGAGCCAATTAGCCAAAGGATTGGGAGAGCTGACTCAGGCCAGAAAGAGTTTTCCCCAAACACACACAGGGACTCACTGAAGCAGAATGATCCCCATCCCCAGGCTCTGTTCTCCCCTCAGATCCCCCCTCACTCCCCAAGGGTCGAGCTACTCTAAATACCCAGTCTCACTCCTCTCTCCTACTCCAAAGCCCTTTTTGTAATATTCATCTTTCTCTGACATGAAACATTTTGTATTTTAGCCAAAGATCTTTGAACCAGAACAATGGACAGTAGGTGTGTATAGGCAGCTGAATAACAGCATTACATATTTTACAGAAACAACTCAAGAGAAATTATCCTGGTGGCAAGATAATATTTTCTGTATGATAAGCAAAAAGTATCTCCAAAAACATTATATGATAAAAATGTCCAGAGTACTTAAGTACTAAAATACACAAGAAATGTAGCAAAATATACTTTTTGTTGAGATGTTGTACCGCAGGGTACACCAATTCCCTTTCCACTTGTACTCTCATCTTGTACAGAAGGGTTATGAATACGACCCCCCATTGAGGCCCACTTGTGTATAGCATGGCTCTGATGTCTGAGCACTGAGTGGAGTCAAACTTCCTCGGGAATGGATCTGTGGGTTGCAGAATTCCAGCCCATTCCAGATTCCAAACAGGGAATGACACCACCAGCGCCTGTCGGAGTGGCGAGTCCCGGTGAGATGGGCTCAGTGTGAGGAAAGGAGGGGTGTGAAGGGAGTGAGAAATAAAGGCACTGCAATCTGTCACCAAATGGCTTGTTTCATCTACAGGGAGGCTCTGTGGCCTAGCTCCACTGTGCCCTGTTAAAATGTTGGGGGACAGACAGACAATCAATTCTTACATTCTTGTGACACAGGACCAATGTGATTTCTCACACAATGCCGGTTTAAGCACAGTGTGGGTTTGATTGAACCCTACCTACAGTGGCTGCCATTCATTCACCTGAGGCTGTGCTCATTACTTTTACGATGACACAGTGTAGTTAATAACAAATTATTAATTCAAGCAGCAGACAAGTTAAGTGGCAAATAATCTTGGTACTATTATTACGTTTCAATGCCAGTAATTGTTCTGGACAATGTGATTTAAAGCACCCTCTTTTTTTTTTTTACATACAGTATTTACATATATTTTTTTACACGCATACATACTAAAGCATATGGCTTTAGGTACCGCAGTGTATATCAACAAAAAAATGAAATTGCACTGATTATAGGAACTATTGCTCTGCAGTATCTAAGACGATGAGGACTTGTCGAGCGATTGTCTTTCCCATGGGCCACAGCAGCAGTTAACACGCCTAGACAAGCGGTGCGTCTCAGTAAATTAATGTTCTGTTGTAGTAAATATGAAACTTATACTGTCAATGCAGAAGTCTCAGGGTCTGCCCTGGGGAGAAGAGTGTTACACAGCGTAGTGAGTCAGGGGAGTAATAAAGTAAGGGATAATACGATGTCTTCCTCCTGAATCCTACAGCATGTCCTTTTACTCCTCCAGATTCATTTGAAGGGGAATGTACTGTAGGCAAGTGTGTAGGTTGCAGCCATAGCAACTGGAGATGAACAAGCGACATTAACACATCATGCATATGCAACAGCGTAGCCTCGACTGTAAAGGGAAAAAAAAGGGGTCTGCTTCGACGAACAGCACCACAATTAATAGCGATTAAGGGATTACGGTTAATTACATAGTGGTGTATGGTGTAAACGAACGCTTTGCCGTAAACATACACCAAATCAAAGTGGCTTGTGTTTTACTGTACGAGTGGCTCTAATTGGTGAAGTCAAAGAAGGCCCAGCAACAGTCAAAATTATTTTTTTCCTGTGTTTTATATCACACTGTACAACAGCGGATGAAACTAACACTGTAAAAATGTGTCAGTTAGACTTATGTATTCCTTTAGGGGTAGTGTGATGCGTAAGACACATTTTCACTGGAAGTCATTGGTGGCTGTTAAAATGCATGATCCTTTCTCCCTCTTTCTTTCTGTCGGAATATAAAAGGATATAATGACTACATGGAATGTGTTTCTCTGCTGATAGGAATGTAACCGGATATAATAAGGACTACGTGGAATGTGTCTCTCTGCCGACAGGATTATAACAGGATATAATAAGGACTACGTGGAATGTGTCTCTCTGCCGACAGGATTATAACAGGATATAATAAGGACTACGTGGAATGTGTCTCTCTGCCGACAGGATTATAACAGGATATAATAAGGACTACGTGGAATGTGTCTCTCTGCCGACAGGATTATAACAGGATATAATAAGGACTACGTGGAATGTGTCTCTCTGCCGACAGGGTTATAACAGGATATAATAAGGACTACGTGGAATGTGTCTCTCTGCCGACAGGATTATAACAGGATATAATAAGGACTACGTGGAATGTGTCTCTCTGCCGACAGGATTATAACAGGATATAATATGGACTACGTGGAATGTGTCTCTCTGCCGACAGGATTATAACAGGATATAATAAGGACTACGTGGAATGTGTCTCTCTGCCGACAGGATTATAACAGGATATAATAAGGACTACGTGGAATGTGTCTCTCTGCCGATAGGCAGCGTGCATGTAAGGACATGAAGAACTGGTCTTGCAAAATTTATAGAAGGTATTTTTCTCTTCATTTTTTCGAACAATAGGATCCATTGAACTGAGCAGGCTGGGCTGACATGCTTATAGCCTTTGCTAGTACTTTCTTAATATCAGCAGAAATCTATAATATTGTGCTGTTATTATTTCTATTAATATTATCTATTATTATTGTTATTATAGAATTTTTCTGACTGTTTTCCATGTTAATTGGTTATTTCTCTTATAAAAAGCACCCTTATACACATGCAATAGACCTATGGGGAATTGAATTTGTGAGTGAAGGGTGGCAGTATTGAATTATGTTGTCATGGGACTGCCCATATTTCCGTTTAGCCTAAGCCAATTGGTGGCCAAAGGTTTGCCTTCGGATGCAATGGTGTCAGGGAGAGGGAGATGGTCTGATGGTCTTCGTGACAACAGACCTCCCAGATATAGGGGGAGGTTTTAGTGGGTGGAATATTACGGCAAAATAGTTAATAATTGACTTTTGTCCGCATAACGTAGGCACAGTCGATCCCCTTATTGTACGGGACACTTTCAAATGTACTTGTATAGGCCATTCAAATCAATACTAAGCATTAAAACAAAATCAGTTTATGTCGAAAGAGATTAGACTAATAGGAAATATAGGAAGTAACAGCACAGTTGGCAATAAAAAAACTGTACTATAGAGGCCCATTATTATTCTACATTATTATTATTATTATTATACTATTATTATTATACTATTAGTATTATTCTACATTATTATTATTATTCTACTATTATTATTATTCTACATTATTATTATTATACTATTATTATTATTCTACATGATTATTATTCTACATTATTATTATTATACTATTATTATTATTATACATTATTATTATTCTATTATTATTATACTATTATTATTATTCTATATTATTATTATTATTCTATTATTATTATACATTATTATTATTCTACATTATTATTATTTTACTATTATTATTATACTATTAGTATTATTCTACATTATTATTATTATACTATTATTAGTATTATTCTACATTATTATTATTATACTATTATTATTATTATACATTATTATTATTATACTATTATTATTATACTATTAGTATTATTATACATTATTATTATACATTATTATTATTCTACATTATTATTATTATACTATTATTATTATTCTACTATTATTATTATTCTACATTATTATTATTATACTATTATTATTATTCTACATTATTATTATACTATTATTATTATTCTATTATTATTATTATACTATTATTATTATTCTACATTATTATTATTATACTATTATTATTATTCTACATTATTATTATTTTATTATTAATATTATTCTACATATTATTATTATACTATTATTATACTATTATTATTATACTATTAGTATTATTCTACATTATTATTATACTATTATTATTATTATACTATTATTATTATTATACTATTATTATTATTATACTATTATTATTATACTATTATTGTTATTCTACATTATTATTATTATACTATTATTATTATTATTTTACATTATTATTATTATACTATTATTGCCACCTGCGCTGTTTTTTCCTCTATTTACCTTTATTAGTCTAATCTCTTTTGACCTAAACTGTTTTTGTTTTAATGATGAGTATTGTGTTGAATAAGTTAGAGGAAAAATAAAAAGAATTGGAGGAACTTATTCAAGAACGATTAAGTGTATTTTATTACAAAAATAGTGCCAATTGAATGGAAAACTGTGAAAAACGCCCAAAAAATTATTGAATCTTCAACATAGAAATGCTACAAAAAAGTATCTACAGAAACGTATTACACATGACGGAGTCATCCATGATTTCACCAAATTATATTTTGAAAGAGGAAGCAAAAGTATTTCAAGCATTTGTTTAATTTTCAGTCTCCTCCATCTCGACTGAATGGTGTTAACTGTAAGGAATTCTTTCTTAATAATAATGAATGTAATGTGAACAAATGTACAGAAAGACCTGTATAAAGGCCAACTTGCAGAGAACAAACTTCTTGAGGCAATTAAATCATTTCAGTCTGAAAAACCACCAGGGCTTGATGGCATATCTTTTTAATGTACTCAAAGATCCATTATCAGAATGTTTTAACTACTTTCAGGTACTCAACAAGAAGGTCTGATTTCATTACTGAAACAGAACCCAGGTGGTAACTATAAAGATCTAATCCATTTAAAAAACTGGAGGCCTCTTATCCTTCAATGTTGTGACGGGAAAATACTGGCAAAATGCATAGCACATAGAAAAAAAAGGTTTTACCAGATATTATTCATACTGATCAGACAGGGTTTTTACATGAACAATATATTTGAGATAATATACGATAATTATTTGAAACAGTTGAAGATTATGAAACATCCAAGACACCTGGCCTGGTCTTCATAGCAGATTTTGAAAAGGCGTTTGATAAAGTACGACTAGAATTTATATATAAATGCCTGGACTACTTTAATTTTGGTGAATCTCTTTTACAATGGGTTAAAGTTATGTACAGCAACCACAGGTGTAAAAAAGTAAATAATGGTTACTTCTCAGAAAGTATCGAGCTGTTAAGAGGAGTTAATCAAGGCTGTCCATTGTCTCCATATCTATTTATTATGGCCATCGAAATGCTAGCTATTAAAATCGGATCCAACAAGAACATCTAGGGGTTAAAAACAAAAGTGTCAATGTATGCCTGGAGCTTCCAGTGTCGCCCTCCAGTCCGGAGCTTCCAGTGTCGCCCTCCAGTCCAGAGCTTCCAGAGGCGCTCTTCAGTCCGGAGCTTCCAGAGGCGCCCTTCAGTCCGGAGCTTCCAGAGACGCCCTTCAGTCCGGAGCTTCCAGAGGCGCCCTTCAGTCCGGAGCTTCCAGAGACGCCCTCCAGTCCGGAGCTTCCAGTGTCGCCCTCCAGTCCGGAGCTTCCAGAGGCGCCCTTCAGTCCGGAGCTTCCAGAGGAGCCCTTCAGTCCGGAGCTTCCAGAGGCGCCCTTCAGTCCGGAGCTTCCAGAGACGCCCTTCAGTCCGGAGCTTCCAGAGGCGCCCTTCAGTCCGGAGCTTCCAGAGGAGCCCTTCAGTCCGGAGCTTCCAGAGGCGCCCTCCAGTCCGGAGCTTCCAGAGGCGACCTTCAGTCCGGAGCTTCCAGAGGCACCCTCCAGTCCAGAGCTTCCAGAGGCGCCCTTCAGTCCGGAGCTTCCAGAGGAGCCCTTCAATCCAGAGCTTCCAGAGGCGCCCTTCAGTCCGGAGCTTCCAGAGGCGCCCTCCAGTCCGGAGCTTCCAGAGGCGACCTTCAGTCCGGAGCTTCCAGAGGCACCCTCCAGTCCAGAGCTTCCAGAGGCGCCCTTCAGTCCGGAGCTTCCAGAGACGCCCTCCAGTCCGGAGCTCCCAACGAGGGTCCTCAGTCCGGGGCCCGCTACGAGGGTCCCCAGTCCGGGGTCGGTGGCGAGGGTCCCCGCTCTAGAGGCGCCACCTAAGTGGGCCAAGCCAGAGGTGGAGCGGGGTCTACGTCCCGCACCAGAGCCGCCACCACTGTGAAATGCCCACCCAGACCCTATAGGTTCAGGTTTTGCGGGCGGAGTCCGCACCTTTGGGGGGGGGGGGGGGGGGGTACTGTCACGCCCTGACCGTAGAGAGCGTTTTATGTCTCTATTTTGGTTTGGTCAGGGTGTGATTTGGGTGGGCATTCTATGTTCCTTTTTCTATGATTTGTATTTCTGTGTGTTTGGCCGGGTGTGGTTCTCAATCAGAGGCAGCTGTCTATCGTTGTCTCTGATTGAGAACCATACTTAGGTTGCCTTTTCCCATCTGTATTTGTGGGTAGTTGTCTGTATGTAGTTGCATGTCAGCACTTGTTAAATAGCTTCACGTTCGTTTTGTTGTTTTGTTAGTTTGTTTAGTGTTTATTCGTTAATTAAAATAGAATGTATTCATATCACGCTGCGCCTTGGTCTCCTCATTTCAACGAGCGTGACATTAACTCTTTGGTCCTATCATAGTTTACTTACATACTAATGGCACTGCCTACTCCAGGCCTCATTTTTTAAATCATATGAGCAAAAAACATTTAACCTTATTTGGAACGCTAAGCCAGACAAAATTAAACATTCCTATTTATATAATGAAAATGAGTTTGGGGGGCTAAAATTATTAAATATTAAACCATTAAACTTCTCACTAAAAGCTTCACTCATAAATAAGTTAGACTTCAACCTGAACTGGTTGTCCTGTAGATTATTAAGAAAGGATCATGCTTTGTTAGAAACATTTCCTTTTTGCCTTTGGACAGATTAGAACTTCTCATTTCCAACTAATTGAAAATTAAACTTTGTTTAAAGTTTCACCCTTTCTTAAAAAAGCCATACAAAGCTGGTTACAATTTCAATTTTCTCCTTCAAAAAGATAGATCAAATATAACAACAAATATTATGGTTGAACTCAAATACACCGATTGATCAAAATAAAACATCTTTATGGAAAATTGTTTTAAAAATGGTATTATATTTATTAATGATATTATGAATAGAAATGGAGGAGTTGTGTTACATATGCAGCTCTCGGAAATATATGGGAATGTTTCCTCAATCCAAAGATACAACCAATTCATTTCAGCAACAATGGAGGAGGTCGTGGAAGAGGGAGAAGGTAGAGAACTTGTTTGTCTGCTATATATTAAAGATAAATGATCTGAAAAGGATTGGAATAAATATAAAAATATACCAGTTTAACTTTAGATTTTTTTTGACAGCTGCGCCTTACAGGTTGCAAAAATAAACGGGAAGAGATGTTCGATGTACTGATTCCATGGCACATGGTATATGAACTCACAAAAAACAACACTTGATTCTACCCTTCAAGTTTTTCAATTTAAATTATTATACAAAATGATTTCACCAATTGAATTCTATATACATGGTGAATACAACAGTCTCAGCTCTGTAGATTTTGCTATGAAGAGACAGATCTTGAACTCTGTGAAGCAGAGTAAGGGCTATTTGACCAAGAAGGAGAGTGATGGTGCTACATCAGATGACCTGGCCTCCACAATCCCCCAACTTCAACCCAATTGAGATGGGTTGGGATGAGTTGAAACGCAGAGTGAAGGAAAAGCAGCCAAGAAGTGCTCAGCATATGTGGGAACTCCGTCAAGACTGTTGGAAACGCATTCCTCATGAAGCTGATTGAGAGAATGCCAAGAGTGTGCAAAGCTGTCATCAAGGCAAAGGGAATCTCAAATATAAAATATACTGAGATTTGTTTAACACCTTTTTGGTTACTACATGATTCCATATGTGTTATTTCATAGTTTGATGTCTTCACTATTATTCTACAATGTAGAAAATAGTAAAAATAAAGAAAACCTTTGAATGAGTAGGTGTGTCCAAACTTTTGACTGGTACTGTGTATAATTTTGTAAAAACACTCTAAAAGTGTGAAAAGTTACAGCGTCGTCAGTGTCGTCAATTTTAAGACCCTTGTAGGTAAAAAAAACGAATATATATATACTGTATATATAAAAGATAAAATATTGAATTTGGCCATTAATACTATAGCCCATAGAAACACATTGAGTAACACATTCATGAATGGCAAAACACAGTTAAAAAATAAATCATAAGGAAAACGTTTTTGAAGTGTGTGTCCTATATCAGGAAATATTTTTGTTTTTTGGACACATATTTACCCCCTTTTTTTGTTGGCACAAAACTACCTCCATACTTCCATTCATTTTTACCTTCAGACAAGTCCCGTGACACTTATGGGGGTCGTAGAGCTAAATGGAGAACGCCATCGTACTTCTGAGATTCTTATCTTTCCATGGAGTTGTCATAATTAGTAGGCCAAACTGTTCGTACACTACAGACTTTTTTCAGGGTGTGTCCTGGTCTGACAAACAGTGCTGTAGCTCTGCCACTTTCCACCAACATAGGCGGACGCAGTGGATTTAGACTATGCCCATGCAAAAAACATTAGTTTAAACTGACGGATTATGTGTGGGGATTTTTTTATTATGTTAATTAGATTGACACACAGGTGCATCAATAGACCAACAACAAAAAGAGTTCCAAACCTCTTTGTCAATAACAGCTAGTTTTCCCCTCCTCACTCAGTGTCACGCCCTGACCTTAGTTATCTTTGTTTTCTTTATATTTTGGTTAGGTCAGGGTGTGACAAGGGTGGTTTGTTTAGTTTTTGTATTGTCTAGGTTTTTTTGGTATGTCTAGGGGTTTTGGTTAGTCTAGGCATATTATAGGTCTATGGTGGCCTGAATTGGTTCCCAATCAGAGGCAGCTGTTTATCGTTGTCTCTGATCGGGGATCCTATTTAGGTTGCCATTTTCCATTTAGGTTTTGTGGGTTATTGTCTATGTGATGTTGCATGTCTGCACTCGTTATTATTAGCGTCACGTTCATTTTGTTAGTGTTCTTCGTGTTCTGTCTTTATTAAAAGGAAGATGTATTCTAATCACGCTGCGCCTTGGTCTCCTCTATACGACGAACGTGACACTCAGACCATTGACCACGAGTCCTAGCAAAAATTCTTCATTGAGAAATTGTTTTTTGCTAAAAAGCTATTTTTACTAATTTTAATAAATCTATTACACTAAGGTACTTCATTTTTATCCAGAAATTATTTGATATTAATATAAAAACAGCTGCATTCGGCCTTTAATAAGGCATGTTCTAGTCAATCAACATTAGTAGACTGTACATGCCAATAAAACATATATTCTATCACTCTAAGAATGATGATCATATTCAAGGCAATTTATTTTGATCTCAGATGCTTGAATCATATTTATCTTATACATCCTTATTTCACTGCAGATTCATTGTTATTGAGATCTACATGAAATTAACCATTAATGGCCAATCAAATAAATGCTCCAGTCACCGTGAGCAACCTTAGCAGAGTTGCCAACAACCGGATGCATCTGGTTTTCAGGAATAGAGCTATCTTCAACCTAGCTTCCTTTTCCGCTGAAAACCGAATATGGGAACTCCGCTCGAGAGTTTATTTTACACCTGCTACATTAGCTGACACAGTAATCTGTTTTTTTCCTCTTCCTGGACCGTGGAGATGGCAATCTAAAGCTGTGTGATGTCACACATGTTGTAGTGTCCAGTATATTGATCAGGTGTATGTACTGTATGTATGACATAACATTCCATTACGCTGCTCATGCTGTACTCTGAGTGGATAAGGGGAGCTGCGGTTCTCAGAACAACAGCCCAGGGCACTAGTGGTCTCTCTCTCCCTCTGCCAGTTACTCACTCCAACCAATCATGGGCCCTGCCCAGCTATTTCCTCTCAACAGTCCCACTCCCTGGGCTGCTATCAGAAAGAGCATAGCGGATGATTGTTCTTTTCCTGGAGGAATGATTAGATCTATGTCTCCTTCTCTCCCTTTCATTCTCTCGTTAGCTCTCACCCCGTAATGACAAAGCAAAAACAGGTTGTTCGAAATTTTGGCAAATGTATAAAAAAGAAACAAACTGAAATATAACATTTACATAAGTATTCAGACCCTTTACTCAGTACTTTGTTGAAGCACCTTTGGCAGTGATTACACTTGATTGTTCTTGGGCATGATGCTACAAGCTTGTCAAACCTGTATTTGGGGAGTTTCTCCTATTCTTCTCTGCAGATCATCTCAAGCTCTGTCAACTTGGATGGGAAGCGTCGCTGCACAGCTATTTTCAGGTCTCTCCAGAGATGTTCGATTGGGGTCAAGTCCAGGCTCTGGCTGGGCCACTCAATGACATTCAGAGAATTGTCCCATGCCACTCTCTTGGCTCTGTGCTTAGGGTTGTTGTCCTGTTGGAAGGTAAACCTGCAACCCAGTTTGAGGTCCTGAGAGCTCTGGAGCAGGTTTTCATCAAGGTTCTCTGTGTACTTTGCTCCGTTCATCTTTCACTCGATCCTGACTATTCAACCAGTCCCTGAAAAACATCCCCTCAGAATGATGCTGCCAGCATGCAGACCAGAGAATATTTTAAGGGGCCTTTTGTCAAACTCCAAATGGACTGTCATGTGCCTTTTACTGAGGAGTGGCTTCGGTCTGGGCACTCTACCATAAAGGCCTGATTGGTGGAGTGCTGCAGAGATGGTTGTCCTTTTGGAAGGTTCTCCCATCTCCACAGAGGAACTCTGTAGCTCTGTCAGAGTGACCATCGGGTTTTTGGTCACCTCCCTGACCAAGGTCCTTCTCCCCTGATTGCGCAGTTTGGCTGGTGCGCCAGCTCTAGGAAGTCTTGATGGTTCCAAACTTCTTCCATTTAGGAATGATGGAGGCTACTGTGTTCTTGTGGACCTTCAATGCAGCAGAAATGTCTTGTTGCTCTTCCCCAGATCTGTGCCTCGACACAATCCAGTCTCGGAGCTCTACAGACAATTACTTCAACCTCATGGCTTAGTTCTTGCTCTGTGGGACCTTATATAGACAGGTGTGTGCCTTTCCAAATCATGTCCAATCAGTTGAATTTACCACAGTTGGACTCCAATCAAGTTGTAGAAACATCTCAAGGATGATAAATGGAAACAGGACGCACCTGAGCTCAATTTCGAGTCTGAATGCTAATTATTTTATTTTTTTGCAAACATTTCTAAAAACCTGTCTTCTATTTGTCATTATGGGGTATTGTGTGTAGATTAATGAGGAAAAACTTTTATTGAATCCATTTTAGAATAAGGCTGTAACGTAACAAAAAGTGGAAAAAAGGGAAGGGGTTTGAATACTTCTGGAATGCACTGTGTGTCATGGAAAGAGTTTCACATTTTTGTACACTCCGTTTGCATACACTGAAAAAAAAGAACAGTTCATATAAGGAAATTAGTCAATTGAAATACATTAATTAGGCCCTAATCAGGAAACACAGATATGCATCTGTTGGTCACAGATACATTACCTTAAAAAAAAGTATGGGCATGGACCATAAAACCAGTCAGTAGCTAGTCTGACCACCATTAGCCTCATGTAGCATGACACATCTACTTTGCATAGAGTTGATCAGGCTGTTGATTGTGGCCTGTGGAATGTTGTCCCACTCCTCTTCAATTGCTGTGCGAAGGTGCTGGATATTTGCGGGAACTGGAACATCCCAAATATGCTCAATGGGTGACAAGTATGGTGAGGATTCAAGGCAAGGAAGAACTTGGATATTTTCAGCTTCCAGGAACTTTCTAAAAATCCGTTCAACATGTGGCTGTGCATTATGATGCTGAAACATCAAATCTAATTCCATTTGTCACATACACATGTTTATCAGATGTTATTGCGAGTGTAGCGAAAAGCCCCAAAACATTTTGTGTACCAGAAAGAAAAAAACTCACCAAAGTCCAAAACAAGCAAAAACGTCACAAGATGTCATCATAATATATGCACAAACTCTATCGATCTGTTTCGGCTGGGAAGCATGCGGGACGCCTTAACAGGGATGTAAACAAATATGCACACAACATTTGAGATAAATAAGCTTTTTGTGCCTGTGGAACATTTTCAGCTCATGAAACATGAGACCAACACTCATGGTACATGTTGCGTTGATATTTCATTATCATTTTTGTTCAGTGTATTTAATTAAACATCCTGTGTTGTTGTCACGGATCCCTCCGGAACTTTCATTACGCAGACCTGGTCCCTAATTCCAGTAATTAGTAATTGTATATGTGTGCCCTTGGTTTACCAGTGTCCTGTCGATTATTGTTACAATGTCCATTGGTTCGTGTCAGTACCTGTGCTGTGTGTTTTGGCTTCCGTGCCCTTGTGGATTGCGCAGATGATTACGGGTCTCTTCCCGTGTGTTAATCATTGTGCGCTTCTGTTATTTAATCGAGGTACTCCTCGCTCTTTTGTTTGGGTTTCTACCCTGTGTTTTGTATAGTGTTTGTTTGGTCTTCGTTCCTGTGCCTTTACACGGCACGCCGTCATTCGGGTGTAATAAAAAACCTTATTACGCATTCCTGCGCCTGTCTCCCGATCCTTTATACCAGCGTGACAGGTGTGTGCTTATTCTTTTACTAGGTACTGCAGGAATGTCTACCAATGGCATGCCCATCTTTTCGTGAGAAATTATAAGTATTTTTTTATAAAGTATGAATAGCTCTCACTTTAGATTAGGGACTGCAAAAATACTTTACTAATGATTAGTTGATTAGTCAATTGTTTATAAATGTGGGAGTAACGATTCATTAATGGTGGACACATCATTTATGAATGCCCTATACATGGTTTATTACGGACCCTTAAAATAAAGTGTTACCTAACTATGCTACAGAAAGGCACTACGGATGCCATCTGCCTCAGATACCTGTATCTCTAAATTACAGCGTTGCCTTGTTGATTGGTGAAGAGGGATACAGAATTACAGGTGACTAAACACATTCATGAGGAAAATCTACATCAATGTCGCTAATTACTTACAAGGTGAATACGAATGAACAGTTCGTGAAACAATGCAAAGCCAGGTTGGGTCACAATGCAATTGACAGACAGACTGCTGTTGTGGCCTAAGAGGACACCGTTAGGTGTGTCATCCCGCTTAACGGAGCAGAGAGGCTAAGCTTCCCAAAACACTCAAATCTCCTCACCAATGCCTGACTTGGCAAGTCAACACGATAATTAGCTGGCTCGCTTATATCTTTGCTTCAAAGCTCTATCAGCAAAACCATCACGCACACTAAATTGCTGTTTGTGCATTTCTCTGTTCCCACATGAGAGCATTGAAAAAAACCACAGCGATTGTATGGAAACTAAATTAATCAGGCTAAAGACAGCAATAAAGGAAAGGAATAATTTTAAATAATTTTCCTTCTAATGCGTCATCTTTGAGCAGCTGGCTAGGGCAGTGGTTAACAAGGCAGGCGTCATTCATGTGAGCCCAGCGCTAGCTCGTTAGCATTCCCCTATCTCTTCTCTGAGCGGATGTTATTATACCTGAAAGAAGAGGTACCACTGTGCCACTGGGTACAACTACGCTAGCAAAGATCTGGCATCATTAGTTTCTTCACATTTGAGCCATTACAATGAGCCCGTCCTCCCCATTTCTATTTACACCAGCCTCCACTGATCATATATTGTGCGTCAATGAGGATGTTTTGAGATGTTATAAACTTCAGTTATGCTGTATCAACAGCCCATCAACAAGCGAGATAAAAGTTGATACGGGGCTAAAATGGACTATATTTATTTAACAAGGCAAGTCAGTTAAGAACAAATTCTTATTTACCAAAAGACAAAAGGCCTCCTGTGGGGATGAGGGCTGGGATTAAAAATAAAATATAGGACAAAACACAAGTCACAACAAGAGACACCACAACACTACATAAAGAGAGACCTAAGACAACAACATAGCATGGCAGCAATACATGACAATACATCATCGTAGCAACACAACATGACAACAACGTGGTAGCAACACTACATGGTAGCAACACAACATGGCAGCAGAACAACATGGTAGCAGCACAAAACATGGTACAAACATTATTGGGCAAAGACAACAGCACAAAGGGCAAGTAGGTAGAAACAACAATACATCAGGTGAGCAGCCACAACTGTCAGTAAGAGTGTCCATGATTGAGTCTTTGATTGAAGAGAAGGAGATAAAACTGTCCAGTTTAAGTGTTTGTTGCAGCTCGTTCCAGTCGCTAGCTGCATCGAACTGAAAATAGGAGCGACCCAGGGATGTCTGTGCTTTGGGGACCTTTACCAGAATGTGACCGGCAGAACGGGTGTTGTATGTGGAGAATGAGGGCTGCAGTAGGTGTCTCAGATAGGGGGGAGTGAGGCCGAAGAGGGTTTTATAAATAAGCATCAACCAGTGGGTCTTGCGACGGGTATACAGAGATGACCAGTTTACAGAGGAGTATCGAGTGCAGTGATGTGTCCTATAAGGAGCATTGGTGGCAAATCTGATGGCGGAATGGTAAAGAACATCTAGCCGCTCGAGAGCATCCTTACCTGCCGATCTATAAATTATGTCTCCGTAATCTAGCATGGGTAGCATGTTCATCTCAATCAGGGTTAGTTTGGCAGCTGGGGTGAAAGAGAAGCGATTACGATAGAGGAAACCAAGTCTAGATTTAACCTTAGCATGCAGCTTTGATATGTGCTGAGAGAAGGACAGTGCACCGTCTAGCCATACTCCCAAGTACTTGTATGAGGTGACTACCTCAAGCTCTAAACACTCAGAGGTAGTAATCAAACCTGTAGGGAGAGAGGCATTCTTCTTACCAAACCACATGACCTTTGTTTTGGAGGTGTTCAGAACAAGGTTAAGAGCAGAGAAAGCTTGTTGGACACTAAGAAACCTTTGTTGTAGAGCGATTAACACAAAATCCAGAGAGGGGCCAGCTGAGTATAAGACTGTATCATCTGCATATAAATGGATGAGAGAGCTTCCAACTGCCTGAGCTATGTTGTTGATGTATATTGAGAAGAGTGTGGGGCCTAGGATCGAGCCTTGGTGTACTCCCTTGGTGACAGGTTAGTGTCTGACACAGCAGATGTTCTGAGTTTATACACTGCACTCTTTGAGAGAGGTAGTTAGCACACCAGGCCAAAGACCCCTCAGAGACACCAATACCACTTACAGTAGCTGGCCCACAAGAATGGAATGGTGTACCGTATCAAAAGCTTTGTCCAAGTCAATAAAAATAGCAGCACAACATTGCTTTGAATCAAGGGCAATGGTGACATCATTGAGGACCTTTAAGGTTGCAGGGACACATCCATAACCTGAGCAGAAACCAGATTACATACCAGAGAGAATACTATAGACATCAAGAAAGCCAGTCAGTTGATTATTACAAGTTTTTCCAACACTTTTGATAAACAGGACAAAATAGAAATTGGCCTGTAACAGCTAGGATCAGCTTGATCTCCCCCTTTAAATAAAGGGTGCATCGTGGCTGCCTTCCAAGCAATAGGAACCTCCCCAGAGAGGAGAGACAGGTTAAAAAGGTCAGAGATAGGGGCATCAACCTTAAATAAAAAAGAGTCTAAACCATCTGATCCAGATGTTTTTTTGGAGTCTAGTTTAAGGAGTTCCTTTATCACCTCGGACTCAGTCACCGGCTGCAGGGAGAAACTTTGTTGTGACAACCACATCATCAACATTAAGGGACATGGGCAGCTGTGAGGAGGAGGGTTTATTCTCCAGGTCTTTAACCATTTCCCAGAACTTCTTGGTGTTAGACCCACAGAGAGGTAACTGCTCCTTAAAGTAACTAACTTTGGCCTTCCAGATAGCCTGAGTGCACTAATTTCTGAACGAGAGCCAGTCATCCTATGCGTGTGCCTTTCGGCAAATGGAATTCTTGAGGTGGAGTAACTCAACCAGATCACGATTGAAACAGGGGCTGAACCTGTTTAAAAATCTCTTTTTCTTTTTGAGGGCGTGTTTGTTAACGATACCAGTGAAAATATAAAAAAAGAACGTCCAAGCGTCTTTGACAGCTTAAGGATCGAAGCTGGAGACAAGAAACAGGTACAGGGAGTGAACATTTAATAACCACGGACAGGAACAGAATACGGACAGCGTCTAGACAGGGGAAACGGAAATGACAATAATGCTGACACAGGGATGAAACAGAGGAAACAGACAGATGTAGGGAAGGCAATAAAAACATGAAGGAGTCCAGGTGAGTCCAATGAGCGCTGATGCATGTAATGACGGTGACAGGTGTGCGTAATGAAAGGAAGCCTGGCACCCTCAAGTGCCAGAGAGGGAGAGCGGGAGCAGGAGTGACAGACAGACAGAGGGGATCAAGCTGATTCTATACCAATTTACAGAGACCAGGTCATGAAGGAAGGCTTGCTCATTAAAGTGTTTTAGCAAGCGTCTATGACAAATCAGGACAGGTCGTTTCACTGAGCAGCCATTACGAGCACAGGCTGTAAAACAGTGATCACTAAGGTCAAACACCAGACTGATTCCTATCAGGATTATTTGTGAGGATAACATAAAGGAGAGTAGCCTTTTCTGGGTGTTTTGGAGTCATACCTTGTGGGATTGGTAATAATCTGAGAAAGATTTAGGGAGTTCCATTGCTTTAGGACTTGGTAAGATGGTTTAAGCATGTCCCAGTTTAGGTCAGCTAGCAGGACAAATTCAGACTATGTGTAAGGGGCCAGGAGAGAGCTTAGAGAATTTAGGGTACAGGCAGGTGCTTATGGTGGACAATAACACCCAGCAACAGTCAACAAAGAGCTATTTAAAAGTGTAATGCTTAAAACCAGCAAATCAAATTGTTTGGGGGCAGACTTGGTGGAGACAACCAAACATTGAAGGTGTTCCTTGGTTAAGATTGCCATACCACCACCTTTGGAAGATCTGTCTTGCCAAAAAAGGTTATTATCAGAAAGGTTAACATCAGTGTTCAAAACACTCTTTCTTAACCACGTCTCAGTAATGACCAACACATCTGGATTGGAGCTGTGAACCCACACTTTCAATTGATCCATTTTTGGTAATAAGCTTCTAGTGTTAATGAGAGCAGAAATCAGTGAAGCAGATATCAAAGCACAATTCAGAATTGGGGCTAGCAACAGTAGATGGGCCAGGGTGCATGCACATTTCCAGATATCATCAGCAGTAATACAATCAGGGCATGGTAGAGGACAGGCAGAGCTCTGCAGTGTTGATTTATGACATTTGAATGTACATTAGATGGCAGCAATTTCATCAGGTAACATGAATACAAAGCCGGCTATAGGTGGTTAGAATAGGATTGGGGGCCATGAGTCCGTGTAACCAATAGAGTCAGAGTCCCGAGTGTGTGAACAAACATAGTCTTTCCCACGGTCGGGTAAACAAGCAAGTTCATAGTCAACAAAGCCAGCAGGTTTCATGATGCAAATAGCATAAAACACAAGAAAAAAAAATTCAACGACTTGGGGCTAGCCATTGTAAGTTCAGAGTGACTCGCCCCAACAGTGCGTGTGTGCTGGAGGCGAGCAAAAGCTCGGAAGAGAGGTGGGAGTGTGGCGGGGTACCTATACCAGACGGGGAGACAGGCCAGGTCAGACGGTGAACAGATCACCAGGTGGAATCCAAGCAGCAGTGCAGCAGGCAACGTTAGTAGGTGTCACACTCACTTGGGAGAAGCTATTTTGGGGATGCAGATTCCTTATAGAAAATCCCAGCTAGCTAGCTAACGTAGTAAGCAGGTCTCTGTCTATCGGTTTTTTCCACATGGAAAAGGAGGTCGTTAGCTAGCTATATCTCTTCAGTTTCGGCAAATGGTCCTTTACGACATCCAAACAAAGTTGTCCTGTGGCTGTTATATTTTGGAGATTGTGAGGAGAATATCTTCTGATGTGATCAAAGCAACAATATTGTTTCTTATTGCTGTAATTTACAATTGAAGTGTCCTGGCTGCAGATCAGTTCAAAATAGAGATGAATCAAATCAAATTCTAATTTTATTAGTCACATGTGCCGAATACAACAGGTGTAGACCTTACAGTGAAATGCTTACTTACGAGCCCCTAACCAACAATGCAGTTAAAAAAAATATGGATAAGAATAAGAAATAAAAGTGACAAGTAATTAAAGAGCAGCAGTAAAATAACAATAGTGGGGGTACTGTATTGTAATGACCTCTGCACAGATCCAGGGGGCTTCAAAGCCCTCTGAATTTGGGTGATGGAGGCTGTAAAACTATCCTGCCATTGTTGGGCTCAAGGGCTTTGACACCACTCACTTCACATCTCAGTGCTAATTGATCTGATCTGTTCTGTCCAAGCATGCTTGGTAGCCTTAACTTAGCATTCAACCCGTATAAAGTAAAATATATCATTGTAATTTATTTTTCTTCTTGGCTTTAAAAGTAGCTTCAGACAAAATATTACTCACTCAGTTCCAGGTTGGATGGTGTTTTCAGATTTCTTGTGCTTCTTTTGGCAGAGAATTTGCTGTTTAGACCCTGGGACTTTTTATACCTTTATTTAACTAAGCAAGTCAGTTAAGAACAAATTCTTATTTTCAATGAGAGCCTAGGAACAGCATATCAACAGCCTGTTCAGGGGCAGAACGACAGATTTTTACCTTGTCAGCTCAGGGATTTGAACTTGCAACCTTTACGGTTATTAGTTCAACACTCTGACCACTAGGCTACCCTGCCACCCCAGAAACACGAACCTTTGGTAGTAGAAATCCTTCCAGGTAACTTTGTCCAAAATCAGGTTGTACGTTTGGAGTTTTGATTTGGAGTGAAGGTTATGTTGTGGAGGGTAATATCCTTGCGGAAAAATCCAAGTTTACTTAACTCTAAATCTATCTTTTTGTAAAAACATGCTGGAAAATGCAGGAGCCCATCTGCTCAGGATTTCTCTCTCTCTCTCTCAATTCAAAATGCTGAGAATAGTTTGAGTGTTGCGAGCAGATAGCCCCAGCCAGCGAGTGCTCAGGAAAAATATATATATGTGAGGCCTGAGTCTTGACAGCTTATTCATTACAATTACTGGGTGCATGTGATTACTGGGTGCATGTGAGGCGGCCAGATGTTGAACCACGCCCCTCAGACAGGGACGTAGACCATCCCCTAATCCGTCTCCATAACGCTTCATGGCACACACGTACACACACACACACACATGCATGTACCTTTTTCTCTCTCAAAAACACCCACACACACAGACTGGGGACAGGTGTGTCACAGTCTCTAAACATATGGAGGCCGGGGTGTTTCGGTCCTGGGAACATAATTTGTTACAATGACTGGTACAAATCACCGGGGGGGGGACCGCTCTGACCTTCAGATGTGTTACTGTCTAAATCTAACTTCAAATGCCATGTGAATGGACGGATATGAAAATAACGTCTGCTAGGGACAGAAGGATGTCAGATTCAGCCCAGTCTACTTCTCCATTAGGCTCCAGACTATCCCATGAAAAACACATTTGTTGTATCAATATCGGTGCAATACTGATTCAGTGATTGGCCATATGATAAAAGAACAGTTGAATGTTTCACCTCTGTTTCTTGATTTTTATTCCCTTTTGAAATGAACAGATGCTAACATTGCTGTGTAATGTAATCATCTAATCTGGCCCTATAGTGGATATACCTGTATGTAAACAGTCCTCATAAGCAAGGGCAGGACCAGAATAATGAACATACAGAAGGATGGGTAACTGGAGTGACAGTAAGGCCTGGAGTGATATTAATGCAATTAAACTCTCTCCTTCGCAGTGGTGTAAAGTACTTAAGTAAAAATACTTAAGTCGGTTTTTGGGGTGTCTGTACATTACTTTACTATTTATATTTTTGACAACTTTTACTTCAACACATTCCTACAAGAAAAATGTGTACTTTTTACTCCATACATTTTCCCTTACAACCAAAACTACTTGTTACATTTTGAATGCTTAGCAGGACAGGAAAGGGTCATATTCAAGCACTTATCAAGAGAACACGTGGTCATCCCTACTGTCTCTGGCCTGGCGGACTCATTAAACACAAATACATCTTTTTTAAATAATGTCTGACTTGGAGTGTGCACCCTGGCTATCCATACATTTTAAAAACAAAAAAATGGTGCCATCTGCTTTGCTTAATATAAGGAATTTTAAATGATTTATACTTTTACTTTTGATACTTAAGTATATTTCAGCAATTGCATTTACTTTTGATACTTCAGTATATTTAAAACCAAATACTTTTAGACTTTTAATCAAGTATGACAACTGGGTACTTTTTCCACCACTGCTTCTTTGGCCTGAATGCAACACTTTATTACACTTCCTCACCATAGTCTTGACGTGGCCTCACCGTTTCTACAGCAGGTGCAGCAGAGACTAATTGGAGATCATTATCATAATGACTTTGCCTGGCAGATGCAGGTGAGACTAATAACATATCATTTAGAGCCCAGCATCGCTCAATCACTGTCCTCCCTCTAAGTCCCATGCATTTACCAGGCTTAGGTCACTGAATGTAGAGTAGACCAGAGCCATGTATTTAGAGAGTTGGGACAACTTTTTAAATTTTGAATAATTGTTATTTTATTCTAGACGTTCAGTTACATAGCATTATGTAAATCAGGGTTAGGCAATTTTGATGAGGGTGGGGGCCACAAAAAAATCTGAACTCATCATGAGGGGCCTCAGTGGCTCGCTGGTTTGCAACCCACAGCCAGCAGCATACCACCCTGCATACCACTGCTGGCTTGCTTCTGAAGCTAAGCAGGGTTGGTCCTGGTCAGTCCCTGGATGGGAGACCAGATGCTGCTGGAAGTGGTGTTGGAGGGCCAGTAGGAGGCACTCTTTCCTCTGGTCTAAAAAAATAATAATTATATCCCAATGCCCCAGGGCAGTGATTGGGGACACTGCCCTGTATAGGGTGCAGTCTCTTGGATGGGATGTTAAACGGGTGTCCTGACTCTCTGAGGTCAATAAAGATCCCATGGCACTTATCGTAGGGGTGTTAACCCTGGTGTCCTGGCTAAATTCCCAATCTGGCCCTCAAACTATCACGGTCACCTAATAATCCCCAATTTACGATTGGCTCATTCATCCCCCTCCTCTCCTCTGTAACTATTCCCCAGGTCATTGCTGTAAATGAGAACGTGTTCTCAGTCAACATACCTGGTAAAATAACAGATAAATAAATAAAAATCCATTCCTGCACTGAGAGCCGGGCCCTAAGCAAAATGTTGTTTGTTTTTAATATGATATCTGAGTGAGCGTGACTAACAGAATCAATGGGGATCCCCCGGTCGGTAATTTGACCATGATTATTACAAGTTTAGACAGCTGGCCGCTAGACTCCCTGATTGCTACAAGTTTAGATTTCTGTCCGCAAGACTAACTTACCAACCTAAAACATTGTAGGTGACATGGGCTAACTGAGTGACTGTCAGCGACAGACATAAGAGAAAAACTGCTGATGAACAACCAAATTTAGAAATTGCACCTTGTATATTCTACTATTCTAAGTAGGGTGGTAGGGTGGGAGGGATTGATCCGTGGGCCTACAAAAAGGAGGTAGACCGCCAGCTGCCCAGCCCTGATATAAATATTCCCCATGTAATGCTAAATGGGGAGCTAACATGGCTGCCATAGAAGGTTGTATTGTCATACAAATGCATCATAATGCAGATAGCTCAAAGGCCCAACTCTCTAAATACATGGCTCTGGAGTAGACCAACCTGCATCTAGCCAGGCCTAGGTCACTGCATATAGACCAACCTGCATCTACCAGGCCTAGGTCACCGCATATAGACCAACCTGCATCTACCAGGCCTAGGTCACTGCATATAGACCAACCTGCATCTACCAGGCCTAGGTCACTGCATATAGACCAACCTGCATCTACCAGGCCTAGGTCACTGCATATAGACCAACCTGCATCTACCAGGCCTAGGTCACTGCATATAGACCAACCTGCATCTACCAGGCCTAGGTCACTGCATATAGACCAACCTACATCTACCAGGCCTAGGTCACTGCATATAGACCAACCTGCATCTACCAGGCCTAGGTCACTGCATATAGACCAACCTGCATCTACCAGGCCTAGGTCACTGCATATAGACCAACCTGCATCTACCAGGCCTAGGTCACTGCATATAGACCAACCTACATCTACCAGGCCTAGGTCACTGCATATAGACCAACCTACATCTACCAGGCCTAGGTCACTGCATATAGACCAACCTGCATCTACCAGGCCTAGGTCACTGTATAATAGACCAACCTACATCTACCAGACCTAGGCCACTGCATATAGACCAACCTACATCTACCAGGCCTAGGTCACTGCATATAGACCAACCTACATCTACCAGGCCTAGGTCACTGCATATAGAGCAACCTGCATCTACCAGGCCTAGGTCACTGCATATAGAGCAACCTACATCTACCAGGCTTAGGTTACTATAGAGCAACCTACATCTACCAGGCTTAGGTTACTATAGAGCAACCTACATCTACCAGGCTTAGGTTACTATAGAGCAACCTACATCTACCAGGCTTAGGTTACTATAGAGCAACCTACATCTACCAGGCTTAGGTTACTATAGAGCAACCTACATCTACCAGGCCTAGGTCACTGCATATAGACCAACCTGCATCTACCAGGCCTAGGTCACTACATATAGACCAACCTGCACCTACCAGGCCTAGGTCACTGCATGTAGACCAACCTACATCTACCAGGCCAAGGTCACTGCATATAGACCAACCTACATCTACCAGGCCTAGGTCACTGCATATAGACTAACCTACATCTACCAGGCCTAGGTCACTACATATAGACCAACCTGCATCTACCAGGCCTAGGTCACTGCATATAGACCAACCTATATCTACCAGGCCTAGGCCACTGCATATAGAGCAACCTACATCTACCAGGCTTAGGTTACTGCATATAGACCAACCTACATCTACCAGGCCTAGGTCACTGCATATAGAGCAACCTACATCTACCAGGCTTAGGTTACTATAGAGCAACCTGTAAGTATAGAGCAATCTGCAAAGACGGCTGACGGACAAGACTCACATTTCATTTAGAGCCCATTGTCGCTCAATCACTGTCCTCCATACATACAGTGTACATACCCTACGATACATACAGACATACAAGCCACACCAGACACGCCATTATGGATTTCTTCCCTGTTCCCAAACCACAAACAGATTTAATGCGTCTCTCAGTTATATATAGAGCCATGTCATCGTGGAGTGCTCTGCCACCAGAAAGCAAGTTCAGCTTTAAAACACATATATAAATAAACATATTGTATCACAGCACCTATCCTCTTTCTAAAGATCTTATTTAACTGTATATAATAATATGAATATGTATAGTAGCGGTTTCAGGGGTTGTGTGGTGGATGGACGGTATGTGCCTGCGAGGTTTCTGTGTTTTCTGGCTACCAGGACCAAAGACAGCAATGGGAAGTATTCCCCAATGGTCGGACCATGGACAGCTCAGGAGAAACTTCCAGATTGCAGCAGAACATCCACACCTGTCTCCAGTTGTAATTAGAGACTAAACTGCAGACAGGTGAAACCACTCAGGGCCTTTACTTAACCACGCCTTAGGTTTGCTTTCTTTGACTTTCCTTTGACCCCGGCAGGTGAAGGAAGAGGCGGCTATTGGAGAGACTGAGTATACGGGGGAGAAGGAGGTTTACCAGAATAAAGGAACTGAAGATTACAACACGGAGTGAACCCCAAAGACCAAGAGTGGAGGACCGTCCACTGGCGACAACGTATTTACTTTGTTTGTTTGAGTTGTGTATATAAGGAACGCTGCCGGTACCTGATAAAAATAAACCGTGTTAACCCTTCCCGTGGACTGGTGGTGTGTGTTTGTACTGTTTGTGTAAACCCTGCCTTACCAGGATCATGGCGCCAAAACCGCCACATTGGTGGAGAATGCGGGCAAGGCAGTGAGGATACACCTACAGCCACACCAATATTTTTTGGGGGGGGTTGTTTTAAGGACAGACAACCATGGAAGATCTGTTAAAGCAATTAGTCACTTCCAATAACCTGCCAATCGGTAGCAAGTGGAAACCAATCACTTGTTATTGGAGGAACAAAGGAAGTGTCAACTGCAGAAGACTATGGACATGCAAAAGTTAACTGCTGACATCACTGCTGTGAAAATTGCTCAACAGACCACGGGTCTACCCATCGTGGCCACTCGGAAAAGGATGCCGGATGACGACGTTGAGGCTTTCCTAAAGACATTTGAACACATGGTAGAACGAGAGGCAGGGCCACAGGTAAAATGGGCAGGAATACTTGCCTCATTTCTTTGTGGGGATGCAAAACAGGCGTGGTCTGATCTGGAAGCAACGGGAGCCTATGACTATGACACTCTGAAAGAAGGAAATATTAGCACGGTTGGGAGTCAGTTTCTTTGAGTGCACAGCGATTCCACAGGTGGACGTATCAACCCGAGAAGGCACCCAGGTCCCAGATGTTTGACCTGGTCCACCTGGCAAAAAAATGGCTAGAGCCCGGAAACCTCAATACTGGGGACATCGTGGAAGGAATAGTGATTGAACACTACATCTGGGCCTTACAGTGGTTCCTTCTTTAAAAGTTGTGTCATACTGCAGCACACCTTGCGGGCTGCTGCAGCATTCTGTGGCACGTTATTTAATTGACAGCCGTTTGACCACCAGAGGGCATCTTTGAGAAGCATTTGATAGTCTTCCATATTGGCATTACCAGAGAATTTAAAACATTTTTTGTAATGACATAGTATATGGGATTGATTAAGAAATGTGGATTAATGAATTAGATTAATATTATGGTGAGGCTATTCTGAGAAAAACTAAACCCTCGGGGTTTCCGTTTGGATGGAATGGAAAATATGGCGCTGTACAACATGACGGTCGGGAGTAGGCTACAGCAAAAGAGGATTGGAGGAATCTACATTTTTTGCCTTCATTAGACAACCTTGTTCCAATATTTCTGTAAATCAGTGATATTTATTCCCATAGTAATTCATTATGGATCCATAACTAAATCAACATCTGCATTTTGAAAGAGTATTTTTATCATTTTATTAACAAAAGCATGCTGATGAAAAAATACAGTACTGTAGAGTATTTACATTTACATTTGGATAATAAAGGATTTTGAAGATATAAGCCATCTGCATTTGTTTATTAGGATACAGTGCAAATAGTAATAATTCACAGGCAAATAGTAATATGCTCTAAACTGCTCTGGTGACAAACAAACGTTGCTGCCCTGTTTTCAATCGTCCACATGGCTGGTAGAACCTCCTCAGATTAATGCAGATGAAGGGAGTTAGATATGCATAGGAACTGTTTTTTTCTGTATATATGAATTACAAATCAGCCTTTACTTAAATCATGTTTCTAGTCTATTGCATAGTTACAATGTGTAATCATTGATGTCCCAGGAGCAGGAGTGGTAAACACTGTTGAAGTGTATAATTGTAATACATACATACAGACACAGCATCATTCAAAGAATGGAGTTTGATACACCTAGTATTGGATATGACTTTAAAAAAACTTGCACAATCGTTTGTCTCCACATTAACTAACATATTTCTCAATTGTACATTTTTTGCTTGACTCGTTATGACGTTATAATTACTTACATTTGCTTCCACCGTAATGTTTTTGTCAAACATCTTTGCTGAAGAAAGTGGGACAACGATGGGTGTGACAACATCAAATTCGTCATTGAAACCACTTAATATGATTGGTCATATAAAAACATTGGGACCTAAATGCATAATGAGTCCACTAAGTCCAGCGGCGTCCAGCGGCACTAAGTCGCTGGACGCCGCTAAGTCCAGCGGCGTAAGCTTGCAACTTTTAGAGGAACCACTGTACCTTACGAGTTAAAGAAGATTGTCAGCCTGGGCAGTCCCACCACAGGGGACGGAGTGGTGGACCTTGTTGAGAGATGTCGAGCAACTGAAGAACTGCTCAAACCCAGTCGGCTGGACAGAACCCCCCCAGAAAAGGGAGGCATCAAAGAAGGAGGAAGGAAGACATCTCAACTGCAGACTCCCTGGGTTTGGAAAGGAAACCGCTACCAAAGAACTCCCTGACCTATGAAAGGAAAATTAACAAGTTGCTACTTACCTGCCCGATTCCAATAGCCGACACTCGAGTTCTCCTGGGAGAAGAAGGGGAAGGAAACAACGAAGAGGCAGGAAACCCAGTGGGGATAAATGGGCCAGAAATTGTGGAAGAGGAACAGGAAGCGCAGGCCGAGGGATCTGGAAATTCTGATAGTATAGGGGAAGGTTTGGTACTTTCCTCAGCTGGAAGACCCCACACTACAGAACGCCAGACAGAATGTCAAGGTAATCGATGGGGTACCTGTAAATCCTGCTCATGTACTCACCTTTCCCCATTTGTCAATGAGAAACAATTTCATATACCAGGTCACAAAGTCCCATAACGTCACATTGGAGCAGCTGTTGGTTCCTACCCCATTTTGGCATACAGTGCTGAACCTGGCGCATAGCCACTTGTTGGGAGGACATTTACGGAGAGGGAAAACACAAGAACGATTGATACAAGGCTTCTTCTGGCCGGGGGTGTATGTGGATGTGGTAAGGTATTGTCAGAGGTGTCCTGACTGTCAGAGAACCTCACCCCTCCCGGATTTATGAAATCCTTTAATCTTGTTTCCAGTGATAGACACGCCATTCGATAGAAATGCTATGGATATAATTGGACCCTTACCATGGTCGGCACAAGGGTTTCAACATATACTGGTTGCAATGGATTATGCCACCAGGTATACCGAGGCTATGCCCCTGTGTAGTGCCAACACCCAGATCATCGCCAGAGAGATGCTACAGATGTTTTCCAGGGTAGGTTTACCCTGAGAGATCCTGACGAGTATGGTGGTTCATAAAGATGTATTTTCTTCCTTACCAGGACACACCCATCACATCCAACATGACATCATCACACCTCTGGGGATAAGGGTCCATTAAAAATCTTACCGGGTGCCAGAGGCAAGAAGTGGGGAAGACGTTGGAGCTGGATATCATTGAAGATATTACTGGTGTCGAAACTAGATGGTACAGTACGATTCTGTAATGACTTCCGTAAATTGCATGCTATTTCGTAATTTGATGCTCATCCCATGTCGAGAATAGACGAGTTGATTGAAAGACTGGGAACTTCATATAGACCATCCTACATCTACCGGGCTTAGGTCACTGCATGGAGAGTAGACCAACCTACATCTTCCAGGCTTAGGCCACTTCATATAGACCTACCTACAGTACTGTTCAAAAGTTTGGGTCACTTAGAAATGTCCTTGTTTTCCATGAAAACATACATGAAATGAGTAGCAAAATGAGTAGGAAATATAGTCAGGACATTGTAAATAGTGATTTTTAATTGAAATAACAATTGTGTCCTTCAAAGAATCCTCCATTTGCAGCAATTACAGCCTTGCAGACCTTTGGCATTTTATTTCTCAATTTGTTGAGATAATCTGAAGATGTTTCACCTCATGCTTCCTGAAGCACCTCCCACAAGTTGGATTGGCTTGATGGGCACTTCTTACGTACCATATGGTCAAGCTGCTCCCACACCAGTTCAATAGGGTTGAGATCCAGTGACTGTGCTGGCCATAGTTCTTGCATTGTTCTGTGCTTTGGGTCATTGTCCTGTTGTAGAAGGACATTTTCTACAATTAAGTGCCGTCCACATGGTATGGCATGGCTTTGCAAAATGGAGTGATAGCCTTCCTTTTTTAAGATCCCTTTTACCGGGAACAAATCTCCCACTTTACCACCACCAAAGCACCCCCAGACCATCACATTGCCTCCACCATGCTTGACAGATGGCATGAAGAATTCCTCCAGCATCTTTAAAGTTTTTCTGCATCTCACAAATGTTCTTCTTTGTGTTCGGGAACACCTCAAACTTAGATTCCTCTGTCTATAACACTTTCTTTTCCCAATCTTCCTCTATCCAGTGTCTGTGTTCTTTTGCCCATCTTAATCTTTAATTTTATTGGCCAGTCTAAGATATGTATTTTTCTTTGCAACTCTGACTAGAAGGCCAGCATCCCGGAGTCACCTCTTCACTCTTGACATTGACACTGGTGTTTTGCGGGTACTATTTAATGAAGCTTCCAGTTGAGGTCTTGTGAGGCGTCTGTTTTTAGAGGTTGACCGATTAATCGGCTTGACCAATTAATTAGGGACGATTTCAAGTGTTCATAACAATCGGTAATCGGCCTTTTTGGACGTCGATTATGGCCAATTACATTGCAATCCACGAGGAGACTGCGTGGCAGGCTGACCACCTGTTACGCGAGTGCAGCGTCAAAAGGACCTTGTGGCTGCAAGGAGCCAAGGTAAGTTGCTAGCTAGCATTAAACTTATCTTATAAAAAACAATCAATCTTCACATAATCACTAGTTAACTACACATGGTTGATGATATTACTAGGTTAACTAGCTTGTCCTGCGTTGCATATAATCAAAGCAGTGCCTGTTAATTCATCAGCCTTCTTCAACTTCGCCAAATGGGTGATCATTTAACAAAAGCACATTTGCGAAAAAAGCACAATCGTTGCACAAATGTACCTAACCATAAACATCAATGCCTTTCTTAAAATCAATACACAGAAGTATATTTTTTTTAAACCTGCATATTTAGTTAAAAGAAATGCATGTTAGCAGGCAATATTAACTAGGGAAATTGGGTCACTTCTCTTGCCTTCAGTGCAAGCAGTGTCAGGCTATATGCAGCAGTTTGGGCCGTCCGGCTCGTTGCAAACTGTGTGAAGACCATGTGTTCCTAACAAAGACCGTAATTAATTTGCCAGAATTTTACATAATTATGACATAACATTGAAGGTTGTGCAATGTAACAGCAATATTTAGACTTAGGGTTGCCACCCGTTTGATAAAATACAGAACGGTTCAGTATTTCACTGAAAGAATAAACGTTTTGTTTTCGAAATGACAGTTTCCGAATTTGACCATATTAAGGACCAAAGGCTTGTATTTCTGTGTGTTTATTATAATTAAGTCTATGATTTGATATTTGATAGAGCAGTCTGACTGAGCGGTGGTAGGCAGCAGCAGGCTCGTAAGCATTCATTCAAACAGCACTTTACTGCGTTTGCCAGCAGCTCTTAGCAATGCTTGAAACACAGCGCTGTTTAAATTTTGCAAGGACATTTCTAAGTGACCCCAAACATTTGAACGGTAGTGTACGTAGATCTACCAGGCTTAGTTCAACGCATATAAAGCAACCTGCATGTAAACACCTCCGGTCCTACAGGACTTTATTTATGTGTTAGAAATTAAATTAGCTGACTTTGCAAGACTATAATTTGGGATGTGGTGGTAAAACAAATGTGACAAGTACAGTAAACACCGTTTGCGCATCTTTTTATTTTGTTAATAGTGTTTACCCTCCACTATATTCCTGATTATCTTAGAATACAGTAACATGGCTCAGAAGATTGTTAGTGTTTAACAAAGCAAAGAGCTGTAATGAACAATAACATCTATCTCGACTTCCATTCAAATGTACTGTACACAGCTCCCAGACACTATATTATGACAAGGCAGTGTTAGACATTTTTGTAATTCAGTGTTGTTGCAATTCAGTGTTGTTGCAATTCAGTGTTGTTGCAATTCAGTTGAAAGCCACATACCTTTAATGTGTCAGTAGGTTAATAACAGTCAGATACCCCAAATCTGTCAAACATGGAAATTACATAATTTATTGCCACTGTGTGTAATGTCATGTAACTGTATTTGACTTTCTATATACACTATATATACATAAAAGTATAAGGACATCCCCTTCAAATTAGTGGATTCGGCTATTTCAGCCACACCCATTGCTGACAGGTGTATAAAATCGAGCACACAACCATGCAATCTCCATAGACACACATTGGCAGTAAAATGGCCTTACTGAAGAGCTCAGTGACTTTCAACGTGGCACTGTCATAGGATGACACCTTTCCAACAAGTAAAATATCTGCCCTGCTAGAGCTGCCCCGGTCAACTGTAAGTGCTGTTATTGTGAAGTGGAAATGTCAAGGAGAAAAAACAACGGCTCAGGCCCGAAGTGGTAGGCCCCACAAGCTCACAGAACAGGACCGCCGAGTGCTGAAGTGTGTAGCTTGTAAAAATTGTTTGTCCTCGGTTGAAACACTCACTACCGAGTTCCAAATTGCCTCTGGAAGCAATGTCAGCACAAGAACTGCCGCACACAAGTCTAAGATCACCATGCGCAATGCCAAGTGTCGGCTGGAGTGGTGTAAAGCTTGCTGCCATTGGACTCTGGAGCACTGGAAATGCGTTCTCTGGAGTGATGAATCACGTTTCACCATCTGGCAGTTAAACGGACAAAATCTGGGTTTGGCGGATTCAAAGAGAACACTACCTGCCCGAATGCATAGTGCCAACTGTAAAGTTTGGTGAGGAGGAATAATGGTCTGAGGCTGTTTTTCATGGTTTGGGCTAGGCCCCTTAGTTCCAGTGAAGGACAATCTCAACAATACAGCATACAATGACATTATAGACAATTCTGTGCTTCCGAACTTTGTGGCAACAGTTTGGGGAAGTCTCTTTCCTGTTTCAGCATGACAATGCCCCGCGCACAAAGCGAGATCCATACTGAAATGGTTTGTCGAGATTGGTGTGGAAGAACTTGACTGGCCTGCACAGTGCCCTGACCTCAACCTGATCGAACACCTTTGGGATGAATTAGAACGCCGACTGTGAGCCAGGTCTAATCGCCCAACATCAGTGCCTGACCTCAATAATGCTCTTGTGGCTGAATGGAAGCAAGTCCCCATAGCAATGTTCCAACATCTAGTGGAAAGTCTTCCCAGAAGAGTGGAGGCTGTTATAGCATGCCATATTAATGCCCATGATTTTGGAATGAGATGTTCAACGAGCAGGTGTCCACATACTTTTGAGCGTGTGTGCGTGTGCGTGTGCGTGTGCGTGTGCGTGTGCGTGCGTGCGTGCGTGCGTGCGCATGCATGTACATGTGTGTTTGAAAAGGTGCATGGTGTCTGAAAAACAGCAGGAGTGGCCCACAAGATAGAAACCCTGTGGCAGGTTATCCAAGTCAGCTTCCATCCTGATTATTTACAGTGTCTTCCTCCATCATGAAATTGATTTCCTCAATTGATCGCTCCATCTAAATACACAATACCTCTCCCAGGTAGCACACAATAGGGAATCACAGATAAAGGATATAGCCTCACACATAAAGGAGCTGGGATTTATCATTTGAGAATAGCAAAGGACAGGTTTGTTTAAGGAGTTTTTACTGACTGGGCTCCCTGATCGATGCATCCATCATTATGTTTTTCTCAGGAAGGCCTTTCTAAGAATCAATTAAATCAATGGTTGTTATTGTTTGTAATATACAGGTAACTGCTAAAATAAAGGACACGTGAGAGATACAGAGTATATAGAAAGCAGGTGCTTCCACACAGGTGTGGTTCCTGAATGAATTAAGCAATTAACGTACCGTCATGCTTAGGGTCATGTAAAACAATTCCCAGTTGTGGATTATTCTGGCTACCATGGCTAGAAGAAGAGATCTCAGTGACTTTCAAAGAGGGGTCTCAAAGGAGTATAGTTTGAACTTTCCCGAATGAGTTCCAAATATCTCTAACGGTCGCCCCAGCGTGAGTTTATTTATGCGGGTGATGTCAGAATGCACTCACTGTTCCAACATGTGATTGTTACGCAACAGGACAGTTAACCCGCGCTGTTTCAATTTGTCAATTTCAAATTATTTTCTAACAACAGATTGAATTGAGGTGTGTTCCTCTTTCTCATTAATTCACATAAGAAGTAGCCCATTTCACTGTTGCGGACAATTTATGTTTGATGCTTTACTAAGCCGGACAAACTTCTCTCTTTGAGGAGAGCCCAAGCTCTTCCCCGGTATTTCCCCCAGATCAAGTATAAAGACATTGCTCATCTCTAGCCAGACCAAGCATTGCACAAACTTTGTCCCCCCGACACATTGTATTGGTGGCACTCGTATTGCCTTCATTGTTGTTTTCCTTACAAATAATAACTTTGGACATGTGTGCGTTCAAAGTTAGTGCCTTATTTTCTGTATATCGTCTTGTCATTTCTTCTGTAGCATACCGTATGTATGTATGGAGCAAAAAAATAAATAAAACTTTCATTTAGGTTTTCAAGTACTGATGACAAATCATGCATTCCAATTCTTGCATACATTGTAATGGACACATATGCTGTGTGTAAAAATACTTTTTTGAAGGTTGTACTGGTTATGATGAGCTAATGCTAAGCTATTTGTGGTGCTTCTGAGTTCCCAGTTGTCTTGAATGCACTGAAGTTGAAAGTCAGAGATTTCCGATTTCCCAGTTCCCAGTTGTTTTGAACACGACATCAGATTGTAACTTTGGTACCTCAGGGTTGCCACCTCAGACCCCCCTTTCCAGGGGTTTTATTTTTATTTAGCGTATAAACTTTTCCTGTGTTTGCCACAGATTTATTGAGAAATCCCCCATCATAGTAACATTTCCTGCATCATAACCCCCCACGATACCTTCCCCCATTTCTACCCCCGATGTGCTTGAAAACCCACTACAAATTAAATGAACCCCCTCACAAACCCTCCTAAAATGGTTTCATCCATGCTTAGCTTTCGCACTATGGTTAGGCTAGGCCGTAGACTTGTATTTGGTGTGATGATCTGTGAGGTGGTAACATTTTACTTGCTTTGTGATTTGTCAAAAACTGTAAATTACTTGTCAGGACATGTGCTCCGGTTCTTGTATACACTGTAACACTCGGACTCCCGAGTGGTGCAGCGGTCTAAGGCACTGCATCTCAGTGCTAGAGGTGTCACTACAGACACCCTGGTTCAAATCCAGGCTGTATCGCAACCGACCGTGATTGGGAGTC
Organism: Salvelinus alpinus; assembly: GCF_045679555.1. Taxonomy (NCBI): domain Eukaryota; kingdom Metazoa; phylum Chordata; class Actinopteri; order Salmoniformes; family Salmonidae; genus Salvelinus; species Salvelinus alpinus. The sequence goes on along the minus strand of NC_092112.1, from coordinate 39,413,604 downwards.
CCATCCAGGCGGTGCACAATTGGCCATTGGCCCAGCGTCAACCGGTTTTGGCCGGTGTAGGCCGTCATTTTAAATAAGAATTTGTTCTTAACTTTTACTGCCTCAGAAACCCGGATCCGGGAGCACCCCCCACCCCCCACACACTGATTAGCATAGATAGCATAGCTTCAGAAGTAGATAGTAGCATCTAAATATCATTAAATCACAAGTCCAAGACACCAGATGAAAGATACAGATCTTGTGAATAAAGCCACCATTTCAGATTTTTTAAATGTTTTACAGGGAAGACAAAATATGTAAATCTATTAGCTAAACACGTTAGCAAAATACACCACTATTCTAACTCCATCAGTTTCTTACTCCTTCAGGTGCTATCACCAATTCGGCTCAACTAAGATATTGATAGCCAATAACCTATAAAAAAAACCATCAGATGACAGTCTGATAACATATTCATGGTATAGGATAGTTTTTGTTAGAAAAAAGTGCATATTTCAGGTAGAAATCACAGTTTACAATTGCACCGACCATCACAAATCCACTAGAATTACTAGATAGAGCAACGTGTATGACCAATTTACTCATCATAAAACATTTCATAAAAATAGACAAAGCATAGCAATGGAAAGACCCAGTTCTTGTGATTTCAGACCATATTTCAGATTTTCTAAGCGTTTTTCAGCGAAAACACAATAAATCGATAAGTTAGCATACTACATGTTCCAACGTTACCAGAGCATCGATTCCAGCCAAAGAGCGCTATAACGTAACCACCGCCAAAAGATATTAATTTTTTCACTAACCTTCTCAGAATTCTTCCGATGACACTCCTGTAACATCATTTTACAACATACATATACAGTTTGTTCGAAAAGGTGCATATTTAGCCATACAAAACCGTGGTTACACAATGAAAATACTAGGAAATCAAGCCTCAATATGTCTGACGTCATCTATCAGAGTGATCTAGTTTAATTAAAAGCTAATCATATACTTGACTAAAAAATACAGGGTTGACAGGAATCGAAAGACAAATTAGTTCTTAATGCAACCGCTGATTTACATTTTTTAAATTATCCTTACTTTTCAATACAGGGTTGGCCAAGTGAAGCTATACCAAACAAAATGGCGATGTATGCGTTTAAAATATTTCGACAGAAACACGGTTTATCATATTAAATATTGCTTACTTTGAGCTGATCTTCCATCATATTCTTGGGCAATGTATCCTTTCTATGTTATAAACGTCTTTTGGTCGATAGATGTCCTCTGTCCTTCGAAATGTCCATCACCAACGACCGACACCCTAAAGCGTGTCCAAACTTTCAGAGTGCACGACAAAGAAATTCCTCAAAATCGCACTAAACGGATATAAATTGATATAAAACGGTTAAAATTCACTACATTATGATGTTTTTAACAACTATAACGACTGAAAACATGACCGGAGAAATACTGCTGGTTAGAAAACGATTTGGAACGAGGCAGGTCCGATGGCCTTCACGCTTGAGGCGCACGTTGAGAAAGAGGGGTCTCTGTACATTTTTGTCATTTATAATGGCTGTGAACGTCCCATAGACTTCATTGAAAACGTGATGACGTACAGACACCCAGAGGAAGACGTAGGTAGTGTCGGTTTCTTCATAGCATTCACTGTGGCCTTATAAACAGACCCCAGATCAGAGGTAAAAATTTCTGAAATCTGAACCCTGTCATGAAAAGTGCTGTAGAAATTGTTCTGTACCACTCAGAGACAAAATTTCAACTCCTATAGAAACTATAGACTGTTTTCTATCCAATAATAACAATAATATGCATATTGTACGATCAAGAATTGAGTACGAGGCAGTTTAATTTGGAAATGTAAAAAAAAAAATAATGCTAACAGCTCCCCCTATTGACAAAAGGTTAACTGACTTGCCTATTTAAATAAAAAACTATTACATTGAAGATTTGTAATATGCTGAAAAGTGGCTAAACTACGTTTTTTTTCAGGCAATGGGCGCAGCCATCTTTGACTTTGTTTATTTGTGTCTTTTAGTGAATGGCATTCTGGGATTAAGGAGTTTTCGCTTGTCAAACGTAAACAAACATGGCTGACATAAAGAATTTAGCTGCTGTTAGCTTAGCTGACACGCAACTATTTTCTAAACAATATTACGTTTCTCCCTTGTGCTCACCATTTCTAGCTGTTTGGTCGCTAACTTATGTTTTGTTTTTTGTCAGCGCAACCTGTTATTTAGACTTTTTAGACATTTCTAGCTGTTTGGTCGCTAACTTATGTTTTGTTTTTTGTCAGCGCAACCTGTTATTTAGACTAGTTTATGGAATGAGTTTAGCTGTGGATGTGTTCAGTGGGATGTTTGGATGATGAAGTTCACATTTATGTTTTACAATAAAAGGTGAAATGTAGAAATAAAGTTGTGAAGACCTTTATTTCCCATCAGCACAAATGTTTTTTCGATGCTTTTCAGTCAACAATGCTGTTTAAACGCGTTTGTCGTCTTATGTGCCTGAGACAGCGTTTTCCACCACCATCAACAAAACACCAAATTATTGAATTTCTCATGGAAAAAGGGTGTCTCATCCATCCAATAGATATTTGTGCATCCGCAACTTTCTCAATTCATTATTCACGATTCATTCAGGATTATCTGTAATCCTGGTAGCATCCACATACATTTTATGTAAAAGTGTTTAGAAACCTATTCAATTCGTATTATTCAATAAAGGTGTCTCCAAAATGACACAATGCATTATTTACCATGAATTTCTATTGGGCACAAAATAATCTGAAACACATCCAAAAGAAACAAGCTTGATGTAGTCATTGCTCGCTACGAATAAGGGACCAAATACTTTTTACTACTTTAATACACATGTGAATTTGTCCAAATACTTTTGGTCCCCTAAAATGGACTACAGTATGTACAAAAAGTTCTGTAATTTCTAAACGGTTCACCCAATATGGTTTCATCCATGTTTAGCTTTCACACTATGGTTAGGCTAGGCCGTAGGCCGTAGACTTGTATTTGGTGTGATGATCTGCGAGGTCGTAACACAAATACCCTCAAACTAAAGCTGGCAGTCTGCACTTTAACCTCATAGTAATCCAATCCAAAGAGTTTGAGTACAGAGCCAAAACAACAATAAAATTGTCACTGTCCCAATACATTTAGAGCTCCCTGTATGTGAGATTGAAGCATTTCTCATCAATATGAGAGAATCAAATTAGGCCTACCTATGTAATGCTAAGCAGTATTCCACATAACACAAAAGTTACTGTAAGCTTTGTGCAATGTTCACAGTAACATCTACATTATGGTGGCGCACACACACACACACCACAGAACACAGACCACCACTGACCTGTAGGTAGTGACAGGCCCGTAGCGAGGGCTTGAGGTCTGTGTGCATCATGGGTTTCTCGAGGTTGAGGGAGGACTTCCTGTAGGCCTCCTTGGCCTGGCTGACGGTCAGCGTGGACCAGGAGCTCCTCTTCATAAACTTCCCCTCCGGAGTCATGGCCATGCTCTCACATGCTGAGCACTTAACATCGTTGTTGCTCTTGGAGGTCTTGAGGGACAGGTCCCCAAAGTGACTGTGGTGCATGGAGTCCGGGTAGCAGTGGGCGGCATGGGCATGGTCGCCATGGTGACGGCTCATGACGCTGGGCGTGCGATAGGTGCTGTCGCTGTCCAGGTTGTCGTCGGAACTCCAGAAGCCGCCCGCTCCCCCCGAGCGGTGCGTCTTGCGCTCTTTGCTCTTACTTCGCTTGCTGCCATGCTTGGAGCCTCCATGGTGGCTGTGTTGGGAGCCGCCGTGGTGTCCCCCTCCTCCACCGTCACCTTTGGTTCCGTTCATCTTGGACGAGCCCTCCAGGGAGTGGGACTTGGTGAAGAGCTTCTGGACGGAGTGGACAAGGTGACGGATGCGTCCGGGGCTCTCGCTGCGTTGCTCCGTGGTGGTGGACGTCCTCTTGTACTGCAGTGTGTGGAAGCCGTCACGGTGCAGAGGCAGCTGCTTCTCAAACTGGTCAAGCAGGTTTGCCGGGATGCGGTTGCTCTTGCCGCTGCCCTGGTACTGCAAAGCTGGAGCGGTGGGGGCAGCAGCAGCATGGGAGGTGGCAGAGGCAGTGATGGCAGCGCAGTCGTCCCGCGTGGCCGAGTCATAGTACTGTGAGCTGTAGTGCATTCTGGGGAAGGTGCTGCTGGAGATGTGGTCAATGGCGGCGCCGCCACCAACACCCGACGGGGGTGCCATGATGACGGGGGACATCATCATGCAGTCAGAGTGGATGGAGCTGCGCGGTGAGTAGCGGTGGTGGTAGTCCATTGGGCAGCTCTCGGTGGGGCTGAGCAGGTAGGAGGAGTGGCGCGACTCAGAGGCTCCGCCATGGTGGCCCATGCCATGGAAGTCTTGAGGATGGTCAAACTGGTCTAGCCCATGGGGCGAGGGGATCTGGTGCTGGGAGCGGCCACCCGATAAGCCCTTCATGTTCCTGATTGGGGGGACAGGGAGGCGTCTGTCTTCATCGAAGTGTCAGGACGGGGACCAAGGGGAATACTGCTGGTCTGTCAGAGATACACAGAGGGAGAGGAATACGATTAATGCTCAGACTGGTGTAAATGCATTCAGTGACCTTACGTAAGTACAGCAAGTGATCGCTCGAAATCTCCGTTAAGACAAGAGCTGCTGTTTCAGCTGTTTTCAAAAACAGCAGCAAGGCAGCTGGCAAATTGTTCCTTTAAATTCTCATGAAATCGAATAAAGATTTTGATAATTTACTTTGGGCTGTGATATGCAGGTTTTTAGCTCCACCCCTGTATTTGATTGATTAATTAAGGTCACTAATTAGTAAGGAAATATTGTTTTTATCTATATTTTTCATTGCTGTCTATTTACCACCAGAAACCGACGCTGGCACTAAGACCACACTCAACGAGCTGTACAGGGCCATAAAGCAAACAAGAAGATGTTCATCCAGAAGCGGCACTTCTAGTGGCCAGTGAATTTAATGCAGGAAAACTGAAATCTGTCTTACTTTATTTCTACCAGCATGTCGTCTGTCCATAACTCTATCCTCCTGATTCCTGCTTACAAGCAAAAACTCAAACAGGAAGTACCAGTGATGTGATCAATACAGAAGTTGTCCGATGAAGTGGATGCTAAGCTACAAGACTTTTGATGGCATTGAGGAATTTACTACATCAGTCACCGGCTACATAAATAAGTGTTTCGATGACATCGTCCCCATAGTGATCGTACATACATATCCCAACCAGAACCCATGAATTACAGGCAACATCTGCACTGAACTAAAGGTTAGAATTGCTGCTTTCAAGGAGCGGGACACTAAACCAGACGCTTATAAGAAATCCTGCTACACCCTCCAACAAACCATCAAACAGGCAAAGTATCAATACAGGACTAAGATCAAATCCTACTACACCCTCTCTGATGCTCATCGGTGTGGCAGGGCTTGCAAACTATCACAGACTACAAACGGAAACCCAGCCACGAGCTGCCCAGTGACAAGCCTACCAGATGAGCTAAATGCCATCGATGCTTTGAGGCAAGCAACACTGAACGATGCACGAGAGCACCAGTTGTTCCGGACGACTGTGTGATCATGCTCTCCATAGCCAATGTGAGTAAGAATTTGAAACAGGTTAAAATTCAGAACGTTGCAAGGCCAGACGGATTACCAGGACGCGCACTAACAGCATGCGCTGACCAGCTGGCATGTTTGTCTTCACTGACATTTTCAACTTCTCCCTGACCCAGTCTGTAATACCTACATGTTTCAAGCAGACCAGCATAGTCCCTCTACCAAAAACGCCAAGGTAACTAGTCTAAATGACTATTTCCTAGTAGCACATCTGTAGCCATGAAATGCATTCAAATCAAATCACATTTTATTGGTCACATGCACATGGTTAGCAGATGTTAATACGAGTGTAGCGAAATGCTTGTGCTTCTAGTTTCGACAGTGCAGTAATGTCTACCAAGTAATCTAACAATTCCACAACAACCACATTATACACACAAATGTAAAGGGATGGAATAAGAATATGTACATACAGTGGGGAGAACAAGTATTTGATACACTGCCGATTTTGCAGGTTTTCCTACTTACAAAGCATGTAGAGGTCTGTCATTTTTATCATAGGTACACTTCAACTGTGAGAGACGGAATCTAAAACAAAAGTCCAGAAAATCACATTGTATGATTTTTAAGTAATTAATTTGCATTGTATTGCATGACATAAGTATTTGATCACCTACCAACCAGTAAGAATTCCGGCTCTCACAGACCTGTTAGTTTTTCTTTAAGAAGCCCTCCTGTTCTCCACTCATTACCTGTATTAACTGCACCTGTTTGAACTCGTTACCTGTATAAAAGACACCTGTCCACACACTCAATCAAACAGACTCCAACCTCTCCACAATGGCCAAGACCAGAGAGCTGTGTAAGGACATCAGGGATAAATTGTAGACCTGTACAAGGCTGGGATGGGCTACAGGACAATAGGCAAGCAGCTTGATGAGAAGGCAACAACTGTTGGCACAATTATTAGAAAATGGAAGAAGTTCAAGATGACGGTCAATCACCCTCGGTCTGGGGCTCCATGCAAGATCTCACCTCGTGGGGCATCAATGATCATGAGGAATGTGAGGGATCAGCCCAGAACTACACGGCAGGACCTGGTCAATGACCTGAAGAGAGCTGGGACCACAGTCTCAAAGAAAACCATTAGTAACACACTACGCCGTCATGGATTAAAATCCTGCAGCGCACGCAAGGTCCCCCTGCTCAAGCCAGCGCATGTCCAGGCCCGTCTGAAGTTTGCCAATGACCATCTGGATGATCCAGAGGAGGAATGGGAGAAGGTCATGTGGTCTGATGAGACAAAAATAGAGCTTTTTGCTCTAAACTCCACTCGCCGTGTTTGGAGGAATAGAAGGATGAGTACAACCCCAAGAACACCATCCCAACCGTGAAGCATGGAGGTGGAAACATCATTCTTTGGGGATGCTTTTCTGCAAAGGGGACAGGACGACTGCACCGTATTGAGGGGAGGATGGATGGGGCCATGTATCGCGAGATCTACACCAACAACCTCCTTCCCTCAGTAAGAGCATTGAAGATGGGTCATGGCTGGGTCTTCCAGCATGACAACGACCCGAAACACACAGCCAGGGCAACTAAGGAGTGGCTCCGTAAGAAGCATCTCAAGGTCCTGGAGTGGCCTAGCCAGTCTCCAGACCTGAACCCAATAGAAAATCTTTGGAGGGAGCCGAAAGTCCGTATTGCCCAGCGACAGCCCCGAAACCTGAAGGATCTGGAGAAGGTCTGTATGGAGGAGTGGGCCAAAATCCCTGCTGCAGTGTGTGCAAACCTGGTCAAGAACTACAGGAAACGTATGATCTCTGTAATTGCAAACTAGGGTTTCTGTACCAAATATTAAGTTCTGCTTATCTGATGTATCAAATACTTATGTCATGCAATAAAATGCAAATTAATTACTTAAAAATCATACAATGTGATTTTCTGGATTTTTGTTTTAGATTCCGTCTCTCACAGTTGAAGTGTACCTATGATAAAAATTACAGACCTCTACATGCTTTGTAAGTAGGAAAACCTGTAAAATCATCAGTGTATCAAATACTTGTTCTCCCCACTGTAAGTATATGGATGAGCGATGGCCGAGCGGCATAGGCAAGATGCAATAAAATACAGTATATACATATGAAATGAGTAATGTAAGATATGTAAACATTATTAAAGTGGCATTATTTTTGAAAGGCTGGTCATGACTCAAATCAACACCATCATCCCTGACACCCTGGACCCACTCCAATTTGCATACCACCCCAACAGATCCACAGATGTCGCAATCTCTATTGCACTCCATGCTGCCCTTTCCGACTTAAGACAAAAATAACACCTACGTGAGAATGCTGTTCACTGACTACGGCATTCAACACCATAGTGCCATCCAAGCTCATCACTAAGCTAAGGACCCTGGGACTGAACACCTCCCTCTGCAACTGGATCCTGGACTTCCTGATGGGACGCACCCCAGGTGGTGAGGGTAAGCAACAACACTTCCGCTACGGTCACCCTCAAAACGGTGGCCCCTCAGGGCTGCGTGCTTAGTCTCCTCCTGTACTCCCTGTTAACCCAGAACTGCTTGGCCGCGCACGACTCCAACACCATCATTAAGCTTGCCGACGACACGACGATGATAGGCCTGATCACCGACGATGATGATACAGCCTATAGGGAGGAGGTCAGAGACCTGGCAGTGAGGTGTCAGGACAACAACCTCTCCCTCATCAGCAAGACAAAGGAGCTGATTGTGGACTACAGGAAAAGGAGGACCAAGCACGCCCCCATTCTCATCGACGGGGCTGTAGTGGAGCAGGTTGAGAGCTTCAAGTTCCTTGGTGTCCACATCAACAAACTAGAATGGTCCAAACACACCAAGACAGTCGTGTAATGGGCACGACAAAGCCTATTCCCCCTCAGGAAAAAAAAAAGATTTGACATGGGTCCTGAAATCCTCAAAAGGTTCTACAGCTGCAACATTGAGAGCATCCTGACTGGTTGCATCACTGCCTGGTACGGCAATTGGTCGGCCTCTGACCACAAGGCACTACAGAGGGTAGTGCGTACGGCCCAGTACATCACTGGGGCTAAGCTGTCTGCCATCCAGGACCTCTACACCAGGCGGTGTCAGAGGAAGGCCCTAAAAATTGTCAAAGACCCCATCCACCCCAGTCATAGACTGTTCTCTCTACTACCGCATGGCAAGCGGTACCGGAGTGCCAAATCTAGGACAAAAAGGCTTCTCAACAGTTTTTACCCGCAAGCCATAAGACTCCTGAACAGGTAATCAAATGGCTACTCAGACTGTTGTATTCGGCGCATGTGACAAATAAACGTTGATTTGATTTGACCATCTGACCATTGACCAATTTTGCACAAACTTTAACTCATCATATATGCTGTTGCAACTGTTTACTATCTGTCACATTATTCCTAGTTATATGTACATATAGTATCTACAGTTGATGTCGAAAGTTTATACACCTTAGCCAAATACATTTAAAATCAGTTTTTCACAATTCCTGACATTTAATCCGAGTAAAAATTCCCTGTGTCAGGTCAGTTAGGATCACTACTTTATTTTAAGAATGTGAAATGTCAGAATAATAGTAGAGAGAATTATTTACTTCAGATTTTATTTCGTTCATCACATTCCCAGTGGGTCAGAAGTTTACATACACTCAATTAGTATTTGGTAGCATTGCCTTTAAATTGTTTAACTTGGGTCAAACGTTTCGGGTAGCCTTCCAAAAGCTTCCCACAATAAGTTGGGTGAATTTTGGCCCATTCCTCCTGACAGAACTGGTGTAACTGCGTCAGGTTTGTAGGCCTCCTTGCTCGCACACACTTTCAGTTCTGCCCACACATTTTCTATAGGATTGAGGTCAGGGCTCTGTGATGGCCACTCCAATACCTTGACTTTGTTGTCCTTAAGCCATTTTGCCACAACTTTGGAAGTATGCTTCGGGTCATTGTCCATTTGGAAGACCTATTTGCGACCAAAGCTTTAACTTCCTGACTGATGTCTTGAGATGTTGCTTCAATATATCCACATAATTTTCCTGCCTCTTGATGCCATCTATTTTTTTGAAGTGCACCAGTCCCTCCTGCAGCAAAGCACCCCCACAACATGATGCTGCCACCCCCGTGCTTCACGGTTGGGATGGTGTTCTTTGGCTTGCAAGCGTCTCCCTTTTTCCTCCAAACATAATGATGGTCATTATGGCCAAACAGTTCTATTTTTGTTTCATCAGACCAGAGGACATTTATCCAAAAAGGACAATCTTTGCCCCATGTGCAGTTACAACCTGTAGTCTGGCTTTTTTATGGTGGTTTTGGAGCAGTGGCTTCTTCCTTGCTGAGTGGCCTTTCAGGTTATGTTGATATAGGACTCGTTTTACTGTGGATATAGATACTTTTGTACCTGTTTCCTCCAGCATCTTCACATGGTCCTTTGCTGTTGTTCTGGGATTGATTTGCACTATTTGCACCAAAGTACTTTCATCTCTAGGAGACAGAACGCGTCTCCTTCCTGAGCAGTATGACGGCTGCGTGGTCCCATGGTGTTTATACTTGCGTACTATTGTTTGTACAGATGAACGTGGTACCTTCAGCTGTTTGGATATTGCTCCCATGAATGAACAAGACTTGTGGAGGCCCACAATTTTTTTTCTGAGGTCTTGGCTGATTTCTGTAGATTTCCCATGATGTCAAGCGAAGAGGCACTGAGTTTGAAGGTAGGCCTTGAAATAGATCCACAGGTACACCTGAAATTGACTCAGATGATGTCAATTAGCCTTTCAGAAGCTTCTTGTCACGATCGTGTGGAGAGACGGACCAAGGCGCAGCGGAATATGAATACATCTTCTATTTATTAACGACGAAGATGAACACAAAACGAAACACTTACACAAACTATACAAAACAACAAACGATCGTGAAGCTAAATAACGTAGTGCACACACACAGGCTACAAACGTTCAACATAGACAATTACCCACAAAATACCTAAAGCCTATGGCTACCTTAAATATGGCTCCCAATCAGAGACAACAATAACCAGCTGTCTCTGATTGAGAACCAAATCAGGCAACCATAGACTTTTCTAAACACCTACACTCAACCATAGACATAACTAGACACATACACTCAACACAAACCCATACACTAAACCCAACACCCCCTTTACCATATAAACACCCAAAACACAAACATACCCCATGTCACACCCTGACCTAACTAAAATAATAAAGAAAACAAAGAATACTAAGGCCAGGGCGTGACATAACCCCCCCCTTAAGGTGCGAACTCCGGGCGCACCAGCACATAGTCTAGGGGAGGGTCTGGGTGGGCGTCCGTCCACGGCGGCGGCTCCGGCACTGGTCGTGGTCCCCACCCCACCATAGTCACTACCCGCTTTCCTAAACCCACTGGAATAAGGGGCATCACCGGACTAAGGGGCAGTACCGGACTAAGGGGCAGCACCAGGATAAGGGACAGCACCAGGATAAGGGACAGCACCAGGATAAGGGACAGTACCAGGATAAGGGGCAGCACCAGGCTGAGGAACGGATCCTGGCTGAACGGCTCTGGCGGATCCTGGCTGTATGGCTCATGGCTGGCTGACGGATCTGGCTGCTCATGGCTGGCTGACGGATCTGGCTGCTCATGGCTGGCTGACGGATCTGGCCGCTCATGGCTGGCTGACGGATCTGGCCGCTCATGGCTGGCTGACGGATCTGGCCGCTCATGGCTGGCTGACGGATCTGGCCGCTCATGGCTGGCTGACGGATCTGGCCGCTCATGGCTGGCTGACGGATCTGGCCGCTCATGGCTGGCTGACGGATCTGGCCGCTCATGGCTGGCTGACGGATCTGGCCGCTCATGGCTGGCTGACGGCTCTGGACGCTCATGGCTGGCTGACGGCTCTGGCAGATCCTGTCTGGCTGGCGGCTCTGGCAGATCCTGTCTGGTTGGCGGCTCTGGCAGATCCTGTCTGGTTGGCGGCTCTGGCAGATCCTGTCTGGTTGGCGGCTCTGGCAGATCCTGTCTGGTTGGCGGCTCTGGCAGATCCTGTCTGGTTGGCGGCTCTGGCAGATCCTGTCTGGTTGGCGGCTCTGGCAGATCCTGTCTGGTTGGCGGCTCTGGCAGATCCTGACTGACGGATGGCTCAGATGGCGCTGGGGAGACGGATGGCTCAGATGGCGCTGGGGAGACGGATGGCTCAGATGGCGCTGGGGAGACGGATGGCTCAGATGGCGCTGGGGAGACGGATGGCTCAGATGGCGCTGGGGAGACGGATGGCTCAGATGGCGCTGGGGAGACGGATGGCTCAGATGGCGCTGGGGAGACGGATGGCTCAGATGGCGCTGGGGAGACGGATGGCTCAGATGGCGCTGGAGAGACGGATGGCTCTGGCCGGCTGAGGCGCACTGTAGGCCTGGTGCGTGGTGCCGGAACTGGTGGTACCGGGCTGGGGACACGCATCTCAGGGCTAGTGCGGGGAGCAGGAACAGGGCATACTGGACCCTGGAAACGCACATTAGGCCTAGTGCGTGGTGCCGGAACTGGTGGTACCGGGCTGGGGACACACATCTCAGGGCTCGTGCGGGGAGCAGCAACAGGACGCACAGGACTCTGGGGACACACAGGAGGCTTGGTGCGTGGTGTAGGCACTGGTGGTAATGGGCTGGAGACACGCACCATTGGACGAGTGCGTGGAGGAGGAACAGGGCTCTGGAGACACACTGGAAGCCTGGTGCGTGGTGTTGGCACTGGTGGAACAGGACTGGGGCGGGGAGGTGGCGCCGGAAATACCGGACCGTGCAGGCGTACTGGCTCTCTTGAACACCGAGCCTGCCCAACCTTACCTGGTTGAATGCTCCCCGTCGCCCGACCAGTGCGGGGGAGGTGGAATAACCCGCACCGGGCTATGTAGGCGAACCGGGGACACCATGCGTAAGGCTGGTGCCATGTAAGCCGGCCCGAGGAGACGCACTGGTGGCCAGATAGGTAGAGCCGGCTTCATGGCACTTGGCTCAATGCTCAATCTAGCCCTACCAGTGCGGGGAGGTGGAATAACCCGCACTGGGCTATGCATACGTACAGGAGACACCGTGCGCTCTACTGCGTAACACGGTGTCTGCCCGTACTCCCGCTCTCCACGGTTAGCCTGGGAAGTGGGCACAGGTCTCCTACCTGCCCTCGGCCCACTACCTCCTAGTCCCCCCCCAAGAAATTTTTGGGTAGTACTCACGGGCTTCCAGCCTTGCCTCCTTGCTGCCTCCTCATATCGCCGCCTCTCTGCTTTCGCTGCCTCCAGCTCAGCTTTGGGACGGCGATATTCTCCAGGTTGAGCCCAAGGTCCCTTTCCATCCAATATCTCCTCCCATGTCCAAGAATCCTTGATGCCTTGCTCCTGTTGCCGCTTGTCACGCTGCTTGATCCTATGGTGGGTAATTCTGTCACGATCGTGTGGAGAGACGGACCAAGGCGCAGCGGAATATGAATACATCTTCTATTTATTAACGACGAAGATGAACACAAAACGAAACACTTACACAAACTATACAAAACAACAAACGATCGTGAAGCTAAATAACGTAGTGCACACACACAGGCTACAAACGTTCAACATAGACAATTACCCACAAAATACCTAAAGCCTATGGCTACCTTAAATATGGCTCCCAATCAGAGACAACAATAACCAGCTGTCTCTGATTGAGAACCAAATCAGGCAACCATAGACTTTTCTAAACACCTACACTCAACCATAGACATAACTAGACACATACACTCAACACAAACCCATACACTAAACCCAACACCCCCTTTACCATATAAACACCCAAAACACAAACATACCCCATGTCACACCCTGACCTAACTAAAATAATAAAGAAAACAAAGAATACTAAGGCCAGGGCGTGACACTTCTAAAGCCATGACACCATTTTCTGGAATTTTTCAAGCTGTTTAAAGACACAGTCAACTTAGTGTATGTAAACGTCTGACCCACTGGAATTGTGATACAGTGAATTATAAGTGAAATAATCTGTCTGTCAACAATTGTTGGAAAAATTACTTGTGTCATGCATAAAGTAGATTTCCAAATCTATAGTTTATTAATAAGAAATTTGTGGAGTGGTTGAAAACAAGTTTTAATATCTCCAACCTAAGTGTATGTAAACATTCGACATCAACTGTACCTCAATTACCTCGTACCCCTGCACATCAACTCGATACTGGTACCCCTTGTATATATAGTTATCAATACTCATTGTGTATTTATTATTACTTTTATTATTACGTGTTTAACACTTCAAATTTTTCTAAATGTTCTTTCTCTCTGCATTGTTGCTAAGGGCCGTCAGTAAGCATTTCGCTGTTAGTCCACAACTGTTGCTTACAAAGCATGTGATGAATAACATTTGTTTTTAATCAGGTGTGCTAGCTCTGGAATGTATCAAATACATGGAGCGGTTGGGGGACCCCGAGGACAGGTTTGAAAACCTCTGATCTAAGGGATCCCCCTAACATTGCGTACCTGTGTGCGTGCATGCATTATTTTACTGAACATATTCACCAAACGTGCACTCTCCACTACATGTTTCCACAATCCACATCCAGCAGCACACATTAAATCACGGTGCGCTGAAGGAGGGTCTAAACAGGTGTCAAACTCATTCCACGAAGGGCCGAGTGTCTGTGGGTTTTCGCTCCTCCCTTGTACTTGATTGATGAATTAAGGTCACTAATTAGTAAGGAACTGCCCACACCTGGTTGTCTAGGGCTTAAATGAAAGGAAAAAACAAAAACCTGCAGACACTAGGTCCTCCATGGAATGAGTTTGACACCCCTGGTCTAAAATCTCATGAGGAGAACAGGGTAAGTGCAAGTTATGACCTATCAAATTGACAATAGTTCCACTCATATCTGAGGCTGACAAGAAGTAATTGAAGCTGTATAGGAACCTGCAGTGCCCCTCCCTCCTGTGTCAGGTCTATTTAAAACAGATGACAGGCTGTTCCGTCTCTGCCACCAGTGCAGCACAGCGCCGTGAAGACTGGTTGTGCCCGGCTGACAGGCTCAGGCTAATCATTCTCTAGGCTTTACGGGATCTGGAGAGGCCCACAGGAATGTTTTATCTCTTCTATTTCTCCTCTCATCTCCTCTCCCTTCCATAAGCCTCCTTAAGAGTCCTCCATAAACAAAACCATTGTACTCTACATCAGTTCCTGTTCCACTTCTGGTACTATACCTAGGAGCTTAGGACTAAAGACATCTTCCATTCTGACAGGTGAAAAGCAGTTGCACTAGCAATACACTAACATGAGTAAGTACTTGCAACATTTCATTTTGATACAAACTGTTTGCAACAATCCCTTATCACACACCCCCAAAAAATATTTGGGAATTTTCATTAACCAAATATTGTTAAACTGGCTGGGAAATTGCCAAGAAGGTTGCACAAAAAGATTACCAAGGATCATTCTGGAATGTCAGTTGAGCAAAATTACACACAATATTGAACAAGAACCCCAAACCAGATGATTAGGAGCATCGGAATTAACTTGTTAATTAATCCTTCTCCTGCTGCAGGAAACCCCTGTCATTAATACATCCACAATCCTACATACTGTTTAGGGACTCTGATCCCTCCACACTGCATCAAAAGAGCCTGAAATAAAATGCACAGTTGTCATGGCAACCACTGCTGAAAACTGAAAAACATAATAGGATTTTCACATCTGTTCAGGAGGACCCTATCTTAAAAGAAAATTGTGCAATGTGATACATGTACACTACCGTTCAAAAGTTTGGGGTCACTTAGAAATGACCTTGTTTTTGAAAGAAATGCAAAAAAAAAATTGCTCCATTAAAATAACATCAAATTGATTAGAAATACAGCGTAAACATGTAATGTTGTAAATTACTATTGTAGCTGGAAACGGCAGATTTGTTTATGGAATATCTACATAGGCGTACAGAGGCCCATTATCAGCAACCATCACTCCTGTGTTGCAATGGCACGTTGTGTTAGCTTATCCAAGTTTATAATTTTAAAAGGCTAATTGATCATTAGAAAAGCCTTTTGCAATTATGTTAGCACAGCTGAAAAGTGTTGTTCTGATTAAAGAAGCAATAAAACTGGCCTTCTTTAGACTAGTTGAGTATCTGGAGCATCAGCATTTGTGGGTTCGATTACAGGCTCAAAATGGCCAGAAACAAATAACTTTCTTCTGAAACTCGTTAGTCTATTCTTGTTCTGAGAAATTAAGGCTATTCCATGCGTGAAATTGCCAAGAAACTGAAGATCTCGCACAACGCTGTGTACTACTCCCTTCACAGAACAGCGCAAACTGTCTCTAACCAGAATAGAAAGAGGAGTGGGAGGCTTTTCTTTCAAAAACTCCTAACTAAGTGACCCCAAACCTTTCAACGGTAGTGTGTATATACTTATACAGAATTGTCAGGGATGTGTACAGCATGTTGCAAAGATTTGTGGAAGTATTGCAGGGGATCCACAATTATTATTTGTAAAAAAAAAAATTAATGAATTTCGCAGGCTAAAACAAAATACCACTGTGGATAACATTTGTATTTCTCTACGTCCAGTATAAAGGAACTTTAGCTTTAGCGCAATGACTGCAATGACTAACTAGCGTTAGCGCAATGACTGTAAGTCTACATGGACAGTTAGCATGCTAGCTGTTCCTGTTCATCCGAGTCTGGGGAAGTAGATAAATGGCTTAATTTGCAAAATCTCAAACTATGATTTTAATATGAAGGAAATTACAGTCATTGGAGCTAATTACAGGTTTTTTTCTGTATAGAAAATTCTTAGGTTGGGTCATCTAAGGGGTAATTTTCAGGATGGAAAAACAGCTTCAACTTAAACGAACTCAAAACCAGTGGCACCTTTACTGCCAGCAACTTGTAGGAGATGAAACTCTAACTTTGATGGAGTATTGAAACACATCATCCTGAGATGTTATGAAACATTACATCATGTGTTGTAACATCACTTAATCAAGCGTTGTGCAACACCTCGCCAGGGACTGGGAACACTACCGGAAGAGGTTGAAAACACTATTTTGGTGTTTCAAGTCTGTTTAGTGCAGAATTAAATCACTTCTGGAGTATTTTCATTGGTTTATGTATCTGATCATTGGCAGGCATTGTTTATCAGTGCTCAATCCACCAACAGTAACTAGAGGTTTTACAGCAAGCATAGCAGGATCCTATATCTCCCTCTACCATTAAAGTTGGAAATGGGAATGGGTCTTCTTATCATTGAACGCCATTTTGCCTGATAGTTTTGATAACCGTTCTTCATGATCCATTAGGCCAACACCTCATGGCACAACAAGCTGCTTAATACAAATATAGAAGTATACTTTTTTCTTCAAACATGCAATACAACATTGTGTAAAATAATCATAAAGTCGACAAAAATGTAATTACCCACAATCCTCTAAAAATAGAGCCAAGTGGAAAGATAGGAAGTCCAAGGTGACTTCTAATTAGTTAAATTTCGAAATTGTCTCTATCGTTGTTTATCCTCTTATAAAATATACTTAGGCCAACATTTTCAGAAACATATTAAATTGGATTTATTTAAATGAAATTAACAAATCATTCAAACGACTTACATTTTTATCAAGTACATGTTTAAAAAAAACTTTTACCACTTTTTCTCCCCAATTGGTAGTTACAGTCTTGTCCCATCGCTGCAACTCCAGTATGGACCAGGGAGAGGGGAAGGTCGAGAAACATGTGTCCTTTGAAACACGACCGTGCCAAACCACAGTTGCTTCTTGACACACTGCTCGCTTAACCCGGAAGCCAACCGCACTTATGTGTCAGAGGAAAAACTGTACAACTGGCGACCAGAGTCAGCTTGCAGGCGCCTGGCCTGCCACAAGGAGTCTTGAGAGTGCGATGGACAAGGACATCCCGGCTGGCCAAACACCCGGACCAATTGTGCGCCGCCTCATGGGTCTCACGGGATCAAACCCGGGTCTGTAGTGTCGCCTCAAGCACTGCGTTGTGGTGTCTTAGACCACTGCACCACTCGGGTGGCCCTTATTGGTTGTTTTTTGAGTCAATTTCAATTCACCTGAGAATCTAATTTTTTTTGTGTGGTCGAGTGTGTAAAATTCCAATGAAATGTACCATCTTACTTCCCCAGAAGTCAGGGGTCCAATTCCCACTTCCACCTGTCCCACATTCACCCCTTCTCTGTCTCTTCCTGTTTCTAATCGGTCTAAATAAAGCAATTAAAAAATGTACGTGGAATTCCACAAAACATATTCTTCATAGGCCCTTATCATCAATCAATATTTAGGCAACAAACCATTTGCATTTCTTAACCAATTGATTATATAAGAGACATATAAGAGCCTTTTACATGCACTGAAACCCCCAAAAGAGTTTTCACAACACTCTTCAAAACACCAATATTCAGATTGAATAACCTCTTTGGGTGTTTCAGAGCACATTTATAATTTTTTTAAAGCACTTTCCGTGTATCAAAACACTTACATTTGGTATACATTCAAACACCCTCCAAACACCAGATCTCAGGTTAGATGCACTACTTGTCATGGTTTCTTTACACTATCATGGTGTATTTGAGTCTTTCTATTTTAACACTGCAGTCAGGGAGAATAGAACATTCCAAAGACTGGGCATTCAGGGCACATGTCCTTTGATTGTATTATGTTTGAGCAGAGGAATACAGCATTAGCCATGTTAAAATGCATAGAATTGCTTTAACACTGCACAATTTACTCTCAGCTCCATGCCAAACTGTAGAATTGCTGGAAATGAGCTTCAAAATTGCAACATTTTCTCTACGCTGCCATGATACCTTTCTAGCTAATAGACCTTTCTAGCTAATAGACCTTTCTAGCTAATAGACACACAATTTACACTTTTTTTTTGCTAACATATGATGGGGGTCCCTGGGTCCCAGGTTTGCCTGGGTCCCATACAGAAACATTTGAAAACCCCTGCCTTAAGGGATTGTCACGCCCTGGCCTTAGTTATCTTTGTTTTCTTTATTATTTTAGGTCAGGGTGTGACATGGGGGATGTTTGTGTGTTTTTGTCTCGTATAGGATGTTTGTATTGTATAGTTTTTTAGTTTTTTGTAGATTTCATGGGGTTGTGTTCAGTGTAGGTCTTTATGTATGTCTATGGTTGCCTGGATTGGTTCTCAATTAGAGACAGCTGTCATTAGTTGTCTCTGATTGAGAGCCATATTTAGGCAGCCATAGGCATTAGGTAGGTGGTGGGTAATTGTCTATTTGTAGTGTTTAGTGTCAGCATTATTTGTTTATATAGCTTCACGGTCGTTTGTTGTTTTGTTAGTTTGTAAAAGTGTTTGTTTCGTCTTCATTATAAAGAGAAGATGTATCATTATCACGCTGCGCCTTGGTCCTCTCTTTCACCTAACAACGATCGTGACAGGGATAGACTTCTTCTAACTTCACACACACATGCAGGCACACGCAATTGTAGAACTCAACAGGTCCTCTGACAGACCATCATAGCAATCATGCCTGACCCTTACCTGCCTGGCTTGATCCCAGCCTGTCCATTCTCTGACCACCCGGTCCAGTCTCTGACCTTTCCCTACCCGGAGACCTGCTGCCCTGTGACTTCTCTACATGTGACCAACCTACTGACACCTCCACCTGTCACCTGCTGGCGCCTGGATCTGCCCCTTTCTGTCCTGTCCCAGTCCCCTGCCAAAGCAGAATAATGTTACAACAGCCCCATAGTTATCAATGAAGAGCGAGAAAACGACTGGCTCAGTAGAGTAGAGGCAGGGAATAGCCCAGTGAAACTCATCAGACAGGCTTGGCAGCGCAATAAATCAGCCCTAGCGAGTCGCTAACCCCTAACATGCAGACGATATGACAGGTCATCTTGTGCTCTCTGTACATATGAGGGAGAATCAGGAGGATAGGAGGACAAGGGCAGTACTGCTGGATGGCTGCTAGCCATGGAAAAAGTCACTGTACATACTGCACCTGCAGTATAACAATTAAAACCGTAGCCATCTCACTCTCGTTCTCTCTCCCTCGTTCACTCTCCCTCTCCCTCGCTCTACAATGCAGCACACAGCAAAGCAGATGAGATGGACTGTGTGGTTGCCAAGGCAACTACATGTGTCAAAATGAGGCAAGCAAGCAGTAGTCATACATGTACAGAGCGCTGCACACATTGCACGTATACAGTACAACGTGTACACTTACGGTACACACAGACATGCACAGACACACGGGCACGCAGACACGCACACAAACGCATGCAAACACGCACGTGCACATTCAGATTGACAAACACAAACACAATTGAATGTCAACAGAAAATTAACCCACAGTGGTCTAGTATACAGTATTTCCACATGAGCAGGGACCAAGGGGTCATTAACTAGTGTAATCGAAACACTTTCTGCTCTGCAGGCTGGAATGAGAATGAGATACACCACCCACACATAAGGGCCTGAGTCGTACATCATGTTTTTTTTCTCCAGGAAACTCTCTGCATTCTCTGGATATCAAATCGAAGTTTATTTGTCACCTGCACCCGATACAACAGGTATATACAATACATTGAAATGCTTACTTGCAAGCTCTTCCACAACAATGCAGTATTCAATATCAAAGGTAAATACATAGTAAATCCAGGAAGGAATCTTAAAAAGAGTAGATGTTCAATACTAGGTCAGGTAAAATAAAGACACAGGAGAATGTATGCTGTATACAAGATCAGTACCAGTGCAGTATCGATGTGCAGGGACACGGCGGTAGTTGTTATGTAAGCAAGAGTAGTAGTGATTGGGCAAAATGAAAACAGATTTTTAGAAATCTTTGGAAATGAATAAAAAATTAAAAAACAGAAATTATTTACTTACATAAGTATTCAGACCCTTTGCTATGAGACTCGAAATTGAGCTCAGGTGTATCCTGATTTCATTGATCATCCTTGAGATGTTTCTACAACTTGATTGGAGTCCATCTGTGGTAAATTCAATTAATTGGACATGATTTGGAAAGGCACACACCTGTCTATATAAGGTCCCACTGTTGACAGTGCATGTCAGAGCAAAAACCAAACAATGAGATCGAAGGAATTGTCTGTAGACCTCCGAGACAGGATTGTGTCGAGGCACAGATCTGGGGAAGGGTACCAAGCAATTTCTGCAGCATTGAAAGTCCCCAAGAACACAGTGGCCTCCATCATCCTTAAATGGAAGAAGTTTGGAACCACCAAGACTCTTCCTAGAACTGGCCGCCCGGCCAAACTGAATAATTGGGGGAGAAGGGCCTTGGTCAGGGAGGTGACCAAGAACCCAATGGTCACTCTGAAAGAGCTCTAGAGTTCCTATGGAGATGGGAGAACCTTCAAGAAGGACAACCATCTCTGCAGCACTCCACCAATTAGGCCTTTATGGTAGTGGCTAGACGGAAGCCACTCCTCAGTAAAAGGCACATGACAGCCCACTTGGAGTTTGCCAAAAAGCACCTAAAGGACTCTCAGACCATGAAAAACAAGATTCACTGGTCTGATGAAACCAAGATTGAACTCTTTGCCCTGAATACCAATAGTCACGTCTGGAGGAAATATTGCACCATCCCTACGGTGAAGCACGGTGGTGGCAGCATTATGCTGTGGGGATGTTTTTCAACGGCAGAGACTGGGAGACTAGTCAGGATCGAGGGAAGGATGAAAGGAGCAAAGTACAGAGAGATCCTTGATGAAAACCTGCTCAGGAGCGCTCAGGACCTCAGAGTGGGGTGAAGGTTCACCTTCCAACAGGATAACGACCCTAAGCACACAGCCAAGACAACGCAGGACTGGCTTCGGGACAAGTCTCTGAATGTCCTTGAGTGGCCCAGCCAGAGCCCGGACTTGAACCCAATTGAACATATCTGGAGAGACCTGAACATAGCTGTGCAGCGACGCTCCCCACCTAACCTGACAGAGCTTGAGAGGATCTGCAGAGAAGAATGGGAGAAACTCCCCAAATATACAGGTGTGCCAAGCTTGTAGCGTCGTACCCAAGAAGACTCGAGGCTGTAATCGCTGCCAAAGGTGCTTCAACAAAGTACTGAGTAAAGGGTCTGAATACTTATGTAAATGTGATATTTCAGTTTTTTATTTTTAATACATTTGCAAAAATGTCTAAAAACCTGTTTTTGCTTTGTCATTATGGGGTATTGTGTTTAGATTGAGGGGGAGAATATTTTTTATATACATTTTAGAATAGGCTGTAACGTAACAAAATGTAGAAAAAGTCAAGGGGTCTGATTTCTTTCCAAATGCACTATATGTGGTGAATGTGTGTGTGTTTGTGTTACAGTGTGTGTGTGTCAGGATGGAGACTTGTGAGTGTGCATAGAGTCAGAGCAGAGTGTATGTGGGTGAGGGTGGGCAGCCCATTGATTAGCTGTTCAGCAGACTTATTGCTTGGGGATAGAAGCTGTCTCGGAATATAAATTCCTCGAATATAAAAATGTTGGATAATCTCCTATACAATGGGTTAAAGTTATGTATAATAATCATAGGTGTAAAATAGTAAGTAATGGCTACTTCTCAGTATTAAACTGTGAAGTGGAGTAAAACAAGGTTGTCCACTATCGGCATATCTATTATTAAGGCCATAGCTATTAAAATCAGATCCAACATTAATATCAAGGGGCTAGAAATACAGGGCTGAAAAACAAAGGTGTCATTGTACGCTGATGATTCATGTTTTTTTTTTTATCCACAATTTGGATGCCTTCACAGCCTCACAGAGGGTCTACATCATTTTTTTACCTCTCTGGATTACAATCGAATGATGATAAGTGTACTGCTATATTACGTATTGGATCACAAAAAAATACAACTTTTTAATAACTAGTTTACCAATAAAATGGTCTGACGGTGAAGTGGACATACTAGGTATTGTTACAGCTCTCGTTGGTGGTAGGAAGAGTGGACCAAAGCGCAGAGTGGAAAGTGTTCATGATTCTTTTATTTCAAAAAAACACTCAAACAAAATAACAAATGTGAAAACA
The DNA here is from genome assembly GCF_045679555.1 of Salvelinus alpinus. Classification (NCBI taxonomy): domain Eukaryota; kingdom Metazoa; phylum Chordata; class Actinopteri; order Salmoniformes; family Salmonidae; genus Salvelinus; species Salvelinus alpinus. The sequence continues at coordinate 39,390,907 of NC_092112.1, read as the reverse complement.
AAAGCGCACAGTTCTGTCGGGCAGAAACACTAAACAGAAAACAAGATCCCACAAAACCCAAACGGAAAATGACAACTATTATATGATCCCCAATCAGAGACAACGATAGACAGCTGCCTCTGACTGGGAACCACACTCGGCCAAAACAAAGAAATAGAAAACATAGACTTTCCCACCCGAGTCACACCCTGACCTAACCAAACATAGAGAATAATAGGAATCTTTAAGGTCAGGGCGTGACAGGTATTTATATCCTGAAATAAATAAATAATCTCACTAAAATACCTTTTAATATAAAGTTAGCAAAATAGATAAGATCTTGCTTCCATGGAAAGGAAAATACATGTCTATTTGTGAAAAAATCACCCTGATTAACTCTTTAATCATATCCCAGTTTACCTATTTGTTCATGACCCTGTCTACACCTAACAACTTGTTTTTTAAATTATATGAGCAAAAATTATTCCATTTAATTTGGAATGGCAAGCAAGACAAAATTAAACTGGCCTATTTACAGTGGCTTGCGAAAGTATTCACCCTCTTGGCATTTTTCCTATTTTGTTGCCTTACAACCTGGAATTAAAATAGATTTTTGGGAGGGTTTGTATAATTTGATTTACACAACATGCCTACCACTTTGAAAATGCTAAATATTTTTTTCTTGGGTATGTCTCTATAAGCTTGGCACATCTAGCAACTGGGATTTTTGCCCATTCTTCAAGGCAAAATTACTCCAGCTCCTTCAAGTTGGATGGGTTCTGCTGGTGTACAGCAAACTTTAAGTCATACCACAGATTCTCAAATGGATTTGACTAGGCCATTCCAAGACATTTACATTTTTCCCCTTAAACCCCTCGAGTGTTGCTTTAGCAGTATCCTAAGGGTCATTGTCCTGCTGGAAGGTGAACCTCCGTTCCAGTCTCAAATCTCTGGAAGACTGAAACAGGTTTCCCTCAAGAATTTCCCTGTATCACTGTGGGGATGCTGTTCTTGGGGTGATGAGAGGTGATGAGAGGTGTTGGGTTTGCGCCAGACATAGCGTTTTCCTTGATGGCCAAAAAGCTCAATTTTAGTCTCTGACCAGAGTACCTTCCTTCTCATTATGTTTGGGGAATCTCCCACATGCCTTTTGGCGAACACCAAATGTATTCGCTTATTTTTTTCTGGCCACTTTTCCGTAAAGACCAGCTCTGTGGAGTGTACGGCTTAAAGTGGTCCTATGGACAGATACTCCAATCTCCGCTGTGCAGCTTTTCAGCTTCTTCAGGGTTATCTTTGGCCTCTTTGTTGCCTCTCTGATTAATGTCCTCCTTGCCTGGTCCATTAATTTTGGTGGGCAGCCCTCAATTGGCAGGTTTGTTGTTCTTTCCATTTTTTAATAATGTATTTAATGGTGCTCCGTGCGATGTTCAAAGTTTTGTATATTTTTTTATAACCCAACCCTGATCTGTACTTCTGCACAACTTTGTCCCTGACCTGTTTGGAGAGCTCCCTGGTCTTCATGGTGCCACTTGCTTGGTGGTTCCCCTTGCTTAATGGTGTTGCAGACTCTGGGGCAATTCAGAACAGGTGTATATATACTGAGATCATGTGACAGATCATGTGACACTTAGATTGCACACACACATTTAACTAATTATGTGATTTCTGAAGGTATTTGGTTGCACCAGATCTTATTTAGGGGCTTCATAGCAAAGGAGGTGAATACATATGCACGCAACACTTTTCCATTTTACTTATTTTTTCGAATGTTTTTGAATCAAGTAATTTTTTAAATTTCACTTCACCAATTTGGACTATTTTGTGTATGTCCATTACATGAAATCCAAATAAAAATACATTTAAAATTGCAGGTTGTAATGCAACAAAATATGAAAAATGCTAAGGGGGATGAATACTTTTGGAAGGCACTGTATATAATGAATATGAATTCAGTGGGCAGAAATTCTTAAATATTATTGCATTAGACCTCTTACAAAAGGCTTCAGTCATACAAATACTATACTTACATCTGAAATGGTTCTCTAGGACAGGTATGCCCAAACTGGGGTACGCGCAATGGTGTCGGGGGTACGCCAAATAAAAATGTGACTCACATAAAAAAATATACATACATTTTCCAACGGGGCTATACATTTGGGTGAGTTTTTTTTCTCGCCTGAGTAGCCTCGTTACACTACCAAAAAATATGTCAACATCTAGCGAAATAACAACACAATGTCAAATACAGGTAGCCTAGTCAAATAGTTAACATCCAAACACATTAACCGTTACTCTCTGGTGGGAATTCCACTAACGATCTGTAAGTAGACAAATGTAGCTGCTGCTCATGTTGGTATCTGTACTGATGGCGCAAAAGCCATGACAGGGAGACACATGGAAGTGGTAATGCGTGTGCAAGCAGTTGCTCCCAACGCCACTTGGGTACACTGCAGCATCCACCGAGAGGCTCTTGCTGCCAAGGGAATGCCTGACAGCTTGAAAGACGTTTTGGACACTACAGTGAAAATGGTTAACTTTGTAAAAGCAAGGCCCCTGAACTCTTGTGTATTTTCTGCACTATGCAATGATATGGGCAGCAACATTCAGAAGCGGGCTGGTTATCAAGGGGCAAAGTATTGACACGTTTTCTTTTAAATTGAAAGACGAGCTTAGTTTTCTTTACTGACCATACTTTTCACTTGTCTGACCGCTTGCATGATGACGAGTTTCTCACATGACTGGCCTATCTGGGTGATGTTTTTTCTCGCTTTATTGATCTAAATCTAGGATTACAGGGACTCTCCGCAACTATATTCAATGTGCAGGAAAAAATTGAGGCTATGATTAAGAAGTTGGAGCTCTTCTCTGTCTGCATTATCAAGGACAGCACACAGGTCTTTCCGTCATTGTATGATTTTCTGTGTGCAAATGAAATCAAGCTTACGGACTATGTCAAATGTAATATAGCGAAGCACCTGAGTTGGGTGCGCAATTACGCAGGTACTTTCCCGAAACGGATGACACAAACAACTGGATTCGTTATGCCCTGCCTCCAGTCCACTTAACGATATCTGAACAAGAGAGCCTCATCAAAATTGAAACAAGCGGTTCTGTGAAAATGGAATTTAATGAGAAGCCACTGCCAGATTTCTGGATTGGCTGCACTCAGAGAATCCCGCCTTGGAAAATTGCGCTGACACTGATGCCCTTTGTAACCATGTACCTATGTGAGAGTGGATTCTCGGCCCACACTTGCATGAAAACTAAATACAGGCACAGACTGTGTTTGGAAAATGATATAAGACTGATACTCTTCAATACAACCCAACATTGCAGAGTTATGTGTAACCTTCTCATTAACCTGTGCTGACTTATTCACAATTTTCAATTAACAAATAAGGTTTTATATGTAAGATGGTTAAATAAAGAGCAAAACTATTGATTATTATTAATATTGTGCCCTGGTCCTATAAGAGTTCCTTGTCACTTCCCACGAGCCAGGTTGTGACAAAAACCCACCATCATTCTTATGTTTAATAAATGTATCGTATAGTGTATAGTTACAATGATGGCAAAATACAACATTTGAGAGTGCGCTGACCCTGGTGCTAGAGGGGGTACGGAGATGGAGGTTGAATGTTTGAAGGGGTACGGGACTATAAAAAGTTTGGGAACCACTGCTCTTAGCATATTAGTAAGAATGATTCACCCCGTGTTCAAGAATGGCTTTTTTCCATTTATTCAGATTACAACCTCTGACTTTCGGTTATTTGAAAATTAAATTATCTCCAAAATATCGGTATTTTTAAAACAAGATATAGAAACTTGGTTGCCATTTCAGTTTAAAGGATCGGACACTTTTTTTCAATTTTCGCCTAAAATGACATACCCAACTCTAACTGCCTGTAGCTCAGGACCTGAAGCAAGGATATGCATATTATTGGTACCATTTGAAAGGAAACACTTTGAAATTTGTGGAAAGAGACAGAGACAGCAGGGGTTCAAACTGCAGGGGTTCAAACTGTAGAACCCAGTTCCTACATTTTAATATGAAAATGGATTTTATCAAACAAAACTATGCTACATTGTATCTCTGGGACCCTCAGGATGACAAATCAGAGCAAGAATACTGAATGTAAGTACATTATTTACCTTCAGAGGTGAATGTATCAAACCAGTTAACGTGATAAACGTTTTTTGTTGTCGTTGTGCACTCTCCTCAAACAATAGCATGGTATTTTTTCACTGTAATAGCTACTGTAAATTGGACAGTGCAGCTAGATTGACAAGAATGTAAGATTTCTGTCCATATAAGACATGTCTATGTCCTGGAAATGTTGCTGTTACTTACACCGTCATTCTAGTCACATTAGCGCATGTTAGAGCACGTTAGAAACAACCATCCCAGTATAGGGACACCGATCCCGTAGAGGTTTTTAAATATATGTGGTGTTTTCTCTGTAAAACATTTAAAAAATCGGACATGTTGGCTGGATTGACAAGATGTTTATCTTTCAAATGCTGTATTGGACTTGTTAATGTGTGAAAGTTAAATATTAAAAAAAAAATAGATTTTGAATTTCGCGCCCTGCACTTGAGCTGGATGTTGTCATAGGTGTACCGGCGTCGGGCTGCAGCCATAACAGGTTAACCAATTAACTGCAGCATTTCTGCAAAATGGAAGAGGCAAGTGGAAGGGGGAAGGTAAGGAACTTGTTTGTCGGCTCTGCATTATATAACAAAATAGGGTAAAGAAAATTGTGATAAATAAAAAGGTATACCAGTATAATTTAAGGACCAAAAAATTGACAGCTCTGCCAAACAAGTTACAAAAATGTTGGGAGGAGATTGTTGATGTACTGATTCCACTGCCCATGGTTTATGAACTGATACACAAAACAGTGGCGTATTCAAAACGTTTTCAATTGAAATTATGAAATAAAATGATGGTAACCAATACAATGTTATATTATATATGTGGGGCATACAACCATCCCAGCTCTGCAGATTTTGCTGCGAAGAGACAGAATAATTTGATCACTTGTTTTGGTACTGCCTACTTTATATGTACAGTTGAAGTTTGAAGTTTACATACACCTTAGCCAAATACATTTAAACTCAGTTTTTCACAATTCCTGACATTTAAAATCCTAGTAAATATACCCTGTCTAGGTCAGTTCGGATCACCACTTTATTTTAAGAATGTGAAATGTCAGCATAATCGTAGAGAGAATGATTTATTTAAGCTTTTATTTCTTTCATCACATTCCCAGTGGGTCAGAAGTTTACATACACTCAATTAGTATTTGGTAGCATTGCCTTTAAATTGTTTAACTTGGGTCAAACGTTTCGGGTAGCCTTCCACAAGCTTCCCACAAGTTGGTTGAATTTTGGCCCCTTCCTCCTGACAGAGTGTCACACCCTGGCCTTAGTTATCTTTGTGTTCATTATGATTTTAGTCAGGTCAGGGTGTGACATCATGAAGTATGTGTTTTTGTATTGTCTAGGGGGTTGTATGGTTTAGAGGGTTAAGGAGTATAGATGGTTTAGTGTTGTGTGTAGTTGTCTAGGAAAGTCTATGGTTGCCTGAATGGGTTCCCAATTAGAGACAGCTGGTTACTGTTGTCTCTGATTGGGAGCCATATTTAAGACAGCCATAGGCTTTAGCTGTTGTGGGTCATTGTATACAGTGGGGAGAACAAGTATTTGATACACTGACGATTTTGCAGGTTTTCCTACTTACAAAGCATGTAGAGGTCTGTAATTTTTATCATAGGTACACTTCAACTGTGAGAGAAGGAATCTAAAACAAAAATCCAGAAAATCACATTGTATGATTTTTAAGTAATTAATTTGCATTTTATTGCATGACATAAGTATTTGATACATCAGAAAAGCAGAACTTAATATTTGGTACAGAAACCTTAGTTTGCAATTACAGAGATCATACGTTTCCTGTAGTTCTTGACCAGGTTTGCACACACTGCAGCAGGGATTTTGGCCCACTCCTCCATACAGACCTTCTCCAGATCCTTCAGGTTTCGGGGCTGTCGCTGGGCAATACGGACTTTCGGCTCCCTCCAAAGATTTTCTATTGGGTTCAGGTCTGGAGACTGGCTAGGCCACTCCAGGACCTTGAGATGCTTCTTACGGAGCCACTCCTTAGTTGCCCTGGCTGTGTGTTTCGGGTCGTTGTCATGCTGGAAGACCCAGCCACGACCCATCTTCAATGCTCTTACTGAGGGAAGGAGGTTGTTGGTCAAGATCTCGCGATACATGGCCCCATCCATCCTCCCCTCAATACGGTGCAGTCGTCCTGTCCCCTTTGCAGAAAAGCATCCCCAAAGAATGATGTTTCCACCTCCATGCTTCACGGTTGGGATGGTGTTCTTGGGGTTGTACTCATCCTTCTTCTTCCTCCAAACACGGCGAGTGGAGTTTAGACCAAAAAGCTCTATTTTTGTCTCATCAGACCACATGACCTTCTCCCATTCCTCCTCTGGATCATCCAGATGGTCATTGGCAAACTTCAGACGGGCCTGGACATGCGCTGGCTTGAGCAGGGGGACCTTGCGTGCGCTGCAGGATTTTAATCCATGACGGCGTAGTGTGTTACTAATGGTTTTCTTTGAGACTGTGGTCCCAGCTCTCTTCAGGTCATTGACCAGGTCCTGCCGTGTAGTTCTGGGCTGATCCCTCACATTCCTCATGATCATTGATGCCCCACGAGGTGAGATCTTGCATGGAGCCCCAGACCGAGGGTGATTGACCGTCATCTTGAACTTCTTCCATTTTCTAATAATTGTGCCAACAGTTGTTGCCTTCTCACCAAGCTGCTTGCCTATTGTCCTGTAGCCCATCCCAGCCTTGTACAGGTCTACAATTTATCCCTGATGTCCTTACACAGCTCTCTGGTCTTGGCCATTGTGGAGAGGTTGGAGTCTGTTTGATTGAGTGTGTGGACAGGTGTCTTTTATACAGGTAACGAGTTCAAACAGGTGCAGTTAATACAGGTAATGAGTGGAGAACAGGAGGGCTTCTTAAAGAAAAACGAACAGGTCTGTGAGAGCCGGAATTCTTACTGGTTGGTAGGTGATCAAATACTTATGTCATGCAATAAAATGCAAATTAATTACTTAAAAATCATACAATGTGATTTTCTGGATTTTTGTTTTAGATTCCGTCTCTCACAGTTGAAGTGTACCTATGATAAAAATGACAGACCTCTACATGCTTTGTAAGTAGGAAAACCTGCAAAATCGGCAGTGTATCAAATACTTGTTCTCCCCACTGTATGTCTAGTCTATGTCGAGCGTAAGTAGTTTGTGTGTGCACTTGCGTTTGTAGTGTCACGGTCGTTTGTTGTTTTGTTAGTTTGAATAAGTGTTTTGTGTTCCGTCTTCTATATAATAAAAAGAAGATGTATTCATATCATGCTGCGCCTTGGTCCTCTCACTCATATCAAGACGATCGTGACACAGAGCTGGTGTAACTGAGTCAGGTTTGTTGGCCTCCTTGCTCGCACACGCTTTTTCAGTTCTGCCCACAAATTTTCTATAGGATTGAGGTCAGGGCTTTGTGATGGCCACTCCAATACCTTGACTTTGTTGTCCTTAAGCCATTTTGCCAGATCTTTGGAAGTATGCTTGGGGTCATTGTCCATTTGGAAGACCCATTTGCGACCAAGCTTTAACTTCCTGACTGATGTCTTGAGATGTTGCTTAAATATATCAACATAATTTTCCTCCTCATGATGCCATCTATTTTGTTAAGTGCACCAGTTCCTCCTGCAGCAAAGCACCCCCACAACATGATGCTGCCACCCCCGTGCTTCACGGTTGAGATGGTGTTCTTCGGCTTGTAACCCCCTTTTTCTTCCAAACATAACGATGGTCCCATCTATCTCTGAACAGCATCCATGTTTGATTTCTATTAGCCATATATTTTTCAACTGTGCTGTAATGTTTCACAAATATCCTGATCCTTATTATCTTCATAATTTCTACAGATTGTAAATTACAGATAAAGTGTTTCGTTAAGACTATTCTTAAATTATTGATTGATTGGCTATTACATTGTAGAATAATAGTGAAGACATCAAAACTATGAAATAACATATGGAATCAAACGTGTTAAACATATCAAACATGTTAAACATATCAAAATATATTTGATAATTTGGATTATTCAAAGTAGTCACCCTTTGCCTTGATGACAGCTTTGCACACTCTTGGTATTCTCTCAACCAACTTCATGAGGAATGCTTTTCCAACAGTCTTGAAGGAGTTCCCACATATGTTGAGCACTTATTGGCTGCTATTCCTGCACTCCATGGTCCAAATCATCCCAAACCATCTCAATTGGGTTGAGGTCGGGTGATTGTGGAGGCCAGGTCATCTGATGCAGCACTCCATCACTCTCCTTGGTCAAATAAGCCTTAAACAGCCTGGAGGTGTGTTTTGGGTCATTGTCCTGTTGAAAAACAAATAATAGTCCCAAATGTTGTGGTAGCCATGCTGGTTAAGTGTGCCTTGAATTCTAAATGAATCACAGACAGTGTCACCAGCAAAGCACCCCCACACCATCAGACCTCCTCCTCCATGCTTCACGGTGGGAACCGTACGTCTCACAAAGACACGGCGGTTGGAAACAAAAATCTAAAATTTGGACCAAATTACAGATTTCCACTTGTCTAATGTGTTTCTTGGCCAAAGCAAGTCTCTTCTTCTTATTGGTGTCCTTTTGTAGTAGTTTATTTTCAGCAATTCGACCATGAAGGCCTGATTCATGGGCGGCAGCGAAGTCTAGTGGTTAGAGCATTGGACTAGTAACCGAAAGGTTGCAAGATCGAATCCCCGAGCTGACATGGTACAAATCTATCGTTCTGCACCTGAACAAGGCAGTTAACCCACTGTTCCTAGGCTGTCATTGAAAATAAGAACTTGTTCTTAGCTGACTTGCCTAGTAAAATTAAAATAAAAAATTCACCCAGTCTCCTCTGAACAGTTGAGCTGTCTGCTACTTGAACTCTGTGAAGCATTTATTTGGGCTGCTATCTGAGGTGCATTTGTGAACTTATCTATTAAACGTATCCTCTGCAGCAGATGTAACTCTGGGTCTTCCTTTCCTGTGATGGTCCTCATGAGAGCCAGATTCATCATAGCACTTTGGTTATTTGCGACTGCACTTGAAAAAAAAATGTTCCGTATAGACTGATCTTCATGTCTTGAAGTAATGATGGACTGTTGTTTCTCTTTGCTTATTTGAACTGAACTGGCAAGAACAGTTCAAATAAGCAAAGAGAAACAACAGTCCATCATTACTTCAAGACATGAAGGTCAGTCAATACGGAAAATTTATATTTCTATTTTTTTCAAGTGCAGTCGCAAATAACCATCAAGTGATATGATGAATCTGGCTCTCATGAGGGCCACCACAAGATCTTGCAATCTTGCAATATGGACTTGGTCTTTTACCAAATAGGGCTATCTTCTGTTTACCACCCCTATCTTGTCACAACACAACTGATTGGCTCAAATGCATTAAGGAAAGAAATTCCACAAATTAACTTTTAATAAGGCAGACCTGTTAATTGAAATCCATTCCAGGTGACTACCTCATGAAGCTGGTTGAGAGAATGCCAAGAGTGTGCCAAGCTGTCATCAAGGCAAAGGGTGGCTACTTTGAAGAATCTCAAATATAAAATATATTTTGATTTGTTTAACTACATGATTCCATGTGTTATTTCATAGTTTTGATGTCTACGATGTAGAAAATAGTCTTATTGCTTAGAGATAGAAGTTGTTTTGGAACCTGTTCGTCCGAGACTTGATGTTCCAGTACCGCCTGCCAGATGGTAGCGGAGAGAACAGTTTGTGTGTGTGTGTGTGTGCACGTGTGTGTGTGTGTGTGTGTGCACGTGCACCTGTCCATTCTATCTATTCACTTACTGTAGGCCTCTTTGAAATCTGAATGGGAATCCCAGTGAATCTGGTTGGACATGTTACAATACCAATGTGAAGTTTTTTTTAAAATTCAATTAAAATCATATTTTAGCCTAGATCCTGAACAGGCAAGTCTCTCTTCCACTAATCATTATATTTCACATGAGATGGCTCTGACTTTAATCAGGGAAATTTACATGTAAGTAACACAGTAGAGATGTCTGACCATGAAACTGTAATATGTAGAGCCTACTCCTTCCCCAAGGGTGTCAGAGTGAAATAGTTTTCATCAAACATGTAGGGGTCAGAGCTTCGCTGCTCTGGCACCCCAATGGTGGAACAAACTCCCTCACGACGCCAGGTCAGCGGAGTCAATCACCACCTTCCGGAGACACCTGAAACCCCACCTCTTTAAGGAATACCTAGGATAGGATAAAGTAATCCTTCTAACCCCCCCCCCCCTTAAAAGAGTTAGATGCACTATTGTAAAGTGGTTGTTCCACTGGATATCATAAGGTGAATGCACCAATTTGTAAGTCGCTCTGGATAAGAGCGTCTGCTAAATGACTTAAATGTAAATGTAAATCTCACCTCAATATGTTATGTGCTTCCAATTCACACCGGTTCATATTCAAAACCTCAACAAAATTAAATGCAAATGAGTAGGCTACACAAACAATGTATGTGTGTTTGTATCCCAGTACTGCATCAGCAGCAACTGAGCGAAGAATGGCCACCATACACACACACACACACACACACACACACACACACACACACACACACACAGAGTTTCTCTGGTTGGATAAATGGTACGAGAGACGCAGGGTCTCTAACCCAACCTACAGTAGATGGCCTCGGCCACCCTGAACCACTCAGCAACACCATTACCACCATACCATTAGTGCCTCCCTCCACCTCAGCCTGCTGAGTAATTACCATAATGAAACATTATAGCGCAGGATACCAGAGCAAAGCTGAGCGGCCCACATGATCCCACGTCACCCCCCAGCCACCTAAAGTCACCAAATAAACCAATACAAGGATCCATCTTGAGACGGGAAACAGGGATTGGAGTACACTGACACACACTCATGGATCTCCCTCCAGAGACCACAACATTCACTGATTGGATGGTGGTGGATATTGGAAAGATCCATGAGTTTTGATAAGCCAGGAAAACATGAAATAATAATACAATATAGAGATTGAGATCTTCTGATCAATTCTAAAATTTCTGCTTATCTAAAACCCCTGATTGCAAAATTGCAGTAAAAATACCACTAGCCTTTGTTCATCTTATATACCATACTGTACATTGCATCTGCATTATCTAGTTTCAGGGCCATGAAATCTGTTCAGTCATTGGTTGAAGTCAGTTTAAATCCTAATGACATCATTATCTAGGAGATTAGCAGTTTCCACCAACAGCCACCCCATGGTCCTGATTGCCTCAAATCTCAGGCTGTTTTGATAACTCCGTAATCGACGTCCTCAAGACAAACATTAAAAACCAATGGCAACAAACACTGGGAATAATGTGGCAAAAAGGGTCATTTAACATTTCGAAGTCGTGTTTACAGAAAATGTTGAGTTAAACATAGTGTTTACAATATACGGTGCATTCGGAAAGTATTCAGACCCCTTTATCCACAATTTGCTTGGTTACAGCCTTATTCTAAAATAGATGAGAAAAAAATGATATTTAATTCATCTACACACAATACCCCATAATGACAAAGTGAAAACAGGTTTTTAGAATATTTTGCACATTTATGAAAATTAAAAAACAGATACCGTCATGCATAACTATTCGGACCCTTTGCTATGAGACTCGAAATTGAGCTCAAGTGCATCCTGTTTCTAAGAACTGTCACACCCTGATCTGTTTCACCTGTCTTTGTGATTGTCTCCACCCCCCTCCAGGTGTCGCCCATATTCCCCATTATCCCCAGTGTATTTAAACCTGTCTTCTCTGTTTGTCTGTTGCCAGTTCGTTTTGTTTCGTCAAGCCTACCAGCGTTTTTCCCGTGCTCCTGTCTTTCTCTAGTTCCTGTTTTCTAGTTTTCCCGGGTTTTGACCATTCTGCCTGCCCTGAGACTGAGCCTGCCTGCCGTTCTGTACCTTGTCACACCACCCTGGATTACAGACCTCTGCCTGCCCTGACCCTGAGCCTGCCTCCCGTTCTGTACCTTTCGGACTCTGCTCTGGATTACTGACCTCTGCTTGCCCTTGACCTGTCGTTTGCCTGCCCCAGTTTTCGTAATACACTTTTGTCACTTCGAAACTGTCGAGAAGACAGAGTCTTCTCCTGAGCCTTGACAAAAAACAGTTTTTGCTTTGACATTATTGGGTATTGTGTGAAGATTGATGAGGGGAAAAAACGATTGAATCCATTTTAGAATAAGGCTGTGTTGCTCCTTCTTCACCACACTGTCTGTGTGGGTGGACCATTTCAGTTTGTCCGTGATGTGTACGCCGAGGAACTTAAAACTTTCCACCTTCTCCACTGCTGTCCCATCGATGTTGATAGGGGGGTGCTCCCTCTGCTGTTTCTTGAAGTCCACGATCATCTCCTTTGTTTTGTTGACGTTGAGTGAGAGGTTATTTTCCTGGCACCACATTCCCAGAGCCTTCACCTCCTCCCTGTAGGCTGTCGTCGTTGTTGGTAATCAAGCCTATTACTGTTGTGTTTTCTGCAAATGTGATGATTGAGTTGGAGGCGTGCTTGGCCACGCAGTCATGGGTGAACAGGGAGTACAGGAGGGGGCTGAGCACGCACCCTTGTGGGGCCCTAGTGCTGAGGATCAGCGGTGTGGAGTTGTTGCTTCCTACCTTCACCACCTGGGGGCGGCCCATCAGGAAGTCCAGGATCCAATTGCACAGGGCGGAGTTCAGACCCAGGGTCTTGAGTGATGATGAGCTTGGAGGGTACTATGGTGTTGAATGCTGAACTATAATCAATGAACAGCATTGTCCAGATGGGATAGGGCAGTGTGCAATGTGACGGCAATTGCATCGTCTATGGACCTATTGGGGTGGTAAGCAAATTGAAGTGGTTCTAGGGTGACAGGTAAGGTGGAGGTGATATTATCCTTGACTAGTCTCGCAAAGCACTTCTGGGAAGCAAGACATCGATGTCCGCGACATGGCTGATTTTCCTTTTGTAGTCTGTGATTGTCTGTAGACCCTGCCACATACATCTCGTGTCTGAGCTGTTGAATTGCGACTCCGCTTTGTCTCTATACTGACGTTTTGCCTGTTTGATTGCCTTGCGGAGGGAATGACTTCTCTGTTTGTATTCTGCCATATTCCCAGTCAGCTTGCCATGATTAAATGTGGTCGTTCGTGCTTTCAGTTTTGCACGAATGCTGCCATCTATCCACGGCTTATGGTTAGGGTAGGTTTTAATAGTCACAGTGGGTACAACATCTCCTATACACTTCCTGATAAACTCAGTCAGCGTCTCGGTGAATACGTCAATATTATTCTCAGAAGCTACCCGGGAACATATCCCAGTCCGCGTGATCAAAACAATCTTGAAGAATGGATTCCGATTGGTCAGACCAGCGTTGAATAGTCCTTAGCACAGGTACTTCCCATTTGAGTTTCTGCCTCTAGGAAGGGAGGAGCAAAATGGAGTCAGATTTGCCGAAAGGAGGGCGGGGGAGGTCCTTGTATAAATCCTGGAAGTTAGAGTAACAGTGGTCTAATGTTTTAACAGCGCAAGTACTACAGTCGATATGCTAATAGAATTTAGACAGCCTTTTCCTCAAATTTGCTTTGTTAAAATCCCCAGCTACAATAAATGCGTCCTCAGGATATATAGTTTCCAGTTTGCATAAAGTCCAGTGAAGTTCCTTGAGGGCCGTCGTGGTATCGGCTTGAGGGGAGATATACACGGCTGTGACTATAACCAGGAAGAACTATTCACAATAAGTGACGTTATTGTGAAGTGGAAATGTCTAGGAGCAACAATGGAACAGAGTGGTAGGCCACACAAGCTCACAGAATGGGACAGCCAAGTGCGGAAGCGTGTAACACGTAAAAATCGTCTGTCCCCGGTTGCAATACTCACTACCAAGTGCCAAACGGCCTCTGGATGCAACTTCAGCACAAGAACTGTTCGTCAGGAGCTTCATGAAATGGGTTTCCATGGCTGAGCAGTCGCACACAAGCCTAAGATCACCATCTGCAATGCCAAGCATTAGCTGGAGTGGTGTAAAGCTTGCTGCCATTGGACTTTGTCTGGAGTGATGTATCACAATTCACCATCTGGCTGTCCGGTGGACGAATCTAGGTTTGGCGGATGCCAGGAGAACGCTACCTGCCCCAATGCATAGTGCCAACTGTAAAGCTTGGTGGAGGAATAATGGCCTGTTTTTCATGGTTCGGGCTAGGCCTCAGTTCCAGAGAAATCGTAACACTATAGCATACAATGACATTCTAGACAATCTGTGATTCCAACGTTGTGGCAGTTTGGGGAAGGCCCTTTCCTATTTCAGCATGACAATGCCCTGTGCACAAAGCGAGGTCCATACTGAAATTGTTTGTCGAGATTGGTGTGGAAGAACTTGACTGACCTAAACAGACCCCTGACCTCAACCTCATCGAACACCTTTGGGATGAATTGGAACGCCGACTGCGAGCCAGGCTTAATCACCAAATATCAGCGCCCGACCTCACTAATGCTCTTGTGGCTGAATTGAAGCAACTCCCTGCAGCAATGTTCCAACATCTAGTGGAAAGCCTTCCCAGAAGAGTGGAGACTGTTTTAGCAGCAAAGGGGGGAATAACTCAATGTTAATGCCCATGATTTTGGAATGAGATGTTCAACGAGCAGGTGTCCACATTTTTGGTCATGTAGTGTATTTTCCTTCTCCTGGAAAACTTGTCACGGTTAATTAAACAGGGACCATAATCTATGCATTTTAAACTCAATAATCTAAATTCTGATTGAATAGCTATGCTTTAGATTCTGCATTTCTGCAACACATCTCCAACCATATGTGTGAAGCAACTTGATCATAGCCAGATAAAGACTTCTTGATTCCAGGCTAACTTGACTGTTCTTCTGCAGTAAAAAGGGAAAGCAGAGGACATAGGGTAAATCTATTTGAAATCAATCACTTTTTGACAGCATCCCTTTTGATTTAAACAAAACTTTCCATAGATTTTTGCCTATAGACTTTTGGACATGAATGCACAATTATAGATTTTTTTACGATAACGGTACATACACATGCATGACACAAACTTAGACTCGATTACAGAGTATGGGCCTACTGAGATTACTAGAGCGTAGGAGCGGCAGGGTTTGTGACATAAATATAATGACCACACTACTCTTTAATGAAAAGTCCATAGAGGCTATAGTTAGCTAACACTCTTTTGTACATCGCGCTGTAACATACAACTGATCTTATTTTTGCACCCAAAAAACGCAATACTTCCAGGTCAACTGCAATATGAATACCATTGTAAAGCACAATTTCTCTCCTTTCCAGCAAAATCAATGACGCGCCCTTCATGCTGCCCGTCTCTGCATGATTGACGAAGGCAATGAGCTCCGTGGGGTCTTTATAAAAATGACGGGTGGGGAAGCGAAAGCTACTGCGTGATAGGGAAAGGTGGGAGATAAGATGTGTGGGGAAACGTCTCTTTTCACCCGATCTGTCCAACTTATCACCTCTAAAATGTAAATAAAACACAATAAAGAGTCTATATAATGTGTCATTACATACCTATTTGAAGGTTTGTGTCAAATTTGAATTGGGTTTTTAGGGCGGCGCTAAAGTTATCTTCAGAAGTAAACAGCGGCTGTCGCGGCTTTGAGAGTCATGATGGCTTCAAAAATGTATGCATTCAGTTGTACAATTGACTAGGTATCCACCCCTGTCCCTGTCCTGTTTTTAAACTGCGAGAGAAGCGTTACACCTGGTGGAACGAGGCTGTACGACACAGAATGAGGTACATTATGCGTGCTGTACAGCGGGGCAAAAAAGTATTTAGTCAGCCACCAATTGTGCAAGTTCTCCCACTTAAAAAGATGAGGGAGGCCTGTAGTTTTCATCATAGGTACACTTCAACTATGACAGACAAAATGAGAAAAAAAATCCAGAAAATCACATTGTAGCATTTTTTTATGAATTTATTTGCAAATTATGGTGGAAAATAAGTATTTGGTCAATAACAAAACTTTATCTCAATACTTTGTTATATATCCTTTGTTGGCAATGACAGAGGTCAAACGTTTTCTGTAAGTCTTCACAAGGGTTTCACACACTGTTGCTGGTATTTTGGCCCATTCCTCCATGCAGATCTCCTCTAGAGCAGTGATGTTTTGGGGCTGTTGCTGGGCAACACAGACTTTCAACTCCCTCCAAAGATTTTCTATGGGGTTGAGATCTGGAGACTGGCTAGGCCACTCCAGGACCTTGAAATGCTTCTTACGAAGCCACTCCTTCGTTGCCCGGGCGGTGTGTTTGGGATCATTGTCATGCTGAAAGACCCAGCCACGTTTCATCTTCAATGCCCTTGCTGATGGAAGGAGGTTTTCACTCAAAATCTCACGATACATGGCCCCATTCATTCTGTCCTTTACACGGATCAGTCGTCCTGGTCCCTTTGCAGAAAAACAGCCCCAAAGCATGATGTTTCCACCCCCATGCTTCACAGTAGGTATGGTGTTCTTTGGATGCAACTCAGCATTCTTTGTACTCCAAACACAACGAGTTGAGTTTTTACCATAAAGTTCTATTTTGGTTTCATCTGACCATATGACATTCTCCCAATCTTCTTCTGGATCATCCAAATGCTCTCTAGCAAACTTCAGACGGGCCTGGACATGTACTGGCTTAAGCAGGGGGACACGTCTGGCACTGCAGGATTTGAGTCCCTGGCGGCGTAGTGTGTTACTGATGGTAGGCTTTGTTACTTTGGTCCCAGCTCTCTGCAGGTCATTCACTAGGTTCCCCCGTGTGGTTCTGGGATTTTTGCTCACCGTTCTTGTGATCATTTTGACCCCACGGGGTGAGATCTTGCGTGGAGCCCCAGATTGAGGGAGATTATCAGTGGTCTTGTATGTCTTCCATTTCCTAATAATTGCTTCCACAGTTGATTTCTTCAAACCAAGCTGCTTACCTATTGCAGATTCAGTCTTCCCAGCCTGGTGCAGGTCTACAATTTTGTTTCTGGTGTCCTTTGACAGCTCTTTGGTCTTGGCCATAGTGGAGTTTGGAGTGTGACTGTTTGAGGTTGTGGACAGGTGTATTTTATATTGATAACAAGTTCAAACAGGTGCCATTAATACAGGTAACGAGTGGAGGACAGAGGAGCCTCTTAAAGAAGAAGTTACAGGTCTGTGAGAGCCAGAAATCTTGCTTGTTTGTAGGTGACCAAATACTTATTTTCCACCATAATTTGCAAATAAATTCATAAAAAATCCTACAATGTGATTTTCTGGATTTTTTTTCTCATTTTGTCTGTCATAGTTGAAGTGTACCTATGATGAAAATTACAGGCCTCTCTCATCTTTTTAAGTGGGAGAACTTGCACAATTGGTGGCTGACTAAATACTTTTTTGCCCCACTGTACGTTACGTCATGACACATCACAATTTAACGTACAGCGTCAGAGGAGTCCGTTTTTTTTCAACTTTTCTCCAATACTATCGGTCCATTATCATGTCAATCAACGCTTGAATAGAAACGTAGTTCACACCCCAGATTATGATGCCAACACAGTCGCTACAGTCCCATTCGTTTTCATTGCAGCCTCGTTGGAATGGCGCGGTTGCGCAAATTTGTACTGAATGGGGTTTGTCAACAGTAGGTAGGTATTGGTCCATATTTGAAAACCTTCCCTTTAGCTCAACAAACAAGTTCTCCCACGATTAGCGAAATGACACAGTAGATAGGATTCTGGCATTGTTTCAACCCCAAGGCTGCTATGAAGGGCAGGGGAGGTTCACAATCATCCATGCACACTCAATCTCCATGAAACATTGATGAGAGCCATATCACTCATACCACAACAGCTCTAGTTGTACTGTAGTCTATGTGATCAACAGGCATCTCCCTCTCTCCCTCTCTCTACAGTAGGTCTGCTCATGTCAGCACCTTATGCAGCCTCTAAATCTGTGTTGTTACTGAGAATAAAGGTACTTGCTCATGGGGGAAGGATTAGGAGCAGAGGCACAGAGAAAATCCTCTTCTCCTCCCAGGGAGGAAGGGAGAGACAGAGAGAGAGAGAGACAGCAAGCAAGAAAGAGAGAGACAGTGAGAGAGATCCAGCTAGAGAGAGAGTAAGAGAGAGATGCAGCTAGAGCGAGAGAAAGAGAGAGACAGCGAGAGAGATGCAGCTAGAGAGAGAGAAAGAGAGAGACAGTGAGAGAGATGCAGCTAGAGAGAGAGTAAGAGAGAGACAGCGAGAGAGATGCAGCTAGAGCGAGAGTAAGAGAGAGACAGCGAGAGAGATGCAGCTAGAGAGAGTAAGAGAGAGACAGCGAGAGAGATGCAGCTAGAGAGAGAGTAAGAGAGAGACAGCGAGAGAGATGCAACTAGAGAGAGAGAAAGAGAGAGACAGCTAGAGAGAGAGTAAGAGAGAGACAGCGAGAGAGATGCAGCTAGAGAGAGAGTAAGAGAGAGACAGCGAGAGAGATGCAACTAGAGAGAGAGAAAGAGAGAGACAGCTAGAGAGAGAGTAAGAGAGAGACAGCGAGGGAGATGCAGCTAGAGAGAGAGTAAGAGAGACAGCTAGAGAGAGAGTAAGAGAGAGACAGCGAGAGAGTTGCAGCTAGAGAGAGAGTAAGAGAGAGACAGCGAGGGAGATGCAGCTAGAGAGAGAGTAAGAGAGAGACAGCTAGAGAGAGAGTAAGAGAGAGACAGCGAGAGAGTTGCAGCTAGAGAGAGAGTAAGAGAGAGACAGCGAGGGAGATGCAGCTAGAGAGAGAGTAAGAGAGAGACAGAGAAAACAAGAGAGAGCGCTGCTACACTACTGCTACAGTATAGTACAGGCCCTGCTTGGCTCCTCCAGAGATGGTTACATAACTTGGCAAAAACTAGTCCTTCCCTCCTCCACACAGACAGACAGACAGAAAGCGAGAGACAGAAAGCGAGACAGACAGACAGAGACCGACAGAGGGCGAGACCGACAGAGGGCGAGACCGACAGAGGGCGAGACCGACAAGACCGACAGAGGGCGAAACCGACAGAGACCGACAGAGGGCAAGACCGACAGAGGGCAAGACCGACAGAGGGCGAGACCGACAGAGGGCGAGACCGACAGAGGGCGAGACCGACAGAGGGCGAGACCGACAGAGGGCGAGACCGACAGAGACCGACAGAGGGCGAGACCGACAGAGAGCGACAGAGGGCGAGACCGACAGAGAGCGACAGAGGGCGAGACCGACAGAGACCGACAGAGGGCAAGACCGACAGAGGGCAAGACCGACAGAGGGCGAGACCGACAGAGGGCGAGACCGACAGAGGGCGAGACCGACAGAGGGCGAGACCGACAGAGACCGACAGAGGGCGAGACCGACAGAGAGCGACAGAGGGCGAGACCGACAGAGACCGACAGAGGGCGAGACCGACAGAGGGCGAGACCGACAGAGGGCGAGACCGACAGAGGGCGAGACCGACAGAGACCGACAGAGGGCAAGACCGACAGAGGGCGAGACCAACAGAGAGCGACAGAGAGCGAGACCGACAGAGACCGACAGAGGGCGAGACCGACAGAGGGCGAGACCGACAGAGGGCGAGACCGACAGAGGGCGAGACCGACAGAGGGCGAGACCGACAGAGGGCGAGACCGACAGAGGGCGAGACCGACAGAGGGCGAGACCGACAGAGACCGACAGAGGGCGAGACCGACAGAGACCGACTGAGGGCGAGACCGACAGAGACCGACTGAGGGCGAGACCGACAGAGACCGACAGAGACCGACAGAGACCGACAGAGACCGACAGAGACCGACAGAGACCGACAGAGACCGACAGAGAGCGAGACCGACAGAGAACGACAGAGGGCAAGACCGACAGAGGGCGAGACCAACTGTCAGGGGTGTGTACGAGAGGCGAAGTCAGGTGCAGGAGAGCAGAGTGTAATAAACAGGCAGACTTTAATTCCGTTCCAAAAATGACAGCACATAAGAACAATAACGTGCCAAAAACACGGAACATAGCAAAAGTATAGCGCCTGACAAAATACACATAACAATAAACAATTACACACAAAGACATGGTGGGGAGCAGAGGACTAAATACATGCAGTAATTATGGAATGAAAACCAGGTGTGTAATGGAACAAGACAAAACAAATGGATAAATGAGAAATGGAGCGGCGATGGCTAGAAAGCCGGTGACGTCGATCGCCGAACGCCGCCCGAACAAGGAGAGGAGCCGACTTCGGTGGAAGTCGTGACACCGACAGAAGGCGACAAAGACAGAAAGACAGAAAGAAAGAAAGACAGAAAGAAAGAAAGAAAGAAAGAAAGAAAGAAAGAAAGAAAGAAAGAAAGAAAGAAAGAAAGAAAGAAAGAAAGGTGGGCAAACGACCCTGTAGCACATGAATCACACAGTTAAAAATAACACCCCAAGCATTTTCATCGACAGTGGGGGCAACTGAGTCCTTTCTGAAATCAATGCTTATTACTCGCTTCGACTATTTTCTAACCCCGACTGCTGAACCAACGTTTAACCCCGATCATATGTTGTGAGGAGATCGACACCTTTGTACGTTTACTGGTGCCGGTACTGTATGAACGTCAAGAACAGTTAGAGAAAGTGTGTGAGTGTCGTATACGGTTCTTTAGTGATTCAAACAACAAAATGCACTTCTACACAAGAGCCTTGTGAATTAACACTGTTGCTGCTTCTCTTGAAGGGAAACAACATGCTTAAAGGAGACTGAACAAAACATCCCTCTTTCTTCATTCAAACAAATCTTCTTCTTTTTTTTTACTGGAAACCATCCCCCAACTACAAACACATTAAGCACAAATAAATCAGGAGACAGTCCTTTTATAGCAGTCAGTTTGTGTTCACATCAGCGCCGAGAGGTGCAGTAACTGTTATGCAAGCAGAGGGAGGAGATAGATATAGACCCTGATCCCAAAACTTTTGAAATTAGACAAGCTTTGCGGCAGATTCTGCGTTCACCTTTGATTTCCTCTCCCACTCACTCCTACTGGTGCTGCTCGCATTCAACAGACACTGGTTCATGTCATTGTGATGCTATATTCTCTCTCCACCAGCTCCAGTCTATCTAGCAGCCCCCATCGGAAGGCAGACCTAATAGGGAGATAGGCTATAGCCTATCACCGCCCACTGTGAACATTCTCCAAAACCTCTCACAACGTTTCTAGCCTAAATGATAGAATGATAGGAAGAGCCTATAATATGCCCTCATTCATTCCTCTGGAGTGGTTGTGAGTGTGTGAGAGTGTGTAAGTGGGTGTGTGTGTGTGTGTGTTCCATTCCACATGACGCAAGGTAAAATGATCTGCCGATCTTCTTCCATCTGTCTCTGCGAAGCACTTCAAATGGTAACCAGATATGACACAGCAAGCCAGCCCCCTGAAGAGTAATATTCTAATGGCTTTTCAAATCAGCCCCAGTACAGTCCCAATTCCAACCAAGCCATTATCCGACTTCTCTATGGCTTTCAGTATCATACAGTGCCTGGAAAAATACAACTTTTCATCATATTCAGCATACATCCATCATTTTTAAAGGGGAACTGCACCAGCTGATTTGGCCTCGTTTTTTGGTTTGCTCCTCAAGAGATAAAGGCGGCCTTGACAGAAGCCAAAAGTGAGTTGGCTTGGGGGTGTGGTTTGATGTGGGTGTCTCTTAGGTGTATCCTTGCCACCACCAAGACACACTCATCTGTCAGAACCTTGCCCACAGCTATTTCCCCCCACTCAATCATAACAAACACACCTTCTGCAGGTTTGGTTCAATAAGTACAGGCAGATGTATAGTAAGATGTTGGAGGACACAACACAACAAACAAAATATGAAACAAAACAGCAATGAAATGACAGCAAATTACATTTAGTCAATAGCCTACAGAGTAATATGAAAATACTGCAATTGCTGAATTTAATTTGTCTTCTGATAACTTTCAAATGTAGTAACATGTCTGTGTAGAATAAATCATCCTTTACGTACAGTGCATTCGTAAAGTATTCAGACCCCTTGACTTTTTCCAAATTTTGTTACGTTACAGCCTTAATCCAAAAATATATATATCAGCAATCGACACACAATACCCCATAATGACAAAGTGAAAACAGGTTTTTCGAAAGTTTTGAAAATGTATAAAAAGTCTAAAAGATATTCAGACCCTATGCAATGGGACTCGAAATTGAGCTTAGGTGCATCCTGTTTCCATTGTTTCTTCAACCTGATTGGAGTCCACCTGTGGTTAATTCAATTGAATGGACATGATTTGGAAAAGCACACACCTTTCTATTTAAGGTCCCACAGTTAACAGTGCATGTCAAAGAAAAAATCAAGCCATGAGTTCAAAGGAATTGTCCATAAAGCACCGAGACAAGATTGTGTCAAGGCACAGATGTTGGGAAGGGTACAATAATTTTTTTTGCAGCATTGAAGGTCCCCAAGATGGCCTTCCATCATTCTTAAATGGAAGAAGTTTGGAACCAGCAACTCTTCCTAGAGATGGCCGCCCGGCCAAACTAAGCAATCAGGGGAGAAGGGCCTTGGTCAGAGAGGTGACCAATAACCTGATTGTCACTCTGAAGGTCCAGAGTTCCTCTGTGGAGATGAGAGAACCTTCCAGATAGACAACCCTCTTTGCAGCACTCTACCAATCAGGCCTTTATGGTAGAGTGGCCAAATGGAAGCCACTCCTCAGTAAAAGGCACATCACTGCCCACTTGTAGTTTGCCAAAAGACACCTAAAGATTCTCAGACCATGAGAAACAAGATTCTCTGGTCTGATGAAACCAAGATGGAACACTTTGGCCTGAATCCCAAGTGTCACGTCTGGAGGAAACCTGGCACCATCCCTACGGTGAAGCATGTTGGTGGCAGCATCATGCTGTGGAGATGTTTTTCAGCGGCAGGGACTGGGAGACTAGTCAGGATCGAGGGAAGGATGAAAGGAGCAAAGTACAGAGAGATCCTTGATGAAAACCTGCTCCAGAGTGCTCAGGACCTCAGACTGGGGCAACGGTTCAGCTTCCAACAGGACAACAACCCTAAGCACACAGCCAAGACAACACAGGAGTGACTTCGGGACAAGTCTCTGAATGTCCTTGAGTGGCCCAGCCAGAGCCTGGACTTGAACCCCATCTAACATCTCTGGAGAGACCTGAAAATAGCTGTGCAGCAACGCTCCCCATCCAACCTGACAGAGCTTGAGAGGATTTGCAGAGAAGAATGGGAAAAACTCCCCAAATACAGGTGCGCAAGCTTGTAGCATAATACCTAAGAAGACTCAATGCTGTAATCGCTGCCAAAGGCGCTTCAACAAAATACTAAGTAAAGTGTCCGAATACTTAAGTAAATGGAATATTTAAGTGTTTTATTTTATATACATTTGCAAAAATTTGTCATTATGGGGTATTGTGTGTAGATTTTAGAGGGGGGAAAAACAATTTAATCAATTTTAGAATAAGGCTCTAACATAACAAAATGTGAAAAAAGTCAAGGGGTCTGAATACTTTCCGAATGCACTGTAAACCAAAGAAGCAGTGTTCTGCTACTATAACAACATGTATTTTTCATCTTTCATTGTCATTGCCAGCCGATACAGATTCTGTGCCTATCGGCATTTTGTCTGGTGGTACCTCTGGGGCTACCTTGGCAAACATGTCAGTGATCATACCTTTCTGTGTGTTGTCCCGTATGCAACGAGTTCCCTTATCCTGGTACAGAATATACAGTGTTTTTCCCTCCTCATATTGACTAATACCATACAATTGAATAATAAAAAAGACAATACAATTAAAAGTTGTGTCTAGTCAAATTTTAATGCCGAGTGCCAGGTCTCTCTCCATTCAGTATCAAGCCCGTCTTTCAGTCTGGACTTCATCACATCATCTTGCAAGTCTCCATGTTCTGGCTCCATACATGTTTATGTGAACACATACACACATAGTCACTGTTCTATTACCAATGGCAGTTAGGATATGTCATATCGGACACATCAACAGTTACTATGTTCAAGTTTGAACAGGTCTGATAAAACCTAACCAATTATGGTCTCCCCGTTACATGACTGAGGCTGCCATCTGGCAAAAGCATCTCCAGTCCATCTAAAGAAATAGGCAGAGTTGAGGCAGAGTTCATCAGTGATACATGGAATGAAAAGGGTGTTGCTATTACTGGACCTTTGTGCTGTACTATATTATTAATAATCACCTCATTGTGGATGTGTTGAGTGCCAGTTCTCTCTCATCTCATGCATCTGTGAACACAAACACACAGTCACTGTTCTATTACCAATGGCAGTTAGGGATTGGTGATATCTGACACACTAACATATACTATGTTGAACAGGTCAGACTAAACCTACCTAATTCTGTTCATCAACGACGGTTGGTGAGCAGGCAAGAGGTAAGGCTGGAGGTGCGGTCTTTTCCAGAGCCCCATTGATGGGCATAGCACCGTAGATCAGCTCCTAGCCCCTCATCAAAGATACTGGTCGGTAACACACAAACACACACACAGAGCACTGATTACATTATCAAAGGTGGTTATGATTATCCTGGTGGAACCAACCTGATTGCTGCATTCACCTTTCTATTTCACTTCAGATATCATACAATGTGACGTAAAATACAATGGTGAACACAGCGATCAGGCTGGTTCCACGAGGATAGGTTATGCCCTTGACATTATATGCCTCTAAGAAGTGGAAAATAAGCAACAAATAATGTCAGTTTACATCAATTCTGTTTCAGAATTGGGTTATCAAATGTTTCAAAGTAATGAAGTGGGTTACCTTCTGTGTTTGTACAAATGATGAGCTGTGACTGATCAAAATGAGTTTTCTCATGGCTCGCTCGTCCCTCTGTAGAAATATGTTTGGAACATAAAAACGCAATAAAATCACAGTATCAAATCGCAATACATATAGAATTGCAATACATATCGTTTTGGCACCTAAATATTGTGAAAATATCGTATCGTGAGGTCCCTGGCAATTCCCAGCCCTATAAATTACACAAACTTAGAGTGGCATGGAAATACAATGACATTGCTCGAGTAGGCAAATAATTAGTAGGAAACAACTTTTCCATATTATGATGTCATCAAATTTACTTTAGAGAGATTGCATTGTTTCCATTACTGTTATTAGCAAAGTTTGTCAAAAATAGCTAGCAATGCTAATGTTAGCTAGCTAAAATACGGTGGTCCCCTCAATCTGAGTTAGCTGGCTAAAGTTATACTGCATCTAAAGTCAATCTGGCGACATCAGAATCATGACAAAAAGGTTTTCCTACTAGTTATTTGCCTTCTTTTGAAATGGTATTGTGTTTCCAAGCCAAATCTGAGTTGTATTAAGGTAGGCTAAAGTTAGCCAGCTAGCTAGCTAGGTTCCAAACTCTGTTTTAGACAAGACTGACTTTATGACAACAATTGTCCTTTTCAATCAGTTTTTACACTATAAACAAATGTTTCTGACTCATATCAATGCCACATAGGCTGTTTTCAGGGGATGAATTGGTTTTTAGGGGCAGTGGCTCTGTAAAGTACAAAAGGCCAGTTATTAGGACTGTGACGATACTAGTATCACAATATTTTTCCCAAAAACTGCTGTATGCAAAATATTGTGTGATATAGCTTGGAAAATAAACAAATGTGACTGGATGACAGCATAATGATGTTAATTTCCAACATTAGGGCTGTTTTCCTAAAGAAGTTAAATCCGCTTGTTTTCTCTCCTTGCCACAATACTAACGAGTATCGTGATACTGGTATCGTCCCAGCCCTTCCAGTTATATCAGTGGATTTGAGGTCACATTCTGATAGAGAAAGGGAGAGAGAAGAAAAGCATAGGTGTCTCTAGTTTGGAGAGCTCGCCAACTTGCCTCACCCTGACTCACAACTGAGAATATATTGACACATCTACATGGAAACGGCTCATAAGATGATCGAGGCTTGAATGTTGGAGTGGCTTGGACCAAGGCATACTTATTGTGTTCAATCAGTGAAATCAGTTTCACTTTCTTTCATGTCATCACATTTCAATGGGGGACCATTTTTCTATTCAAAATATTCTTGTGGCAACCACTTATTGGTATTGAACCATGATAAGAGGTCAGATTACCATAACTATTTCCTCCCAAGGACCAAGGGGGAATTTCCATTTCCTCGCTTCCTCACATCCTCTATACCTAATCCTCTCTACGCCTCTTTTTCAAAACATCAGAGAGAAGTGAGGAGAGGATTTTGAGGAGACAACTAATTTCCTTCTGGCATTTTGGAAAGGAGGCAGGGAGAGGATAGAACAAGGAAAGACTTTGAGATTCACCCAAAAAGTGCTCACTCTTATGGCTGTGCCATTACTGTCTTTTCTCTATTCAACTGTAGTATACATATAAAATCGTTCTCTGGGAATTTAAATTGGGTTCAAGGGGAGATATGAGAATACTGTGATTGAGGTTCAGAATGTCAGTTGTCACTTGGCTCATCGGGACACAAAACCTACAGAAAAGATAGCAGGCTCAAGAAGAAGATCACGAACTAGGAATGAAAAATTCAACAAGCAATTCTGACAGCAAATCACCTTGACACAGGTGAAAGACAGGGGAATTGTGGGGATAGCACTGCCACCATATGTCCTATTCTATATTCTTAAAACTCTCCATGCCTCGGTGAAACAAACTGAAAAACACTTTTTTCTTAACTTCTTCGGGATCGCTGTGCGTCCACGGTACAGTTGAGCTAACGTAGGCTAATGCGATTAGCATGAGCTTGTAAGTAACAAGAACATTTCGCAGGACATAGACATATCTGATATTGGCAGAAAGCTTAGATTCTTGTTAATCTAACTGCACTGTCCAATTTACCGTAGCTATTACAGTGAAAGAATAGCATGCTATTGTTTGAGGAGTGTACACATTTGGGCAGTCTTGGTCCAAAATTTTGAACAGAAATGCAATGGTTCATTGGATCAATATAAAACATTGCACATACACTGCTGCCATCTAGTTGCCAAAATCTAAATTGCACCTGGGCTGGAATAATACATTATGGCCTTTCTCTTGCATTTCAAAGATGATGGTACAAAAAAATACAAAATAACATTTTTTTTTCTTCTTTGTATTATCTTTTACCAGATCTATTGTGTTATATTCTCCTACAATCCTTTCACATTTCCACAAACTTCAAAGTGTTTCCTTTCAAATGGTACCAATAATATGCATATCCTTGCTTCAGGGCCTGGGGCAGTTAGATTTGTGTATGTAATTTTAGGCGAAAAAAAAAGGGCAGATCCTTAAAAGGATTTATACAACCTCGGATTAAGCACCCCAATATCCCGTATAACACCCAAACACTTTTGCAACACTCTCAAGCTATAATCATTTCACAGTGACTACAGATCGAAAGTACCTATTAGCTAAATCTTGTGCGACGCATCATTTCTCAGTGCTTTGAGACTTAATTTGTATTGTGCATTGTCCCTACCAAATAAATGTAATAAATAAAATGTTTTAAAGTGGTATAACACCTTAGCGAGGAATACCTGTGTAGTGTGTAGCCTGACAGCTCTAAGATAATCATGCTGAAGAAAGCCATCCCATTAAAGGTTAAACAATGATCATACGTTATTGTGAAGAATAAGCTAATGAGGATGGGAGAAAGCCTTACGGAGACCCTTATTGTGAAGTAATATAATCACAGGTTACATGTATTAATCCCACATTACGCCATGTCTTTCAAACCCATAGATGGACTAAGAACAGGGCCATGCACCTGCATTTCGTTTCTATGGAAACTCCTGATCTCCTAGCAACCATGCATTGAGTGTTTGAAAGCATGATTAATATCGCCAAATTATTTTTATGCCTGCTTAATTATTATTATTATTTTTTAAATAGCCAAGGTAGAAAAAAGCATGAAATTTGCCTTCGAGTTCTACTTTGTTTGCGGTAAAGCAAAATATTAGACCATGGCTGTAACTGTGTAACACTGCTCTGTGACTGCATGATGGCCTTCTGGTCACCTGGTTATATGCTACCAGAATAATTTCTTTACAGCTTTATTGATAACATTATACTGTATCACTTCTATTGTTATTTTTTATATAAATTGAAATACCCCATTTTTGGCTCCTGAGTGGCACAGCGGTCTAATGCATTGCATTGCAGTGTTGCGGCATCACTACAGCCTGGGGTTCGATCCCAGGCGGTATCATTACCGGCCGTGACCGGGAGTCCCATAGGGCGGCGTACAATTGGCCCAGTATCATCCGGGTTAGGGGAGGGTTTGGCCGGGGGGGCTTTACTTGGCTCGTCGCGCTCTAGCTACTTGTGGCGGTCCGGGCGCCGGCAGGCTGACTCTGGTCATCAGTTGAACAGTGTTTCCTCTGACACATTGGTGCGGCTGGCTTCCGGGTTAAGCGAGCGGGTGTTAAGAAGCACGCTTTGGTGGGTCATGTTTCGGAAGACGCATGACTCGATCTTCACCTCTCCTAAGCCCGTTGGGGAGTTGCAGCGATGAGACAAGATTGTAATCACGAAATTGGGGAGAAAAGGGGGTAAAAATTACAAAAATAAAATACAAATAAATACACTGCTCAAAAAAATAAAGGGAACACTTAAACAACACAATGTAACTCCAAGTCAATCACACTTCTGTGAAATCAAACTGTCCACTTAGGAAGCAACACTGATTGACAATAAATTTCACATGCTGTTGTGCAAATGGAATAGACAAAAGGTGGAAATTATAGGCAATTAGCAAGACACCCCCAATAAAGGAGTGATTCTGCAGGTGGTGACCACAGACCACTTCTCAGTTCCTATGCTTCCTGGCTGATGTTTTGGTCACTTTTGAATGCTGGCGGTGCTCTCACTCTAGTGGTAGCATGAGACGGAGTCTACAACCCACACAAGTGGCTCAGGTAGTGCAGCTCATCCAGGATGGCACATCAATGCGAGCTGTGGCAAGAAGGTTTGCTGTGTCTGTCAGCGTAGTGTCCAGAGCATGGAGGCGCTACCAGGAGACAGGCCAGTACATCAGGAGACGTGGAGGAGGCCGTAGTAGGGCAACAACCCAGCAGCAGGACCGCTACCTCCGCCTTTGAGCAGGAGGAGCACTGCCAGAGCCCTGCAAAATGACCTCCAGCAGGCCACAAATGTGCATGTGTCTGCTCAAACGGTCAGAAACAGACTCCATGAGGGTGGTATGAGGGCCCGACGTCCACAGGTGGGGGTTGTGCTTACAGCCCAACACCGTGCAGGACGTTTGGCATTTGCCAGAGAACACCAAGATTGGCAAATTCGCCACTGGCGCCCCGTGCTCTTCACAGATGAAAGCAGGTTCACACTGAGCACATGAGCACATGTGACAGACGTGACAGAGTCTGGATACGCCGTGGAGAACGTTCTGCTGCCTGCAACATCCTCCAGCATGACCGGTTTGGCGGTGGGTCAGTCATGGTGTGGGGTGGCATTTCTTTGTGGGGCCGCACAGCCCTCCATGTGCTCGCCAGAGGTAGCCTGACTGCCATTAGGTACCGAGATGAGATCCTCAGACCCCTTGTGAGACCATATGCTGACACATGCACATTTGTGGCCTGCTGGAGGTCATTTTGCAGGGCTCTGGCAGTGCTCCTCCTGCTCAAAGGCGGAGGTAGCGGTCCTGCTGCTGGGTTGTTGCCCTACTACGGCCTCCTCCACGTCTCCTGATGTACTGGCCTGTCTCCTGGTAGCGCCTCCATGCTCTGGACACTACGCTGACAGACACAGCAAACCTTCTTGCCACAGCTCGCATTGATGTGCCATCCTGGATGAGCTGCACTACCTGAGCCACTTGTGTGGGTTGTAGACTCCGTCTCATGCTACCACTAGAGTGAGAGCACCGCCAGCATTCAAAAGTGACCAAAACATCAGCCAGGAAGCATAGGAACTGAGAAGTGGTCTGTGGTCACCACCTGCAGAATCACTCCTTTATTGGGGGTGTCTTGCTAATTGCCTATAATTTCCACCTTTTGTCTATTCCATTTGCACAACAGCATGTGAAATTTATTGTCAATCAGTGTTGCTTCCTAAGTGGACAGTTTGATTTCACAGAAGTGTGATTGACTTGGAGTTACATTGTGCTGTTTAAGTGTTCCCTTTATTTTTTTGAGCAGTGTATATCCAATTTTGACTACGACCTACACATCTCTAAAGAGACCAATTAATTGCATTTTACATTCAAACCTGAACATATATTGGTGCCTGTCCTATTTCCTGTATGGAATCAAAAGCAGACAGGTAAATTATGTCAAGTTGAAGCCAAATTGTGCAGAGCTCCAGATGTATTTACACAACCACTCTCGCGTGTAAAAGTTAATAGCACCTTTTTCATGGAGAACGTTCATTCCTCAAGCTGTTTGCAGATAAGCAATCTATCTTCAGTCAGTTCTGAGAACCTAGGGGGTATTATTTCCAATGGCGGGAGACTTGCAACTCCGCTGGATACGCCGGTACGGCAGTACAGGCAATTTGCCACTTTAGATTCATATCTGCTTTCCTTTTATGCCTTGTCTTCAATGTGTTCAGCTGCCTTGAGAGAGGAATTGATATGATTTTATTTTGTTTGTCTCCCATATGTCCAGGGGTGACATGAGAAGTACCTGACGTTTTAATGGCCTATTTGTTTCATTCAGTTTAGCAGGAGGCTCACAGAGGCAATCATGAATTCTGGGTGCTTTGAGGACACTGGTGAAAGTTTTTTTTTTCTTTCTAACTAGGCAAGTAACAAATTCTTATTTTCAGGAACTTAAAGCTTGGTCAAAAATGGGTCTTCCAAATGGACAATGACCCCAAGCATACTTCCAAAGTTGTGGCAAAATGGCTTAAGGACAACAAAGTCAAGGTATTGGAGTGGCTATCACAAAGCCCTGACCTCAATCTTATGGAAAATTGTCGGCAGAATTGGAAAAGCATGTGTGCGAGCCAGGAGGCCTACAAAGCGCCAGCTCTGTCAGGAGGAATGGGCCAAAATTCACCCAACTTATTGTGGGAAGCTTGTGGAAGGCTACCCGAAACCTTTGACCCAAGTTAAATCATTTAAAGGCGATGCTGCCAAATACTAGTGGAATGTATGTAAACTTCTAACGCACTGGGAATGTGATGAAAGAAATAAAAGCTGAAATAAATCATTCTCTCTACTATTATTCTGACATTTCACATTCTTACAATAAAGTGGTGATCCTAACTGACCTAAGACAGGGAATTATTACTAGGATTAAATGTCAGGACTTGTGAAAAACAGATTTTAAATGTATTTGGCTAAGGTGTATGTAAACTTTCGACTTCAACTGCACATACATACATACATACATACATACATACATACATACATACAGTACTAGTCAAACATTTGTGTAAGGACTATTTGACCAAGGAGAGTGATTGAGTCCTGCATCAGATGACCTGACCTACACATTCACCCGACCTCAATCCAATTGAGAGGGTTTGGGATAAATTGGACCGCAGAGCGAAGGAAAAGCAACCAACAAGTGCTCAGCATATTTGGGAACTCCTTCAAGCTGGTTGAGAGAATGAGTGTGCAAAGCTGTCATCAAGGCAAAGGGTGGCTACTTTGAAGAATCTCAAATATAAAATATATTTTGATTTGTTTAATGCTTTTTTGTTTACTACATGATTCCATATGTGTTATTTCATAGTTTTGATGTTTTCACTATTATTCTACAATGTAGAAAATAGTACAAATAAAGAAAAACCCTTGAATGAGTAGGTGTGTCCAAACTTTTGACTGGTACTGTAATATATAGATATATACAGTATATGCTACTGTAGGCTACTAAATAAACTTTCCTGTGGAACTGACTCACCCAATGATGAAGATGAAACTACTCACCGGTGATGGCCGATAGCCTATCTCAAGGAAAGCTACTTAGAAAGCAAATGCTGCTAAAAATTGAGGACTAATATCTCTGTAGAAGCAAAAATTAGTTCTCAACCCCCAATTTGAGCGAACAGCATAGTTTTTCTAAGCTGAACGTTTTTTCCAGCAAATGTATTTAGAAATTTGCGAAAGGCAAACTGACAGCCGCAACCAGCCATAGCAGTTAATCCATAGATGGCAGTTCCCAATCAAGTCGGAACTGGCATCCGTTGCTAGTGTACCCATGAGTTTAATTGACAAATTGCCAGGGTCAGTGGTTCCAAAACCTTTTGGATTATATGTGTGTGACCACAAAGCAGCAAGCTTTTCTATATTAGGCACTCGTACTGCCCAAATTGTGGCCTTCCTGACTGTATGTGCTTGTGATAAATCCACAGCTATTTTTTAGAAGCTATTGATTGCCTGTGGCTAAATGATGCTCTCTGGTATAGTATTTTGGCAAAATACTTTTTTTTATATCATTTTGTAAAAATGATTTAGATTCATCAGAGGGTGCTGCAGCGCCTTCAGCACCCCCACTTCCCACGGCCATGCTCTCCAGGAAAGGATTTCACACAAGTGTGAGCAAGTCACCGTATGAGATGAAATGTTGTATTTATATAATCTCATACTCTCTAAATATAGCCGAGCATACAAAATGTTCTCAATGCACTTGTTAGGCTAAATCTTACTAGCCCTATCGGTCTGGATTTCAACTTTCAGTAAAGCTTCTTGGGTCATACATTTTGCATGTACAAATACTGTTAACAGACTTCTCTCAATCATCTCTTCAACTTGCAGTCAGTTGCTCTTCAATACAACATATTTCTAGGGTACCCTCCCAATAGAAAACTACATTCTCTATGGTATCACCCCTGTCAAGTGAAACTAGTGCTTTGTGTAGTGTCAGTCACGTTACTGTAGACTGAGACCACTCGGACTGTCCATCAGGAACCCAGTGGAGGAGAATGACTATCTACAGCCACAGTCACACAGGGATTGTGATTCATTAGAGATTGTACGGAGTTACCTTCAGAGAACACACACACACACGCCTACAAAACACACGCACACACAATCATGCACAAAAGCAGGCACTTACACGCGCACACACACGAGCACACACGCACGCACACACATGACAGCCCATTCCCTGGAGGAAAAGAAAACGATTTGAAAGCCATAAAGACAATCGTAGCTCTCGCTGCTCTATGTTCAGCAGCAATATACTGTTCACAATCATATACAGTGCCTTCAAAAGTATTCACACCCTTTGACTTTTTCCACATTTTGTTGCGTTACAGAGTGGGATTAAAATGGATTTAATTGTCATTTCATTCAACGGTCTACACCGAACACTCTAATGTCAAGTGGAAGAAAAATGCTAAAATGTGTAAAAAAATAAAACATGAAAAATAAAACTTGAGTAGATAACTATTCAACTCCCTGAGTCAATACTGTACATGTTAGATCAGCGATTACAGCTGTGAATCTTTCTGGGTAAGGCTCTAAGCGCTTTCCACACCTGGATGTGTAACATTGCCCATTATTATTTACAAAATCCTTCAAGCTCTGTCAAATTGATTGTTGATCATTGCTAGACAACCATTTTCAAGTCTTGCCATATATTTTCAAGCTGATTGTAACGAGTGCGCTGAGAGTCGGGAAGCAAGTTCAGGGAGTGAGTGTTTTAATAAAATAAACGGAGCATAAGACATGACACACAGACATGAAATTGAAACAGAAACAATAACGCCTGGGGAAGGAACCAAAGGAAGTGACATATATAGGGAAGGTAATCAGGGAGGTGATGGAGTCTAGGTGAGTCTGATGATGCGCAGGTGCGCGTAATGATGGTGACAGGTGTGCTCCATAACGAGCAGCCTGGTGACCTAGAGGCCGGAGAGGGAGCACACCTGACACTGATTTAAGTCTAAACAGTACCTCTGCCACTCAGGAACATTCACTGTCTTCTTGGTAAGCAACTCCAGTGTAGATATGGCCTTTTAGGTTATTGGCCTGCTGAAAGGTGAATTCATCTCCCAGTGTCTGGTGGAAAGCATACCGAACCAGGTTTTCCTCTGGGATTTTGCCTGTTCTTAGCTCTATTCAATTCCCTTTTATCCTGAAAAACTCCCCACTCCTTAACAATTACAAGCATACCCATAACATGATGCAGCCACCACTATGCTTGAAAATATGGAGAGTGGTACTCAGTAATGTTTTGGGCAAATCCAATACAACATAACACTTTGTATTCAGGACAAATCGTAAATTGCTTTGCCAATTATTTTGCAGTATTAATTGAATGCCTTGTTGCAAACAGGATGCATGTTTTGGAATATTTTTATTATGTACAGGCTTCATTATTTTCACTCTGTCAGTTAGATTAATATTGTGGTGTAACTACAATGTTGTTGATCCATCCATTTCTCCTTTCACAGCTATTAAACTATTGTCAAGTCCCCATTGGCCTGAGTGGTTTCCTTCCTCTCTGGCAACTGAGTTACGAAGGATGCCTGTATCTTTGTAATGACTGGGTGTATTGATACACCATCCAAAGTGAAATTAATAGCTTCACCATGTTCAAAGGGATATTCAATGTCTGCTTTCATTATTTTTACCTATCTACCAATAGGTGCCCTTCTTTGAAAACCTCCCTGTTCTTTGTGGTTGAATCTGTGTTTGAAATGTGTTGCTCGAATGAGGGACATTACAATTATCTGTATGTGTGGGGTACAGAGATAGTCATAATAATAATGTTAAACATTATTATTGCACACAGAGTGAGTCCATGCAACGTATTAATGTGACTTCTTAAGCCATTTTTACTCCTGAAATGATTTAGGCTTGCCATAACAAAGGGGTTGAATACTTTTTGACATTTGACATTTTCATTTGTTATTAATTTTACATTATTTGACATTATGGGGTATTGTGTGTAGGCCAGTGACAAGAAAATCTCAATTGAATCCATTTTAAATGCAGGCTGTAACACAACAAAATGTGGAAAGTGTCAAGGGGTGTGAATACTGTACATCAAATTAATGCATAATAAACATCCAGCTGAAAGTAGGCAATCTATTCCTGTGTAAAAGTTGGTAATGTGATTCCAGAAAATGCAAACCAAATTATTTATCATCCTCACGATGACTCCAAAATATGTTTATTTATGTCCCCTCATTTAGTACTGAACAACTGCTGTGTAGGGCATTTAATGCGCACACACAGGAAGAGGTTAACTCCTCTGGCCATCCTCCCTTTCCGCCACGTGCATACCCTGTCCATGGAAGACACTATTTATTGATCTCCAGTGCCATCTTGGAGTGAGGCCGTGGGTAAGTATGCATTGGCTTTATCTGACAGAGCATAAAGTCAGTGGTGCATTGATCGCATTACATGAGAGAGAAATAGGATGAGAGCCAGCTAGCTCACTGACTTCAAGCAGCAGGATCATTGGTGTAGGAAAAGCATATACAGTGGGGAGAACAAGTATTTGATACACTGCCGATTTTGCAGGTTTTCCTACTTACAAAGCATGTAGAGGTCTGTAATTTTTATCATAGGTACACTTCAACTGTGAGAGACGGAATCTAAAACAAAAATCCAGAAAATCACATTGTATGATTTTTAAGTAATTAATTAGCATTTTATTGCATGACATAAGTATTTGATACATCAGAAAAGCAGAACTTAATATTTGGTACAGAAACCTTTGTTTGCAATTACAGAGATCAGACGTTTCCTGTAGTTCTTGACCAGGTTTGCACACACTGCAGCAGGGATTTTGGCCCACTCCTCCATACAGACCTTCTCCAGATCCTTCAGGTTTCGGGGCTGTCGCTGGGCAATACGGACTTTCAGCTCCCTCCAAAGATTTTCTATTGGGTTCAGGTCTGGAGACTGGCTAGGCCACTCCAGGACCTTGAGATGCTTCTTACGGAGCCACTCCTTAGTTGCCCTGGCTGTGTGTTTTGGGTCGTTGTCATTCTGGAAGACCCAGCCACGACCCATCTTCAATGCTCTTACTGAGGGAAGGAGGTTGTTGGCCAAGATCTCGCGATACATGGCCCCATCCATCCTCCCCTCAATACGGTGCAGTCGTCCTGTCCCCTTTGCAGAAAAGCATCCCCAAAGAATGATGTTTCCACCTCCATGCTTCACAGTTGGGATGGTGTTGTTGGGGTTGTACTCATCCTTCTTCTTCCTCCAAACACAGCGAGTGGAGTTTAGACCAAAAAGCTCTATTTTTGTCTCATCAGACCACATGACCTTCTCCCATTCCTCCTCTGGATCATCCAGATGGTCATTGGCAAACTTCAGACGGGCCTGGACATGCGCTGGCTTGAGCAGGGGGACCTTGCGTGCGCTGCAGGATTTTAATCCATGACGGCGTAGTGTGTTACTAATGGTTTTCTTTGAGACTGTGGTCCCAGCTCTCTTCAGGTCATTGACCAGGTCCTGCCGTGTAGTTCTGGGCTGACCCCTCACCTTTCTCATGATCATTGATGCCCCACGAGGTGAGATCTTGCATGGAGCCCCAGACCGAGGGTGATTGACCGTCATCTTGAACTTCTTCCATTTTCTAATAATTGCGCCAACAGTTGTTGCCTTCTCACTAAGCTGCTTGCCTATTGTCCTGTAGCCCATCCCAGCCTTGTGCAGGTCTACAATTTCATCCCTGATGTCCTTACACAGCTCTCTGGTCTTGGCCATTGTGGAGAGGTTGGAGTCTGTTTGATCGAGTGTGTGGAAAGGTGTCTTTTATACAGGTAACGAGTTCAAACAGGTGCAGTTAATACAGGTAATGAGAGGAGAACAGGAGGGTGTCTTAAAGAAAAACTAACAGGTCTGTGAGAGCCGGAAATCTTACTGGTTGGTAGGTGATCAAATACTTATGTCATGCAATAAAATGCAAATTAATTACTTAAAAATCATACAATGTGATTTTCTGGATTTTTGTTTTAGATTCCGTCTCTCATAGTTGAAGTGTACCTATGATAAAAATTACAGACCTCTACATGCTTTGTAAGTAGGAAAACCTGCAAAATCGGCAGTGTATCAAATACTTGTTCTCCCCACTGTAGTAGCTTTTTGGTTGATGCTAACTAAACTGCCTCTGGCAATTGACAGACAGTAGCCCACTACTGGAATAGAATAACCCCTGAACACCTCTCTCCATCTCCTGTTGTTACAGCAACACCAACCGCTTATGTGACAGCATGATGAACTTCAATCTCTAACACTATCCATTCCACTTTAAGGGCCGAGCCAATAAGATAACCTACTACTGTACCGGAGAGATCTTTAGTAACACTTACTGCATTACAGCGAAGTACATGCCAGGTTATGTCCTGTATTTCATAGAATAGGGCAACTATAGAGTACATTACATTTTTGTAATTTAGAACTCTCCTTTAAGACAATAAAATCATTATTATTATTATGATTATTCATCCTAATCATGTTTTTATTTATTTATCTCTACCTCTATAATACCTCTGCTACCTCATATAGTCCACTCTCTCAGATATATACTGTTTGTATTGTCATGGGCTAAATCTTACTCAGACTCTCCTATTGCATGCAAGTAATAAGGTGAAGCTTAATAAGCTTCAACATAATCCCCATGTGATAGAGCTGGGATAAAGCTGAAAGACCTGAGGATTCCCCCTTGATCAACACATAATTCCACTCTGGTGCAACTAGATCAAAAACAAGATAACAGCTCCACAAAACACTTGTCCTAAGCAGCACCCATCTGATATCTGTCCCTATCTCTGGATATGTTCCAAATGGTACCCCATTACCTATATAGTGCCCTATTTTTGACCAGGGACCAAAGTGCACTATATAGGTAATAGCGTGCCATTTCAAACACAACCTCTGGGTGTTTAGGAAATGTTAAAGACAGACTATAGAGAGTGTGGCAGCTTTAGATCAGACAATGTGGTAGAAGAGTAAAGTAAAGTAGTAGTGGCATCTAAAGTAATATACTGTTCAGTAGCGATACAGTAGACTGACTAGCTGTCAATCAACTTGCCCATTGCATAAGATGTAATGCAATTCATTTCCAGTATAATAACCTGAAAAAATATATACAGTACCAGTCAAAAGTTTGGACACACCTACTCATTCCAGGGTTTTTCTTTATTTTTACTATTTTCTAGATTGTAGAATAATAATGATGACATAAAAAGTATGAAATAACACATATGGAATCATGTAGTTACCAAAAATGTGTTAAACAAATCCAAATATATTTTATATTTGAGATTCTTCCAAATTTGAGATTCTGTGCGTATGAAAACAAAGTGTGTGTGTCACATTTGTAAACATGAGCCTTTGATTGGTTGTGAAAGATGGCCGCTTGGCAAATTGAAACAGTCATTAGACCGTTACGGAACATCCACGTCCCTCACAAGCATTTACTGTACACTCAGTGAAGAATGAGGCCACTAAATTTCCCCTCCTTTCATGCTAGCAACCATACACGTGTTGTGACTCGACTTTAACATAAATCTGAAGACTGTTATTTATCTAATTCACTGACTATGTTTAATACACGTGTTGTGACTTGACT
Organism: Salvelinus alpinus; assembly: GCF_045679555.1. Classification (NCBI taxonomy): domain Eukaryota; kingdom Metazoa; phylum Chordata; class Actinopteri; order Salmoniformes; family Salmonidae; genus Salvelinus; species Salvelinus alpinus. Next base: position 39,352,296 of record NC_092112.1, on the reverse strand, counting down.
TTAACATCAATCTGAAGACTGTTATTTATCTAATTCACTGACTATGTTTAATACACGTGTTGTGACTTGACTTTAACATCAATCTGAAGACTGTTATTTATCTAATTCACTGACTATGTTCAATTGTTACCAAATGAAATGAATCATGTAACAATTAACTCATTAGGATCTGGGGCACCATGAGAGTGGGTCTTTAAAGAGTTACCATCTCCCCAAAAAAATTCTAAAAGGTCTTTACCTATCACATCTATAAACAGTCCACTTATTAATCATAAACTCATATCATATCATCATTCTGAACAGTTGTAACCTCCTTGCATCTGCAAAAACCAGAGCCTTGCTCATGATTCAGTACTACACTAATTGGTTTAATTATTTATTTACTAGCTAATTAAATGGGAACACAGGATAAACATACACACTTTACATTGTTATTGACTGGAGACTTAATACGCTGAAAACAGGTCCCTAGCAGAATGACAACATGGCTGCTTGTTAAAGAAGAGATGGAGCGGGAGAGAGAGAGAGAGAGACAGAGACACTTAACATTGGTACATTCAGAAACTACTCTCACCTACAGTAACCATATACTTTCCACACGAACCACCGCCTGCATTGAGTAAGAAATCATGAATGTATTTACGTGAAATGCCTGGGTTCGCCCCGTTGGAAAGGGGTTGGGCCTTTTCGCGGCACACTTGTAAGGCTCTGATTGTCCAAAATGGTTCCAACAACTCTTCTACTGTTGTGCTCCTTTGTAGTTGTCCTGTATCCGGTCCTGAACAGAACTAGAGAGTTGATTTTCCTTACATTCACTCTTGAAAATGCTTCTTTGAAGATAGGCTTAGCCAGCCGTATCGATGGTTTCCCAGTGGGGTGATGAGAGTAGCATAATACGATGGTTTGAGCAGAGTAACAAGATGGTCCTACTTAAATTCGCTTTCTAAGATACTTTACGAAGGACAGCTAATCAGCCGTACCAGTGATTGTCCGGGGGGTGAGTTTATCGTCTCTACCTCGTGTTGAGATTCAAAGCGCAAAACACTTTAAACGTGCAGTTGCAGCTTCACGTCTTTCTGGTCTGATGTGTTTTTTCTTAACCCATCATTTATATAGTTTGCTCAAAAGGGGCGGTTCCGGCAGGGTGACATGCTCTCTGACCTCACTCCGGGCAGGAACTACTCACTGTGCAAAGTTTATGGAAAACAATTATCTCTTATAGCTTCTCAAATCACATCCCTCTCTTAACAAAAACACTTTCACAATTGTTCATATTACATGCACAACGCATAGTTTGGAAACTTTGTGTATGTAGTGGGTATACTTTCCAAGTTACCGTATTTCCTTTATAACATTTTTAATGACATCACAAAATAACAAACAAAATGACATTAGTGTTCTATAGATCGCCTCTGACCATTCCCCACATTCTATGTTAGAAATATTGTTCCAGTATTCACTTTTGAACATGTTAGAGTTTCAGCGGGAAAAAGTCTGTTAAAACAAAAAACATTCCTTTGGTGAATCTTGAGAGCACAGACCTGAATCTTCTCCCTTGATTTACAACAGGACGTGAGTTGTTAATCCCCACTAGTACTTCCTTCCCCCTCTAGGGTGAGAGGGGGTCTGATTGAAGTTATTCATTGCAAACCTGATCTAACCTATTTGGATTCTCGTGGACAGTCATGACACATGTAGCACTAGTACATAACCTCACATGTGTTGTTACATTACACAGCCTAGTAAGAACAAATAAGTGCAGGGTAGGCTAACCAACCACATGTTCTCTGAAATGGCACATTTTGCCTTTGAAATGGCCATATAATGCATGCCAACAATAATTTCCTAATGCAATTTAAGACCAATTAATAATTACGTAATCCACATTGTGGTCAACACCTTACCTTGCCACACTAATACATTATCAGATTCCCCAGCCTATTTGTGGATCGCATGTTGTATTCTCATGCTACGGGATCGGTGTCCCTATACCGGGACGGTTGAGCTAACGTGCGCTAATGTGATTAGCATGATGTTGTAAGTAACAGCAAACTTTCCAGGACATAGACATGTCATAGACAGTATAACTTTAGACCGTCCCCTCGCCCCGACCCGGGCGCGAACCAGGGACCCTCTGCACACATCAACAACAGTCACCCACGAAGCATCGTTACCCATCGCTCCACAAAAGCCGCGGCCCTTGCAGAGCAAGGGGAAACCCTACTTCAAGGTCTCAGAGCAAGTGACGTAACCGATTGAAAGGCTATTAGCGCGCACCACCGCTAACTAACTAGCTAGCCATTTCACATCCGTTACACGGGCAGCAAGCTTACATTCTTGTTAATCTAACTGCACTGTCCAATTTACAGTAGCTATTACAGTGAAAAAATACCATGCTATTGTTTGAGGAGAGTGCACAACAACAAAAAATGTTTATCACGGCAACTGGTTTGATACCTCTGATGGTAAATAATGTACACAGTTTTAATTGGATAGACCTCTCGTCTTGCGCCTCGGATCCTACCGGTTCTTACACACCCACAGGCAGGCACAGGGATATCCACTCGCGTACTGTACACCTCAGATGACACAAAGCCTTACACAGTTAAATATGGTCATTCTCTAAAAGTGAAAGTAGGAGAAAGGAAAGGATGGAGAGTGACCTGAACATTTGGCTGATGTGATACAATAATACAATATCGGCATGGCCGATTAATTAGAGATGATTTCAAGTTTTCATAACAATCGGTATTTTTGGATGCCGATTATGGCTGATTACATTGCATTCCACGAGGAAACTGAGTAGCAGGCTGACCACCTGTTACGCGAGTGCAGCAAGGAGCCAAGGTAAGTTGCTAGCTAGCATTAAACTTATCTTATAAAAAACTATGAATGTTCACATAATAACTAGTTAACTACACATGGTTGATGATATTACTCGGTTAACTAGCTTGTCCTGCGTTGCATATAATCAATGCGGTGCCTGTTAATTTATCATCGAATCACAGCCTACTTCACCAAACGGGGGATGATTTAACAAAAGCACATTCGCGAACAAAGCACAATCGTTGCATGAATATACCTAACCATAAACATCAATGCCTTTCTTAAAATCAATACACAGAAGTATATTTTTTTAAACCTGCATATTTAGTTAAAAGAAATTCATGTTAGCAGGCAATATTAACCTTAGGAGAATTGTGTCACTTCTCTTGCATTCATTGGACGCAGAGTCAGGGTATATGCAACAGTTTGGGCCGCCTGGCTCATTGCAAACTAATTTGCCAGAATTGTACATAATTATGACATAACATTGAAGGTTGTGCAATGTAACAGCAATATTCAGACTTAGGGTTGCCGCCCGTTCGATAAAATACGGAACGGTTCCGTATTTCACTGAAAGAATAAACGTTTGGTTTTCGAAATTATAGTTTCCGGATTTGACCATATTAATGACCAAAGGCTCGTATTTCTGTGTTTATTATATTATAATTAAGTCTATGATTTGATATTTGATAGAGTAGTGTGACTGAGCAGGGTAAGCAGCAGCAGGGTCGTAAGCATTCATTCAAACTTTACTGCGTTTGCCAGCAGCTCTTAGCTATGCTTGAAACACAGCGCTGTTTATGACTTCAAGCCTATCGACTGAGATTAGACTGGCAATACTAAAGTGCCTATTAGAACATCCAATAGTCAAAGGTATATGAAATACAAATGGTATAGAGAGAAATAGTCGACGCGTCATAATTCCTATAATAACTACAACCTAAAACTTCTTAACTGGGAATATGTTCTCATGTTCTGAGCAAGGAACTTAAAAGTTAGCTTTTTTTACATGGCACATATTGCACTTTTACTTTCTTCTCCAGCACTGTGTTTTTGCATTATTTAAACCTAATTGAGCATGTTTCATTATTTATTTGAGACTAAATAGATTTTATTTATGTATTATATTCAGTTAAAATAAAAGTGTTAATTGCTCATTCAGTATTGTTGTAATTGTCATTATTACAAATATATATATATGTATGTACATATATATATATATATGTATATAATTCGGCCTATTAATCGGTATCGGCTTTTTTTGGTCCCTCAATAATCGGTATCGATATCGGCGTTGAAAAATCATAATCGGTCGACCTCTAATACAGAGAAGGAGACAGAGAGAGACAGAAAGAGCCAGACAGACAGACATACAGACAGAGAGAGACAGAAAGAGATACAGATAGAGAGAGACAGAGACAGTCAGACAGACTGCCAGTCAGAGAGACCGACAAAGAGACCGATAGAGAGGCAGACAGACAGACAGACAGAAACAGAAATAGGTTAGCCCTTCCAAAGTGCTACCTAACAGTGCGCCTCCCTGTTGAAGCATGCGCATGTTGAGCCAACACACTGAGCCTTCCACCTCCTACTCTTTAACAGTAAGTTTGACAGCCTTTTCAAAGATTTGGGCAATTGGGACATTGCCAGGACCTTATTAGTTTGATCTCATTTGGCTGTGTCATGTTGTTATAATGCTATGCAGATGGCCTGTTTATGAGTGTAAAAACATTCCAGAAAGGAAATAGAGCTAATGACCAGACACAGACTAATCAGCTGCTGCTGAGCATGTTTTAGCATGTAATCTGCAGAGGAATCATTTAGCATCATTTAGGCTTATTGTCTCAACTTCTCAAACTAGGTTCATATTGGCCATCAATCTAAGATATTAGCATAGTTGGGGGATATACCGTGTGGGCTCCCGAATGGCGCAGCGGTCTAAGGCACTACATCTGTGCTAGAGGCGTCACGACAGACCCTGGTTCGATTCCAGGCTGTATCACAACCGGCCGTGATTGGGAGTCCCATAGGGCGGCGCAAAATTGGTCCAGGTTTGCCAGGGTAGGCCATCATTGTAAATAAGAATCTGTTCTTAACTGACCTGCCTAGTTAAATAAAGGTTAAATAAATACATTTAAAAACTGTATAGATTCTATACCTTTCCTATTTATATGGCTACATCTGAGTCCTTGAACAGAAATCCCACCTATGGCGCCTCATGAGCAGCTAGCCCAGTGAGCCCTACTCCATCAAACCATCAGGCCCGGGGCAGGCAGAGGGGAATGGTTGATCAGGGTGACCTATGACCCCTCACTGCAGCATCACATGCCCCCCAGTGGTTCACAGCAGCAAGCTCAATGATAAAACAAAGACACTGAGTGAAGTGACAGGAAGGAGAAGTCCCAAATTGTAGGGCGCTATGAAAGTCACATGTTCTATGTTAAATATGTGACAGACCAGGGTTCAACTCTGGGTGTCCTGTGCACCGCAAGACTGTGTTAGTAAGTTGAGCTAATGCCTAGGCATTTGCTCAGGGAGATAATCCAAGTTTTCAGGTCCTCAGGCAAGGTTACTCGTCACACTCAAGCGTTGTTCCGAACCACCTCTGTCACAAGTAGAGATTTTGAAGTACACGTTTGACACTGGGATAAAATGTACCGTACTGCTATTATGCAGAATTATCCTATCTGAGCTTGGACACACAATAATTATAATGCTAATTTTAAAAGCACTCTGCATATGCCAAAACTGGCAATGACCTTGCATTTGTGAAGCATCCATTTCATTGTGTTCCAGCAAATAAACACACAATGGATTTTTAAACCACCAATGCATTTACAACCTTATTGATTTCTGCCAACAGTTCCTCCATTTCATTTCACACAACCCCACAGTTCTACTGTAGCTGCCTCTTTACAACCAATTAGGGCTGAAGAAGATGCTCTGGGTCAAGAGTACTGCCTTAGAAACGCTTCCTCCAACGTTATCCGGATGCTATTCCAATGAAGGGTTACTGGTGAGGCTCTAATGTATTCAGCGGGGCAAACACCCACAGTGGCAGATGAAGGAATTTAGCATTCACGGTGAATTTTTTTGGACGTAGGTATCCTTCGTATGAAATGCTGTAGCCCGTTGCTAGGCAACTCAAAATATGTCTGTGGGAGAGACAGATAGCAAGGTAGCCCTCTCCCGCTTGCAACTTCATACCTGTATCGACAGAGACTCAGAGCTTGTACAGTAGGACATGAACTGAGTAATGCGGCACTCAGAATGAAACTATCTGAACTTTTCGATTAGCTCTTTGTTTTATTAACAGTTTAATAGACGTGTACAAGCGCTCATATAGACACTGCCAGACTTTTGAATCACAAGGATGCTGAAGGTGAGGAAGTGAAAGTAACAGCTGAAGCAACCCAAAGCATCCAATCTAGCCAAAACGGCCCCAATAATCTGGATTACAAGAAGCAATAACGTGTATAACACGCAATAACCGTAATTGTATTGCACCAAAGAATTCCAATTTAACATAAGAGATATTGTATATGAGGGGTTGGGTGGAATGTAACACTCCTGCTTATGTTCTCTAAGGATACAATGTCTCCTCAGCAGCATCCCAGATGGCACACTATTCCCTATATAGTGCACTACTTCTGACCAGAGTCCATAGAGAATAGGGTGCCATTTCAGACACAGACAGAGTCTCCTCGTGTCACACAAACAGTCCCACAGCCAACATCTAGGCCCTAAATAAAATGGTTCCAACGTGCTCAGAGCATGTTTACATATCAATGACTCGTAAACACCTGTTCAGCGAATAGAAAAGATAATGCAGCTCCTTTATCCCACATACCGCTCCCATGTCCATACCTCATTTTCACATGCTATTTCCCTCTGTTTACTAAACTCCTCTCCTCATTCACTCACTCATATATCATTGATCCTTCTGTAACGGAGTTAAGAATGTACCCCACAGCTAGATTGAAATGTTGCCAAATTCGTTGTTTTTTGATAACTCAATTGGTTGGCACGTTGTTGTAACGATGTACGCTGAGAGTCAGGAAGCAGGTTCAGGGAGGGAATACATTTAAAAAATAAATGAACAAAACTAGAGACACAAACAGCGCACCAACATGAAACAGAAACAATGACGACTGAGGAAGAAACCAAAGGGAGAGACTTATAAAGGGCAGGTAATCAAGGAGGTGATGGAGTCCAGGTGAGTGTCATTATGCGAGTAACGCTGGTGACAGGTGTGCGCCCTAATGAGCAGCCTGGTGACCTAGAGGCCGGAGAGGGAGCACACGTAACAGTTGTCAAGGAGGGCGGTCATGCGTGTTAAGAGCAGAGGTTCACTGGTTCGAGACCGGTATGGGGACAGGGACAGTGGAGGAAGCTACACTGTTAGCAGCACACTGACGTGAGTTTCACTTCTACCTGGCCTATGTGTGATAAGACATTCTCTTCTCATGTTCTACAAATGTCTGAGTTTGTTCGTCGACATACACCGTTCTTCCCTTTGACTTCCTCCGCTGGGTTGAAAAGGGTAAACTGAGAGGGGGGAAATACAAGGGCTCACAGCCTGTCACAGAGGGACGATCTCTGCCACTGTAGGAGGGAAGAGTGTTTGTCCTCTAGGGACTTCCGGGAGAAGGGAGTGACACAAAACTTTACATCTTTTTTTTTAAGGTGACTTCAAAAAAAGTCGTACTATTTGTGACGTAAATTCAGTATACAGTATGCTTATTGGTCATTGTATGGATATAGTTACTGTGCCAAAAGTTCCCGGATGTTGTACTACACGCGCCAAAATACGAATTATACAAACAGTGGAAACTCTTTCCGTGCTTCTAGTGCCCATAATGCAATTCTTAAGGCAAATGGGAGTGGCTTCACATCGTTTTCAGATTTGAAGAAAATTGTGAAAAATATGCACCCGAAGTCCAACAAGAGCGGATACAAATGAATTGCTTTAACTAATTATGACAAATGTTAAGAAAATGTTGAGCAATGTAATAAAGTAATCAAATAAGTTACCTTACTCGTTATGTTGGCTGACAATTTGTTAACTACGCATTCCTTATGAACCACAGCATATCATTACAGCAGTATGTACCGGTATGTTAGCTAGCTACCTAACGTTAGTTGGCTACCAATACATCAAACTTGACAATATATTATATATCTGTTTTTACCTTTATTTAACTAGGCAAGTCAGTTAATTAAGAACAAATTCTTATTTACAATGACGGCCTACTCCGGCCAAACCCAGACGACGCTGGGCCAATTGTGCGCTGCCCTATGGGACTCCCAATCATGGCCGGATGTGATACAGCTTGGATTCGACCAGGTACTATAGTGTGTAAGTATGGGTATTCGAACACAGCTCTATTCTTCGAGATGAAGGGAAAAGGAAGAGACGAAGCACTTCCAGTTCTGCTGGTGTGGAGAGGATAGGGGAAAGTGTTGGGGATGTTGACACATTTTAATGTTCGGAGACTGAGAAAAGGTCTGAATAGGTAAAAAGTGCCGCTTACTTTATGTCAGGTGTCCTGGAAGGCTCTTATTTTGTGCGTGTGTGGGTATGTGTGTGGCCTCAGGTTACTGCAGCTAGGAGAAAGACAGTAGTGTCACTGCTAGCGTTTAGGGGTACATCACACTGTGTGATGTGTCTTTCACCTCAGGCAGTGAACAACTTAAACACACACAACACTTGTGACCCAAATCTGGGAGAGAGATCAGACAAAGATTCCACCTTTCAGGCTTGCTAAAACCAAAAAGAAATTTAAAATGTAATCAAATCAAATTGTACTAATATCTAACAAGTAATACCTAACAATTTCACAACAATACACACACATCTAGGTAAAGGAAGGGAATTAAGAATATATACATATTTGGATGAGCAATGTCAGCGCGACATACACTAAGATACAGTATAATAGGATAGAATACAGTATATACACATGAGATGAGTAATGAAAAATATGTCAACATTATTAAAGTGGCCAGTGATTTCAAGTCTATAGGGCAGCAGCCTCTAATGTGCTAGTTAACAGTCTGATGGCCTTGAGATAGAAACTGTTTTTCAGATTGAAATGTCAGTGTGCATTATCTTTGTGCACTTCCAGACACAATGTTAATGTCCTATTTGAAATACAGTCAGCTCTTATGGCAAACGGGCAAAGCAAAGAAAATACATTTAAAATGGTGCTAGGGACCTGTTCTGTCCTATGAGCTCCTCCTGTAGATGAAAACTGTAACTTCAAAACTGAGTCAATAAGTCTCAAATAACTAACCAATGCGCTGACCAGCAGTATCCCTCCAGCTTGGACCAGAAGTTCAGAACATTTACAAAACCCACTATGAGAGGAGCCCGAGGCCCCAATTCAACTCATTGCAGATAAGGAACACGGCACTACAGGTTCAATCAGTTGACAAAGTGTTAACTATGTTGAAACCAATACACCCCACAAGCTGTTCCTCACACAGAATTCATTGTTGGATATTAGGGCAAAACCACACAAAGACCCTATAAATCATTTATATATGTAAGTATATGCAAAACCACAACTGTCCTTAAAATACAGACACTGTGATTTTCCTTTATTTGACTGCAATTGATTGAATTGGTGGTGCAACAGTTTAACTTTATGGCGTCCCCTAGCCCCGACCCGGGCGCGAACCAGGGACCCTCTGCACACATCAACAACAGTCACCCACGAAGTGTTGTTACCCATCGCTCCTTGCAGAGCAAGGGGAACCACTACTTCAAGGTTTCAGAGCAAGTGACGTCACCGACTGAAAGGCTGCTAGCGCGCACCACCGCTACCTAGCTAGCCATTTCACATCGGTTACAGTGGCATAAGATTGTCTACCTGTCGTACAGGAGTCAGATTCATCCAGACAGGCTTGGTTTATTAAGGACAGCCAGGCATGCTGATGTGGTATAGCCAGCAGGCCCCTTGCAGGCTGCCCAGTATCAGGCCCTGGCCCTCCGGTTTCTTTTTCAGTCTCTCTCTCTCTCTCTCTCTCTCTCTCTCTCTCTCTCTCTCTCTCTCTCTCTCTCTCTCTCTCTCTCTCTCTCTCTCTCTCTCTCTCTCTCTCTCTCTCTCTCTCTCTCTCTCTCTCTCTCTCTCTCTCTCTCTCTCTCTCTCTCTCTCTCTCTCTCTCTCTCTCTCTCTCTCTCTCTCTCTCTCTCTCTCTCTCTCTCTCTCTCTCTCTCTCTCTCTCTCTCTCTCTCTCTCTCTCTCTCTCTCTCTCTCTCTCTCTCTCTCTCTCTCTCTCTCTCTCTCTCTCTCTCTCTCTCTCTCTCTCTCTCTCTCTCTCTCTCTCTCTCTCTCTCTCTCTCTCTCTCTCTCTCTCTCTCTCTGCAGTGGTTCCACAGCAGCAGATGGTGAGTACATGATGGGCTATTATCACTCATCTCCAAGGTCTGCCCCGTCAGCAGTCCACCGCCTGGGGGCTACAGTAGGAGACAGCTGCCCTCTACTGTTGTCCATCTGTGTCAGTGGGGTGTTTAAAGGGGACGGGGGAGTGGAAGGAGGGGAGTGGTACTGATATAGTCACAATGTTCTGAGGCGCACTAAGTTTGGTTTTATGTACTGTTGTGTAACCCTCTCACTAGGCTCGAATTTGACTCTCACGATATTACCTTACTTAGAATATCTGAACAGCATGGGATATTAGGTGAGAAGGACTTATCTCCAATAAGAATCCCTATTGTAAACTCGCTAGGGTGATGACAACTAGGGGATTACCTTCAGATATAATGATTATAGATTTTTGATTATTCTATAAAGGTATGCTTTCCCATGCATTGAATGAAACTGAAACAGTAAATTACTCCACCAATGCAACAGACATAAGGTTCAAGATGTATATTATCACATTTTCAATGTACCACATCAAAATAAATACAAATAATAAACCCAAATGATTTCTCACAACCCATGTCCAAATTACTGGCAAGCTTGCTTGAACCCGTTGGCGCGAGTTGGAGCTCAAAAATGACGACACACATAAAGTCCCGAAGCAACCCACAGTTGTGGTTACTCACTACTCGTAGATATTTCCTCAGCAAAGTATAGCAGTTCCGTGCAGGTGTGTCCCCACAAGATCCACAGCAAGCACAGCTATCAATGCAGACAGTACTCCTTAGCAGCCACAGATATCCCATGGAAACATGAACTCGTCTTCCACAAGCAATTCTCTCCAGGTCTCGCACGATGCTAGGCTAACCTCGAGCTGTCTAATACCTCCGCGATAAGACTGTAGCTTCAGTCTCGCTACTAAGTCTTTCTTAACAAAATAGTAATAACTCTCTTATAAAATTAAATCAGTATTTCCCTTCAAAACTCGGTAGATATGGGTTTTGTTATACTTTTATTGTCTTTTATAGTTTTTCTTTACCTACACTAATAATGTCTCTCCATCCTTTTTTCAATGTCTCTCCCTCTTTTTTCAATGTCTCTCCCTCTTTTTTCAACGTCTCTTTCCCATTCCTCCTGTTAACCAGGTCAACTCTCCCATTGGCCACAGCTTAACAAGCTGCCTTATTGGTCAAAACTTAAACTTAAAAGTCAACCAACTTGTTCATGAAAGAAAAATTACTTCAAAATAAATGCATTAACGACATTACAATTCAGGAGCAATTCGATCACCTTTTAAATCGAAAACCAATTAAATATAACAAATAGACTCTACACTTGGTTTTAACAAGGGTTTTACAGTTGTAAATAGCAACTGTACTTTCCGCTGAGGTGGTGTGACGAGGAATCCTCATTCACCTTTAAAAGCCTGTTGTACATGTGTGTGTTGAGGAATTTGATGCCCTATGTGAAGTATTTCCTTGTTCAACAGGACAACCGTTGTTCCACAGATGTAATCAAGTCCAATTATCTCTGAGACAGCTGCTTTGCTACTAGTTACAGGGTCCAGCCCAGGTCCCAGGACAGTGTGTGTGTGTGTGTGTGTGTGTGTGTGTGTGTGTGTGTGTGTGTGTGTGTGTGTGTGTGTGTGTGTGTGTGTGTGTGTGTGTGTGTGTGTGTGTGTGTGTGTGTGTGTGTGTGTGTGGGTGTGTGGGTGTGTGGGTGTGTGTGTGTGTGTGCCATGAGAAAGGAGAGAGAAAAAGGGAAGAGACAGGGAGAGGTGAGGGGGTTCATCCCAGATTGACATCTTCTTTAGTGAGCCCTTGCTCTCATAACCAGATGTCTATGCAGGCAATTAGTACTGACGTTTGGGTCTGTGTGTGCGTGTGTGCGTGTGCGCGCGCGTGTGTGCGTGTGCGCGCGCGTGTGTGTGTGTGTGTGTGTGTGTGTGTGTGTGTGTGTGTGTGTGTGTGTGTGTGTGTGTGTGTGTGTGTGTGTGTGTGTGTGTGTGTGTGTGTGTGTGTGTGTGTGTGTGTGTGTGTGTGTGTGTGTGTGTCATGAGAAAGGAGAGAAGAGAGGGGAAAAATATAGAGACAGAGAGAGGTGAGGGGGTTCATCCCAGGTTGGGTTTAATGCTCCAGAAAAGCAACCCAAAGATGCAGGAGGGCAGGGGGTTTGTGTCCTGCCACATCAGCTGCTGCTGCCCCGGTGCGTGCGCGCACGGACACATACGCACAAACACATACTGACCAAACCATCACATCAATACCATGGCATCCAAATGATGCTCTAAGTTTAGGTATATTACATTGGGGAGTAATTCAGAAAAGGCTGTCTACTGTAACAGTGTCTGATACAAAAATGTGGAAACAGACTTCTCCTCTTGCTATTCCACATGTATTTTTTCCATGCAGCGAATATGACCACTACAGTCCGGGCAAAAATCAACCGCACCATCAAACAGCTAATGCAGATCATTTCCTGTCTAAATGCTGTTTGCTTTCTCCAAAGTCACCTACTGAGGCAAACAGTTGTGAGGGGTCTCGGCGACAGAGACGGTTAGCCCGGCTGAGAGTTTTCACTATGGAGATGGCCCCTGTACCCTGTAACTAGGCAACGGCCTGCGACATCTCTCATTTCATCTTGCAGAGTAGGCTTGTGTACCAATCTTAGGCATCACTTCAGTAAAGCTTGAGGAGAGAGAAGAGTAGAGGCTCCACAAATAGAGGGAGGAGGGAGGAAATAGGCAAAGGAAGGGGGGGGGGGGGGACTGCCGCATCAACACGTTTATTTGCCCTCAACTGATGCGACTCACAGCTCACGGAACACACAGTACTGTACAGTAGATGTTTGCAGAGAGAGATGGGTACAATGTTGTGAGTCCCTGTAGGACAGCCCCAACAGGACAAGACAAGGCGCGTCCCAAATGGCACCCTATTCACTACATAGTGCACTACTTTTGACCAGAGCCCGAGGGTCCCTTGTCAAAAGTAGTGCCCTATATAGGGAAATGGAGCCATCTGGGATACACCCGTGGCCACTCTTCACACAGACCTAGCAATAAATCCATTCCATCTATCACACTTTCCTGTGATACAGATACCTTCTGTGACTCTGTAACTGGTGATCACCTCGAGCACATGACTTTGCAAATTGGAATAAATAACGTGTAATGAATGATCTATTGTGTGTACAGAAGCTACTGGTAGGAACATGTAACCTAACATTGCTTGGTGAATACTGGTCTTGTTCTATTTTAATGAGTGCCTGAAATGAGTGTTGTTTTATGCGTAAAAAATCTTCTTTAGTGAGCCCTAGCCCTCTTGACAGATGCTACGCAGATAATTAGTATTGATGTCTGGGGCTGTGAACCTGTGTTCGTGTGTGCGTACGTACATGCGTGCAAGTGTAATCTTGTGCGTGTGTGTGTGTGTGTGTAATGAATGTTGCACACACCCAGACCAGATGGTGCTTACCATGTGTCTGTGTCTCCAGACTACCATGATACAGTGGGTGTGTGACATCACGACCGGGAACCACCAAAGTAAGGTCATTGAGTCCACTGCCCTAAACTATAAATGCCATTGAGGCCAAACCCCTACCAGATACATTAACACCGAGAACTACTCTGATAATTACCTGGTGTGAACCCAGGTATTTCACCGTCTAACACTAGTCAGTGTGTTTCACAGTCAGTGTGTTTCACAGTCAACACTAGTCAGTGTGTTTGCCCATTCACATCCAGCTAGAGTTTTTCGAAAATGTTTCAGAAACGTTACTGGGATGTTTCTGCAGTTTATTGACCTCCCAAAAGTGGCTGTTTTCTCCCAGTGCCGGCAGTGCCAGTGTGTGATTAAGATAGTACAGGCTGTGCAGAACTAGTCGGATAGGAAGTGTGCGGTTCCTCGTCTCCCTCCTCTCAGAGCACAGCATGACACATTGCACACACATGCTCCCTCTCATAACCACCTCATTTAATACTCAAGGTTACACAAGGTCAATTCCCATCGTTTCCTTTCAAAAGGAAATCTCTAAATCAGTCACTCAAATCCACCGTAGAATATCATCAACCTCTTCAGAGAGAACATCAATCAATCATACAAATGAATTCACTACGCTGACAATCCATCAATCAAAAGTATTTACATCAGCAGTGGTCGCAAAATGCTTTTACAGAAACATGAACCACCTGGCAGTCACCTGAGGTCCAGCATAAACTTTATATCACCAATATGTCTACCTCTCTACACAGTGACGAATGAATCTGATGAAACAACTATCGATAATGAAGTGTAACACCCTATTAAGACACTGAGAGGAATGACAGTGTGAACTGGCCATATGTGTGTTTCCTTCTAACATGATTTACATTGGCGTTCTCATTCCCTGATGAGGCTGAACTAGTTAAGCTTGGCACAAATCCAGATGAGTCTACCGGATCAATTACAATGACCCAAGGCTGTATTTCTGGGTTAATTTAGACCATGGATTGTGCCTGTAGAATGTAGTAGTTTTGCTGTAAAACAGGCTCAGTTTTTTAGGTAAGTATGGTACCTGACAGGGCTTACCTCGAAGACAGGTGTAGCTTGAATGATACCCGACTGGCTTTTCTAAGCAGACTTTTCATGCAGTCTTACGCAAACACATGCGTGTAGATAATTTGGGGGTTGATTACCGTGTGTGTGTGCGTCGGTATACGGGAGTGTTGTATGTGCATGTGAATGTGTGTGGGTTTTGTTTGAGCGCGTCAGTGTAGTGCAGTGGTTCCCAACGAGGGGTACTATGACCCCTGGGGGTACTTGGTCTATCCACAGGGGGTACTTGAGAAGACTCATGTGACCATAGGCCTACTGGTAAAATACACGTGGGGGGGGGGGGGTAATTCAGGGGTAGTCAGTTGGTATTACAGTAACCGAAAAAGGTTGGAACCACTGATGTAGTGTGTGTGAGTGAGTGTGTGTACATGGTTTGTATATATTGTCTTGTGTGTGTGCATAGTGTCAGTGCAAGATAGTCCACTAACCATTTAATTTAACTATTTAGCAGTATTATGGCTATTTAGCTGTCTTATGTTAACCAGCTGATTTGCGTTCTTCTACCATGCCCTAACGGCATTGGCCTGGTCCTGGTCACAGCAGCCTCACCCCAATGCCTGCCTGCCTATGTGGTTACAGTCGTTAGAGCATTAGCATTAGCCGCTCGGCATTACCAGTGTGGACATGTGCAGCCTGGCACGGCTCTGCTATCCCACTCACAGTCTAACACTCTCCTTATTAGCGCCCTGCAGTCCACTTGGCAGAGTCAAGGCATTGCCAAGAGATCAACCAAGCCCAGGTGGAGATGATACTCTGAGCTCCACAACATCCTCCCCCGCTCCCTCTCTCCCCCTCCCTAATCCTATAAACAGTCCCCCCCCCCCCCCCCCCCCCACAGAGGTTACTGTAACCCCACTGTTTTTTTCCACAGGGTAGCCCAGCACAAAGACAATCCTATTATCTGTTGTGGAGGTGTTCACTTTGCATGCAGCCCAAAAAATGTTGACTTCATGCTTGGTAAGAACACTAATCAGGCAACAAAGGTTGATGTAGTTGTCCGCTCATAGTTCTGTGGGTTTCCACAAGGTAAGGTGAGCATACACCTGAGTGCTCAACACACACGTACACACACGCACAGTCAATCATTTCTGGGCACTCCCTTGACCCTAGCACTTAGACAGATACTCCTGTGTAAAACTCACAACAAAACCATTATTCAAGTATTGACACTGGCCAGGAGGACTGGAGGATAGTTGATCTATTCCACAGAAAATTGACAGGATTCTCTGGCTCTCTCTGTTAAGGCCTCTGCATTGCATCACTCCGGCTAAAACAGAGAAAGACCCTTTCACAGCTTTTCTATATCCCCTCTTTCCTCCAGTCCCATGGTGGCCATTTTGTCTGGCCAGAGGTCACACTTGTCTATCGTCCTTGTCACCACAAACCCCCAGTAGTCTGTCTTAACCACTGCTCTCAGTCTTCAGCCTCTGGGGAGATTGGAGCAAATGTGGGGTCAAGACTCCAGACGCCATCTTTTTTTTTCTAGTCGCGTTAAGGCTATCACTCACACGAAGCTTGAAAGGGCAGCATTTACATTTTGAGGACATGAACAGGGGTGAAATATACATTGAACAAAAAATATAAACGCGACATGCAACAATTTCAAAGAGTTTACTGAGTTACAGCTCATATAAGGAAATCAGTCAATTGAAATGAATTCATTCGGCCCTAATCTATGGGTTTCACCTGACTGGGAATACAAAATATGCATATGTTGGTCACAGAAACAGTACCTTAAAAAAAAGAAGTGGCGCGGATCGGAAAACCAGTCAGTATCTGGTGTGACCACCATTTGCCTCATGCAGCACGAAACATCTCCTTGGCATAGAGTTGATCAGGCTGTTGATTTTGGCCTGTGGAATGTTGTCCACTCCTCTTCAATGACTGTGCGAAGTTGCTGGATATTGGCAGGAACTGGAACACGCTATCATAAACGTCAATCCAGAGCATCCCAAACGTGGTCAATGGGTGACATGTCTGGTGAGTATGCAGGCCATGGAAGTACTGGAACATTTTCAGCTTCCAGGAATTGTGTACAGATCCTTGTGACATGGGGCTGTGTATTATCATGCTGAAACATGAGGTGATGGTGCGGATAAATGGCATGGCAATGGGCCTCAGGATCTCGTCACGGTATCTTTGTGCATTCAAATTGCCATCATTAAAATGCAATTGTGTTCGTTGTCCGTAGCTTCGGCCTGCCTATACCATAACCCCACTGCCACCATGGGGCACTCTGTTCACAACGTTGACATCAGCAAACCGCTTGCCCTCACGATGCCATACATGCTGTCTGCCATCAGTGGCGTGTATTCAAGGATACCAGGGGAGAAGGCTTCCCCAAATATTTGACCAATAACATTTTTTACATTATAAAATAATTTGTCTTTCGTCTCTTTGTGTAACACAGTGTGTTTTCATCATTTTCTGTCAATTCGCAAGTGGCTGAATCTCACCTGAGAAATCATCAGGGTGAGGGAAACAGCACCCCTCTGTCTCAGTATGTGTAGCCCATGTATCTGATGCTGTCTGGACCAAAAGAGTACGACATGCTGCCGCCGTAGCATTTGATTGTTGATGTCAGCATGCATTTGGCCTCCCTTGATAAAAAAATATAAAATAATTAGCCAATCAGCATCGAGCTGAGCTCAACTGTGGGTTGTCCTGGTGCATATTGAAGTTCAATATGTAACCTAGATGTAGCCAGGTACGCTCAAGTTAACTAGCTAGCCAACAGTAGCTGGTTCATTTTTGCCTATGCTAGGAAAAGGGGAAAGGAGAAAGGGGGATACCTTGTACAACAATGCATTCAACTGAAATGTGTCTTCCACATTGAACCCAACTCCTGTGAATCAGAGAGGTGCGGGAAGCTGCCTTAATCGACATCCACACCTTCAGCGCCCGGGGAACAGGGGGTTAACTGCCTTGCTCAGGGGCAGAACGAAGTTAGGCTACCAAACATTTTAGCTAGGTAGCCGACGAAAACAAAAACTAAAAGTGTACAGTATGACAAAGGCATTGGCCTTCAACTAGTCTACAAGTAGGGTGAGCTTTTTTAAACTTGCACACGCACACACACACAGAAATCAGTACCATGGACAGCCACATGATACAGTTCAAGTCGGAAGTTTACATACACCTTAGCCAAACACATTTTATCTCAGTTTTTCAAAATTCCTGACATTTAATCCTAGAAAAATTCCCTGTTTTAAGTCAGTTAGGTTCACCACTTTATTTTAAAAGAATGTGACATCACACACATCAGAATAATAGTAGAGAGAATGATTTATTTCTGCTTTTATTTCTTTCATCACATTCCCAGTGGGTCAGAAGTTTACATACACTCAATTAGTATTTGGTAGCATTGCCTTTAAATTGTTTAAATTGGGTCAAACGTTTCGGGTAGCCTTCCACAACCTACCCACAGTAAGTTGGGTGAATTTTGGCCATTGCTCCTGACAGATCTGGGGTAACTGAGTCAGGTTTGTAGGCCTCCTTGCTCGTACACGCTTTTTCAGTTCTGCCCACAAATTTTCTATAAGATTGAGGTCAAGGCATTGTGATGGCTACTCCAATACCTTGATTTTGTTGTCCTTAAGCCATTTTGCCACACCTTTGGAAGTATGCTTGGGGTCATTGTCCATTTGGAAGACCAATTGC
Source organism: Salvelinus alpinus (assembly GCF_045679555.1). NCBI lineage: Eukaryota > Metazoa > Chordata > Actinopteri > Salmoniformes > Salmonidae > Salvelinus > Salvelinus alpinus. Next base: position 39,333,848 of record NC_092112.1, on the reverse strand, counting down.
GACAATTGACAATTTGCGACCAAGCCTTAACTTCCTGATTCATGTCTTGAGATGTTGCTTCAATATATCCACCTAATTTTCCTCCTGATGATGCCATCTATTTTGTGAAGTGCACCAGTCCCTCCTGCAGCAAAGCACCCCCACAACATGATGCTGCCACCCCTGTGCTTCACGGTTGGGATGGTGTTCTTCGGCTTGCAAGCCTCCCCATTTTTCCTCCAAATATAATGATGGTCATTATGGCCAAACAGTTCTATTTTTGGTTCATCAAACCAGGGGACATTTCTCCAAAAAGTACGATCTTTGTCCCCATGTGCAGTTGTAAACCGTAGTCTGGCTTTTTTATGGCGGTTTTGGAGCAGTGGCTTCTTCCTTGCGGAGCGGCCTTTCAGGTTATGTCGACACAGAACTCGTTTTACTGTGGATATAGATACTTTTGTACCTGTTTCCTCCAGCATCTTCACAAGGTCCTTTGCTGTTGTTCTGGGATTGATTTGCACTTTTCGCACCAAAGTACGTTCATCTCTAGGAGACAGAACGCGTCTCCTTCCTGAGCGGATGACGGCTGCGTGGCCCCATGTTGTTTATATTTGCATACTATTGTTTGTACAGATGAACGTGGTACCTTCAGGCGTTTGGAAATTGCTCCCAAGGATGAACCAGACTTGTGGAGGTCTTCAATTTTATTGAAGGTCTTGACTGATTTCTTTTGATTTTCCCATGATGTCAAGCAAAGAGTCACTGAGTTTGAAGGTAGGCCTTGAAATACATCCACATCTGTACCTCCAATTTACTCAAATTATGTAAATTAGCCTGTCAGAAGCTTCTAAAGCCATGACATCATTTTTTGGAATTTTTCAAGCTGTTTAAAGCCACAATCAACTTAGTGTATGTAAACTTCTGACCCACGGGAATTGTGAATTATAAGTGAAATAATCTGTCTGTAAACAATTGTTGGAAAAATTACTTGTGTCATGCACAAAGTTGATGTCCTAACCGACTTGCCAAAACTATAGTTTGTTAACAAGAAATTTGTGGAGTGGTTGAAAAATGAGTTTTAATGATTCCAACCTAAGTGTATGTAAACTTCCGACTTCAACTGTATTTAACAACATTGATTGGACTAAATTGCTTTTCGTATCTTTAAGTTTGTTATCTTTAAGCACATATAGCCTTGCTGATTTTATGATGTTTAAATGTTTAAGTTGAAATGGTGCTGGAATTGCGAAGGGAGTGCTCCTGTTGTCTTTGTGCCGACTTGCGGTAACTCTGTGGTTCTAAATCAGTAGTTGTATAGTAAACTATCGAAAACATTAACTTGCTTGACCATCAAACGATATCTTGGACTCCCCCATAAAAACGACTTGACTTTGTCTGATTTTGTCTGAGGAATCTGTGTGTCATCTGTCATTTGCAGGCCTAAATATAGATCCATGGGGCGCTCCTGCTATCAGCGGTGAAACAGAGAAGATCTTGTATTGGTGAATCACAACACATCAGAGGCTGAATAACCCAGCGAGAGAAGAGCATAATCCCACCCACTCTTGTACATACGCACACACAGTCAGTTGCACCCCCGTCCATGAACGTACCCCTGCACACACACACACACACACACACACACACACACACACACACACACACACACACACACACACACACACACACACACACACACACACACACACACTGCCGGTTACTCAGTAACACACAATGCACGTTAAAACCACCCCCGCAGTACACACACACACACACACACACACACACACACACACACACACAGAGTTAAACCTCTAAATAAGCAAACATCCCCACACACACACACACACACACACACACACACACACACACACACACACACACACACACATAGAACATGTACTCTCTGGCCCAGATCCTATGAAGCACCACCATCATCGTTTGGAGGAATGTACAAAGCGAGAGAGAGGAACAAAAAGGGGATGGAGAAAAAAAACACTACAGCTGCTGAGCATCTCCATGGAAACAGGCTGGAGAGGAGAGCAGCGCATTGCGATCTGCGTTACTGTCAGAGAAAGAATGAATCCAGCCCTCATTAGGGAAGCCACGGAAACCTATTATTTACTGCAACATCTCTCTTCCCGGAGAATAGAACACATGCTTTGCTTAATATCCACCATGAAACGTTTCCTCTCTACAAACACCTGAGCTCTGGTTCCGAATGGTTCCGCATGCACTCTAACCTCAACACAGAGAGAAGGTCTCAAAGCGGATCTGTTGTGGTGATATGATATTCTCAGGATGTGCAGTCATGGTGTTTAACTCAATTTTTAACCTACTAAACGTCTGCAAAAGGAGAGCCTTGAGGCCATGAAACACATGCAGCGTATTAGCCATGCTTGCATGATGTGGAAAGGGGAATGTGTGTGCCAAATGGACCCATTGACCTTAAACGAATAAGTAGTCATGAAAATGGTGGTAAAGAGATTCAACGTTGGATTCAAGGTTCAGAATTGGTGCCTACTCTAGATAATGGGTGCCTACATCACGCGGAATATCCCTTTCCCGCCTCCCACAGGAATAGCTACACTAGGCACACATGCCCAAAAGAACCCTAATGCACACACGCGCACTTGTTAGTCGCCAAGTCATGAGGAATAATAGTCGTTTTTTGATGTAGCGCAACATTTTGGGTGTTTATTTTGGTTAAGGTATTTTGAGACATTTTACTAGCAGAGCTGGCTGCTACTCCAGCATCACACCAAACTCTCATTGCCAAAATTGAGATACTCTGTGTGTGTGTGTGTGTGTGTGTGTGTGTGTGTGTGTGTGTGTGTGTGTGTGTGTGTGTGTGTGTGTGTGTGTGTGTGTGTGTGTGTGTGTGTGTGTGTGTGTGTGTGTGTGTGTATGAGTAGGAATGTCACACAATCAAAGAGGAGGCTCTGAATGCATTCTAGTCCAACTCGTATTCACTCACACACCCAGTGCATGATGCTAAACACGATTATCCACCGAACAAGGGATCCAAGTCTTAAGCAGTAGGCTATGTAATATCATTATTCTGTATACAGTAGTACGCACCATGGACCCCAACAGAAGAACACACACTGAAGATCACATCAACCAATGTCAGACATAAATACTACAGCTTGTTAAACACGGTAGACGAGGTCATAACACTGTAGGATTAGATATGGAGAGAGAGGGCTACACACTGCTTTTATTGCCCATAAAACATACGTGGTGGTAGGCCTCCCGTGACTGAAACTAAAGGCCAGATAAGCGCGTCACCCATAAATCGAGCTATGAGAATGATTTGCGACAGACAGGAAAAACGTACAATAGTGAGGGAGTAGCTGAAGGGATGCTAGGCTAACTGCTGGGGAAACAGTGTTAACGGTGCTATCTGGAGGGGAATGGAGCAGCACAGATGCCCGTGACAGCGCAGGTTGCTGTGAGGAGCTTCTGCTATCCTATCCCTCTGAGAATCTCCTCTATATTACAGGGGATGACAAATGGCTGCCTCGGTTCGACACAGCTGTCCCCCCAGTGTGTGTGTGTACGTGTGTGTCCGTGCATGCGCAGGGCTCGACATTAACGCTTGTCCGGGAGAATTAAAAAAAATAGTTGGATAAGAAGAATATAGATTTGAGTTGAAAAATGGTTTTTAATTAGATCTGTGTCCTCTGGATCTGTGTCCTCTTATCCCAATTTCTGCAGAGCTCATCAGAGTAGGATTGTATTGCATGACAGGCAGAGCGGACTTTAAATCATCCCCGGTTGCGAGATGTGCTATTGAGATCAAAGAGCAGATCTGTGTCTGCACATTTGTTGATCATATTTTAACAAATGATTTGAATAATGTGGCTAATACAGATATGCTTCACACTGACATTTCTGATCACTTTCCAATTTTCCACTTCTCTTTGGCAGCTGGAAATGAACAGATGGGAATTATTAGTGGCATTAAATGTAGTATATTTTACAAAAAGTAATTGTGAGCTTATACTTTTAGATGTTGATTGATGATAATTCATGGGAACATTTTTACTATCAGGCCGATGTGGAGTCTGCTTAACAGACTTTTTCTCACATCGTTATGTATTTCACCACTGCTTTCCCTTAGTTAGACTGCGTAAGAGAGCAGAAGGGTTCTGGAAACCTAGATTTCCAACCGGTCTCTAAAACGTTTCTCACCTCTCCCCTGAATTCTGCAATTACAAAACGGTGTAAGAACAAATAATAAACTGTTGAATTATAAAAAGGCATCTATAATCTCAATGGAAATATGACCTATAGTGATCCTGATGTTATTTCATGTGAATGTAAAAAAAAATGTTGGGGGGGGGTCAAATCAAATCAAATCAATTTATATATCAGCTGATGTAAGAAGGGCTATCTCAAAGTGCTGTACAGAAACCCGGCCTAAAACCCCAAACAGCAAGCAATGCAGGTGTAGAAGCACGGGGAGGAATGTGGATTCCTCTCTGTCAAAGGAAATAGAGAAAACTGATGGAAATCCATTTAATTACATTAAGGGACATTTCCAAACTCTCCTTCACTTTGATCATTCTGATGCAATGGGGGTGATGGAGGTAATTGGTAACTTAACCTTTTAGATGTAATGGCAAAATGTAGATTTCCACCTAAATAGACATGGCCCCAAAAGATTCCAGATAAACAAATAATTTAAAACCGTTTTAAAATGGCAACTTTATTGTATTCACTAGTAAGAATAAAAAATAATGTAAAAAAAATAAATAAAGAGCCAGAATCTCAATTGGTGGGAATGAAATGGAACAGGTCACATCCACTAGATTCCTCTGAGTTCTAATTGATAAAAAGTTATCCTGAAAAGATCATATTAAATTTGTGTGCAGCAAAGTGATGGAAGATGTTGGTATCATCAGAAAGATGAGTGGTTTAGTTCATTAGGTTTGCTTGCTAACTCCAGACTATAGCTTAATTTACCCACACCTCATTTACTGTAATATTATCAGGGCCAGTACCTACAGCTCATTTGGAAAGTATTCAAACCCGTTGACCTTTTCCACATTTTGTTACAGCCTTAAGACATGTCCTCATCAATCTACACACCCATAATGACAAAGCAAAAACTGTTTTTTAGACATGTTTGAAATGTATTATGAATAAAAAACTTTAAAAATCAATGTTACATAAGTATTCAGACCATTTACTCAGTACTTTATTGAAGTGCCTTTGCCAGCGATTACAGCCTCGAGTCTTCTTGGGTATGACGCTGCAAGCTTGGTGCGCCTGTATTTGGGTACTTTCTCCCATTCTTCTCTGCAGATCCTCTCAAGCTCTGTCAGATTGGATGAGGAGCATCGCTGCACAAATATTTTCAGGTCTATCCACAGATGTTCGATCGGGTTCAAGTCCGGGCTCTGGCTGGGCCACTCAAGGACATTCAGAGACTTGTCCCGAAGCCACTCCTGCGTTGTCTTGGCTGTGTGCTTAGGGTCGTTGTCCTGTTGGAAGGTGAACCTTTACCTCAATCTGAGGTCCTGAGCGCTCTGGAGCAGGTTTTCATGCCTGTCACTGAGGAGTGTCTTCCGTCTGGCCACTCTACCATAAATGCCTGATTGGTGGAGTGCTGCAGAGATGATTGTCCTTCTGGAAGATTATCCCATTTCCACAGACAAACTCTGGAGCTCTGTCAATGTGACCATCAGGTTTTTGTTCACCTCCCTGACCAAGGCCCTTCTCCCCCGATTGCTCAGTTTGGCCGGGCGGCCAGCTCTAGGAACAGTCTTGGTGGTTCCAAACTTCTTCCCTTTAAGAATGATGAAGGCCACTGTGTTCTAGGGACCTTCAAAGCTGCAGAAATGTTTTGGTACTCTTCCCCAGATCTGTGCCTCGACACAATCCTGTCTCGGAGCTCTACGGACAATTCCTTCGACCTCGTGGCTTGGTTTTGCTCTGACATGCAACTATGGGACCATAAATAGACAGGTGTGTGCCTTTCCAAGTCATGTCCAATCAATAGAATTTACAACAGGTGGACTTCAATCAAGTTGTAGAAACATCTCAAAGATGATCAATGGAAACAGGATGCACCTGAGCTACATTTCGAGTCTCATAGCAAAGAGTCTGAATACTTGTGTAAATAATGTATTTCTGTTTTTAGTTTTTTTTATACATTGTTATAATTACCAAAAACCTGATTTCACTTTGTCACTATGCAGTAGATTGATAAGGAACATTTTTTTATGTAATCCATTTTAGAATAAGGCTGTAACGTAACAAAATGTGGATAAAGTCAAGGGGTCGGAACACTTTCTGAATGCACTGTATGCCTCCTACCTACACAAATTACTCATAATACAAAACAACATTTGCAAGATTAGCCACCTCCTCTAAATATCTGGCTACATCTGCACCTTTGTTTAAGAAACTCAATATCTTGTCTGTTTACAATATGAATGTACGTCAATCATGCACTTTCACCTAAAAATACCGATACCTCCCAGAGAGTTTCCCTAAACCCTTCAATGGATTCTTCCAGGTTAATTCTGAAATCCACCTATATAACCTTCACCCTCCCCACTGCAGCACCTCACATAGTCAACTCTCTAGCAGATACAGAGTTACCTTACTCTGGAATTCGTATCTTCACATTGCCTAACATCATCATCCGTCAATAACTTCAAGCGAAAGACTAGCGGTCAGCCTGATGAACCAAACTACACAGTAATCTCAGTAATTTGGGGCGGCAGGTAGCCTAGCGGTTAGAGCGTTGGGCCAGTAACCGAAAGGTTGCTAGATCGAATCCCTGAGCTGACAAGGTAAACATCTTTCATTCTGCCCCTGAACAATGCAGTTAACCCACTGTTCCTATGCCGTCATTGTAAATAAGAATTTGTTCTTAACTGACTTGCCTAGTTAAATAAAAAATCTCATCGATATAACCTAACACTCACATCCCAAAAAATGTTTTTTTTTGTGGTGTGGTATTCACATAAGCTTCCAACCACACCTGCACACTGTAAAAATAAAAAAAATATATGTATGTATATATATCTGTATTTTGTCTATCACTTGTTTTCTTTGGTGCAAATACATAAAACAAAAGTGTTATGTTTGGGGCAAATCCAAAACAATACATTACTGAGTACCACTCTCCATATTTTCAAGCATAGTGATGGCTCCATCCTGTTATGGGTATGCTTGTAATCGTTAAGGACTGAGGAGTTTTTCAGGATAAAAAAGAAAAGGAATGGGGCTAGGCAAAACCTGGTTCAGTCTGCTTTCCACCAGACACTGGGAGATTAATTCCCCTCTCAGCAGGAAAACCTAAAACATAAGGCCAAATCTACACTGGAGTTGTTAACTAAAAAGACAGTGTATGTTCTTAAGTGTTTGAGTTGCAGTTTTGACTTAAATCTACTTGAAAATCTATGGCAACACCTGGAAATGGTTGTCTTGCAATGATCAACAACTAATTTGACACAGCTTGAAGAATTTTGAAAATAATAAATGGGCAAATGTTGCACAATCCAGGTGTGGAGAGCTCTTAGAGACTTACCCAGAAATGCTTACAACTGTAACTACTGCCAAACGTGCTTATACAACATATTGACTCAGGGGTGTGAATACTTTCAGTACCAGTCAAAAGTTTGGACTCCTACTACTACTTTTTCTTTATGTTTACTATTTTCTACATTGTAGAATAATAGTGAAGACATCAAAACTATGAAATAGCACACATAGAATCATGAAGCAAACAATTTTTTTTTAAACAAATCTAAATATATTTTATATTTGAGATTCTTCAAAGTAGCCACCCTTTGCCTTGATGACAGCTTGGCATACTCTTGGCATTCTCTAAACCAGCTTCATGAGGGAGTCACCTGTAATGCACTTCAATTAACAAGTGTGCCTTGTTAAAAGTACATTTGTGGAATTTCTTTCCTTGTTAATGCGTTTGAGCCAATTAGTTGTGTTTTGACAAGTAAGGGGTGATATACAGCCCTATTTGGAAAAAAACAAGTCCATATTATGGCACGAACAGCTCAAATAAGCAAAGAGAAACGACAGTCCATCATTAATTTAAAACTTCTTGTCAATAGGGGGGCGCCATTTCGACTTTGTAAAAATTCGTTCCCAAATTAAACTGCCTCGTACTCAATTCTTGCTCGTACAATATGCATATTATTATTACTATTGGATAGAAAACACTCTCTAGTTTCTAAAACCGTTTGAATTATATCTGTGAGTAAAACAGAACTCAAGTTGCAGCTAACTTCCTGTCAGGAAGTGAGAAATCTGAAATCGATGCTCTGTTCCAGGGTCAGTTTATTAAATTGCATGTGATCTATGAGTCGACATGCACTGCATACGATTTCCCCTAGATGTCAGTAAGCAGTGAGAATTGGAATGGTGTTGCTAGGAAAATCTGAGGCCATATAAAGGCTCATGGAACCGGGGGTGCACTCTTTTCAACGTTCGTCATGGCGCAAAGGAGGACCTCAGGATGGCATTCTGAAAAGCTCTCGTTATAGGCCTTAGATATATCCGGCTCTGATTTTATTCGATATAGGTGTTAAAGACATCATAATGTAGTTATTTTAAACCGAGTTATATCAGTTTATTGCGATTTTCGGATATTTCTTTGTGCTGCGTTATGAAGAGTTGGGCACGTCTGGGCCACATAGCTAATGTTTGCTGCTAATTCCTAAGTTGAATACGGCAATCTACAACCGAGCAACGATGATTCTGGACAAAGGACCACTTGCACAAGATTCTGATGGAAGCTCATCAAAAAGTAAGAACTATTTATGATGTTAATTCGTTGTTCTGTTGAAAAATGTAAAACTATTATTCGGCCATTAATTTCGGTGCGGTCTCGCTTTAGCGCACGCTGTATGTCGTAGTAAGGTTAATTTTTAAAATCTAACACAGTGGTTGCATTAAGAACTAATGTATCTTTCATTTGCTGTCCAACCTGTATTTTTTAGTCAAGTTTATGATTAGTTATTGATTAGATTAGGTGCCTCTCCCAAGATTTCTCCCGACATTTTGTTGGCAGCTTGGCTACTATTCTCATTGTATAACCACAATTTGTGGCGCTAAATATGCACATTTTCGAACAAACAATATATGTATTGTGTAATATGATGTTATAGGACTGTCATCTGATGAAGTTTTGAGAAGGTTAGTGAAAAAATGTATATCTTTTGCTGGTTTATTTGCTATCGCTAACGTGCATGAATCAATGCTGCTGTGTGGTTGGCTATTGTAGTAAGCTAATATAATGCTAAATTGTGTTTTCGCTGTAAAACACTTAAAGAATCAGAAATATTGGCTGGATTCACAAGATCTTTGTCTTTCATTTGCTGTACGCTGTGTATTTTTCATAAATGTTTTATGATGAGTATTTAGGTAATTCACGTTGCTCTCTGTAGTTATTCTAGTTGCTTTGGTGAGAGTTGTGATGGTGGCTGCAATGTAAAACTATGATTTATACCTGAAATATGCAAATTTTTCGAACAAAACATATGCTATACAATAAATATGTTATCAGACTGTCATCTGATGAAGTTGTTTCTTGGTTAGTGACTATTTATATCTTTATTTGGTCGAATTTGTGATAGCTACCTATGCAGGAAAAAAATGGTGGGGAAAAAAAGTTGTGTCTTTTGCTATGGTGGTTAGCTAATAGAAATACATATTGTGTCTTCCCTGTAAAACATTTTAAAAATCAGAAATGATGGCTGGATTCACAAGATGTGTATCTTTCATTTGGTGTCTTGGACTTGTGATTTCATGAACATTTGATATCCCTGTGGCTTTAGGCTAGGCTATGCTATGCTAGTCAGCTTTTTTGATGGGGGGGATCCCGGATCCGGGTTTGTGACTCGTTAGAGTTAAGACCGCTTACTGTACAATAGCAAAGAGAACAGTCTATGACTTGGGTGCATGGAGTCTTTGACAATTTTAGGGCCTTCCTTCAGACATCGCCTGTTATAGAGGTCCTGGATGTCAGGGAGCTTGACCCCAGTGATGTACTGGGGCGTTTGCAATACCCTCTGTAGCACCTTATGGTTGGATGCCAAGCAGTTGCCATACTGTAACAAGTGTGAGGCAGCCAGATACGATACTCTCAATGGTGTAACTGCAGAACTTTTTGAGGATCTGAGGGCCCATGCCAAACCTTTTCAGCCTCCTGAGGGGGAAGAGGCATTGTCGTGCCTTCTTCATGACTGTGTTGTGGTGTTTGAACCATGATAGGTCCTTAGTGATGTGGACACCGAGGAATTTGCAGCTCTTGACCCACTCCACCACAGCCCCGTCAATGTAAATGGGGGCATGCTCCATTTTCTGTAGTCCACGATCAGCTCCTTTGTCTTGCTGACATTGAGGGAGAGGTTGTTGTCCTAGCACCACCCTGCCAGGTCTCTGCCTTCCTCCCTATAGGCGAACGTCGATGATGATGCCTATCACCTTTGTGTCGTCAGCAAACTTAATGATGGTTTTGGAGTCATGTGCTGCCATGCAATCGTGGGTGAACAGGGAGTACAGGAGGGGACTCAGAACACACCCCTGAGGGGCCCCCCTGTTGAGGGTCAACGTGGCGGATGTGTTGTTGCCTACCTCACCACCTGGGGGCTGCCCGTCAGGAAGTCCAGGATCCAGTTGCAGAGGGAGATGTTCAGTCTCAGGGTCCTTAGCTTAGTGATGACCTTGGAGGGCAATATGGTGTTGAACATTGAGCTGTAGTCAATGAACAGCATTCTCACACAGGTGTTCATTTTGTCCAGGTGGAAAGGGCATTGTGGAGTGCAATAGAGATTGCATCGTCTGTGGATCTGTTGGGGTGGTACAGTATGTGAATTGGAGTGGGTCCAGGGTGTCTGGGAAGATGGTGTTGATGTGATCCATGACCAGCCTTTCAAAGCATTTCATAGATACTGATGTGAGTGCTACATTGCGATAGTCATTTAGACAGGTTACCTTGGTGTTCTTAGGCGCAGGGACTATGGTGGTTTGTAGGTATTCCAGACTGGGTCAGGGAGAGGTTGAAAATGTCAGTGAAGACACTTGTCAGCCCTGAGTATGCGTCCTGGAAATCCGTCTGTTTTAAGGTCTTACTCACATTGGCTACGGAGAGCGTAATCACACAGTCATCTGGAACAGCTGGTGCAATCATGCATGGTTCAGTGTTGAAGCGAGCATCGAAGGCATTTAGCTCATCTGGTAGACTTGCGTCACTTGGCAGCTTGCAGCTGGGTTTCACTTTGTAATCTGTGATAGTTTGCAAGCCCTGCCACATCCGATGAGTGTCAGAGCCGTTGTAGTAGGATTTGATCTTTGTCCCTTATTGACGCTTTGCCTGTTGGATGGTTCATCGGAGAGTGTAGCAGGATTTCTTATTAGTGTCCAGATTAGTGTCCCGTATCTTGAAAGCGGCAGCTTTAGCTTTTAGGTCAGTTCAGATGTTGCCTGTAACCCATGTATTCTAGTTGGGATAAATACGTACGGTCACTCTGGGGATGATTTTGTTGAAGCACCTACTGTATTAATGAAGTGGGTGACTGACGTGGTAAACTCCTCAATGCTATCAGATGAATCGCAGAACATATTCCAGTCTATGCTAGCGAAACATTGCTGTAGCTTAGCATCCGCTTCATCGGACCACTTCCTTGTTGAGCGTGTCACTAGTACTTCCTGTTTGAGTTTTTGCTTGTAAGCAGGAATAAGGAGGATAGAGTTATGGTCTGATTTTCCAAATAGAGGGCGAGGGAGAGCTTTGTATGCGTCTCTGTGTGTGGAGTAAAGATGATCTAGAGTTTTTTAGTCTCTAGTTGCACAGGTGACATGCTGGTAAAAATTAGTTACGACGGATTTCCGTTTTCCTGCATTAAAAACACCGGCCACTAGGAGCACCACCTCTGGGTGATAATTTTCTTGTTTGCTTATGGTCCTATACAGGTTGTTGAGTGCGGTCTTTGTGCCAGCATCGGTTTATGGTGGTAAACAGACAGCTACGAAAAATATAGATGAAAACTCTCTTGTTAAAGCCCCGGCGTTCCGCTAGCGGAACTCCTCCCACATTCCACTGAAAACGCAGAGCGCGAAATTCAAAAATAATTTTTTTGAAATATTTAACTTTCAAACATTAACAAGTCCAATACAGCAAATGAAAGATACACATCTTGTGAATCCAGTCCAACATGTCCGATTTTTTAAATGTTTTACAGCGAAAACACCACATATATTTATGTTAGCTCACCACCAAATACAAAAAAGGACAGACATTTTTCACAGCACAGGTAGCATGCACGAAACCAACCAAACTAACCAAGAACCAACCAAACTAACCAAGAAACAACGTCATCAGATGACAGTCCTATAACATGTTACACAATAAATCTATGTTTTGTTCGAAATATTTGCATATTTGAGGTATAAATCAGTTTTACATTGATGCTACCATCACAGCTACCGTCAGAAATAGCACCGAAGCAGCCAGAGTAATTATAGAGACCAACGTGAAATACCTAAATACTCATCATAAAACATTTCTGAAAAATCGATGGTGTACAGCAAATTAAAGACAAACATCTTGTGAATCCAGCCAATATTTCCGATTTTTTAAGTGTTTTACAGCGAAAACACAATATAGCATTATATTAGCTTACTACAATAGCCTACCACACAACCGCATTCATTCATCAAGGCACGTTAGCGATAGCAATAGGCACGTTAGCGTTAGCGAATAAACCAGCAAAAGATATTAATTTTCACTAACCTTCATAAACCTTCCTCAGATGACAGTCCTATAACATCAGGTTATACATACACTTATGTTTTGTTCGAAAATGTGCATATTTAGAGCTGAAATCAGTGGTTATCCATTATGCTAACGTAGCATCTTTTTCCCAGAATGTGCGGATATTTCTATTAGACTCTCAACTATTCTGACCAAATAGCTATTCATAAACATTACAAAAAAATACATGTTGTATAGGAAACGATAGATTCATTAGTTCTTAATGCAATCGCAGTGTTAGAATTCAAAAAATATCTTCATTACGACATAAGGCTTAGGTTATGGCGAGAGAGTGGCCAAAACCTGGGCGCAAAACTACTACTAGTACACAGTTCGACAGATATATGTAATAGCATCACAAAATGGGTCCTACTTTTGGTGATCTTCCATCAGAATGTTGTACAAGGGGTCCTTTGTCCAGAACCGTCTTTGTTTGTTATTAGAACGTCGTTTTTCCCTCTTGAATTAGCAAGCACACTGGCCAAGTGGCGCGAAGCTATCCTTCCTGAACATATGCATATGCAACACGCCTAACGTCCCGAAAAAATTTCAATAATCTAATAAAACTATATTGAAAAAACATACTTTACGATGATATTGTGACATGTATCAAATAAAATCAAAGCCGGAGATAGTATTCGCCTATAACGACAGCTTTTCAGAAGGCAATTACAGGTCCCTCCACGCGCCTTCCAGAAAACCGAAAATGGGGGACACGTCATTCCAAGAGGATTCATTCCATCTCAGACCAAGATAATCACCTCATTTCTCCTCTCACTTCCTCTTGACATCTAGGGGAAGGTGTATGACGTGCAAGTATATTCATACGTATCATGCCCATTTATAGGCAGGCCCTTGAACACAGCATCGATTTCAGACTTTCCACTTCCTGGTCAGAAAGTGTGCTGCCAAATGAGTTCTCTTTTACTCACAGACAAAATTCAAACGGTTTTAGAAACTAGAGAGTGTTTTCTATCCAATAGTAATAATAATATGCATATTGTATGAGCAAGAATTGAGTACGAGGCCGTTTAAATTGGGCATGACTTTCCCCCAAAGTGAAAATAGCGCTCCTATCATCAACAGGTTAAATAGTATGGTCTACAGCAGGGATCATCAACTAGATTCAGCCACGGGGCGATTTTTTCTTGAGTGGCAAATTGACCGCAAGAAGCCCAAACAGATATAATATTTGACTAAAACATAATAATTTCAAACCTTGCTTACACGTGTCTATTATGCGTGGGAATAGTTGGGAACAGATTTCCTAAATGAAAATCACTTGGCGCTGATTTCCTTGTGTTTTTACAGTTTTTTTATGTCCAACAATAAAAATTAATTTAAAAAATTTGCGCAGAAAACACCAGTTGGGGAACCTTGGTCTACAGTTTATCATGAGGTATTCTAACTCAGGCGAGCAGAACCTTGAGACTTCCTTAATACTGTATTAGAGATCGCGCACCAGCTGTTGTTAACAAAGAGACACATTCCACCCCTCCTTGAGTTTACCCGATGCTGCTGTTCCTTCTTGCCGATGTATAGATAAACCAGCTAGATTTATATTGTCCTTGTTCAGCCACGACTCGGAGAAACATGGGATATTAAAGGTCTTCAGATCACGTTGATAGGATAGTCTCGAACGGAGCTCTACCAGTTTACTTTCCAGTGTTGCACGTTCGCTAATAGAACGGAGGGTAGAGGCAGTTTATCCACTTGCCGACATAGTCCCGCAGGTTGGCCTCTATAACGCCGCCTCTTCCTTTTACGGGTGTCGGGATTTGGGCCTGGTCCGGGATGAGCATTATGTCCTTCGCCGCCGACTCATTGAAGTGGAAATCCTCATCCAAATCAAAGTTAGTGATGTCCTGAAGCTCTTGTCAGTCATAGCAAACAATGGCGGAAACATTATTTACAAAAAAAGTTCAAATCAGCGCAAAAAAACCCACAAAATAGCACAGTTGGTCATTCTCTAAAGTTGCCCTACAGTCCTACTAAAAGTTAACGTTGTGTGTGTGTGTGTGTGTGTGTGTGTGTGTGTGTGTGTGTGTGTGTGTGTGTGTGTGTGTGTGTGTGTGTGTGTGTGTGTGTGTGTGTGTGTGTGTGTGTGTGTGTGTGTGAACATGCCTGTTTGTCACATCAATGCAACGGACCATATCCACAGTGATGAGATCTATCTCTGGATCCCTGTTAAAGAATTGTCTATCACATTGTAGTGCTTGGAGTGTACAAGCCTTACTCATGGTAAATTATCTCATACAGGCCAGTCACACACACACACACACACACACACACACACACACACACACACACACACACACACACACACACACACACACACACACACACAAGCCCGGTGAAGCTGTTCAACTGCAGCATGGAGGATTCAGAGGAAAGCTGCAGTAGCAGCTTGGCGCCGTCTCTAATTTATAGGGTTGGTGGGGGGTGGACAGACCTAGAAGGTTGAAAGTGACATCTCTTTTAGGTCACACTAGGGTCAGGACTTAGGGCAGATGTCCCACATGTGATTGAGAGATGCGAGGGAAACCACCACATGTCTGCCCCATGGTTTGCAGAGCACGGAGAGAGAGAGAGAGGCGAGTGGGAAAGGGTGGACTCTGTGACACTCTCTCACTCCCTCCCTGCTCTCTTCCCTTGTCTCCCTGTCTCGCAGTATCTGTCTCTATGTTTCAGAAACACACACATACCTGCTCGCACGAACGTACATGCAACCACAGTCTCTCACACACACAAATCACATCTCCCCACTCCGGCCAACCAAACCCCTATGAGATTACTGCTAGGCAACATTATCTCCTTCCCCATTTCATTCATCCATTTCATTTGAGAAACTGAGCCCCAAGGATACACGGCCGCAACATACCAAGGTATCTCCATCTACAGATGTTAGTCACATAAAAATTCCCCCGTTGCCCATCCAGAGCATTGGCAGTGGGTCGGCCCTCCCACTCTTCGAGCTTAACACACACATACATACAGTAGCTGAACGGATCACTGACGATCGAGGGGGAGAGCATTCGCTCTTCACCTCCAGCTGAAGACAGATGAGCTGCTTCTGCCCAAAGTGTTATGATTTTCTCAGCCTCCACCAAGGCTTGGTTTGGTGGGATTTTCTACCCGTCCCAAAATCCAATAAGAAGATGAACACCAGGTACTAGGTCTGGGTCCGTCAACTTTCAATCAACCTGTTTCATCAGCCTCTGAGACAGAAGCAAGGCTATGACAATAACTCTTATATTACTGCAATAGGTCTCACATTCCTCCTGCTTGTGAAAAATGTGGCTGAGCTTTTAGGGGTAACATGACATGCATCCCAATGCTCTTACCTTGCAGCGTGCCTATATTGTGGAGACATCGGAGCACATATGTCGCTTTTTCACTCGATGACAGGAAAGCACAGCACAGTCGTACAGAGACACAGACAGTGCTGTTTCTAATCAGATCTGAGAAAGAGTCTGCTCCGCTGGGTAAAAAAAAAAAAAAAAAAATCCCACTCTTCCTTCCTTCCGTTTCTTTTTTTTATCCAAGCCCTCAGAGGAATAGGGTGAAGAGGAGAGGAGGCAGGAGGACCAGTCTGCTGTACTGTGCTGTGTATCACCAAGAGCAGTGCTGGGCTCTGCGTGTACTCCACTGCAGCAGCGTGAGAGACAGAGGCGCACGCTGCCTGTTCCACAGGCTCTACCGGTACACAGAAAAACACGGCTACGAAATTCCTGTTGAATGGATTCAGGACTCTGCAGTTCTATATCTCCACATACCCCCCCACCCCTTTTTCTTTTACCTATATCTCTAGACTTTAGAGATTCACAGTATGTCTTGTGTTTATCTCTATTTCATTTGATCCTTATTCTCCTTTTCCGTCCTTTGCGTTGCCCCTCTCTCCTCTCACTAAATGTCCATCATGTGTCTGATACTCCTGGCAATAAATTGTAAAGCCCAAAAGCGCCAACCTCCTCCTCCTCTGATTACATCACTGCTTCAGCTGACTGAGATTGAGTGTTTTTTCTCGTCTCGTGTGAATATTAACGTCACTGACATCAGACACATTTCTTGGATTCAGTTGAACCTTCCATTGATGATTTCTCATCCTAGGTAATATCACATGACACTATTACCCAGTTTGGGGTTGCAGATCATGTAATAACGTAATTACACATGACAACACCGCGTGGTAAAAAAATGCTAACTCCCAAGACAACTTACATGCAATTGCAAAAGGTTAGGTTTAGGCTTGCTAGCAAGTTGTTGGGATAAGGGTAAGTGGTAGGGTAAGGTTAAGTTCTGGGCCAATTGGTTTGAATCCAGGCTGTATCACAGAGCGTTGTGCCATGATTGGCTCAGTGTTCTGTCACTCATGGGGAAACTACTTCACCACAAAGTGTAAGTGGAGACCTCGAAGTGCCCATCCAAGAAGGATCAAGGTCATTGGCCACAGATAAATTGACGTCAAATCACGTTATAAACTAAGGAAAAAAAGAAATGTCCTCTCACTGTCAACTGTGTTTATTTTCGGCAAACTTAACATGTGTAAATATTTGAATGAACATAACAAGATTCAACAACTGAGACATAAACTGAACAAGTTCCACAGACATGTGACTAACAGAAATGGAATAATGTGTCCCTGAGCAAAGGGGGGGGGTCAAAATCAGAAGTAACAGTGTGGCCACCAGCTGCATTAAGTACTGCAGTGCATCTCCTCCTCATGGACTGCAATAGATTTGCCAGTTCTTGCTGTGAGATGTTACCCCACTCTTCCACCAAGGCACCTCAAGTTCCCGGACATTTCTGGGGTGAATGGCCCTAGCCCTCACCCTCCGATCCAACAGGTTCCAGACGTGCTCAATGGGATTGAGATCCGGGCTCGTCGCTGGCCATGGCAGAACACTGACATTCCTGTCTTGCAGGAAATCACGCACAGTACGAGCAGCATGGCTGGTGGCATTGTCATGCTGGAGGGTCATGTCAGGTTGAGCCTGCAGGAAGGGTACCACATGAGGGGCGAGGATGTCTTCCCTGTAACGCACAGCGTTGAGATTGCCTGCAATGACAACAAGCTCAGTCCAATGATGCTGTGACACACCGCCCCAGACCATGACGGACCCTCCACTTGTCCTCATGCCTCCTTGCAGCTCCTTACTTGCCTAAGGCAAGTTCATGCAGGTGAGCAGGGACCCTGGGCATCTTTCTTTTGGTGTTTTTCAGAGTCCGTAGAAAGGCCTTTTTAGTGTCCTAAGTTTTCATAACTGTGACCTTAATTGCCTACCATCTGTAAGCTGTTAGTGTCTTAACAACCATTCCACAGGTGCATGTTCATTAATTGTTTATTGCTCATTGAACAAGCATAGGTGTCACGGAATTCCTCCTCCTCTTCATACGAAAAGGAGGAGTGGTGATTCGACCAAGACGCAGCGTTGTAACTTGACATTATATTTATTAAACAAAACCGAAAAAACAGGAAGAACACTTGAATAGATACAAAACAACAAACGACGTAGACTGACCTGAACGTAAGAACTTACATGTAACACGAAGAACGCACGAACCGGGAAAACAGACTACACAAAAACCGAACGAACAAACATACCGAAAACAGTCCCGTGTGGCGCAACATACACAGACACGGAAGACAACCACCCACAACAAACAGTGTGAAAACACCTACCTTAATATGACTCTCAATCAGAGGAAATGACAACCACCTGCCTCTAATTGAGAGCCATATCAGGTCACCCTTTAAACCAACATAGAAACAGAAAACATAGACTGCCCACCCAAACTCACGTCCTGACCAACTAACACATACAAAACTAACAGAAAACAGGTCAGGAACGTGACAATAGGAAACTGTTTAAACCCTTTACAATGGTTTTTACTACGTTCTGTTATTATCTAGGCATAAGTCACTTTAATAACTCTACCCACATGTATATATTACCTCAATTACCTCAACTAACCGGTGTCCCGCACATTGACTCTGTACCGGTACCCCCTGTATATAGCCTCACTATTGTTATTTTACTGCTGCTCTTTAAGTATTATTATTTTTAATTTTTTTTTGATATTTTTCTTAACTGCATTGTTGGTTAACTTCTCTGCGCTACGGATCCCTTTAGCGGGATCATTTTCCTAAACAACCGCTGAATTGCAGGGCGCAAAATATTACTAAAAATATTTAAATCATGCAATCCATGAAAATATGCTTTGCAGCGAAAGCAATCCAAGCTTTTGTGAGTGTATCAATCAATGCTAGAACAGCTAGCCCCAAATTAGCATGGTCACGAAAGTCAGAAAAGCAATAAAATGAATCGCTTACCTTTGATAATCTTCGGATGTTTGCACTCACGAGACTCCCAGTTACACAATAAATGTTATTTTTGTTCGATAAATATTACTTTTATAACAAAAAACGCCATTTGGGTTGCGCGTTATGTTCAGAAAACCAAAGCCTCGTTCCGTTCGACGAAAATTCCAAAAAAGTATCCGTAATGTTCGTAGAAACATGTCAAATGTTTTTTATAATCAATCCTCTGGTTGTTTTTAACAAACATAATCGATAATATTTAAACCAGACCGTAACCTATTCAATAAAAGAGAGAAAGAAAATGGAGAGCTACCCCTCTCGCGCGCAGGAACTAATCAAAGGACACCTGACTAGTTTTTAAAAATCTCGCTCATTTTTCAAATAAAATAAAAGCCTGAAGCTATGTCTAAAGCCTGGTCACAGCCTGAGGAAGCCATTGGAAAAGGAATCTGGTTGATACCCCTTTAAATGGAAGAAAGACGGGCAAGGAAACACAGATTAAAAATTTAAAAAATCACTTCCGGGTTAGATTTCACAGACAATATTTTGACAGTTTTGGAAACGTTGGAGTGTTTTCTATCCTAATCTGTAAATTATATGCATATTCTACGATCTGGACCTGAGAAATAGTCCGTTTACCTTGGGAACATTATTTAAAAAATAAAATAAAAATCTGACCCCTAGCGTCAAGAGGTTATTAAGGGCTTGTAAGTAAGCATTTCACTGTAAGGTTTACACCTGTTGTATTCGTCGCATGTGACAAATACAATTTGATTTGATCGCAAATTCAACAATGAGTGGTTTGGAAGAAAGTGAGCACAGCACAACAACGTGAGTCCAAAAATGTATTGAATGCTGCTGCATAAATTATGTAATATGCCAGGAAGATATGTCTACTGTAGCTAAGAAAGTAATAATGTTACTAAGTGTATCTTGTGTAGTAAGCTGTTAGTAGCCCATGTGCCTCACGCTAATAATTTGACCTATAGCCAAAGAGAGAAATGAGAAATGTAATCATCAAATACTGTAAGAGCTTTCATTGTCTGCTTATATGCCACCGTTATTTGTCCTACGGTTCTGACTTGGTGTGCAGGGAGAATACTGTAAGAACGGCCCATGTTCTGAATTCTGTCGCTGTGCATTTCAAAAGTGCTGAACAAATAGTTATATTGACAATGTCCGTCCTAGCTCGTTCATTAATGTCTTAATCGAAATTACGGATTGCCTCTTATCCGCTCGTCGTTCCCTTATGACATATTTTGTACATCTCAATTGTCAGGAGAAACCACATTTGTTGAAACAAGTAAGCCATATCAGCTATGTTTTTTTTTAAAGGCAGTAAATGAGGATGAGTGAACTGTTTTGCTGCCAGACAAGGCTCCGCTGATAGCCAGGTTTAGCAGTGGTAAGGTGTTGCGACTGCTGTTGGGACTCAGCTGTTGCGACAGCTTTATGTAGGCCCTAACAGTTTGTGTGCACAGTTTGTCACTGTTATAGTGCAATTAATGTATTGTTTAGTGTTGTGTTGTGTAGTGTAGTGGCTTTGCTGGCATGCATAATTATACATATTTTTTTGCCCCACCAAGATTTACATGCTACAATCGCCCCTGATTATGGTAAGATTTGAATAGAGAAAGCGGATCCAAGAGCAGCATTGGCGTTTTTTGGGGTTCTATCAGCATCGACACATGCCTCAAAGACGCACTTAGCGAATGCTCTCTCTGCGTGTTTTTGGGGGTAACATACTGTATGTTACAGTTTCGACCATTGTACGAAAGATGCATCATTAAAACAATTGTAAGCCTAAATTCAATTGCTATCGGGAAACCGGGCCATGTTCTCTCTCTCAGCTCGACAGAGAGAATCTTTGAAGAGAAAATCTTGAGCGAAAAATAAATACAGTTTGTTTTCGGATTATATCAATTTGGGGTTAATGTAGCTCATTGGAATTCTCATGTCCGACTGAGTGGGCGTGAGGATGCAAATTTGAAAATATGATGAGTGAGAATGTTCGACAACTATCATACCCCCAAGACATCCTAACCTCTCACCATTATAGGGGAGGTTAGCATTTTTTGGGGGGGGTATGATATTTATGTCTCTGTAACTTTCTCACTTATCATTATTCACGATTCATTCGGGGTTATCCATAATTATGGTAGCATCCACATGAATGTAGAAATGTTTAGAAACATATTATATTAATAATAAAAGTGACTCCAAAATAAAAGTGATTCCAAAATAAAACTGACTCCAAAATGATACAATACATTATTTACTATTCATTTGTTTTGGGCACACAAAATAATCTGAAACAACCGAAAGCAGCAGCAAATGCAGCCAACAAATGTGTAGAGTCACAGGCTTGATGTAGTCATAGCATACTATGAATATGGGACCAAATATTTCACTTTTTACTACTTTAATACACATATAAGTGAATTTGTCCCAATACTTTTGGTCCCCTAAAATAGGGGGAATATGTACAAAAAGTGGTGTAATTTCTAAACGGTTCACCCAACATGGATGAAAATACACTCAAATTAAAGTTGAGAGTCTGCACTTTAACCTCGGTTATTGTATCATTTAAAATCCAAAACAACTCATTAGCATTTCATTTGTTGGGGGGAAAGTACAGGCAAATATATTGATAAAAGTAACCTTGTCTCTCACCCATCTACACACAATAGCATAACAACAGTGAAACATGTTTTTAGACATTTTTGCATATTTATTGAAAATTAAATACAGAAATATCTAATTTACTGAACTATTCACACGTCTGAGTCAATACGTTGTAGAAGCGCCTTTGGCAGTGAATACAGCTGTGAGTCTCTCTGGGTACTTCCACACTTGGATTGTGCAACATTTGCCTATTATAATGTTTAAAATAATAATCTTCCAGCTCTGTCAAATTGTTTGTTGATCATTGCTAGACAACCATTTTCCGGTCTTGCCATATATTTTCAAGTAAGGCCCCGCTTTATTTTGTTTCTGCCCCTCATTTGAACAAGGTGAGCATTAATTACTCCAGTAAGGGGCAGAGAAGGTGGGTGTGGTAACCGCTCCCCGCTCGCTCAAGGATCAAGCATTGTGCTTGACAAATGGCTCCACTCCAGAGAAATGCAGCTCAATGTTCCGAGCCATGAATACAAAGTGATACATCTGAACATTGGCATAATTAAAATTGCATCTGGGCTTTATTTGATCCATTTGAAGGTAATTAGAGGTGCGGTTGTGTTATGATAGGGAAGCTGGTGTCACGGGAGAGAGGCAGATCGATAGAGCAGGGTTGTATTCATTACGCACCAAAACGCACCAATTTTCCAGGTCAGTTTTCAGTGAGAAAATGCTTTGAAGGACAGTGTCTCTCTATGAACACTGTCTAACAGGATATAGTGTTACCTTCCTGAGTAAATCTAGATATTAATATGCAGATGTTTTTGTACTAGTGCTGACCTAGAATATCACAAACGTATTGCATTGGGTCACTGATGAAGTGATTTCCCCAAAGGCCACACATTGCACATGTAGGCCTAAATTAATATGACTGCCACACTGACTGGTTCTTGTGCCACACTGGTACATTGGTTCATTGGATGTGTTCATCATCAAAGGAGATAGCGCCACCTAGTGGTGTATAACTCAGAGGTTGACAGTCCTGGTAATTTAAGAGTGAAAGTAGAGTAAGATTTGAGAATTGTCAATAAGTACAGTGTTGCAAATCATTTATATAAGAGCATTTCATACATACAAATCTTTAGGTTCCTCAATACATACATATTAGACTGAACAGTTCCCCGAAGTTCCTATATTGTCCCCGTCCTCTCCAGTTTCTAACAATGTGTTCTAATCAGGCAGGAGGTGCTGTAGATTTGCCAGATTCTCTATACTGAAGAATCCTGTAAGTGATTAACATGCAGAACTTATGATGCCAAAACCTTGAGAATCTGATGAGTCATGCTAGATAAATTGCAAGGTCTGAGGAGTGGCGATAAGGAACGTTCGGAACAGTCCTCCATCGCTGGTTCTGAACATCAAAAGCCATGCTTACACTCTGATTCCCTGATTCACTGATAGACAGGAGGTATTCTGCTGATGGTGCAACTTAATATAGGCCTCCGTACTCATATGAGGAGAGATTAACAATCAGTTAATCTAGAACGTGTAAAAAGTAGATGTAAAAGTACCCTTCAGCACTGAAAGAGACATTTTAGGCAAAATGGCTATTGCAACACATATGCGTAATCATTCATGTCTAACAAGAAGCGTTGGGCCATTATTCACAACACTTTAAAATGTAAAGAAGAAAATTTACATAATGGATAGCCATAAACCACCACCTTCACCAAGACCTCTACAACAATTTCGTTGGCAACAGAATGAGGAATTTCAGTACCGACAGAAACTGTATTTGAATTCAATATTTTGTTATTTGTAATGCACAAATTGAATTATTTAATTCAGAAATTGAACTTGTATTTCATGATTTAAAACTGATTTCAATTCATATTTAATTACATTTTCAAATTGAATATTTAAATAATAAGTTTCAATATGGTAGATATTGTAGTCATTGTCTGTGTATCAAGTTTACAAACAAACATTTTAAGTTAAACAAAGTTTCATTTATTCAACTTCTCAAATGCATTCAGATTCAGATTCAGTTTTCTAAGGCTGCGTTTACACAGGCAGCCCAATTCTGATGTTTTTTTCACTAATTGGTCTTTTGACCAGTTCTCTTAATTCAGATTCAAAACCAGCAACAACATCCTGGTACTCTGTCAGCAAGAAAAGGTAGAAGAGAACAGATGTTTTTTTGCTATTTTCACAACCGGAATTATGGGCGCAGTAGCTGGCGGTGGTGCGAAAGGGCTGGGTTTTGATGAATAAACAAGTTGTGGGTGTATTGAGGCTTGGCCCCTCACTGGCCAATCAGAACGTGCACCATGTCTAAATATGTGGGTGCTTCAAGTACAGTCTTTTATATATTGCGTTACCACCAACTTGAATGTTAGTCTGTTATAACCTAGTTTGTGAAATAGCCTGCCACATATTTGCTAAATATTTTAAACATGTTTGCAGTCCACATTGTTCTAATTGCATTAATTCAATATGGAAATACATTGTTAAACATAATCTATAGCATGCTATAGGGTCTATCGATGCGTGTCGAGGATGTCTGATATGTTATTTAAAAACATTGCAGTCAGCTGCAGAACATTTACAGTTTCATAGCTCATCTGACAGTTTCAAGCTCTCTCAAAACCCATATCCAAGCCGACTTTCTTGTAGATATTCGCCATTTTCTTGAGGTCAATACCCTAATAGGCCTATAACCACTTTTCCTAAATATATAGGCGACTGATAGGCTACATTCTTTAGCCTACATCTTGACCTTCATTTAGCCTACCAACAATTGATTTTCCTATTTTTGGTCCAAAATATATGTTTGCCTTTTTACTTATACTGAACAAAAATATAAATGCAACATGCAACAATTTGTTTATATAAGTTACAGTTCATATAAGGAAATCAGTCAATTGAAATAAATTCATTAGGCCTAATCTATGGAGTTCATATGACTGGGAATACACATATGCATCTTTTTGTCACAGATACCTTAAAAAAAACTGGGGTGTGGATCAGAAAACCAGTCAGTATCTGGTGTGGCCACCATTTGCCTCCTACAGTGTGACACATATCCTTTGAATAGAGTTGATCAGGTTATTGATTGTGGCCTGTGGAATGTTGTCCAACTGTGCGAAGTTGCTGGATATTGGCGGGAACTGGAACACGCTGTTGTACATGTCGATCCAGAGCACCCCAAACATGCTCAATGGGTGACATGTCTGGGGGGTATGCAGGCCATGGGAGAACTGGTACATTTTCAGCTTACAGGAATTGTCTACAGGTCCTTGCGACATGGGGCCGCGCATTATCATGCTGAAACATGAGGTGATGGCGGCGGATGAATGGCACAACGATGGGCCTCAGGATGTCATCACAGTATCTCTGTGCATTCAAATTGCCATCAATAAAATGGAATTGTGTTTGTTATCCGTAGCTTATGCCTGCCCATACCATAACCCCACTTCCACCATGGGGCACTCTGCTCACAACGTTGACATCAGCAAATCTCTTGCAAACACAATGCCATACACGTGGTTTGCGGTTGTGAGGCCAATTGGGCGTAGTACTAAATTCTCTAAAACAACGTTGGCGGCGGCTTATGGTAGAGAAATTGATATTAAATTATCTGGCAACAGCTCTGGTGGACATTCCTGGAGTCAGCATGCCAATTGCACACTCCCTCAAAACTTGAGACATCTGTGACATTGTGTTGTGTGTGGCCTTTTATTGTCCCCAGCACTAGGTGCACATGTGTAATGATCATGCTGTTGAATCAGCTTCTTGATATGCCACACCTGTCAGGTGGATGTATTATCTTGGCAAAGGAGAAATGCTCACTAATAGGGATGTAAACAATAAGGAAATAAGCTTTTTGTTCGTATGGACAATTTCTGGGATCTTATATTTCAGCTCATAAAACATGGGTCGTTACATGTTGCGTTTACATTTTTCTTCTGTGTAGTTTTAGCCTACAATGTGTCATAAGACGTTTGAAGTAGACTACTGTGTTGTTTGTGTGCCTGACAAAGACCACAGTTATGCTGTGAAAAAGAGAACTCCTCTTACAGTCTACTTTGTTGTTTTACATTTTTAGAAAATCTGAATCTGGAATCAATTGAATGAGTCAGATATGCACATGAATTTAATATTAGGCTATCTACTAAGGCACTCAGTAGGGCCTACCTATACGAAACTACTGAATGGCCATGACTGAAATACAAGATATTTAACATAATATCACATTTACAGCATTATTCATCACAAATATAAAATATTGGCTACAGATTTTATGTAATATATGGACCAGGTGTGTAATCATTAGCCAAAACTAAAAGGAGAGTTTTGTATTGGACAAATTCAGGTAGGTCCCTCCCTATTTCGTTCTGTTTGCTGCCTTTTTACAAAATGTTTTACAACAGAAACAGTTTACTCCAAACAGAAAAAGTTTTGCAACAAAAACAAGAGTTCTATTGAACAAATTCAGGTAGGTCCGTACCCGATTCGTTCTGTTTGCGTCCTTTTGATTCATAAATGGTCAACTGTTTCTGTTGCAAGAGGTAATGAATACACCTCTGGTTAAAGATGTTGAGAAGAAACCTAGTCTCAGAGCATTTCGTATTATTATGTATGTAAATCCAAGAAACAATTCGTATTATATGTCACAAATTTGCAAAATGTAAAATATGCTATGAATTTGCAAAATGTATGATATGTTACGAATTCTAGCTAACTGGCTAACGTTAGCTAGGCTAGGGTTAGGGTTAGGGGTTAAGGTTATGGTTAGGACTTAGGTTAAAGGGTTAAGGTTAGGGGAACGGTTAGCAAAAATAGTTAAATTTAGTGTTAGGGGAAGGGTTAGCTAACATGCTAAGTAGTTGAAAAGTAGCTAAATAGCAAAAATGCTAAAGTTGTCTGTGATGAGATTCAAACTCGCAACATTTGGGTTGCTAGACGTTCATGTTATACAGCCACCTATCCACCCCAACCAACCACCCTACTTTCGTTATTGCCTTAAGTAACCCCCTGTCTTATGTAACCATACCAAACGTAACATTTCATACTAACGAGTGTCCTTGATTTACATTTACTATGTTACGTCTAGTCTATGAGACCAGGCTGTGAGGAGATGCTTGTCAAACAAATGAGAAGGTGTATACATGGATGTATTCAAACCACTAGATGGGGTAATAAACAACGCATAGGCCTAATGGCCCAGGAGCTGGGTAGGCTTCCACCGTCTAAGTTAACTTGAGAGATATTAAATGCATATATCCATAAGTGACCTAAAGTCACACAACATGTGGTTACAGAGTTAAACTATCCAATGATACATGATGATTTGTCTTTAGATGGAGGCATCTCAGTCCTCATGAGTATGGAAACCTTCTGGTTGGCGGTTGCACTGACCGTGTGGGATGATGCCATATTGAGGTGTGGAGTCTCCCCATGTTAAAATATGTCCCCGGCAGAGATCTAGCACTCCAATCATTTCGCCACTGTGAGCCTGCAGGGACCATATTGTGCGAACGGCCATATAAATGCAGCTAACTGAGTGCGTATGAGGAAGACAGAGGAGCGGAGACGAGTGAAGAGAGGGAATAGGGATACTATACTGTGTGTATGTTTGTGGTGTGGAGAGGAGTTTCTGTGTGTGTGTGTGTGTGTGTGTGTGTGTGTGTGTGTGTGTGTGTGTGTGTGTGTGTGTGTGTGTGTGTGTGTGTGTGTGTGTGTGTGTGTGTGTGTGTGTGTGTGTGTGTGTGTGTGTGTGTGTGTGTGTGTGTGTGTGTGTGCGTGTGTGCGTGTGTGTGTGTATACAAACATATGTTCAGATGTTCTGAAAGAGCTGCAAAACCTGGACCCGTAAAAATCAGCTGGGCCAGACAATCTGGACCCTCTCTTTCTAAAATGATCCACCTCCATTGTTGCAACACCTATTACCAGTCTGTTCAACCTCTCTTTCGTTTCGTCCGAGATCCCTAAAGATTAGAAAGCTGCCGAGGTCATCCCCCTCTTCAAAGGGAGTGACACTCTAGACCCAAACTGTTATAGACCTATATCCATCCTGCCCTGCCTTTCTAAAGTCTTTGAAAGCCAAGTTAATAAACAGATCACTGACCATTTCGAATCCCACCGTACCTTCTCCGCTGTGCAATCCGGTTTCCGAGCTGGTCACGGGTTCACCTCAGCCACGTTCAAAGTACTAAACGATATCATAACCGCCATCGATAAAAGATAGTACTGTGCAGCCGTCTACATCGACCCGCCCAAGGCTTTCGACTCTGTCAATCACCGTATTCTTATCGGCAGACTCAATAGCCTTGGTTTCTCAAATGACTGCCTCGCCTGGTTCACCAACTACTTCGCAGACAGAGTTCAGTGTGTAAAATTGGAGGGCCTGTTGTCCGGACCTCTGGCAGTCTCTATGGGGGTACCACAGGGTTCAATTCTTGGGCCGCCTCTTTTCTCTGTATATATCAATGACGTCGTTCTTGCTGCGGGTGATTCCCCGATCCACCGCTACGCAGACGACACCGTTCTGTATACATCTGGCCCTTCTTTGGACACTGTGTTAACTAACCTCCAAACGAGCTTCAATGCCATACAACACTCCTTCTGTGGCCTCCAACTGCTCTTAAACGCTAGCAAAACCAAATGCATGCTTTTCAACTGTTCGCTGCCCGCACCCGCCCGCCCGACTAGCATCACTACTCTGGACGGTTCTGACCTAGAATACGTGGACAACTACAAATACCTAGGTGTCTGGCTAGACTGTAAACTCTCCTTCCAGACTCATATCAAACATCTCCAATCCTAAATCAAATCTAGAATCAGCTTCCTATTCCGCAACAAAGCCTCCTTCACTCACGCCGCCAAACTTACCCTAGTAAAACTGACTATACTACTGATCCTCAACTTCGGCGATGTCATTTACAAAATAGCCTCCAATACTCTACTCAGCAAATTGGATGCAGTCTATCACAGTGCCATCCGTTTTGTTACCAAAGCGCCTTATGCCACCCACCACTGCGACCTGTATGCTCTAGTCGGCTGGCCGTCGCTACATATTCGTCGCCAGACACACTGGCTCCAGGTCATCTATAAGTCTATGCTAGGTAAAGCTCCGCCTTATCTCAGCTCACTGGCCACGATAACAACACCCACCCGTAGCACACGCTCCAACAGGAATATCTCACTGGTCATCCCCAAAGCCAACACTTCCTTTGGCCGCCTTTCCTTCCAGTTCTCTGCTGCCAGTGACTGGAACGAATTGCAAAAGTCACTGAAGCTGGAGACTTACATTTCCCTCACTAACTTTAAACATCAGCTATCTGAGCAGCTTACCGATCGCTGCAGCTGTACATAGTCCATCTGTAAATAACCCACCCAATCTACCTACCTCATCCCCATATCGTTTTTATATACTTTGCTGAACTTTTGCACACCAGTATCACTACTTACACACCATCATCTGCTCATCATCATCTGCTCATCTATCACTCCAGTGTTAATCTGCTAAATTGTAATTACTTTGCTACTATGGCCTATTTATTGCCTTACCTCCTCATGCCATTTGCACACACTGTATATAGACGTTCTTTTTTTTCTATTGTGTTATTGACTGTACGCTTGTTAATTCCATGTGTAACTCTGTGTTGTTGTTTCTGTCGCACTGCTTTGCTTTATCTTGGCCAGGTCGCAGTTGTAAATGAGAACTTGTTCTCAACTAGTTTGCCTGGTTAAATAAAGGTGAAATAAAAATAAATAAAAATAAATAAATATGTATGTAGGAGAGAGAGAGATGAGGACAGGGTGAACTTTGAAACAAACATGTTTGTCTCTCAGGGATACCTTCACTAGCCAGGGTAGCCAGGGTATTTTGACATTGTTGGTTATTCAGATCCACTGGTGAAGTGAGGTGAAGCCAGTAGTAAGTGGCATCTGTATACAATACTTTGTGAGTGGGATGGTGGGTGGGTGCTTGTTGAAGAGAAGATTCTGCAGAAACATTTGGGCCAGTGGAGAATAGGAGGGGATGATGACACACAGAACGGCAGGAGGCTGAGAACAGGCTGCTAATCAGCATGTTCCGCCCACATCTCTGGAACCTTACAAACAAACAGGTGCTGCACACTAGCTCTTTAACGAGCTAGATATTCCCCATGATGCCGTCTAAACAGGCTGCCAAGACTGAGTGAGAGGACAAGGTCCACGCTCCCCCCTCTCAAAACCAGCCTACCCTCAGAGAGATAGTCACACAGTCAGTCAGTCCATCAGTCAGTCCGTCGTGTATTGGTCTCAATAACATACTTTTTGCCTATACCATTTTCATACACCAAACAAACATAAGAACACAC
This sequence comes from Salvelinus alpinus, assembly GCF_045679555.1. Classification (NCBI taxonomy): domain Eukaryota; kingdom Metazoa; phylum Chordata; class Actinopteri; order Salmoniformes; family Salmonidae; genus Salvelinus; species Salvelinus alpinus. The sequence goes on along the minus strand of NC_092112.1, from coordinate 39,303,763 downwards.
ACCTACAGTACAATGAACATAAACTCAGCAGCACTGCAAGGCGATCTCACATGGATTGCTCATGAAAACAAATACCATACAAATACCGTAATTTCTATCGAAAATGTCATGCAAATCATCATCCAATAATAAAAACTCTAACGAGCTTGACCTGTCAGTAAGTACTGATTAACTTCTTACGGCTGAAATCCCGTTAACGGGATCGATTTGACAACAGTCAGTGAAAGTGCAGGGCGCCAAATTCAAACAACAGAAATCTCATAATTAAAATTCCTCAAACATACAAGTATTATACACCATTTTAAAGATAAACTTGTTGGTAACCCCACCACAGTGTCCGAATTCAAAAAGGCTTTACGACAAAAGCATACCATGCGATTATGTTAGGTCAGCGCCTAGTCACAAAAACACAGCCATTTTCCAGCCAAAGAGAGGAGTCACAAAAAGCAGAAATAGAGATAAAATTAATCACTAACCTTTGATGATCTTCATCAGATGGCACTCATAGGACTTCATGTTACAAAATACATGTATATTTTTTTCGATAAAGTTCATATTTATATCCAAGAATCTCAGTTTACATTGGCGCGTTATGTTCAGTAATGTTTTGCCTCCAAAACATCCGGTGATTTTGCAGAGAGCCACATCAATTTACAGGAATACTCATCATAAACGTTGATGAAAGATTCAAGTGTTATACATAGAATTAAAGATATACTCCTCCTTAATGCAACCGCTATGTCAGATTTCAAAAAAGCTTTACGGCAAAGCACACCATGCGATAATCTGAGTACAGCGCTCAGCCACCAAACAGATACCCGCATTGTTTCTGACAAAAGTCAGAAATAGCATTATAAATATTCACTTACCTTTGATGATCTTCATCGGAATGCACTCCCAGGAATCCCAGTTCGACAATAAATGTTCGTTTTGTTCGATAAAGTCCATAATTTATGTCCAAATACCTTCTTTTTGATCTAGTGGAAGCCGTAGGAAGTGCAATCGTACCAAATTTTACACTGTAATATTGGATAGGCAATCACTTGAAAAACTACAAATCTCAGATTTCCCACTTCCTGGTTGGATTTTTCTCAGGTTTTGCCTGCCATATGAGTTCTGTTATACTCACAGACATCATTCAAACAGTTTTAGAAACTTCAGAGTGTTTTCTATCCAAATATACTAATAATATGCATATGATAGCTTTTGGGCCTGAGTAGCAGGCAGTTTACTCTGGGCACGCTTTTCATCCGAACGTGAAAATAGCACCCCCAGCCATAAGAAGTTAAGGCTTCCCCTCTGTAGTAAGACCTGTTATGCAGCTGCTGATCCTATTATCCTATCTGATCCAGCTCAGACAAATGGCTGGAGATAACCTCCCTGCTAAACACACGCATACACACACACACACACTCTTTCAATGTACACTATTTTTGGGCAATTCTGCATTACATTAACCGATGAGACATAAGTCTTGATTTCTTGGCATGTTGCTCATGTACCATAACAACTTTAATGAAAGTAGTCCGTGCAAGTAAAGAAAAAATGCACACACATCAGCTTGAAAAGTAGGCAGACACAATCAGCGTATCTCTCTCTCTGTCTTAATGCTTATCACTGTATTTAGCAAAAGTACAAATAATTACTCTTTAGTACTAGAATTAATTCATTTCTTGTCAGTACTATAACTGTGCATTTGTTTGTTTGACCAGGTGTGTGCGTGTCTATGCCATGAATTTAGGATTGGAGCAGCCTGCTGGCCCAGCGTCCAAGCCTCTTATCACTAGGACAGGCCAAACCACCTAGGAGATTAAATTATTATGGAGAGAGCCTTTATATACAGGTTAAGAGTTTGCATCACACTAGAAAGATAGGAGAACTGAGTGGAGTTGTGTGTGTGAGAACAGACTGAAAACCCAGGAAACTTAACTGAGAACTTTATTTTCTAAGCGCAACAATGAAGAAGGCAAATGTGTTTTTCCAGCTGCCAAGGCTATCCCCAGGGTACATCAAATACCTGAAGGTGAGTGCCTTAAACCATACTACCCATTCTCATTCATGCCTAAGTACATGTAACCTGTAAGCCAATTTTTACATCCCACATATAGATAAAAAAGATTGAGTTCATTTTAATGACATGAATTCACTAACTTATTTTCTTAAACATTTAAATTCTGACAGGTGATAAGAATCTCTATTAGGTGGCTGGTTTAGTGTGGGTGTGTATGTGTGTTTCAGACTCACACAAAGCATATCATGGATAGGTTGGAGAGGAGCGGTCCCGGGGAAATCATGACTCCAAACGTTGCCTTCCTATTAGGGGCCATGGGCATCACCCTTTCTGGGTACAGCTCCCGCCAGCTCACCCTGCACAACAAGCCCTGCGCCCGTGTGCTCCGGTGAAGGAGAATATGAATAGATGGAACAAGATGCATGGCTTCTTCCCCTATATCCGTGTCTCACTCTATCGCTCTTTAGCATTGATGTCTAGTTTAACCTATAGCCTTGACATGCAGTAAAGATGGACAGTGTGGGCTGGTCATTGCGTGTGACTGGAGGACTGAAGTCATATGAAGAACTTGACCTGCTCTTTGATGGACAACGTTAAACTGGTCCATTTAAATGGCACTGGGTCTCATAGACATTGAATATGAGTGTTAAGAGTCCTATAGCTGGACTGGGAACATGGTTCTCTCTATACTGTGGTGAGATCTTGTACTTGTTTTATCAGTGTGATTCTTTTAATATGCATTTTGTCATCGAAACCATCCTCACTTTGTATGAGGAGTTTTGTTAAAGAGTCATTTGCATCTTGACTGACAAAGATTCATAATGCATTGTGGGTCCGAATCATGTGCACAGGGGTATGCACTGAGTGAGGTATTGTTTTCCAAGGAGGAGGCATTGAGAAACTGAACAAAACGTATTCTTAATGTGTATATTGTTCATGTTGTAATAATTGGTTGGGTGAGCAGCCTAGAAACATGACCAAGGATATAGACTATATGAAGGCACTGTTGATCCCTGGTTCTGATCCAATCCAAACTGAGAGAATAATACCAAGGTCTACCAGGGAAGACCATGCAGATTTACCTGTTATGTGATAGAACAACTTGTCTGTCGAAACGTTGGTTATTAGGTTATTAAACGATTGCATCTGAGCTCCTAGAGTTTGCGGCTCTCATTTTCTTTTTCCACGTGATGGAACAGCCTCAGCTGAACCCAAAAATCACAACAGCTGTCTATCATATTTTTTTTGTAGAACGACTGAGAAAGCATGTGGTGTTCATGTCTTGACATTCGAAACAATATTTGGAGTATCTCAACGTCATGTGTTCGGTTGAAGAGAGACTCTCCTATTGGGCTAATCGGTGACCCACTGGAACACCTCGCCTGGTCAGAGTGAAGAATAACAGGCAACACAGAGCTACACACAAGGGCACTTTATTTACATCATGGTCATACAAATGTAGTGGGAAAGATAGTGGAAATGGTAGTGGTTCTGTAATGGACAGAAAACTGGGGTAATGAGTACACAATACAATAACTGGTAGCACAAGTAGAGCAACAATAATATTAACAAAGGAAGGACTGTATAAATACTGACATATGCTACATGAAGAGTATCACACACAGAATAAATTAGAATACTCAAGTCATCTAATAGGATCTCAATGATCACACATTACAACACAGTGAACACAAAACACGCATCACCGGGAGCACACTGCCTGCCCTCCAGGACATCTACAGCCGCCGGTGTCACAGGAAGGCCAGGAAGATCATCAAGGACCTCAGCCTCCCGAGCAACGGCCTGTTCATCCCGCTATCATCCAGAGGGCGAGGTCAGTACAGGTGCATCAAAGCTGGGACAAAGAGACTGAAAAACAGCTTCTATCTCAAGGCCATAAGACTTAAATAGTTACCACTAGCCGGCCTCCACCCAGTACCCTGGGCTGAACTTTAGTCACTGTTACTAGTCAACTACCACCAGGTTACTCTACCATGCACATTAGAGGCTGCTGCACTATACATAGTCATGGAACACTGATCACTTTGAATCATGTTGACATACAGTTTTACCCACTTCATATGTACAGTATATACTGTATTCTAGTCAAGGCATTTCCTATTTAACTATTGCTGTACAAATACTATTATTCAGATATAGTACACATTCTACGCATATATTATCCATATTGTCTACACGTCCCATCACATATTTTTATTTATTTATTTATTTTTCCGTTATTTTACCAGGTAAGTTGACTGAGAACACGTTCTCATTTGCAGCAACGACCTGGGGAATAGTTACAGGGGAGAGGAGGGGGATGAATGAGCCAATTATAAACTGGGGATTATTAGGTGACCATGATGGTTTGAGGGCCAGATTGGGAATTTAGCCAGGATACCGGGGTTAACACCCCTACTCTTACGATAAGTGCCATGGGATCTTTAATGACCTCAGAGAGTCAGGACACCCGTTTAACGTCCCATCCGAAAGACGGCACCCTACACAGGGCAGTGTCCCCAATCACTGCCCTGGGGCATTGGGATATTTTTTAGACCAGAGGAAAGAGTGCCTCCTACTGGCCCTCCAACACCACTTCCAGCAGCAACTGGTCTCCCATCCAGGGACTGACCAGGACCGACCCTGCTTAGCTTCAGAAGCAAGCCAACAGTGGTATGCAGGGTGGTATGCTGCTGGCTATATACATACAGTGCATTCGGAAAGTGACTTTTTATTTACGTAAGAATTTAGAGGCTTTGCTATGAGACTCAAAATTGAGCTCAGGTGCATCCTGTTTCCATTGATCATCCTTGTGATGTTTCTACAACTTGATTGGAGTCCACCTGTGGTATATTCATTTGATTGGACATGATTTGGAAAGGCACACACATGTCTATATAAGGTCCCACAGTTGACAGTACATGTCAGAGCAAAAACGTTCTGCAGCATTGAAGGTCCCCAAGAACACAGAAGTTATAAACCATCAAGACTCCAGAGTTCTTATATAGAGATGGGAGAACCTTCTCGAGGGACAAACATCTCTACCACACTCCACCAATCAAGCTTTTATGGTAGAGTGGGCAGACGGAAGCTACTCCTCAGTAAAAGGCGCATGACAGCCTGCTTTGAGTTTTTCAAAAGGCACGTAAACAACTCTCACATCGTGAGAAACAAGATTCTGTAGTCTGATGAAACCAAGATTGAACTCACGTCTGGAGGAAACCTGGCTCCATCCCTACGGTGAAGCATGGTGGTGGCAGCATAATGCTGTGGGGATGTTTTTCAGCAGCAGGGACTGGGAGACTAATCAGGAATGAGGGAAAGATGAACGGAGCAAAATACAGAGAGTTCCTTGATGAAAACCTGCTCCAGAGCGCTCAGGAAGGTTCACCTTCCAGCAGGGCAATGACCCTAAGGACACAGCCATGACAACGCAGGAGTGGCTTCGGGACAAGTCTCTGAATGTCCTTGAGAGGCCCAGCCAGAGCCCGGACTTGAACCCGATCTAACATCTCTGGAGAGATGTGAAAATAGCTGTGCAGTGACACTGCCCATCCAACCTGACAGAGCTTGAGAGGATCTGCAGAGAAGAATGGGAGAAACTCCCCAAATACAAGTGTGCCAAGCTTGTAGCGTCATACCCAAGAAGATTCAAGGCTGTAATTGCTCCCAAAGGTGGTTCAACAAAGTACTGAGTAAAGGGTCTGAATACTTATGTAAATGTGATATTTCAGTAATTTTATTTATACATTTGCAAACATTTCTAAAAAACTGTTTTTGCTTTGTCATTATGGGTTATTGTGTGTAGATTAATGAGGGGGAAAAAAACTATTTAATCAATTTTAGAACAAGACTAACGTAACAAAATGTCTAAAAAGTCAAGGGGTCTGAATATTTTCAGAATGCACTGTAGGTATATACAGTACCAGTCAAAAGTTTGAACACACCTACCCATTCAAGGGTTTTTCTATATTTTTTACTATTTTCTACATTGTAGAATAATAGTAAAGACAAACTATGAAATAACACATATGGAATCATGTAGTAAACAAAAAAGTGTTAAACAAACCAAAATATATTTTAGATTCTTCAAAGTAGCCACCCATTGCCTTGATGACAGCTTTACACAAGAGTGTAAAGCTGTCATCAAGGCAAAGGGTATAATATATCTTGGAATTCTCTCAACCAGCTTCATGAGGTAGTCACCTGGAATGCTTTTCAATTAACAGGTGTGCCTTGTTAATTTGTGGAATTTCTTTCCTTCTCAATGCGTTTGAGACAATAAGTTGTGTTGTAACAATGTAAGGGAGATACAGAAGATAGCCCTATCTGGTAAAAGACCAAGTCCATATTATGGCAAGAACAGCTCAAATATGCAAAGAGAAATGACAGTCCATCATTACTTTAAGACATGAAGGTCAGTCAATCCGGAACATTTAAAGAACTTTGAAAGTTTCTTCAAGTGCAGTCGCAAAAACCATCAAGTGCTATGATGAAACTGGCTCTCATGAGGACCGCCACAGGAAAGGTTACCTCTGCTGCAGAAGATAAGTTCATTAGAGTTAACTGCACCTCAGATTGCAGCCCAAATAAATGCACATTGTTCAAGTAACAGACACATCTCAACATCAACTGTTCAGAGGAGACTGTGTGAATCAGTCCTTCATGGTCGAATTGCTGCAAAAAAAACACTACTAAAGGACACCAATAAGAAGAAGAGACTTGCTTTGGCCAAGAAACACGAGTAATGGACATAAAAATACATTTTGATTTTTGTTTCCAACTGCCGTGTCTTTGTGAGACGCAGAGTAGGTGAACGGATGATCTCCACGTGTCACGCCCTGACCATAGTTTGCTTTGTATGTTTTATGTTTTGTTTGGTCAGGGTGTGATCTGAGTGGGCATTCTATGTTGTATGTCTGGTTTGTCTATTTCTATGTGTTTGGCCTGATATGGTTCTCAATCAGAGAAAGGTGTTTTGCGTTGTCTCTGATTGGGAACCATATTTAGGTAGCCTGTTTTGTATTGTGGGTTGTGGGTGATTGTCTATGTGTATTGTTAAGTGTCAGCACTATTTGTTATTTAGCTTCACTGTCGTCATTTATTGTTTTTGTATTAGTTTCGCAAAGTGTTCTCTTTCTATTAAAAACAAGATGAACACATACCACGCTGCATATTGGTCCTCCGATCCTTCAAACTTTCCTCCTCAGACGAGGAGGAGGAAGACAGCCGTGACACCACGTGTGGTTCCAGGTGTGATGGTGCTTTGCTAGTGACACTGTCTGTGATTTATTTAGAATTGAAGGCACACTTAACCAGCACGGCTACCACAGAATTCTGCAGCGATACGCCATCCCATCTAGTTTGCGCTTCGTGGGACTATCATTTGTTTTTCAACAAGACAATGACCCAAAACACACCTCCAAGCTGTGTGAGGGCTATTTGACCAAGAATGAGAGTGATGGAGTGCTGCATCAGATGAACTGGTCTCCACGGTCACCCGACCTGAACCCAATTGAGATGGTTTGGGATGAGTTGGACTGCAGAGTGAAGGACAAGCAGCCAACAAGTGCTCAGCATATGTGGGAACTCCTTCAAGACTGTTGGAAAAGCATTCCTCATGAAGCTGGTTGAGAGAATGCCAAGAGTGTGCAAAGCTATCAAAGCTGTCTTGCTCCTAACAGATTACATTCATATTCTCTGAAACTCACTTAGATAATACCGTGGTAGCAATACATGGTTATAACATTTACCGAAAATACAGAAATGCCAACAGAGGCGGTGTTGCGTCTTCTGCCAACAGAAGCTTAGGGACGATCTAATGTTAAATACTGTGATATCAACAGAGAAGTATATTTTCTGGGTGATTTAAATATTGACTGGCTCTCATCAAGCTGCCCACTCAAGAAAAAAACTTCAATATACACTGCTCAAAAAAATAAAGGGAACACTTAAACAACACAATGTAACTCCAAGTCAATCACACTTCTGTGAAATCAAACTGTCCACTTAGGAAGCAACACTGATTGACAATAAATTTCACATGCTGTTGTGCAAATGGAATAGACAACAGGTGGAAATTATAGGCAATTAGCAAGACACCCCCAATAAAGGAGTGGTTCTGCAGGTGGTGACCCCAGACCACTTCTCAGTTCCTATGCTTCCTGGCTGATGTTTTGGTCACTTTTGAATGCTGGCGGTGCTTTCACTCTAGTGGTAGCATGAGACAGAGTCTACAACCCACACAAGTGGCTCAGGTAGTGCAGCTCATCCAGAATGGCACATCAATGCGAGCTGTGGCAAGAAGGTTTGCTGTGTCTGTCAGCGTAGTGTCCAGAGCATGGAGGCGCTACCAGGAGACAGGCCAGTACATCAGGAGACGTGGAGGAGGCCGTAGGAGGGCAACAACCCAGCAGCAGGACCGCTACCTCCGCCTTTGTGCAAGGAGGAGCACTGCCAGAGCCCTGCAAAATGACCTCCAGCAGGCCCCTCTCTCTCTCTCTCTCTCTCTAGGTTTATTCCTAGGTTCTGGCCTTTCTAGGGAGTTTTTCCTAGCCACCGTGCTTCTACACCTGCACTGCTTGCTGTTTGGGGTTTTAGGCTGGGTTTCTGTACAGCACTTTGTGACATCAGCTGATGTAAGAAGGGCTATATAAATACATTTGATTTGACATGCCAGCAAATGCTGATAATACACATCCAAGTATATCGGACCAAATTATGAAAGACAAGAATTGTACTTTTCAATTCCGTAAAGTCAGTGTGAAAGAGGTGAAAAAAATATTGTTGTCTATCAACAACGACAAGCCACCGGGGTCTGACAATCTGGATGGAAAATTACTGAGGATAATAGTAGATGATATTTCCACTCCTATTTGACACATCTTCAATTTAAGCCTACTAGAGAGCGTGTGCCCTCAGGCCTGGAGGGAAGCTAAAGTCATTCCGCCACCCAAGAATAGTAATGCCCTCTTTACTGGCTAAAATAGCCGACCAATGAGCCTGTTACCAACCCTTAGTAAACGTCTAGAAAAAATGATGTTTGACCAGATACAATGCTATTTCACAGTAAACTGTAAATAGACTTCAGCACACTTATAGGGAAGGACACTCAACAAGCAGAGCACTTACACAAATGACTGTTGATTGGCTGATAGAAATTGATGATAGAATGATGGGGGCTGTCTTGTTAGACTTCAGTGCAAATTTTGACATTATCGATCATAGTCTGCTGCTGGAAAAACTTGTGTTATGGCTTAACACCCCTGCTATAATGTGGATAAAGAGTTACTTGTCTAACAGAACACAGAGGGTGTTCTTTAATGGAAGCCCCTCAAACATAATCCAGGTTGAATCAGGAATTACTCTGGGTAGCTGTCTAGGCCCCTTGCTTTTTTCAATCTTTACTAAAGTTGATGCTACTGACTTTGAGTAAAGCCAGAGTGTCTATGTATGCAGATGACTCGACACTATACAAGTCAGCCACTACAGTGACTGAAATGACTGCAACACTTAACAAAGAGCTGCAGTTAGTTTCAGAGTGGGTGGCAAGGAATAAGTTAGCCATAAATATTTCTAAATCTTAAAGCAGTGTATTTGGAACAAATCACTAAACCCTAAACCTCAACTAAATCTTGCAATAAATAATGTATAAATTGAGCAAGTTAAGATGACTAAACTGCTTGGAGTAGCCCTGGATTGTAAACTGTCTTAGTCAAAACATATTGATACAACAGTAGCAAAGTTGGGGAGAAGTATGTCCATAATAAAGTGCTGCTCTACCTTCTTAACAGCACTATCAACAAGGCTACTACTGTTCAGTCGTTTGGTCAAGTGCCACAAAAAAGGACTTTGGAAAATTGCCATTGACTCAGAACAGGGCAGCACGGCTGGCCCTCGGATGTACACAGAGAGCTAATATTAATAATATGCATGTCAATCTCTCCTGGCTGAAAGTTGAGGAGAGATTGACTTCATCACTACTTGTATTTATGAGAGGTATTGACATGTTGAACGCACTGAGCTGTCGGTCTGAACTACTGGCACACAGCTTGGACACCCATGCATACCCCTCAAGACATGCTACAAGAGGTCTCTTCACAGTCCCCAAGTCCAGAACAGACTACGGGAGGCGCACAGTACTACAGTACATAGAGCCATGACTACATGGATTCTATTCCACATCAAGTAACTTACACAAGCAGTAAAATTTGATTTAAAAAAACAGATAAAAACACACCTTATGGAACAGCGGGACTGTGAAGCAACACAAACATAGGCACAGACACATGCATACACACACTAACATACACACTATACAGACACGTCTTGTGAAATCTGTGAATGTATTGTAATGTTTTTACAATTTTATAAGCTGCCTTAATTATTATGGATCCCCATTAGCTGCCTAGGCAGCAGCTAATGGGGATCCACAATAAATACAAATAACGACAAATAAGACATGGCAAAATGCGTAGAATTTAAAATGGCAATTTTTTTCTCTCTCCGTCAACAAGAGGGGTTCTCTGTTTCCTGTACATTTGATACGTTTCCCATTGTGTTTTACAAAGAGTGACGCCTTCTTTGTGTGGGTGGGTATATACTCTAGCTCCTGTTATGGTTTCACAATAAATGTATACAAATGGATGAAAAAACTTCACACTACAACAGCACTTCTAGCTCATAAAGGTGGAATCTATATGTTGAGTTTTTTCCCCTACAGTGTTACCCTGAGTGAGTTATTAGGGTAAATGTTTCAGGACAGTTGTAGTTCGTTTCATTGCCACGAGGTAGAGAAAAGGTATGGATTGCGCCTTTAATACACCAAACATTCAATCACAATGAAAGACACAATGTATACACATGAGGTCACTCAAATCTAATACCGGCACACAAAACAACCAGGAAAATTGCCTAGAACTAAGACAGGCTAGGGGAGTTTTCACATATGAAATTCGGTTCCATGGTTCGGTTTCCTGTAGCATTTGTGAGAATTGTACAGAATAAATGTTGCTTTCACAAGAAGCCGAAAATAATTGATTCAGGGTGCGATCAGCACGACGCACATTCTACATGACGTTAGCGAGCTAGCTTGTTTACCACGGGCAAGAAAGTTCCACGCGACTCGTGCTGCCGCGTCACAATATCAAGTACACTGGTCTCGAATCCTGGACCCACTACTCATGCAGGTCCGGGATTAATTTCAGCCAGGGTTTGTTTGTGTTTCACACATGCTTTATACCGTGGATCAGGGCACCAAACACTCCAGGATCCGGGTCGTAAGGGGATATGGGAATTCCCCACTTTAGAAAGTGTCAAATGTAAACAGAGAATATGTGGAAGTTCCATGGGAGTTCTCTAACTGGCATGATGGAACAAAGAGAAGGATGTGAATCATGACTGCACGTGGAACACCACACACGCCACCACAACATTGATAGTGACTAAACCACACCTAGACACTCAATATCATTCTCCTTGTTCTCATGGTTGAGGTGAACAGTGAAGTTGAAATGTTTTGTTCACGTGAATTGTTGTCGTGAATGTGTGTCCTTGAAATATTTGGTTCGTTAAAGGTCTTTGTAGCCTAGTTGTTCTAACTCTATGATGTCCATGACATGTTTAGGCATGTTATTGCTGGTAAGGGAAAAGACACAGGATTATTTCCCCCTTTGCTGTTTATTGGGACATGGCACAATCTGGCCTACCCCTCCCAACAGAGGCCCAACCTCTATTTCCCTTTCATGCTTTCTCATCCTGCCGTAAGGGCGTCCAGAAGAACTTTTTCTCTCCCTTCGTTTAAAAAAACGGCTTGTCACTGTTTCTTATCGCTTTATTGAACTGATGAGTACCAAAGACCCAGGGAAATGTTTCACAGGTGCACAGTTCACATAGGGAGTGTATATGGATTGACATCCCCGGCAGCTCTGAATACAGCATGACAAGAACAACCTGTTAACCGGTGAGGCATTATCTTTTCCTTTGACTAGTACAGGCTTTCACTTATTGGTGGCTTATTGAGTGCAGTTTTGAATGGTCATGTAAAAGTCTATAAGTATTAAGTGTTTTTAGACTATAAAAAAAAGTCAACGAAAATCATTATTAGTCAAGAATAAGGAATTTCAACATTCACCAGATGACATTGTGACAAACTAGACTTGTGGATCAGTACAGCAAAGGGGTATAAGATCACTTGTTTAAAGTACACCTTACCCACAATTGTGAAAAAAACAAGAAAACATGTACTTCCAACACGTTGTGCTGAAAGGACATTTTTGTTATTAACGTCAACACAATCCTGAGGTAGCCAGGTACATGGGCACGTTTCCTCGTTGTTCCTTTTGAATCTAATCTGACTTAACCATTCTCATTGTTCATGTTTCCATTTGCATCAGCTGTATCTGTGGTTACTCTCAAATGAGAGAGAATGTTTCATCTGCACCTGCTTCTTTTCTCATACTTTCTCTCTGTACACAAGCGCTTTTTAATAACAGTTGAACAAAGATCTTCATTTGGTTTCATTTCTTTGAGTGTGAATGATAATGTAATAATGCGTTTTTCCTCTCTTCCACAGGAGCCAAAATGCTGTCAAGTACTTTCCTTACAGGAGCTTTGCGTATCTTCCTGGTAGGGATCCTCTGTCTAGGAGGATTTGTGACACTGTTTTGTATGTATTACAAATCAGCTCTGGACTGCACTCCCCAGCCTCATTACTCAAAGCGACCTGAGATCAGATCCTTGTCTAAGAAGCAGCCAGAGCCAGAAAAGCCCATCATGCTGTTGTGGTTCTGGCCTGAAAACCGTGAGTTTGATTTTAGCGATTGTGCCACTTTCTTCAACATTGATGGCTGCCACCTGACAGATGACAGGTCTCTGTACAACAAGGCAGACGGTGTGCTCATCTTTCACAAATCCATCAAATACGATTTATCCAACTTGCCTCCATCACCTCGACCACCATTCCAGAAGTGGATTTGGTATCATGTGGAATCACCTACAAACACAATTAGGATACCTGGTCTAGAGAACCTTTTCAACTTGACCTTGAGTTATAGGGAAGACGCAGACATCCCTGTTCGTTGGCGTTTGACCGCAAGGAAAAGCCAGGGTGAAGACTTTGTGCTGCCAAAGAAGGATAAATTAGTTTGCTGGATTGTGAGCAACAATGACCCTAACACTGGAACAGGGGTACGGAATAACTATTACAGAGAACTTGTAAAACACATTAAGGTGGAACTCTTTGGCAAGGCCTTTGCTAGATTCTTGAAATATGAGGACTACTACTCAACACTCTCCAGCTGTAAGTTTTACCTCTCCTTTGAGAACTCAGTCCACAAAGACTACATCACAGAGAAGCTTAACGGACCACTTGCAGCAGGAACAGTGCCAGTGGTATTGGGCCCACCGAGACAGAACTATGAAGACTTTGTCCCAGGAGATTCCTTCATCCATGTTAATGACTTTCCCGATGCAAAAGCCCTGGCTGAATTCCTCCTCAAGTTGGACAAGGATGATGAGGCATATCTGCGCTACTTTCAGTGGCATAGAAACTTCTCTGCTCAGCAACATCTGGTTCAACTGAGTCAAGAGTTCACGCAAGCTATTTGCTATGCCTGTGACCACATAGGCAAACATTGGGAGTACAGGGTTGTTCACGATATTTACAAATGGCATTTTGGTTAATCAGTCACTTACATCCTCACCGGTGTATGTGCTGTTACCACTATATTACCCTCTTCTCTCCATGTACACGATCATGTCTCAGGGTGGAATTTAGTCACACCCAGCATCCCACAAATGCAACGTTTACACAGTGCCTTTACGACCTATTGCACTACTTGTAAGATAAGTGTACCTGGTTGTTTTACTGTACTAGTGTCATAGCTAGGTTTTTAAGTATCCAGAACCATTCAGGCTCTTATCTTTATAACTACCCAACAACTAACCTCTGCACTATTTATTGTCTGAATTACTACCTGTATGTATATTTTATATCTTTACACTCACACATTTTGAGCTGAAATAATTAAAGGGTAATTCCACCATTTTTATCTCCAGCACAATACCAGTGTCTACAAATGTGAAAACAGAGCATTTCTACGTTTTGTAGAAAATTATATGAAGTAAAAAAACTTCTAACTGATGACATCATCCATTTTCAAACACCGTGAGAGTAGTTATCGTAGGGTTAGCTTCTGTCAAACTAACTTTCACACCTCGTTGATTGAGGAGGGGGGCGGGACTTCTGCCTAGGATTTGAATATCACACCCATGGTTCTGAGTCGCCGGGGCATTACGACATGATGTATGTATATAAACATCACACCCATTGTTCTGAATGGCTAGGACTTTAATATCACGCCCAGGTGTGACTTCACACCAGGATGTAAATATCACACCCATTGTTCAGAGTGGCCGGGGCATTACCACATGTCGTATGTAAACATCACACCCCACTTTTTTGATTACAGTATTTCGGATGTGAGGAGGGTCCTAGTGTCTGTGTGCAGACATGGTGTAAAAGGTGTTGATCAAGGGGCTATTGTATTGGGGCCTAGTTGCTTCAAATAATTGTTTTATTAATAACCAGAGCTGTGAATTTAAAACATGCAGGGTTAATTTAATTCTAACCAACGCTCCAACCAAGTTCTCTCAGAGAGAATGCTTGAACTTGTAAGGGGTGTGTCAAAGATCAATGATGTATAAATAAAGCACCATTATTAAGACATCAACTACTGACATTACGGCAGACAACATCTTGAGCATTGACTCTTGGACAGCGTCCAGTCAGCCAACTCTATTCCATCACTGAGCAGAAGACACCTGTAGACAGCTGTAAGTACATTTTCCCTTTGTTGTTTATTTAGTAGATTTTTTGTAAGTTACGTTTTTATATGCATCTTTTTATACACCAACTGGTTTGTACATTTTTTTAACACCCATCATTGTTTTTTATAAAATGTCTGGGAAAACACTCATTGGATCTTTTCAATATAGCTCCTGGAGACCTGGAGAAATCTTTGAGTACAGATAACTTGTGAAATTTGTTTCACTGATTCATCAAGGGTGTAATATCTGTCATTTCAACAGGATTTTATTGTCTTTATCGACTTGTTATCCATAGCTGAGAACCACGGACATGTGCAGCCGACAACTTCAGAGCCTTTGTTATTTGTCTGCTGCTGGTTGACGGGTCCTCATTGTATTCAAACTGGTTAGGTTTAGGCCTCCTATAGCCTTCACACCTGGCCTTATGGGGAATCAACAAGCAGCTGGCTGGACTTCACAGGACCCTGGAAGTTACTTTTTGTATTACTTTGGTGCAATTTTTACAAGTGTGTGGAACATTTTCACAACTCTAAGCACAAAAATGCAATCAGATCATCGAAATAGCTCATGTTTCAAAGCTCATTTTCATTTGACTGAGTACAACAAACAAATAGACAAAGTCACTTGTTCACTGCACCAAATCACACATTCAATTTGGATACATATTTAATCTAAGTATCTGCTTTTCAATATACAATATTCACTTTATTTTTATATGATTTTCATAATTTGTTAACAATACAATTAACTATCACTTAATTAAACTGCTCAAAACCGATAACTACTGAACCAAAATTATATAGTCCATAGTTAACGTACAGTGCCTTTGGAAAGTATTCAGAACCTTTGCTATGAGACTCAAAATGTATCTCAGGTGCATCCTGTTTCCATTGATAATCCTTGAGATGTTTCGACAACTTGATTGGAGTCCATCTGTGGTAAATTCAAGTGATTGGACATAATTTGGAAAGGCATACACCTGTCTATATAAGGTCCTACAGTTGGCAGTGCATGTCAGAGTAGAAACCAAGCCATGAGGTCGAAGGAATTGTCCATAGAGCTCCAAGACGGGATTGTGTCGAGGCACAGATCTGAGGAAGGGTACCAAAAACTATCTGCAGCATTGAAGGTCCCCAAGAACACAGTGGCCTCCATCATTCTTAGATGGAAGAAGTTTGGAACCACCAAGACCCTTCCTAGAGCTGGTCGCCCGGCCAAACTGAGCAATCGGGGGAGAACGGCCTTGGTCAGGGAGGTGACCAAGAACCAGATGGTCACTCTGACAGAGCTCCAGAGTTCCTCTGTAGAGATGGGAGAACCTCCCAGAAGGACAACCATCGCTCCAGCACTCCACCAATCAGGCCTTTATGGTAGAGTGGCCAGACGGAAGCCACTCCTCAGTAAAAGGCACATGACAGCCTGCATGAAGTTTGCAAACAGGCAAACTCTCAGACCATGAGAAACAAGATTCTCTGGTCTGATGAAACCAAGATTGAACTCTTTGGTCTGAATGCCAAGCGTCACGTCTGGAGAAAACCTGGCACCATCCCCAAGGTGAAGTATGGTGGTGGCAGTGTCATGCTGGAAGACTAGTCAGGATCAAGGCAAAGATGAACGGCGCAAAGTACAGAGAGATCCTTAATGAAACCTGCTCCAGAGCGCTCATGACCTCAGACTGGGGCAAAGGTTCACCTTCCAACAACGACCCTAAGCACACAGCCAAGACAACGCAGGAGTGGCTTCGGGACATGTCTCTGAATATCCTTGAGTGGCCCAGCCAGAGCCCGGACTTGAACCCAAAATAACATCTCTGGAGAGATCTAAAAACAGCTGTGCAGCATCGCTCCACATCCAACCTGACAGAGCTTGAGAGGATCTGCCGAGAATGGGAGAAACTCCCCAAATACAGGCGTGCCAAGCTTGCAGCGTCATACCCAAGAAGACTCGAGACTGTAATCGCTGCCAACGGTGCTTTAACAAAGTACTGTGTAAAGGGTCTGAATACTGAATACTGTAAGTGTGATATCCGTTTTAAATTTGAATACATTTCCCAAAATTTCAACAACAAAAAAAAGTTTTTGCTTTGTTATCATGGGGCATTGTGTGTAGATTGCTGAGGGAAAAAAATATTTAATCCATTTAAGAATAAGTCTGTAACGTAACAAAACGTGTAAAAAGTCAAGGGGTCTGAATACTTTCCAAATGCAATATATATAGTTTGATAACTGCTGAACACTGTACTTTTCTATATTTTTATCTCATAAATGTAGTGATTTGGCATCAATATGTGTTGGAAGGTAAAACCCAATCATATATGGATGTGGCTGTAAATACTACATCATATGACAAAGTGGAAAGAGTCAATATGTGCTACCATTTGAAATTACAGTGTAGTGTACAATGCACTGCTGACATACCTGGGTTATACATAACAATATATTCCAATCATTATCTGAATTTCATTGAGACACTGTGAGCAGAGAGACAGGCAATACTGCATAAATTGACAAGGCACATAAAAAAAGGTTATCTTGCACAATGTTGCATAGAGCAGAAAGGGCATACAACACAGTGCGACATTTTTAAAGTAGCCAAACTGTTTTACAATACCCCTATTTCTGATGATTTGTCCTACGTATGTTCTGTATAAGGATAATGAAACTGTAACACTGACTTATTTCTCAACCTGCTCACAACCTGCCATTTGATACAAATGATAAAATGGTGCATGTCAAGTTATAGTCAAGTATTGTATGGAAACTGATATTTACCATCTATTCAGCACTTCAAAAATAACAGTTTTGAACAGTGTATCTTGTATTTTTGCTATTGGATTACATGGTAGTTAAAAAGACTAAATGGTGAGCCTATCATTAACTAATGGGTTTTCCATATCCACCCCATCACTAGTAAATTGTTGATGTTTTTTCAGGCCCTTTACCGCACTGATGATGTCATATTTACTACTGAACAGTCGTTTAGACAAAACACAAAAGTTGTTATACAATCCACATTCAAATGATTCCATACGGAGAACAGGCATATGCACTTTTCTGAAAGATTTTGCTGTTTGGATTATATTTATTTGTCTTTTTCATAATCGGTTAGTCTCAGGGTGTTGTGTAGATATGGATTTTGTGTTCGTTTAAAAAAAATATTCATAACACATCCTA
Organism: Salvelinus alpinus; assembly: GCF_045679555.1. Classification (NCBI taxonomy): domain Eukaryota; kingdom Metazoa; phylum Chordata; class Actinopteri; order Salmoniformes; family Salmonidae; genus Salvelinus; species Salvelinus alpinus. Next base: position 39,285,751 of record NC_092112.1, on the reverse strand, counting down.
GGAATAATTTTGACACATACAATTTTGAGAAAAATAACCTAAGGTGAAACAGGGAGACACTAATGGTTTATATATTACACATATCCAGAATGCTCATTCTGACAATAAACAACAAAAGTAGCTTTTAAAGGATGTTACAATATATATTTTAGTTATCAAGATACAGTATGTCAGGACTGTACTACTACACCAACACTACGTTGTAACATACTACTAATGTACTACTATTCAAGATGGTAACCCTTGAAAATGACTGATAAGTGCCTAAACTGGAATGCAGTGGCAGTAGGGTAAAATTATATAAATGAAGTCAGAGCTCAGGCTCTGCGCTTCACAGCGCTGTTTGGGTTTTGACTGACAGCCGTTCTGAACTTGAGCACCGCACTTAACATGAAATTATCCCCATCCCTCCCACTAATTTGGCAACTTTAGCTATTTTTGTTGTTGTCTGAGTGAGGGAAATGCTGTAAATTAAGAGGACTCAATGTATTTTGAAAGATGAGATGTTGAGGATTATGAAGTCATGGAGAAACCAGGCGCAGTGACATACAGGGTAAACCAGTCAGATCAGCCGTAAACGGGAGCAAGTGTATAACATTAACCTTTTGAAAAAGTGTCAGGAGGATGATGTTACTGTGGCCTACTGTCTGTCTCCACAGAGCTTCCCGAGGAAATGCCACATGTTTACAACATCTCATTGTAAGACCTTACTCTCCAACAACTCCAAGAGGTTGATCATTGATCAGTACACGGCTGTCTTTTCCTCTTTGCCCGGGTGGACAGATGTGCTAGAGCACAATATCCGTACACCAGTTGGGAAGACTGTACACGTGAAGCCGTACAGGGTCAGTGAAGCTCGTGCAAAGCCATCCACACTGAGGTCAAAAGGATGTGTGAGTTGGACGCCATAGAGGAGTCAAAAAGACCATGGGTCAGCCCCATCATCCTGGTATCCAAGCCAAATAGTACACTGTGCTTCCTTTTGGCCTTCACGGGGCCCCAGCCACCTTTCAAAGACTGGCCAAATCGGGACTTTGCTGCTGCCTACCTGGAGATGGGTAATCCATTCGGAGACGTGGGAAGACCACATGGAGAAGGTAGGCCGTGTCTTGGGTTGTCTCCGACAGGCAGGCCTGACAGCCAACACAAAGAAGTGGGTGTGGCACCGTGAGAGGCATGAGCGTAGGTGTGGCTGAAGGACTCCCAGTGCAGCACCATGGACAGTGGCACTGGCTGCAGCACAGTGGACCACGGCACTCAGTTCAGCAGTGTGGAAGGCTGAGCTATCATTAACACCAGGCCAGCCGAAGACAGCACCACAGCTATGCTCACCCAACACACCCTGTGCAGGATTATATAATCAGCACACCTGCAAGGCATTCCCTAATCAACTGACTGGCACAAGAGTGCAGGCTGGACATCACTCAAGTGAAGCAGTTAGGTAGACACAGCCAGAGTGTGCCTACTCTCCCACTTACACCGTGTTTCTCGCTCCTTCCACAGACTCCTCAGAAGGAGAGTTACAGACTGGGCCAGTGAGGCCACACCACCGCAGGAGAATACAGGTGACCGCCATCTTTAACCACCCTCTTGCTTGAACAGCTTGTCTAGAGTGCCAGAGACACTAAAAGCTAAAGTAAAAGCATCTGGAAATTGAACTATATTGTTGTGTGTTTACTCATTGCCGCTTGTGTAGTCAGGCACAACCACTCTTCCCGACAGGCATTTATTGGTAGATGGGTAAAAAAAAGCAGACGTTGAATATCCCTTTGAGCATGCGGAAGTTATTAATTACACTGTGGATAGAGTATAAATAAACCCAGTCACTACAAAGATCCATGCATCCTTCCTAACTCGGTTGCCGGAGAAGAACGGAACCGCTCAGGGATTTCACCATGAGGCCAATGTTGATTTTAAAACAGTTACAGTTTAATGGCTGTGATAGGAGAGAACTTAGGATGGATCAACAACATTAGTTACTCCCCAATACTAACAGAGTGAAAAGATGAAATCCTGTACAGAACAAAAATATTTAAAAACATGCATCCTGTTTGCAACAAGGCACCAGAGAAATACTGGGGAAAAATGTGTCAAAGTAATTAACCTTTTTCTCTATACAATGTGTTATGTTTGGGGCAAATCCAATACAACACATTACTGAGTACCACTCTCCATATCTCCAAGCATAGTGGTGGCTGCATCATGTTATGGGTATACTTGTAATCGTTAAGGACTGGGGAGCTTTTCAGGAGAAAAAAGAAACGGAATGGAGCTAAGCACAGGCAAATTCCTAGAGGAAAACCTGGTTCAGTCTGCTTTCCACCAGAGACTGGGAGATTAATTCACCTTTCAGCAGGACAATAACCTAAAATACAAGGCCAAATCTACACTGGAGTTGCTTATCAAGAAGTCAGTGAGTGTTCCTGAGAGGCCGAGTTAAAGTTGTAACTTAAATCTGCTTGAAAAACTATGGGGAGAACTGCAAATGGTTGTCTAGCAATGACCAACAACCAATTTGACAGAGCTTGAAGAATTTTTAAAATAATACATTGGCAAATGTTGCACAATCCAGGTCTGGAAAGCTCTTAGAGACTTACCCAGAAAGACTCACAGCGGTACTCGCTGCCAAAGGTAATTCTAACATGTATTGACTCAGGGAGTTTAATACTTATCTAATCAAGATATATTAATGTTTTATTTTTCATAAATGTTTTACAAATGTTAGGGTGGGTTGCACCAACATGGATTAACTATTAAACTGGGTTAAATCAAGGTTAATCTATTAATCATGTTGCACCAAATTTTAAACCTAGTTTTAAATTAATCCTAGTTAAAATCCTTCCTCTAATCTAAATCTAGTTTTCACTTTAAACCTAGATTAATTCTAAGCATGTTGCTCAATTTAAATGTTTTTTTTATATAAATTTAGATTGGAGGTTAATTCTAAACTGCCACTTGAGGTGGTTTAACTGATAAAATGGCAGCATATCTACTGTGGAGAAACCAAAATGACAGAGTTCCTCAGAGAATAATTAGAGACAGGTTGAGTGTTATGATAACTAACTCATTATTAGTAGGCTATTTACGTGCCCAGTTTGTACAACAATTGAATTGGGGCTTATGACATGCCCAGCCTTGATACGAGTGAGGATGTTACGCAACATGATGTAACGGGCCTGATAACGGTAAATATCATATTATTATCATATATTATCATATTATCATTGTAGTGAAGTTGCATTAACGTTACTTTTAACGTGCATTATAGGCATTGACATTTTCCAGTGATTTATGCTTACTAAATATTGGTGGTTCGAGTTGTCCGTTGTCATCAGGGGTTATGGAGAGGGGCAAACTGCTGGGCAATAATATCGCATATCTTCTGGGTGATAGGATTAATTCCCTTGGAGGCCCAGTGTTGCCAATTTAGCGACTCTGTCGCTATATTTAGCGAGTATTCAGACTCTTCTAGCGACACATTTTCAAGAAATCGACTAGCGACAAATCTAGCGACTTTTTCTGGTGTTATTGGACACTGATGTGAATGCACGTATAGTTCTTACTCTTCTCAACGAGTAGCGGGTGCTGCCGTGGGCCCCACCCCGTCCCAAAGCACTCACAGGCGGCCCAGTCCTCGCGCAGCAGTCCCTCCCAGCTGCAGTCAGAGCAGATGTTCACCCCTCCGCGTCCAGACTGCAAATGAATCGCGCATGCGGGAAGCCTCCGCTGGCTGATCCCACCCTGGCTTACATTCAGGGCGGGATGTAAATGTAAAATGTGCTTTGTCTAAAAAAAATCACTGCATTTGACTCACACAGCCTCAGTCACTTACTCACCTTGTCCACTGTGTGTGCCTCTCTGTGACATAAGCTAAACATCTAGCTGGCTAGCTCATCATGTCTCAGTCTAAACTGTACACTCAAAAATACAGAAAGGAGTGGGAATCAAACCCTGAATTCAAAGGCTGGTTGAAGCCGTTTATTGGAGATGATACACGGGCATACTGCCTGTATTGTAAGGTATTGTAAAAATAGACTTTTTTTTTTTTTACCGTAAATGGCAGCTTGTTTTGGGTGGAACTGTTATAAGGCTTTGCCTTTTGAGTATGTTTTTGAGTTGTCATGTGTTTTTTTACATCACTAAGTTTGGCATAGAAATGTTTCAAAAAAAATACAGTTATACACTTCTACTCTTCCCATCCCAGTATGTTACCAATTCCCACTTGACTCTGTATCTTATTCCCCTTCATGGAGCTCTGGTAGTTTCATGATTAAAGAAAATGGTTCATTGGGATTCTACATGACATCTTTAGGGGTGCCACACATTAAGCAAGTGATAGAACCTTTTAAAACACAGTTTGAGATCATTGTAGGGTTTTTTCCTCCAGTACTTTGAATAGGGAATGGGGTTTCCACGGGAAATGTTTTCCTGAGGTTCCAACAGTAAACACGGCGGTAGGGCTTAGCGAAGGATCAATTGTGTATTCTTTCAGTGTTAAAGCTGTCTGGAATAATACGCTTTCAGTCCTCCCAAGTCATAAGTACGCAACCCTCTCTCTCCAGCTCTAGACCTATGGTCAGCAGCCATCCTCTCTATATTCTCGAAAACACTACTTTTGAAGTTTTGAACTTGATGATACAGTAGGTCTTGTTATTAGTTTGCCATAGTAGTAGAGCTAATGGCCGTGTCCCCCTGCTCCGACGTTGTTTATGCATGCCAGATCTTACGTATCAGGTGAGCTAACCACATCATGGGTGCGTTCATTTGCCCAGGCGTTGCTGACATGTCAGATCTTACAACGCCTGTATAGGTATTTGACTACATATTTTATAGCAATCTGGTGCCCGACGGCACAGTCAATGATGTGGCATGCAACCATTGGTTAATGCATGTAACGTCTGAGCAGGGGAACACAACCCATAAGTTTTAGCAATATGGTGGCCGACTGCACAGTCGATGATGTGGCACGCAACCATTGGTTAATGCATGCAGGGGAACGCAACCATATTGTCAGGGACCGCTTGAAAGTTCTTTGAGCCCCTCAGGAATCCTATAGGCCCCTTGGTTCATCACTGACATAAAAGACTTGCAGAATTTCCTAAAGAAGAAGTGAAGTTCCTTCTGGAAAAATAAAGTTATTCTATTCTATAGCCTAATGTTTAGCCTACCTGCTCTGCCATACCTGGGTCGTTCCATATGCTTTCAATTACTTTCTGACTGCACCCTTTTTGATTTGAACGAAACCTTTCATACATGCTTGCCCATAGTGGACGTGGTCAGAAAGTGACTTTTTGGACCTGAACGCCATAAATGACCCATTTGCGAACCCACCCTACCATAAGACGTCCATCTCTTCTTCGCTGAAAAATATTGATATAATTTGAAAGCTTATAAAACAGGGTTGTCAAGGTTGTTCTATGACTTCTAGAAAAAACGTTATTACATTTCTTTCAAGTTTTACTGGCAATTGTCATTTTTTTTCTCATTTTCACAAACGTTGTAGCTTAGACCCTATTTTACATCATCTGAAGTATTTATGTTGTGCCCATCATCAGTTGAGACAGCATACTCTTGAATATGGGGTGGGTGTCATTTCGATCATAGAAATAGAATGCATAGAATGGCCAACCCTTCAGACCACTGCCATTTTGCTGGTACACCATTGACATATACATTGAATTCAAACTTTAACTTCCAACAGAGGAAGAGGCAAAGCAAAAGGGTTTACTCTGCCCAAAATCTGTCCACAAAAATAAGACCACAAAGTGAAGGATTTTTGTATTGCAGTCAATGAGAGAGTATCGAATTTGGTCAACAAAAAATGAAACTGCTCATTTGCTACGTGTGGCTTAATTGATAAAAAAAAAAAAATCGTAATAGTTAGATTTTTATGAATGCACTGATATAAGTGGACGCAGGTGGTATTTCAGCAACTTTGGAAAAAAACAACTTTACAGCTGTATATCGGAGTTCTGACTACTCCCGCCTGCCTTCCATCTTTGAGGACATGTATTTAAATTGCTAGAGCGGTCACTCGACTATGTGTCAATATAATAGATCCTCTCTGCTTCCAATTACTACCACACCATACTTTTATTTTCCGGCATAAGTAAAAGCAGGAAATGCATCACCTATGCCTCTACTGCCATTCATTCTAATTAGACTGGTTCTGGAATTCTCCCTGACCAAGATGGCTGACATTTTGGCTCCATTATGGAACTTTGAAAGTTTATGACATAACCCCTTTAGTAGGGTTGGGCAGTATCCAGATTTTCATATCATCATACCGCCCTTCTTTCATCCCGGGAGTTTTATGGTATTACAGTTTTAGTACACAAGGGGGCGCCAAAAAATTAAATAAAAAGCCAATTGCGCATCTATTACCAGAATGCTAATAAGATTTGCACAAGTAATAGCGAATTTCCATGGAGGCTGCTAGCTAAATATGCTAACGAGCGCAAACGAAAATGAACGAATTGCAAAGACAGGCAATCCAGCTCATAAAGTTATACATATAGTAGGAGCTACCGAATGTCATTTTTGGTGAGTTTGGACATTTACAAGCGAATGTGAACGAGAGAATGTATTGAAGAACAGTACTGACTCTGGAGCAGCATGTGTACTTTCGTTCACTTTCCTAGATCACTAAAGTTATGTTTAGGGGTTGCTGCATTAACGAAAAAAACAAACGCATAAGAAATATCTTGCTGCGTTTTGTAAACGCAGATCTAAAATGCTTGTTATTGTAATGTCTGCTCTGCATCAGATTCATTTTGTGCTTCAGTTCACAAGCGGGTATTCTATCAGTGTTCTGACTGATGTGTAGATACTTTTCGCTGGTACTTTTCTCCGTGAAGCCAGCCTAATTTTCTCCAGTAAAATGCAAGATTAACTAAGTAAAACATAAGGAAATGTAGCTGGCTACATTATTTCTATGATTAACATTAGAAATATGATGGCCATGCATCGTTTTTGCAAAAAGATACCTTGCATTTTCATTGTAAGCTCATTTACTTGTGTGGCTGCCAGCCAAATAGCGTTGCACTTCTGTTGTCATCTGATGAAAATGAAGCTATTTTCTGCCGAATGTGTTGCACTAATGTATTTTCTGTGAAGGAAAACTATAGTTGCACGTCCCTGATACTCTATTGAAGCAAAAAAACAAACACTGTTGGTTTATAATTTAAAACGCAACCGCTGTCAATACACATCGGGATTTACCTGCTCCCGCTTTCTCTCTTTGTGCTATTTACAAACGCACACTTGACTGGCTCAACTGTTCTGGGGAACTACCGTAAGCTTCATAATGTAAAATAATGTGACAGGTGAAATGAAGAACGTGATCTGCGTCATCTTCTATGTATTGAACAAGTTGACAGCAGGTATTTACTTAAAGTAGCTACAAATATATAACAATTTATTGAAAGACGTAAAATAAATAGTTTCAAAGGTATTGACGATATTGAAAACCCATCCTGCGGCTATTTCTAAATACGGTAAATGGTATAGGCTAGGGTATACCGCCCGAGCCTATACCCTAACGTAACATATCATACTTATTTGAGTGTCTCGGGTTTACATTTACTAAGTTAAAAATCCACGAGACCAGGCTACAGGCATCCATGGACTGCATTGTCATTCTCAACCTAAATTGCATCACAATTCATGATATCCTCCTCTCTCAACCACCCTAAACTTGGACATATTTATAAACACATTTCCAGTTAAATAAATGAGCCTGAGCTCTGGGATACAACTTTTCGCAGAAGGACAGTAGGCTACCTTGCACGGAGCAGCTTAGTCCAGCCCTTTTCTTTTCTCCGTTTGCCGCATTAGAATCGAGTTCCTAGCAAGACCCAACATTATCTTGGGCCACTCTGTAGTGTGGCTGGCTCTCCCCTGCACTCGCGTTTCAACAACAGCAGCAGCAAACAGCCTCAAGCCTGTCTCTGACTATTGAAGCAACAGAAATAGAGAGACAACTGGAGTATTTTATCGGGCGGTACGTGGGGATATCAAGGTGGGTGGTTGATTGCATTGCAATAGCCTACGGTGTTTTCCTGATTCCAGCAGCCCGCACGGTGATATTGTTTTATGCAGGGATAGACGCTAATAGTATGTGCATGTCTGTGTCTTGTCATTGCATATCCCCCTCTTATAGCCTAGCCTTGTACAGATCCGAGTTCTGTATATCATATCAGGGTTTCGTTCATTCAGAATCTGCTCTCTGTGTCTACACATGTTCAGAGTTTTACTGTAGCCTTATTGCCATGCCTAACAATTAGACACTTGTATTCAGCAGGCTTTTCTTCTGCAAGACCACACACACACACACCAGTGGATAAACCTAAGCAGCTGCCTTTCCATTGATCAGGAAACCTATTAATTCCACATGAAACTAAGGGGGGACTGTCAGGTTCTCTTTCCATCACCTACTTGTATGATTGATCTAATGCTACACTGGACATGATGATGGTGAACATCCTGCAGGGTTATGCACATCCCAGCAGTCATCCCTGTGCTCAATTAGCTTGCACCATTTTAAGTATGGGTCATTGCTCTGGATCACTTGTCAACAAACATGGTTTGCCACTGTAGTCCGAGGGTACCTGCTCTATTAAAGGAGAATTTAGAATTGAGCAGTGTTAGCCATACTTGTGTTAAAAGATTTATGGACTGAGCATTCGCTGTACTTCTAGGTGTATTACTCCCTGTCCACTCTGAGGCGGACCCAAGAGAGAGCACCGGAGGGGAGAGCGAGGGGCGCTGGGACACATAGTCACGTTGCTTCCACTCTGCACCTGCTGCATCATGGGTAACGTCGCTGGCAAGGACGACCATGGCCCTACAGGTTCCCTACATGAACATACACACACACACTCTCTCTCATTGTCACATGTCATTATATTAAACTCTGACAGTAACTCTGATTAGAACCTTCTCTTCCTGTTTCCCATGTTTCTACAATATTTCCTTTCAAGCTGTTTGTACTACACAATTTGTTCATTATCTTTATGCCTCCCGTTCTCGATCTGTCTACCTGTGATTCTCTATTGTAGCATTGGTGACTTATTTTTCTGACACACACACACACACACACACACACACACACACACACACACACACACACTTCCTCCCCTAAACACCTGTTTAAAACCCTGGCCGTTCCTATCCTTTCTATCTGTTTTCAGTAGGCTGGAAACCGACTCAGACTGGGGTGGGAATAGCTCCCTGGATACTGTGTGCCCATCGCCAGGCACATGCAATACATCAGGCCGTGCTAGCTGAATGATGAGTCTGCAGAATTCTGCTGCCCAACACAACGACAGGGAGGGGGAACATGAGACACTAGAGGCTTAGGGACCTGTGTGTGTGTGTGGGGATATGCAGTAGAGTATGAAATAGTGGATGTGTTTCGAATGTAAATCAATTGACTAAAAGCAGCAAGAGATGCGGCGTCTAAATTCAGTGAGGGAGTAAGTCTCTAGATATGGCCACTTGGGAAATGAGTGTATGTTAATGTAAGAACGCGTTAGACACTGCAGAGCCTGTCATGCCATCAGCCTACCAAGGACTGTGTGAGAGAGAGGAAGGGCATTGACTGTTTATATATGCATATTCTGCATCAAAGTGCAGGCATCCTGCTATAGCCACACCCAACTCTGGTCTCCTTCTGTGTAGTTTTTATAGACTAGAAAATAGCTTAGGACAGCAGTTCTGTCTCTCTCGCTCTCTCTTTTCTGCTCTTCCCTACTCTCCTTTCCCCTTTCTCATATCTTTAATCTCCCCCTCTCCACTCTCCACCCTCTCTCTCTTTCCAGGGTCTCATTTAGATCTGTTCCACACTCCTCCCTCCTCCCCCTCTGATTCTGACCTGGCTGCAGCTCTGGCCTTGGGTCCAGCCGCGGCTCAGCTGCTGCAGCAGGGGACACCGTCCTCTGGCGCCACCGGAGGCATCGTCTGCCAGGGCGGAGCTTCCCCCTCCACCAACTCCAATTGGAGCCACACGCTGTCCGTTCCGCCAGAATGGGCTGTGATTAGCCTAGAGAGTGGTGCATCGACACAGGGAACGGGGGTGGAAATGGACGGTGAAAGGCGAACGGTGAGGAGCTCCAGCAGCCACAACAACCACAGCAGCAGCCCTGTGTCCCCAGGCCAGGGGCCTCCGTCGAATCGTAGCCCTTTGGAGCAGAGCTGGCAGGACCGGGACAGTGGGCTGGAGCCCCAGGCAGGGCCGGATCGGGCTAGGGAGGATATGGCCCTGGCTCTGCTAAACCTGCTGGAACATCACAGGTCCACACTGGGGCTCAGTCCCGGCCTGGACGCGCCAGCAGGAGCAGCCGGTAAGGTCTCCACATCTGCATGGCCGTAGTAACCAAATCGTTGTAACCCAATTGTTTGTCTTGACAGAGTGTGCATACATGTTCTTATAGTACATGTGTCTTGATCTGAGTGTTTCGTGTGTCTGTCAGAACTGCTGAGGCGGTTGATGGTGGAGAGAGAGGTGCTGGTCGAGGAGGTGCGCAGCCTGAAGGACACACTGAGGGTGAGTCAGACGCTCCTCCCTTCTCTTCCCCACTGCATTCCCTCCGTCTCTCCCTCAGCACTGCAGACACAAAATCGTTTCAAAGACCACACACACACACACACACACACACACACAGACACAAATATATCCATATTACTTTGAAGTGGATTGTGTTTTCCCTTCTCTACCCAGTGTTGTGCTCTGTTAGCTGTTTTAGGGCTCGACTCAATCAGTACCGCGAAAGATCCGTGGTATAGAGTGATTTAAATTTGAAGGTGGATTTCCGATTGAGCTGACATATGCAGCGTTTACCGTGAATGCTGTCTCCACGAAAGCGGAAACGTTGCCTTTAAGGGTCGATCGACTCACCCGTGCGTCAATCTAAGTAGCACAATAAAGAAATCCCCATCAACATCTGGCAGTTTAAGCTAGCGATATCTTCTTTTTTTTCCTGCATGGACTGCATCTCAATCCACCACATCCGCCAATGTCGGCCTTGCGCATCTGCGGTGGAAGGTGGCCGAGCTACAGTGGTGTTTGTCAGACCACGAGACATCCTGAAAATCTTTCTTCTCACGGCCTACAAACTGCTATAACCTGTCTATGGAAAGGGGAGACTCTCACGAACACGATGTTCTCCGTTTTGCTCTACGACCGCCACAAAGGACTCGTCTGAAGGTAACGCATACAAATGAATGGAAGCATGGAGGTAGTTTTGGGCCAACGGCTTAGACTTTTAGAGGTTAAAGTTCAATCACCCTATACATATCTTCCGCAATACGATTTAATCAAGCGGTAAGTAATTCCAGCGGTAAGTAAGGCAAATGTTCAGGCGAGTCACAGTGTTTGTGGAAGGCAGGGTTTCTCAATGTGTGTGGTAACTTAAGCAACCTTTATCAGTGGTTCAAAAATGTGACCTGGCTTTGACTTTTTCTAGAAGGGTTCTGTTTGAGAATATCAGTCCATGGTGCAGTCCACCATCTGCAAACACGGTGCAACAACTACTGTAAATGAGCCAGTGATAAGCAGTGGGATGGTCCTGACATACAGTATGGGAGGTTGTCCCTCTCTCTACATTGCAAGGATTCCTGGCATACTTTGTTGAAATTTCACCTGAATTAATTATTATTTTGACCAATGCAAAATCCCTGTTTTCGACATGTTTACTGTAGACTGTATCAACAGCACTATTGATTGTCTGCTACATGTGGCAGCATGCATGTCTGTCTGCTGGCCTAGATGTGAAATGATACCACCTCTACTTCTCACCTTCTTGAGTTCCCCTGCCTCTTCTATATGACCCACCCATGATATTCAAGATGATATTAAATATAAACGGAGTGTACAAAACATTAGAAACACCTGCTCTTTCCGTGACAGACAATCCAGGTGAAAGCTATGATCCCTTATTGATGTCACTTGTTAAATCCACGTCAATCAGTGTAGATGAAGGGGAGGAGACGGGTTAAAGATTTTTTTTTTTTTGCCTCGACAATTGAGACATGGATTGTGTATGTGTGCCATTCAGAGGGTGAATGGGCAAGACAAATGATTTAAGTGCCTTTGAACGGGGTGTGGAAGTAGGTGCCAGGCGCACCGGTTTGAGTGTGAACTGCAGGTCTGCTTGGTTTTTCACACTCAACAGTTTCCTGTGTGTATCAAGAATGGTCCACCACCCAAATGACATCCAGCCAGCTTGACACAACTGTGGGAAGCATTGAGGTCAACATGGGCCAGCATCCCTGTGGAACTCTTTGTAGAGTCCATGCCTTGACGAATTTGGGCTGTTCTGAGGGCAAAAGGGGGTGCAACTCAATATATTAGGAAGGTATTTGTAATGTTTTGTACACTGTATTTCCTGATACAATGAGTCAACTCACTCTTATGTTCTCCGCACAAATGTATGGCTCTAGTTTGAGTGTACAGAATATTTAAGTCTCTCTCTCTCAATCTGTCTGGTTGTCTCACTCTCAGATGGAGATGGATGGACATTGAATTGTGTCTTTATGTCAATTATTATTTCTTTCTCTCGCTCTCTGGCAGACTGAGCGAGCTGAGTGGCACCAGTTCCAGTGCGATCTGCAGGTGGCGGTGTCTGTGGCCGACCGGCTGCGCATGGAGGCGGAGGAGACTCTGGGCACGCTCAGAGAGAGCCACGGGGAACTGGAGGGCCAGCTGGCCCAGGCCCACTGCAGACAGCAGGACACAGACAGGGAACTGGAGAGCCTGAGTGCTGAACACAGAGAGGCCTGTCACAGACTGTCTGCTCTCACCCTGGAGCACCAACGTACCATGGCTGAGCTGGACACACTGAGACGCATGCAGACAGAGAGAGGGAAGGACTCACACAGTCACAGAGAGATGGAGGGAAGAGACACGGAAGAGAGGCCGGCTGGTGAAGAAACTGGTGAAGACATAAATGCGGTGGAGGCGCTGGATGGGAAGAAAAGAGAGGATTCAGAAAGGGAAGTGGAAGGAGAGAAAATAATAAATAGTGAGGGAGTGGATGTTAAGATGGGAGGGCAGTCTCCTGAGGAGCTTGTTAGTGGAGGGGAGAACCTGCTCAAAGGGAAGGGGGTGGCGGAGACGTACCTACGGAATTTGGTAGCAGCTGGAGAGAAGGGGTGCGGCTTAAGAGATCCACGGAGGATCGTGATGATGTCAGAGCGTTCCAGGTGAGAGCCTCATCATGCCTGTATGATGCACTAGCACAGTGGTCACCAACCGGTCGATCGCCAAAGCCTTCCCAGTTGATCACCAAACACTTCTGTAAAAAAAAGCCTTGCATTCCTATGTTTATTTTAAAATTCGTTTTGCACTGTTGGTAGTAGATGCACTTGATTGAGGAGCCATAGGCCCGAGAATGCAAAGTGTTCCCATTTTGAACCATTTCATGTGTCTGAAGGTAGAACACCGCCTACCTGGCAGGCCCAGAGAGCAAAAAAAGTGCACCTATAGTCCTACTGCTGGCCAGTCAGCTCAGATCAGTGTCTGCACAGTTTCTTTGCGCCATAGACTGTAAAGAAGCACCGAACGCACACCAAAGTTCATATTGTGAAATTTCTAAACTTTTCTAACCATGACTAGAGAGAGACTCAAAAACAGCAGCTCTTTGCTGTATTCGTTATGAGTAAGTTCATGTTTTAAGTTGTTATTCAGCTCTGTCAACACTTTGTTTAGAGGAAGAGAGGAGGGATGGTGAGTCGGACTGACCATGAGATGCAGGCCATCAGTCCAGTAAATGAAATGAAAAAGCTAATTGGTCACTCAGCTGTGCCTCACAAGTAATACAACAAATGATCTATTACCACTACCAATGTGATCATATACCTAACATTTTTTTAATTCTAATTTCAAAATGGTCTGAGAAGAATGACATTGGCAGGGCATTTCAAGCCTAGCCAGTATGCAGTGATAATGAATTGGGCCATTATCTTACTGCACACATGTCATTGCTACAGAACTGATTTTAATTGGTTAATGTTGCATAGGCTTACATTTTAAGTCATGTTATTTATTTATTTTATCTGAGTGGTAGATCTCAACTTTTTTGACTCAGAAAATGATCTTGACTAAGAAAAGGTTGGTGACCACTGCACCAGCAATTTGGGGGTTGCGAATCTGTTGTTATCTGGAGCCTGTCACTTTGACACAACTTATTTTTGAAAGCAGTCTAATATTTGATGAAAGCTAGCCTGTGTCTGTAGGCGCAAGGGTTGACCTCTGCGCAAGCCATGCTATATAGACACAAGTGTCCTACATTTATCTGTTTCAACTAAGTCCTATCTTATCTGTTCCAGGAGCCTCTCTCGACTTCCCCTGCCCACGGACACTCTCCCTGCACAGAAGGGTAGCTCCCAGACCGCCACTAGTACAACACTGCCTCTATGCAAGGTAATGCTTGTTTTCAACCAACACGTTTGTTTTTGGGAGTATCTAATCTCTTTGCAATGGTTTCAAATCTCATGTTATTTGTCACATGCCCCGAATACAACGGGTGTAGACTTTACCGTGAAATGTTTCCTTTGCGAGCTCTTTCCAATGATGCAGCGTAATATATAATAAATAAATTGGTTTTTAAAATTTCTCACGTTTATTACAAATAAAAAAAACATAGACCTTATTTACAGACCCTTTGCTATGAGACTCAGGTGCGTCCCGTTTCTATTGATAATCCTTGATGTTTCAACAACTTGATTGGAGTCTGTGGTAAATTTAATTGATTGGACATTATTTGGAAAGGCACACACCTGTCTATATAAGGTCCCACAGTTGAGCAAAAACCAAGCTATGAGGTCAAAGGAATTGTCCATAGAGCTCCAAGACAGGATTGTGTCAAGGCACAGATCTGGGGAAGGGTACCAAAACATTTCTGCAGCATTGAAGGCCTGCAAGAACACAGTGGCCTCCATCATTCCTAAATGGAAGAAGTTTGGAACCACCAAAACTCCTCCTAGAGCTGGCCGGCCGGCCAAACTGAGCAATCGGGCGAGAAGTGCCTTGGTCAGGGAGGTGACCAAGAACCCGATGGTCACTCTGACAGAGCTTCAGAGTTCCTCTGTGGAGATGGGAGAACCTTCCAGAAGGATAACCATCTCTGTAGCACTCCACCAATCAGGCCTTTATGGTAGAGTGGCCAGATGGAAACCACTCGTCAGTAAAAGGCACATGACAGCCTGCTTGGAGTTTGCCAAAAGGCACGTAAAGGACTCTCAGACCATGAGAAACAAGATTCTCTGGTCTGATGCAATCAAGATAACTCTTTGGCCTTAATGTCATGTCTGGAGGAAACCTGGCACCATCCCTACGGTGAGGCATAATAGTGGCAGCATCATGCTGTGGCGATGTTTTTCAGCGGCAGGGACTGGGAGACTAGTAAGGATAGAGGGAAAGATGAACGGAGCAAAGTACAGAGAGATCCTTGATGAAAACCTGCGCCAGACCGCTCAGGACCTCAGACTGGGATGAAGGTTCGCCTTCCAACAGGACAACTACCTTAAGCACACAGACAGGACAACGCAGGAGTGGCTTCGGGACAAGTCTCTGAATGTCCTTGAGTGGCCCAGCCAGAGCTCGGACTTGAACCCGATCGAACATCTCTGGAGTAACCTGAAAATAGCTGTGCAGCAATGCTCCCCATCCAACCTGACAGAGCCTGAGAGGATCTGCAGAGAGAATGGGAGAAACTCTGCAAATACAGGTGTACCAAGCTTGTAGTGTCATACCCAAGAAGACTCAAGGCTGTAATCGCTGCCAAAGGTGCTTCAACAAAGTACTGAGTAAAGGGCCTGAATACTCATGTAGATGTCATATTTCAGTTTATTTTTAATACATCTGCAAAAAAAATGTTTAAAAAAAAACTTTTGCATTGTCATTATGGAATATTGTGGTTAGATTGATGAGAAGAAAACAATAAGGTGGGAACGTAACAAAATGTGAAAGTTAAGGGGTCTGAATACTTTCCGAATGCACTGTATACAAATGTATTAAAACTGATGACATTTACGTAAGCACTGTATACAGTGTTCAGACCCCTTGACTTTTTCAACATTTTGTTACGTTATAGCCTTATTCTAAAATGGATTAAATACTTTCTTTTATAAAGTCCATATAAGGAAATCAATCAATTTAAATAAATTAATTGGACCCTAATCTATGGATTTCACATGACTGGGAATACAAATATCTGTTGGTCACAGACACCTTAATTTTTATTTTATTTTTTTAAAGTAGGCATAGATCAGACAACTAGTCAGTGTCTGGTGTGACCACCATTTTGCCTCATGCAGCACAACACATATTCTTCGAATAGAGTTGATTTGGCTTTTGATTGTGGTCTGTGGAATGTTATTCCACTTTTCAATAGCTGTGCGAAGTTTTTGGATATTGACGGGAACTGGAACACGCTGTCGTACATGTCGATCCAGAGCATCCCAAACATGCTCAATGTGTGACATATTCTGGTGCGTATGCAGGCCATGGAAGAATTTGGACATTTTCAGCTTCTAGGAATTGTGTACAGATCCTTGAGACGTGGGGCCGTGCATTATCATGCTGAAACATAAGGTGATGGTAGCGGATGAATGGCACGACAATGGGACTCAGGATCTCGTCACGGTATCTCTGTGCATTCAAATTGCATTAAAATGCAATTGTGTTCGTTGTCTGTAGCTTATGCCTGCCCATACCATAACCACACCGCCACCATGGGTCACTGTTCACAACGTTGACATCAGCAAACAGCTCGCCCACATGCTGCCATACATGCCGTCTGTCATCTGCCCGGTACAGTTGAAATCAGGATTCATTTGTGAAGAGCACACCTCCAGCGTTCCAATAGCCAGCGAAAGTGAACATTTGCCCACTTAAGTCGGTTATGATGCCGAACTGCAGTCAGGTGAGGACGACGAGCACACAGATGAGCTTGCCTGAGATGGTTTATGACAGTTTGTGCAAACCCAGAGTTTCATCAGCTGTCTGGGTGGCTGGTCTCCGATGATCCCACAGGTGAAGAAGTCAGATGTGGAGGTCCTGGGCTGGCATGGTTACACGTGGTTTGCCGTTGTGAGGCCAGTTGGACGTATTGTCAAATTCTCTAAAACGTAGTTAGAGGCTGCTTATGGTAGAGAACATTAAATTCTCTGGCAACAGCTTTGGTGGACATTCCTGCAGTCAGTGTGCCAATTGCACGCTCCCTCAACTTGAGACATCTGTGGCATTTTGTTGTGTGACACAACTGCACATTTTAAAGTGGCCTTTTATTTTCCCCAGCACAAGGTGCACATGTGTAATACTGTTTAATCAGCTTCTTGATATGCCCCACCTGTCAGGTAGATGAATTGTTTTGGCAAAGGAGAAATGCACATTTGTGCACAACATTTGAGAGAAATAAGCTTTTTGTGCGTATGGAAAATTTCTGGGATTTTTTTATTTCAGCTCATGAATCATGGGACCAACACTTGTTGCATTCATATTTTTTGTTCATTGTATATATGAGTGTGTTTTATATAGTGCATATATAGTCTTAGTCTGGACTTAGTCTGGTCATTTTCTGACCAATTTGGAAACAGTCATGCATACTATAGCCACTACTCCTCTCTATCACTTACCAGAAAGAAGAGCCAGCCAAAGGGAGAAGGATGGACCGCATACTGCAAACACAGGACACCTGGTCCAGCTTCTATACAAGTGTGTTCATTTCATCAACACATACATTATACTTTGAGTTCAAACATAACTGTTTGCTTTTGAATGTGTATAGTGCATTTTGCTATATTTGTAAAGTTACTATGCTCTTAACTAATTGCTAACGTCTAGCAGAAAAACAGGAGGAGGACCAGAACGCAGACCCACCGTCCTCGTTCAGGTGAATGGACAGGCCCTCTAAAGATACTTAAGAAATATGCGCAAATAAAGCCTTCTACCCAGCTATAACTTTTGTCTGTTATCCACCTTCCAGACCTCAGGATGGTTTCAGCATGCTGCTGCGACGTCATGGAGGCTCCAGGCGGAACTCACTCCTGCGCTGGTGTCAAAGCCGCACCCAGGGCTACAAGGTAAGAAATAGCAAAGAAAAGTACCATTCACATTTACCAAACCATTGGTCACCTTATCTGACCAATACAAGACAACCCTCTATTTTGGATATTTTTTTTTTTATATAGAATATTGAGATTACCAACTTCAGCAGCAGCTGGGAGGATGGTCTGGCTTTTTGTGCTGTGTACCACACCTATCTACCCACACACATCCCATATAGCAGTCTCAGCCCAGGAGACAAGGTAAGGGAAATGCATTCACATATACGACTCCATAGTTCACACAATATACAAGCTGTTTTAATAACCCTATTCACACCTACATTTTTTTGTTCTGTGCAGAGTGAGAACCTGGGCCTTGCCTTCCAGACAGGGGGAAGTGTAGGAATCACATCCATACTGGTGAGACCCACATTTTAACATGCCATGGAAGTTGTTGGGAAAGAAACTGTATTTTTTTTAAATGTTTTAAAAGAGCTAGAAAGAGTAGAATGGTAGATGTCCTGTCACCGATGTCCCAACTGTTCTTCTGAGTCTGGTCATGGTAATGCTTCTCAGTTGCCACTTTTTTTTATGTGAGTAGTGGTTGTCCTTGTAGCGCCGAGGGTACAGCTGGGTGTAAGCTTGTCTTTAACAGAGTGTTTTATTTGCTTGATAGACTGTGGAAGAGATGCTGAGACCAGGTGGGCCTGACTGGCAGAGGGTCCTGGGGTACGTTGAAAGCATGTTTCGTCACTTTGAGATGTGAGGTCATTTTCCTTCTGTCTTCCCTCCCAAACTCGACATCTAACTGGTCCGCCACCACCAGTCTGGTTCGTTTTCTTGCATCATGAACTGAACTGAGACAGCTGATTGGCTGAATTGACTGACGCACCATTAGGGATTGTAGGACAACTGTTGGAAATGATTTCTACTTCAGCTTCACTCTCCGTGCGGACTCCTGCTGCCGGCCATTGGTTGTAGGTGCACTGTGGATGGAAGTGAGGGTTTTAGGCTGAGCGCTGTTCTTTTGTTAAATTTCATGGTGATTGCACTGAATATGAGAAGACATTTGGAAATGAGAACACAAGGAGCACCATAAATGAGGAAATTGTGGATGTGACTACCTGAGGACTACAGTATATTCTAGACAAATTGCACCAGGAAAATGGATCAGACTTCAAAAGTTTCACTTTGGCTGCCACTTGTTCTGTGTTGCACTTATTCTGATGCCTTTTTATTTAAGCACTTTATCAACAATAGGAAATCAGTTTTTAACTGGAAGATTTTTATTTTATGGACACACTCTCTGCCATGTTTCACATTCTTTATCAGACTTTATTTGCTTAGAAATGTTGGGATATTTATGTAGCCATAAGTAGTATTCTAATGTCTATGAACCTCAACTCAAAGCACAAAGAGGAGCCAGATGACTTGAATGAGTTAATTTAGTGGTGCTGCATCACAACCGGGATCAACCAAGAGTGACTGCCTTTTGAGAAAATGTATATACAGAACTGTCTAATTAAGCAATAAGGCCTGAGGGCTGTGGTATGGCCAATATACCATGGCTAAGGGATGTTCTTAGGCAAGACGCAACGCGGAGTGCTAGGACACAGCCCTTAGCCGTGGTATATTGGCCATATATAACAAACCCCTGAGGGGCCTTATAGCTATTATAAACTGGTTACAAATGTAATTAGAGCAGTAAAAATAAATGTTTTGTCATACCTGTGGTATACTGTCTGATATACCACGGCTTTCAGCCAATCAGCATTCAGGGCTTGAACCACCCAGTTTATAATTAGTTATATTTTGAATCTACTATTGGTTTGAAAATATTTTTAAGTCAATGTTTTAAATGTAGAATGAAAACAAGTGCCATAGGGTGGACTAATGAACAGAGGGGCATGTCTCCTGTTATGGGAATGGATTGTCTGTTGCTTCTATAAATCAGACAAAACCTCAATGTGGCCATATAAGGACTGAAACCTACATTGTTTGTCTTTGTGTGAAGGAGAGATGTACAGTATGTGCAAAGTATAAATTGAGGCATGTGCCACTCCCCGAAGAGTTTTACTGTGAATGATAACAGAAACAGTTGCCAAAGCCTTACTGCAATAATAAAGTTTGTGTTAATCTGCTTGGTGTGTTGCTGTTTTCACTTTAAAAAAAATAACATTTCAACCCAAAAAATCTGAGTAGCATTTTCTTTTTTTTAATTACATGTATTAATAACTCTTATCCAGCAGTGACAACAGATTGAAAAGGTCAAACAGTAAATCATGGTATAAATGACTTAAGGCAAAATGTAAAAAAATAAATACGGAAAACAAATATTCATAAACAAAGGATTTAAGTTAGCTGTCAGGTGTATTGCATTTAAATCCAGGAATGCAATAACTGAACTTTGAAGAATGAAATTTGTCCATCCTGGTTGGAGGTTGCAATTCTGACATTTTGTGTTTTAATTTGAACCAATACAGGTCTGATTTGTGTGCATTATCCCAGGGTGATATACCAAGGTAACCAATTCACTTTTTCCTATGATTGATTGATTGAAAATAAAAAAGATGAGATGAGTTCCAAGCGTGCACGTACTTGATGAAATTGACCATGCACACACATTTTCAAGTCCAGTAACATTTTTAGATGTCCCTTCTCAGAGACCAAGGTGAGTTTCCTAGGAAGCTGTGATGGCACCACCTATGGGTGGAGTGGACAGGGGAGGCAGAAGAAGAGACTTCAGTTTGATGGACATGGCTGCTATCTCTGGGTCCTGAGTTTCATACATCTTCACCAGACGGGCAAATTTAAGGACACCTGAAAAATTGATAAAATAAGCAATGACTACCATGATTTCACAAAGAGCTCGAACTGAACATGAAGCTAAAAGTGTAAAGTCAAAACACAAATCAATGCCACTGAAAAGTGACAATAGATTGTCTCTCTCTATCCTATATCAAAGTGGCTTCTTACCCTCTCCCTCGTTGTTGAAGCCATACGCCTTGATGACCTCCTGTTGGATCTGGGTGGCAACAGGGAGCACCAGCTGCAGCATCTTGCCCATGTCGTTGCAGGCGCTCTCCCGTGCCTCCTCCATCCGTGCTGCATTCTCTGGCACAGAGAAGGCCTGGATGACCTCACTCAGCACTACTGCAACACACAAGAGCATTGTGAATAGATCTGTGCCACAACTGGGCATTAGTAATAGTGTGGGGTGGCAGGTAGCCTAGCAGTTAAGAGCATTGGGCCAGTAACCAAAAGACGTATGTTCAAATCCCTGAGCTGGCAAGGTGGAAAAAATCTTCCGGTCAGCCGTTGAGCAAGGCAGTTAAACCCCAACAACTGCTCACAGGACAGTGGATATTGATTAAGGCAGCCCACCACACCTCTCTGATTCAGAGGAGTTGGGTTAAACGCAGAAGACATATTTCGGTTGAATGCATTAAGTTGTGCAACTGACTAGGTATTCCCTTTCCCTTCCCTAGATAAGGCAAAATTATGTGACTGTTCATACCTCTGGCCTGCTCAACAGTGAGGGTGGGCTGCTGGGCTGGAGCTGAGGCCATTATGTGTCTGGGAAAAAAGGTGTGAAATAAGAGCAGATATTTCAATGAATAATGTGTATTTCAGAAAACGTTACTTAGCTAACTTCTGCATGTGTATGTACAGTGAGTAATACTTTCCTGTGTCCATTACTTACACAAACATAGGAAAACTGCATAAATGGACATATCTATCTAGCTATATATTTAGCTTTATCAAATGAATCCAGAACTATGGATGGAGATATTTGACATGAGTACAGTATCCTTCTAGCAAGCTAGTTAGCTGTTGTGGCTAGGTAGGCTAGCTAGGTGACAGCATCTAGTTGAGCTAGATAGCTATTCCATCTTTAACGTTACTCTGGAATGCGCAATTAAATACCTACATAAAAAATGTAATGCAGTATTGGTTACTTACAATATATCAGTTGATAAATACAAACAGCCGAGCAAAAAATGTTTAGCTTGTCAGCTGGGTGGTGGGGAGTGACGCTTTACGACTCGCCATTACGTCATTACGTACGCCTGGCTGAACAGGAAAGTAAACAAACTAAAGTGAAACAGATTTACAATATTTCATTCTTCCTGTAACAGTGAAACATTGAATTCGAGCATTACCATGAAACCACATTTTAGACAATATTTCCGCGGTTGAGAAGACGGTATTTCACAGGAAAAATCATGTTGGGACTGCTCAAAATCTAGCTAGCCAAGACAGTAGCCAGTAAATTTCTTTCCTATCTGTCGTGTACATGTTGCCACGCAGTCTTTCATTGCCGCATGACTCAAGAGTTGATTACAATATGGAGCAAAAGCTTGCAGAGTTCAGAGCTCGAAGAAGGGCTGATGTGGCTCCTAAAATAAGCGAAAAGCAGCCCATAACATCATCTGACAGTGGCAGCACTCTGATCTCGGCCAGTTGCCAGTCATCAACAGCTGATGCAGACACACAGGAGTTTACAGAATATCCAATCTCTGCTGTCTCTCAGGCTACAAGGACTAAACATTGGGGGGTAGGCTAAAACTCAATACTCAAAATACTATGGTCCGGTTACCCGTACACAGTTTAAACCAAGTCCTGGACTAATAAAAACTTTAATTGGAGATTCAATGAACATACTGTCTGGGAAACCAGCCCTATTTGTCAAGTAGATGTCCGTTAGTAATACACGTCGATTCCATCTTGTCAATGTTCGCTAACTTAATTGAATCTTTCCCCACCGTTTTAGGATGGCTGGTTGCTGGAGAGTAATCTGGGTCAATGGCTTGTTTCGAATCGACTGGCTTTCACAAATCTGATTTTGCTGAAGGTGTTGCTTTGGCTGGTTCTACTTGGGCTGTTTGCCGAACTGGAATTTGGGTTGCCTTTCTTCCTTATCTCTCTCTTCTACTGGCTGTATGAGGGGCTGCGGAGCCCAACTGCACGTCAACCAGGAGAACTGAGCGCTTACTCAGTGTTCAACCCAGACTGTCAGCCTCTCCTGGGGGCACTTACTGCAGAGCAGCTAGAGGGAGAGATGGGCTACAGACCACTCACTGGTCAACAGATGAGACCCTCAAACAACTGACTTTAATCTGACATTTAATAGCTACTGTACTTTAAGCTTTCCACTGTAATAAAAATTAACTGGAAATGTATTTATTTGAATGTGCACATTGCTGATGTTGATTTTTAAGTCAAATGTAGCCTATTCCAAACTACAAGATCATTCAACACTGCCACACATTGATGATGCTGTGATAGCACCAACATCTGCTTGTTAATTCCATTAAAATGTGTGTACTTGAAACTTAGAACATGATATTACTGTACTTTGAACACACAGAGAGAAGGTTGACAGTGTCTGAAATATTTTAGAAAAATATACTTTTGAATATATCTGACAGTGCTCGGTTTCCTTGCGCTTTATGACACGACAGATGTTATTGGCCCTTCGTTTGGGGCTTCCAAACGGTACAAGTTGACATCGACAAGCGGGCAGAGTAGCCCACGTTTTGCGAGCATGGAGAGGCCAGAGATTGCCAGACTAGTAAATTGGGCTAAGGAACAGAAGGTGGGTATTGGAGAAAGGCCAGCAGTGCATGTTCTACAAGCAGTATAGCGGATGAAAGCACGGCATGAGCGTGGTGAACGAATAGACGTGGTTATGGACAGCGATGAAGAAGGAGAAGAGCGGAGTGCAGTGGGAAGATGTGTGTTGAGGAAGCGTATTCTGATGGCTCAGAAATTGAACCTGATGAGAGTGAAGAGGAATTACCTGTGGTGGCAGGCATGGTGAAGACCTCAGAGTCCAAGCCTCGCCCCAATGGTCACGCAACGGGATGATTCGGGCCCAGTGGGAGTCACATTTTTGGAGAAAGTTGATCTCAAGGTAGCTCGGAGTGATAATTTTCTGTTTCTTCTGTCCAGAGGTAGCAGGTGTTTCGTGTCGTGTTTAGGGACAAGACCTGTGACTTGCTTTACTCTCTGGAGCAGGGCACCTTTGAAAGGAGTGATTACTGGGGTGGCATTGTGTTGAGGTGGAGCAACTAAAATGAAGGATCCCCTGTGTCAGTGACACCGCCGTTTGGTGGTGAAACTGAGAAGACAATGTCTGTCAGTTTGAGTTTTGAAACAGAATCTTTAACGAAGTTAAGTTAGGATATGTCAGTTATCCAGTGAGAGCTTTTGTGTCGCACCCACTAAGGTGTTTCAGATGCCATGCTTTTGGTCATGTTGCAGCTCTGTATAGGAGGGAGATTCCGAGATGTGAGAAGTGTGCAAGAGGGCATGGGAAAAAGGAATGTGTAGTATCCGTGGGAAAAAATGATGTCAATTGTAGGGGTGCCCATGTTGCTGGGGATCAGAAGTGCACGGTGTGAGAGAGACAGGTTGAGGTTACCAGGGTCAAAGGTTGCCAGGCTCAGAGTAGAACAGAAGGTGTCATATGCTGAGGCAGTGAAGAGAGTAGAGGATGATGGGTCAAGGGTGAGTAGTAGGCCTAGGCCAATACAGAGTCATACGAATTTGTGCTTCAGTAAGGTGGGCTTCTTAGCAGTCATTGCCATGGTTATCAACTGTACCGCAGAAATGGAACGTAAATCAAAAAAAATAGATGTTGTGCTGGCAGTTGCAGAGAAGTACTTGGGGGTGTACAAGGTTTTACTGCAGAAGAGTTAAGGTGTGTTGAGCGAAAGAGTCCGATCCTCCCAGGCGTCGGCCGGTGTAGGAACAGTTTGGGTCAAAGTAGTGGAATGGGGTAATGATGAATTATTTTTATGAAAGTGGTATATAGCTGTAGGGTTAGTTGGTGGTGCAATTTTTTCCTTTTCCCCCTTCCTTGTAATTTTTGTATCACAAAATGTGACGTGATCTGCCACACACTACTGTACAGTAGGTGGCGGCATGCGCAAACAACATGTGCAAACGCCATGATACCAAAGTAGAAGAAGACTAACGTCATCACGTACGCCCGAACAGGAACAGGAAGTAAACATACCAAAGTAGAACAGATTTTAAGATATATCATCTGCGAATGTGTCATACCACTCTTTGTGGCAGTGAATCGTTGAATCACCTCAGTGCCTTGAAAGCATCTTATATAACATTTCCGCTATTCAGAAGGCGGGATTTCGCACGATCGCGAGGCAATCTGCTAGGTAGACCTATCAACAATCCATCAAGCTAGATGGCTAGCTAGTGTTTTTACCAGGGATTGATACGCGCCGTTCACAGCGCGCACATTGCATAGATTGCCACGCACTCTATAATTTCTGCATGAGCATGAGTAAGAAGTTGTTAACATTCGCAAAAGCTTGTAGAGTTCAGAGCCCCGTACAAGGGCTAGTGAAATGCAGCCCATAACGTCACCTGGCAACGGCAACACTTTGAAGTCAGCCAGTTGGGAGTCAACAGCTGATACAGACGCACTGGAGTTGACAAAACATCCGATGTCTGCTGTCCCTCAGGCTACAGGGACTTTACAATGGGGGGTAGGCTAAAACTAAATTACTCAAATGACTAAAACGTCAGTTACTGGGGTAGCTTCATGGCATAGTCATAGATAGCTAACTTCAATTCCACCCTTCAATGTTCGCTAGCTGACTTGATTCTCTCCTCATTTTTTTTAGGATGACTGTCTGCTGGACTGCATTCTTGGTCGAAGGCTTGGTTCAAGACGACTTGGTTTTGCAAACCGGACTTTGCTGAAGGTGTTGCTTTGGCTGGTTTTGCTTGGGGTGTTTGCTGAGCTTGGCTTTGGGTTGCCTTTCTTCCTAATCTCCCTCTTCTACTGGCTCTACCAGGGCCTGCGGAGCCCAACTAAACTTCAACCTGGAGAACTGAGCGCTTACTCAGTATTCAACCCAGACTGTCAGCCTCTCATTGGCACTCTCACAACAGAGCAGTTGGACTGTGAAATGGGAATACTACAGCTAACCATGTAAAGCAGTGTTTCCCAACTCCATTCCTCCAGTACCCCCAACAGCACACATTTGTTGTAGCCCTGTACAAGCACACGTAATTCAACTTGTCAACTAATCATCAGGCCCTCAATGAGTTGGATCAGGTGAGTTTGTCTGTGGTTACAACAAAAATGTGTGCTGTTGGGGGTACTGGAAACACTGACGTAAATGAACTGTTTTTAAATGTGTGCGAGTTACGCCTTTTGTGTTAAAATGATGTTATGTTTTTTGGTTGCACCTAGACTCAATGAACAATGCACACTGCTGTTGGTTGTAATGTAAAACTGCTTGTTAATTCCATTAAAATTTCTACATCTCACTAGTTTATTTGTCTTACTTGAATGAAACAACACAGAAATACCAAAGAAAGACAGTAGTTGTCCATTACTTGATGTCACAGAACAGGGCAAAACCACTTTAAGATCGGGTGACTGCACTGCGCATCACCACCCCTGTGATGTAGGTGAGGTCTTTGTGCCTGGGCTTGTAGATGGAGAAGATGAAGAACTTGGGGGCGGTGGAGTGGATGGTGAACGTGAATCACAGGCGGGGGTGAACATGAGACGGCAGTTTCTTCGGTCCCAGCCAGCCCCATCCAGGAACAAGACGTAGGCCCCCTCCTGAGAGACAGCGATAAGATTATGAGGGATGGCATTGAGAGTTCCAATGAGGAAGATGTATCTAGCACATGTGTTGTTAATGACACTATTTTGCATGAGGTTACTTAGTCGGAGAGGCAGTAATCTTGCTCTGCTTCAGCACTTCGTTATGCAGGGTGCCTTTGTCCAGAGCCCAGCCCTGGTTACGTCCTGCCTCATGGCTGTCAGGAAACCTGCAAACATAAAGGGATAAAAGTGGAGGCTCCTCAGAGGAGGAAGGGGAGGACCATCAGTGAATTTCATATTTTTTTAAATTGTAAACCATTTAAAAAGTTATCCTTTTTTAGATAAAACTATACTAAATATAATCATGTCACCAAACAATTGATCTCAGTGAACTGTGGTAGTTTGCTGAGTTCCAAGTTGAGCCAGGTCAGATCCAGGATCCAACGAACAGCTTGGAAGGGCACGCCTTCAGGTCTAAAGCAGCACCCTCTATAACATGTTACATATTTACTATTATTATATTACTACAACAAATACTATATTACTACAATAAATACAAATAGTTTATGGGAATATATTACTATTAACCTACACTACTACCTATACAGAGATCTGTTAACTAGGATCAGTGGTGTGGATCTTATACCTTTGATGAGGATCTGGAATTTGTTATGATTAACGTTGTTCTTCACCAGCACATTGTCCAGGGCGGAATCCAGCTCCTCTAATTACAGAAGTTCTGGTTGAAGGGTCTGCAGTACGACAGGAAGCCAGTGAGCTGGTCTGTCTAAAGAGAAGAGGACAACAGATCGTAAATGGTCACATTGAAAAGCCTCTTGGGGAAAGAACTGAGCATTGATATTGTCTGTAGTGCATTGTTTTGTATTGCATTGCATTACATTACATCTATATAGATAATGCCTTTAGTCAGAATACTGAACGTAAAGGAACTTTCTGCTATCCTTCTGTTATCTGTAACCTGCCTGTTGATCTGAGGTCTAAACTGTTTTCTCTGCTCTGTCCAGTGCACTTTCTCTCCACTAAGCCCATCAATGAGTGCTGACGCTGCCACCATTTTATTCCTGCATTTTCTTATTTTTCATCCAGCAAGTCCACAAACTCATCTACTGAGTGAACTATATTCTATTGAACTATTCTATCTATACATTTTTATTTATTTTGCATTATTTCTAATTCAAGAAAATGTTTTTTTTTAAGGATTGGACCTTACCTGTTCCTCTTTCATGGCAGCATCAAACTTGACTTGTACTTTGTCCAACTCGGCTTGTTTCTCATCCAGCTGAGCCTGAGCCTTGGCCAGCTCAGCATTGGCTATAGTCAGTCTGTCTTCTTGCATAACCAAGTTAGCCTGTGCACACTCTAACCAGGCTAACCAGGCTGGAGAGAGGAAATGCTGTTCACAATGGTTATCTAATATCAGTTCACACACACATGCACATGTACACATAGACAAATAGTGTTACGATACTACTTTATGGAGGCTAACATCGTTCAGCGCCTGTTCCCCGTACCTTGAATGGCAGCACTTCCTTGTTGATGCCAAAGAAGGTAGTCATATCGGCGGTCCAGGAGAGCGGGCCGGCCACGATGTTTACGCACTACACGCTTCAGCACTCGGCGGTGAGCTTGTGTGGCCTACCACTTTCCAGCTGAGTCGTTGTTGCTCCTAGCCTTTCCACTTTACAATAACAGCACTTACAGTTGACCGGGCAGCTCTACCAGGGCAGAAATTTGACAAAATGACTTGTTGGAAAGGTTGCATCCTATGACGGTGCCATGTTGAAAGTCACTGAGCTCTTCAGTAAGGCCATTCTACTGCCAATGTTTGTATATGGAGATTGCATGGCTGTGTCAGCAATGAGTGTGGCTGAAATAGCCAAATCCACTAATTTGAAGGGGTGTCTACTTTCGACTTTCCCACGATTTACCTGTGGATTCCAGAGAAACCCCCCAGCACAGAGTTGTTGTTCCAGCGCCCCGCCACCAGATGAGGCAGGCATGTGGGGAGGGGGGAAGAGGGACTCCATGATGCCATTGCCAATGGAGAAGGTCACGACCTAGATTGTGGTGAGAGTGGAGGATGAGCTGAGAGAGGAGAGGAGAGGAAAGAATGAGAGGAAAGCTGAATGAGCAGTGTTGTATTCCTGGGTGATATTATTTTGGGAGTGGGACAGAGCTTGGACAGTGTTTTTACTCATGCTTTTAAAAAATGTATTGTCTGCTTTTTTCATCTGTGGATTTCTGTACATGTTGTTTTTTTAATCGTCAATATCCTTCCCCCTTGACAACATATAGCAGATTGATGCACTGATGTTACCTGCATGGTTAGACGACAGGCAGACTAGATTAGACAGGTAAAATGTGTATGTGGTATATTGTGGAATCATTTCTGTACAGCAGATATTGTAGCTAATACCTCACGAGAGATGGACTTACATGCGGAGCCATTCCTCGAAAAACTAAGAATAGGTCTCAGTTAACCCACAGTTGTATTCCTTGATGTTTAACTTCTCTAGGATAGGGGGCAGCATTTTCACGTTTGGATGAAAAGCATACCCAAATTCAACTGCGAGCTACTCATCCCCAGAAGATAAGATATGCATATTATTAGTATATTTGGATAGAAAACACTCTGAAGTTTCTAAAACTGTTTGAATCATGTCTGTGAGTATAACATAACTTATTTAGCAGGTGAAACCCCGAGGACAAACCATTCAGATTCTTATTTGTTGAGGTCACTCTCTTTTCAATGGATTTTCATTGGGAATACAGATTTCTAATTGACCTTCTTGCAGCTCCTACCGCTTCCACTGGATGTCAAGAGTCTTTAGAAATTGGTTGAGGGTTTTTCCTTTGTGTAATGAAGAAGTACGGCCATCTTGAACGAGGGTCACTCGAAGTGTCCTGTTTGTTAGAAGCGCATGACCAGAAAGCTAGCTACAGTTTGTTTTAATCCTGTATTGAACACAGATCATCCCGTCTTCAATTTTATCGATTATTTACGTAAAAAAATACCTAAATTTGTATTACAAAAGTAGTTTGAAATGTTTTGGCAAAGTTTACAGGTAACTTTTGAGATATTTTGTAGTCACGTTTCACAAGTTGGAACCGGTGTTTTTCTGGATCAAACGCGCCAAATAAATGGAAATTTTGGATATATATTGACGGAATTAATCATATAAAAGGACCATTTGTGATGTTTATGGGACATATTGGAGTGCCAACAACAGAAGCTCGTCAAAGGTAAGGCATGAATTATATTTTTATTTCTGCGTTTTGTGTCGCGCCTGCAGGGATGAAATATGCTTCTCTCTCTTTGTTTACTATGGTGCTAACTCAGATAATAGCATCGTTTGCTTTCGCCGAAAAGCCTATTTGAATTCTGACATGTTGGCTGGATTCACAACCAGTGTAGCTTTAATTTGGTATCTCTCATGTGTGATTTAATGAAAGTTTGATTTTTATAGTAATTTATTTGAATTTGGTGCTCTGCATTTTCTCTGGCTTTTGGCCAAGTGAGACAGTAACGTCCCGCCTAAACTCAGATTTTTGGATATAAATATGAACTTTACCGAACAAAACATACATGTATTGTGTAACATGAAGTCCTATGAGTATCATCTGATGAAGATCATCAAAGGTTAGTGATTAATTTTATCTCTATTTCTGCTTTTTGTTACTCCTCTCTTTGGCTGGAAAAATGGCTGTGTTTTTCTGTGGCTATGTACTGACCTAACATAATCGCAAGGTGTGCTTTCACCGTAAATCCTTTTTGAAATCAGACATGTTGGCTGGATTCACAACAAGTGTAGCTTTAATTTGGTGTCTTTCATGTGTGATTTCATGAAAGTTAGATTTTTATAGTAATTTATTTGAATTTGGCGCTCTGCATTTTTACTGGCTTTTGGCCAAGTGGGAAGTTAGCGTCCCACACATCCCAGAGAAGTTAAACCACATTCCAACCTGAAATGGTTAGAGGAAGGCCCTTAACATTGCCAGACTCCAGCAACCCTAGTCATAGACTGTTCTCTCTGCTACCGCACAGCAAGTGGTACAGGAGCGTCAAGTCTAGGTCCAAAAGGCTTCTTAACAGCTTCTACCCCCAAGCCATAAGACTGCCGAACAGCTAATCAAATGGGTACCCAGACTATTTGTATTGACCCCCCCTTTTTAAAGATGCTGCAACTCGCTGTTTATTATCTATTATTTATGCATAGTCACTTTACCCCTACCTACATGTACATATTACCTCTATTACCTCGACTAACCTGTACCCGCGCACATTGACTCGGTACCCTATATATAGCCTCGTTATTGTTATTTTATTGTTCCTTTTATTTTTTACTTTCGTTTATTTAGTAAATATTTTTCTTAACTCTTATTTTTCTTAAACTGCATTTCACAGTAAGGTCTACACCTGTTGTATTCGGCGCATGTGACAAATAAAATTTGATTTGATTTTATAAAGACCTTTTTGGAGGAGAGTTTCAGACTGGCTTTGAACTGGTCAAAACGTAATTAATTTAAGTTATTTACACCATGGAAGATGTAATTAGCTCAGAGCTCTTCCTTAAGATCGGGGAATGTATGTGTGCGAATACAAAGCCAAATGTGGATATGTTTTTCACCATGTATAAACAAAAAACTAACATTCCCATTTGCATCACCCTTCCATGGATATTTTCTTCACTCATATTGGGGTTGTATTTTCAAGTCATTGTATATGTACAGAGAGAATTTGAATTAAAGAATGTAAATAATAATCCTTTCGTCTCACTTCCTCATTACACCTGTCACTCTCGCTCTCACCATAAGGTCACGTTAAATTGTTGATACTTTTCATAACCTATTGCACATACAAAAGTGGGATTTTATGTTATTCACTCATTTTTTAAATGTTTTTGCACCACCCTATTTTTGCGATTAGTATGTACAAGAAACTGCTTGACCTGGCTCTTCAGTAAGGCCATTCTACTGCCAATGTTTGTCTATGGAGATTCCATGGCTGTGTGCTCGATTTTATACACCTGTCAGCAATGGGTGAGGCTGAAATAGCCAAATCCACTAATTTGAAGGGGTTTTCACATACTTTTGTATATACAGTGCATTCGGAAATTATTCAGACCCCTTGACTTTTTCCCAAAATTTTTACGAAACAGACTTATTCTAAAATAGATTTTTTTAAATTCCCCTCATCGATCTACACACGATACCCCATAATGACAAAGCGAAAACAGGTTTTTAGACATTTTTGCAAATTCAATAAAATTCAAAAACGTAAAAATTACTTTTCCATAAGTATTCAGACCTTTTACTCAGAATTTTGTTGAATCACCTTTGGCAGCGATTACAGCCTTGAGTATTCTTGGGTATGACGCTACAAGCTTGGCACACCTGTATTTGGGGCGTTTCTCCCATTCTTCTCTGCAGATCCTCTCAAACTCTGTCAGGTTGGATGGAGAGCGTCACTTCACAGACATCTTCAGGTCTCTCCAGAGAGGTTTGATTGGGTTCAAGTGCGGGCTCTGGTTGGGCCACTCAAGGACATTCAGAGACTTGTCCCATGCCACTCCTGTGTTGTCTTGGCTGTGTGCTTAAGGTTGTTGTCCTGTTGGATGGTGAACCTTCGTCCCAGTCTGAGGTCCTGAGTGCTCTGAAGCAGGTTTTCATCAAGGATTTCTCTGTACTTTGCTCCATTCATCTTTCCCTCGATCCTGACTAGTGTCCCAGTTCCTGCCACTTAAAAACATCCCCACAGCATGATAATGCCACCACCATGCTTCACCATAGGGATGGTGTCAGGTTTCCTCCAGACATGACGCTTGGCATTCAGTACAAAGAGTTCAATCTTGGTTTCATCAGACCAAAGAATCTTGTTTTTCATGGGGCTGAGAGTCTTTAGGTGCCTTATGGCAAACTCCAAGTGGGCTGTCGTGTACTTTTTACTGAGGAGTGGATTCCATCTAGACGTTCTCCCATCGCCACAGAGGAACTCTGGAGCTCTGTTAGAGTGACCATTGGGTTTTTGGTCACCTCCCTGACTAAGGCCCTTCTCCCCCAGTTAAGTTTGGCCGGGCACCAAACCCACCGCTTTGTCATTATTGGATATGGTGTGTAGATTTATGAGGATAAAAAAAAAAGATTTTAGAATAAGGCTGTAACCTAACAAAATTTGGAAAAAGTAAAGAGGTCTGAATACTTTCCGAATGCACTGTATAGTGTATCTCTGTGCATTCAAATTGCCATCGATAAAATGCATGTGGTCACATCTGGAGGAAACCAGGCACCTCTCATCACCTGGCCAATACCATCTCTACGGCGAAATGTGTATCTAATGATTGTTATTAAAATACCTGCATGCCTCCATGTGGGTTCAATCCCTTTTGTGGGGAAATGAGGCCAAGTGGCATTCACAAGAGGTGAATGGCCATACCTCTCCTCACTCTCCCTACACCATGCAGTTCTCTAGGTAACATACAGTACATGACACCGCTCAGTGAACCACAAGATATCCTGTCCTTTTATCAATGTGGTCTAAATACACTTATAAAGTCACAGATATAGGCTATATTCTATTTGAACATATTCTTACTTAAAGTAAATGATCTGGTAAGCCTTCATTTATTATTTTCTTTACAGATCTATTTTGTCACTATACCTGTCAAATTACAAAATAATATTGTACTTGATATCCTATAGAGAAATTGTAATGTTCATAATGACATTCACCTTTTTTTCAATAGACTGCCAGGGCGACAAATGGAACCTCCGGTAATTCTCGCTCTCATTTCTTGGCCGGAACTAGGGTTTCTTAGAGATAGAGGTAAATATAATTAAGAAACATAATTAAGAATCATCATGAACACAGTCTGAATGGTTCGACAGCCATTACGGCTGTAGAACACGAACAATTATGGAACACTGGAGCTAAGGTTTTGCCACCGATTGGATGCTGGAAGACATCGGCCACAAGCTTGACCCAAGACAGCTTGGATGCAAAAAGGGTCGACGACAGATGTCTTGGTCAGCCTCCGAGACATGATATACAATCCACTGATGCAAGGAAGACCATTATACTGTATATGCACCATAATAACAGCAGATTTTGGCAAATCCGTCAACAAAGTTGACCTTACAATGGTACTAAAGTTCCTGATTCAACTAGGAGTCAGAGTCCCTTATCCCCTGACTCTGTAGCTTTATCTCCAAAAGGAAGCAGAGGATGACGTACTTAGGCACCCTTTCACCATGGCAACATCTGACCTGTGGAGTGACTCAAGGTTAACTTATCTTCCTGGCCCTCTTCGGCAGCGCACTTCAGAAGTTCGATCACAGGTGGAAATGCATTTTTTGCCCATGATCTCCTCCAGTCTAACAGGAACTTCCTACCACAACCAATCATCGCAACCTCTAGAAGAAGAAAAATGCCACTCACACAAACTCAGACCTGTAACAGCAAGAACTGAATGATCTCAAAGATCATCCATCCCCTACATGACTCAATTATTGAACGGCAACTCATAACAACATCCACAACAATAGTAAACGTAAGTTGCATGTATGTTACTTTTGTTGTTTTATTACATTTTTATCATGCAATTCAGAGTTCAATTATATTCTGCCATGTGAATGAATTAAATGAATTTGAACTTGTAATATTGAATGAAAAATAAGTATCTGTTAGTCATGTCTAACAGATATGTCACTGTGTAATTTTTGCCATGAATTTGCCACGAGCCACAGCATCCCGATAAGTTTAGATTGCTTGTCATCCTCACACCGTATGTGGCTGACTGCTATCACAGTATGACAGGGTCAACAACGTTAGGAGAATGGACTTCATCTTCTCTCAATGTATTCACAGCTGTCATACACAGAAGGAAGGGATAGAAGGAAGGAAGGCTCGAGTGGAAACAGTATCAGCCAGTGTGAAGGATACTTTCAGGACATATTGTGCAGTGTGCTTTGAATTTGAAGTGGAGATCTAATTGCATAGTGTGAGATGCTGCCACCATTTCAGATTGGTGGAATTGTGTTTAACCCACATGTTTCTCGCCATGACCCTCCTCTCCATGTGCATCCTATCTCCTTGGCTCCTGAACTAAAGCTAGAGAACATAGAGAGAGAACTAGAGAACACAGAAAGAACAAGAGAACATAGAGAGAACTAGAGAACATAGAGATAACATACATAGAGAGCTAGAGAACAAAGAGAGAGAACTAGAGAATGTTATGTTATTTAACCTTTCTTTAACTAGGCAAGTCAGGAACAAATTCTTATTTACAATGACGGCCTACCAAAAGGCAAAAGGCCTCCAGCGGGGACAGGGGCTGGGATTTAAATTAAAATATAGGACAAAACACACATCACGACAAGAGATACAACACTACATAAAGAGAAAGAGGAGGAAGGGAAATGCTACTAAGTTACACAATAGTACATTTTGGTAGATAGAAGGTGCTCTTTGGTAAAAGGGGTAAATTGGTCATCAAAAAGAAAGGAGGACCAAGGCACTCTTCATATAATTAATTAAAATGCCTTTATTAGTATGGCATGTTCAATAGAAACAAAGTTTTAAAAACAGACGCGTTTCGGCTGCATGGCCTTCGTCAGGGAGTACAAAAAAAAAAGGAATACAATGTCCTCTTTTAAACAGATTTAATACATAAAGAGAGACCTAAGTGTAACGGCTCTTGTTGGTGGTAGGAAGAGTAGACCAAAGCGCAGCGTGGAAAGTGTTCATGATTCTTTTATTCAAAAAACACTCAAACAAAATAACAAAAGCGAAAACGCACAGTTCTGTCAGGCTAAGACACTAAACAGAAAACAAGATCCCACAAACTAATGGTGGGAAAAAGGGCTGCCTAAGTATGATCCCCAATCAGAGACAACAATAGACAGCTGCCTCTGATTGGGAACCACACTCGGCCAAAAAACAAAGAAACAGAAGACATAGAATTTCCCACCCGAGTCACACCCTGACCTAACCAAACAGAGAATAATAAGGATCTCTAAGGTCAGGGCGTGACAGTACCACCCCCCCAAAGGTGCGGACTCCGGCCGCAAACCTGAACCTATAGGGGAGGGTCCGGGTGGGCATCTACTCTCGGTGGAGGCTCCGGTGCGGGACGCAGACCCCGCTCCGCTTGAGGCTCCCCCCACTTCGGTGGCGCCTCTGGTGCAGGGATCGTTGCCGGGGCCTTCGGCTTGTGGACCATCGCTGGCTCCGGCCTGTGGACCGTCGCTGGAGGCTCCGGACTGGGGACCGTCGCTGGAGGCTCCTTCCCCTGGATCATCACTGCAGGCTTCGTGCCATGGATCATCACTGCAGGCTCCGGGCCATGGATCATTACTGCAGGCTTTGTGCCATGGATCGTCACTGGAGGCGTCGGGCCATGGATCGTCACTGGAGGCTCCGGGCCATGGATCATCACTGGAGGCTCCGGGCCATGGATCATCACTGAAGGCTTCGTGCCATGGATCATCACTGGAGGCTTCGTGCCATGGATCATCACTGGAGGCTTCGTGCCATGGATTATCACTGGAGGCGTCGGGCCATGGCTCATCACTGGAGGCTTCGTACGTGGAGCCGGAACAGGTCTCACCGGACTGAGGAGACGTACTAGAAGCCTGGTGCGGGGAGCTGCCACAACGCGTCCTGGCTGGATACCCACTTTAGCTCGGTGAGTGTGGAGAGCTGGCACAGGACGCACTGGGCTATGAAGGCGCACTGGAGGCATAGTGCGTAGAGCCGGCGCAGGATATACTGGGCCGTGGAGGCGCACTGGAGGTCTGGAGCGCAGAGCTGGCACAACGCGTCCTGGCTGAATCCCCCCTGTAGCACGGTAAGTGCGGGGAGCTGGCACAGGCCGCACTGGGTTGTGCTGGCGAACTGGGGATACCGTGCGTAGAGCTGGCGCAGGATATCCTGGACCGAGGAGACGCACTGGAGACCAGGACCGCTGAGCCGGCACAATCCATCCTGGCTGGATGCCCACTCTAGCACGGCAAATGCAAGGAGCTGGCACAGAGCGCACCGGGCTGTGAATGCGCACTGGAGACACAGTGTGCATCTCCGCATAACACGGTGCCTGACCAGTCACACTCTCCCCACGGTAAGCACGGGGAGTTGGCTCAGGTCTAAACCCTGACTCCGCCAATCTCCCGGTGTGCCCGCCCCCCAAAAAAAAACATTTTTGGGGAGCTGTCTCTCGGGCTTCCGTTGTTGACCTAACTCCTCGTATCGTCGCTGTTCCGCTCTCGCTGCCTCCATCTGCTCCCTTGGACGGTGATACTCTCAGACCCGCGTCCAGGGTCCTTCTCCATTCAGGATTTCCTCCCATGTCCACTCCTCCTGGCCACGCTGCTTGGTCCGTTTTTGGTGGGATCTTCTGTAACGGCTCTTGTTGGTGGTAGGAAGAGTAGACCAAAGCGCGGCGTGGAAAGTGTTCATGATTCTTTTATTCAAAAAACACTCAAACAAAATAACAAAAGCGAAAACGAAAGTGCACAGTTCTGTCAGGCTAAGACACTAAACAGAAAACAAGATCCCACTGGCCAAAAAACAAAGAAACAGAAGACATAGAATTTCCCACCCGAGTCACACCCTGATCTAACCAAACATAGAGAATAATCAGGATCTCTAAGGTCAGGGCGTGGCACTAAGACAACAACACAGTGTGGCAGCAACACATGACAAGCCAAGGTAACTTATGATCTGCTCTTGCCAGTGCTAAGTGGTCACCATCCAACCCTGCCTATAATAAGTAGCCCTAGTCTACTTTCCATATCTGCTCTTATACCTGTAGCTATGTTGTAGAGTAATTATATAGCATACCTACCTGCAACAGGACATTAGACACTATTCAACCATGTAGAGCTGTGGGGTAATCAGTGGGATCATAACCAACACTTACAAACCCTCCAGTGTATTAGTCCAAATAGTGTTAGCTGGGACAGAAGCCTGCACACCCTGTAGCTCTCCAGGAAAAGGGTTGATGACCAATGCCCTACATGCAGTGACAGGTCAGGAATGCCTACTAACCCTAATATAGGCAGGTCTACTATACTTAATAGCACAGATAGTGCCAGTGTTGATCTGGGTCTGGAGTCAGAGCCCAGGGTCTTGGTCCATTGGCACTAATCCCTGAAACACAAATAAACCTGTAGCCCTTAGAAACTTGTTGTGTTGATCTGGAAGTATTGTATGCAATATGCTGGTAGCTCCATCTTGACCTCTGAATGACCAGGTTGGATTAAGGAAATGTCCTGTTGTTTGTACTTTAAATTGGTACAGTATTGGTACACACTTTTTAATATATATTTTTTATAGCTAGCTGGGTCTCGAAGTGAGCTTACTGGAGCTCTGATCTTGACTTGCAAGACACTGCTTATCTCTGCAATATAGTTAAAGGCAGGTAGCAAGGTATACGTGCTGGTAAATGTAATATAAAACCACTTCTAACACAATTTGCCCTGTTTACTAACACCCTAAATATTCATCACCCATCTAGCAATCGAGCCATATTGGAATACTTGCGGTGACAGCCGGTTAAATTGTGTCCCTTGTCCCTTGCAAGAACAAAATGTATGTCAGGAGAAATGCAGTATTATCATAAGGAGAGTTATACTTGGAATACTGAGGAGGAATGGAGGGAAAAAGAGAGGCAGAGGAGGTCTAAGAGAGAGAGGGAGGAAACGGGTGAGGTTGAGTCGGTTTTAAATGGCGGGAAAAAAGGAGACGGTTATCTTCAAGAAGAAGTTGAGTTGAAGACGTGAATGAGGGCGAAGTATCGGAGGTGGTAGGTATGGTGAAGTTCTCAGGCTTTACACCGAGGGTCAGGATAAAGATGAGTCTGTGACAGTAGGAGTGAAGTTTTTGGCTGATCCAATTATCACAAGTGGTCTTGTGATAATTATATGTGTTTCTGCTGGTCAGAGGGAGCAAGAGATGTGAATTGTTTCACTCTCAAAAAAAGGCGCCATTGAAAGGAGTGATTACTGGGGTAACGGTAAATGTGAAAGCTGACCAACTGAAGGGAATATTCCCGGTGTTTGTGGTGCTCGTCGTTTGGTGCAACGCAGACAGGGTGGCGTGAGTGGAAAAACAGAAGAGTCATTGTCTGTTCTTTTGAGTTTTGATGTTGAGTCTTTGCCCGACAAAGTGATGTTAGGGTATATAAGTTATCCTGTACAAGTTTTTGTGCCGACTACATTACGTTGTTACAGGTGTCAAGCTTATGGGCATGTGGCAGCAGTGCGTAGGAGGGTTCCTAGGTGTGAGAAGTGTGCAGAAGGGCATAAGACAAAGGAATGTGTAGCATTGGGGAAAGTAGTGGTAAGTGTTAATTGTAGGGTTGCCCATGGAGCTGGGGATCAGAAATGTCCCGTGCGAGAGAGGCAGGTTGAGGTTTCCAGGGTTAGAGTAGTGCAGAAGTTGTCATATGCTGAGGGAGTGAAGAAAGTAGAGGACAATGGGTCAATGGGAGAGATCGTGAGAGGAATGGTGTGAGTAGTAGATATGTACCAGTACAGAGGGATAAACCAACAAGTGATATATGTTTCAGTAAGATTGGATTTTTGGCATTTATAGTAGTGGTTATCAACTGTACTCCAGGGATGGAACTTAAGTCGCAGAACATAGAGGTTGTGGTGGCAGCTGCAGAGAGGTATTTGGGTGTGCGAGACTTAACATCAGAAGAGTTACAGGGTGTGTTAAATGGTGGTGTCCCATCATTTGACTGTTGGCCTGAAGTAGGACTAAATAGATTTAAATAGTGGAGTATGGTATTTAGATGGTAGGGTATTTGTTGAATTTTTTATTTCTTTATTTTAGACATAAAAAATAAGCAAACTACAAGGAAGTTATACTCCAATCTAGTAGGTGGCGGTAATGTCACATTTAATGGATGCCAACCTGCCGTTGAACATCATCAAAGAAGAAGAAGCCATATTGGGTTTTCTATCCGGTGACGTCCCTGCACCCAGAGTCCCGGTATACCTCACATTCATTGCAGTACAAGTCCCGAGCTATTACTTCTGGAGATTAGTAAGAGACATTATATTCTTTCATTAAAAATGTGCTTACTAGCTAGATTAATGGTGTACTATAAATGTGTAGTGAAGATAGTGTCCTCAGTGCTGCTGAGTGAATGTTCATGTTGTCTCAATTTAGATCGCTTTCCTAAATACTGTAGTTAGCTAACCAGCACTAAGTTACTAACGTTCCTGCAGTTGTGGCACTACAGTAGCTAGTAGTCTAATGCCGGGGAACAGTCAGAACTAGCCTAGGCAGCCGATACAGTGCATGGACGCTAGATGTGCACTATCAACTACCTAGGCTAAGTCAGAACAGACTTATTTGCTTAAAAATATCACCAGGTTTCTGGTAGTAGTAAGCATTATAACACGCACACATACACAGCTATTAGTCACCTCGGTTACCTAGAAGTACAATTCTCGCGAATGTTGTCACGAGAGATTATAGTAAACCATAACGTTAGCTAGTAACCTTTGACCGTTGGGTTTAGAAGGGTAGAATCATGCGCATCTAATTCATTCCAATAGTTAAGCCAATTGTCCTCATGGCACATTGTTACTGCAACTACTTCATTTCGTGTGTGTCATTGAGATATGGTGTGTGTAGGACAGGTAGTATATTAGTGCCTAAAAGTGTGTTTTAGGCACAAAGCTATTTATTTTGCCAAAGTAATGGTGACAGCACAAATACTGCACTTTCCTCTACTACATGTCGAGGGTGTGTTGATTACATTGACTTGTTGACTGATGTGAGTGATACAATGAAGTCTTGAGGGTGCATGGTGGAAACTTTCTCCCTCAGCTTTACACTTTTGTGTTTCTCTTTCCATCAGCAATGTCTGGAAATCCAGCTGTGGTGATGCGTCTGGTAGCTTCGGCTTACGCTATGGCAGAGAAGGCTGGAGCCATTGTACGAATGGTTCTTCAGAGCGGAGAGCTGGGCATCGTGGAAAAGGTTTGACTGACTGAACGGAGAGGGGGACGAAATGCTGGAGATTGATGGGCAGTGAAATGGAGCTTGATTGTTGTTTTATAAATGATTTCTCTGTACTCAATGTACACAGACAGGGGCCAACGATCTACAGACACTGGCAGACCGGCTGGTCCAGCAGAGCATCTGTGCCTCTCTGTCTAAAAGCTTCCCCAAAATCACCATAATCGGAGAGGAGGTGGGTATATGAATGTACATTAATAGGATCTGTCCTAATGTTATTGACCAATAAACGTTGATCTGCAGATTAGAATACACAACACGTTTCACAACATCCTAGTCTGAACAGTGAACATCTCTCTCGCACGTCAGGATCTGCCAGAGGAGGCAATCAAAGAGGACCTGATTGAGAGCGGTCAATCTGAAGATATCCTACAGAAGTCCTGTCCAGCAGAGTACAGTGCCCTGAAAGAAGAGGAGGTGAGAGAGACACTAGAGCTGAAACTGAAACCTACTGTCCTGATTTTGATTATTTTCTGGGTACTGACTGCTCATTCCAGCTATGTTTCTGTGTTTGAATGGCAGATATATATATATTTTTTTTTTAGCTGGTTGTGTGGGTCGACCCCCTTGATGGCACCAAAGAATACACTGAAGGTAAATGAACTTACTAGTGTTATTATTTTTGCCAGTCACTGTGATAAGAGTCACTGACTCGAAGCCACAAGAGGGTAGAACATATTTGACAAAAACCTCCCCGTTCTTTCTTTAATTCAGTCTTAACATTACCACATCTCCAACCTAATCATCAGTGCTGATTCCCTGTTTGCTTTCTGTCTCTCTCTCTCTCCTATCTTCATCCCATTTCTCTTCATCCCTGCTTAGCAGCAGCAAAGTGTTTCTACCTGCCAAATCAGATGCGTCACACGGGGTCGGACGCCCAGCTTCTCGGCACGGCTATCCGTATGGTGATAGAGGGAGGGCATTTGGACTGGGAGGGACAAGAGCAGAATAGGTGGAGAGGGAGGGTAAAGGAGAAATGCTTGGGCATCAAATCAAGTTTATTTTCAGCAGATGTCACAAAGTGCTTATACAGAAACCCAGCTTAAAACCCCAAAACAGCAAGGTGGCTAGGAAAAACTAGAAAGGCAGGAGCCCAGGAAGAAACCTAGAGAGGAACCAGGCTCTGAGGGGTGGCCATTCCTCTTCTGGATGCATCGTGTGGAGATTATAAGATTTCATGGCCATTAAGGCTAGATTGTTCTTCAAGATGTTCATATTTGACCGGCAGAGTCAAATAATAATCACAGTGGTTGTAGAGGGTGCAACAGGTCAGTACCTCAGTAGTAAATGTCAGTTGGCTTTTCATAGCCGAGCATGCAGAGGTCGCGACAGCAGGTGCGGTAGAGTCAAAAACACCAGGTCCGGGACAAGGTAGTACGTCCAGTGAACAGGTCAGGGTTCCGTAGCCGCAGGAAGAACAGTTGAAACCACAGCAACAAACTCGCCACAGACACCGTGGATGCCATGGAACCTCATGATGTGATAGCAGGAAATAAGGTGAAATATACAGGGATGGGAAGGTATAGAGTGCATATGTATTAATATACAGTGCCTTCCGAAAGTTCACATCCCTTAACTTTCCACACGTTGTTACAGCCTGAATTTCAAATGGATTAATTTGAGATTTTTCTCACTGGCCTATACACAATACCCCATAATGACAAAGTGAAAACATGTTTTTAGAATTTTTAGCAAATTTGTTGAAAATGAAATGGAGAAAATCTCATATTAGTATTCACACCCGAGTAAATACTTTGTAGAAGCACCTTGTTGATCATTGCTAGACAACCATTTTCAGGTCTTGCTGTAGATTTTCAAGTAAAGTCAAAACTGTAACTCAGCCATTCAGGAACATTCACAGTTTTTTCTTGGTAAGCAACTCCAGTGTAGATTTGGCCATGTGTTTTAGTTTATTGTCCTGCTGAAAGGATAATTCCTGGGATCAGTGTCTGGTGGAAAACAGACAACCAGGCTTTCCTCAGATTTTTTCCCCCTGTGCTTAGCTGAAGTCCGTTTATTTTTTTATCCTGGAAAAACACCCCTGTCCTTAACGATTACACGCATAATAATAAAATAAAAGCAGAGATTGAATATATTTTTGAGCATGGTGAAGTTATTAATTACACTTTAGATGATATCAATCAATACACCCAGTCACTACAAAGATACAGGCGTCCTTACTAACTGTTGCCGTGCGACCAGGCTGTGGACAGCCAGGCGTCATCAGGCCAGGTAGTCCTGAGGAATGGTCCTAGGGCTTCTCTCTATCCCTTTTTTCCTTTGTACCATTATACTACTTTTACCTCACTGATTTGTTTTTCATGCTGGAAAAATACACTGAACCAAAATATAAACGCAACATGTAAAGTGTTGGTCCCATGTTTCATGAGCTGAAATAAAAGCTCCCAGAAATGTTCCATACGCACACTAAAATGTGCAGTTTTGTCACAACACAATGCCACAGATGTCTCAAGTTTTGAGGGAGTGTGCAATTGGCATGCTGACTGCAGGAATGTTCACCAGAGCTGTTGCCAGAAAATGTCATGTTTATCTACCATAAGCCACCTCGAACGTCGTTTTAGAGAATTTGGCAGTACGTTCAACCTGCCTCACAAACACAGACCATGTGTAACCACGCCAGCCCAGGACCTCCACATCTGGCTTCTTCACCTGCGGGATCAGTGCTGAGGAGTAATTTTGTCTGTAATAAAGCCCTTTTGTGGGGAAAAACTCATTCTGATTGGCTGGGCCTGGACCCCAGTGGGTTGACCTGGCTCCCAAGTGGGTGGTCCTATGCCCGCCAAGGCCCACCCATGGCTGCACCCCTGCCCAGTCATGCGAAATTCATAGATTAGGGCCAAATTAATGTATTTTGATTGATTTCCTTATATGAACTGTAACTCAGTAAAATCTTTGAAATTGTTGCATGTTGTTTTTAAAATATTTTTGTTCAGTGTAGTTATACATGACAATACTTGTGTGAAGTCCACTGTTATTTGTTCCCTTCAGCTAAAATGTTGTCATATGATGTCAGGGCTTCTTGATCATGTGACTGTTCTGATCGGCATTGCATATGGCGGGAAGGCCATTGCTGGGGTCATCAACCAGCCCTTCTTCAATTATCAGGTGACAAACAATTTGTTCTACCTTATACCCTCTCACCCTATCAGGGAATGACATATTCAGTAGGGAGGAAATGTTTTGAAATGGGGAGATTTGTCCAAATAAGAACAGATTTTTCATTTTCTATAGTGTTCCCTACTGAACACTACTTTAGTCTGTGTGTATAATGTCCTTTCTTCTGTATCTACAGCTGGGGACGGAGTCAGCAGACATGGGGAGAACTCTGTGGGGAATGCCCGGACTGGGCGCTTTCGGGTTCGAGCTACAAGAGGTCCCGGATGGCCGACGCATTGTCACCACAACCCGTTCCCACAGCAACAAACTCGTCACAGACACTGTGGATGCCATGGAACCTCATGATGTGATAAGAGTCGGCGGAGCAGGAAATAAGGTGAAATATACAGGGATGGGAAGGTTAGGGGTGCATATGTATTCAGAGAATGTATTCACATCCCTTCACCTTCCACATGTTGTTACAGCCTGAATTTCAAATGGATTAAATTGAGATTTTGTGTCACTGGCCTATACACAATACCCCCATAATGACAAAGTGAAAACATGTTTTTAGAATTTTTTTGCAAATTTGTTGAAAATGAAATGCAGAAAATCTTATTAGTATTCACACCCCTGAGTAAATACTTTGTAGAAGCACCTTGTTGATCATTGCTAGACAACAATTTGCAGGTCTTGCCGTAGATTTAAGTAAAGTCAACTAACTCGGCCACTCAGGAACATTGTTTTCTTGGTAAGCAACTTCCAGTGTAGATTTGTCCTGCTGAAAGGAGAATTCTTCTCCCAGTGGCTGGTGGAAAACAGACTGAACCAGGCTTTCC
Organism: Salvelinus alpinus; assembly: GCF_045679555.1. NCBI lineage: Eukaryota > Metazoa > Chordata > Actinopteri > Salmoniformes > Salmonidae > Salvelinus > Salvelinus alpinus. The sequence continues at coordinate 39,241,101 of NC_092112.1, read as the reverse complement.
TTTATGATTTTTCCCTGTGCTTAGCTGAATTATGTTTAGTATTTTTATCCTGAAAGACTCCCCAGTCCATAACGACTACACGCATAATGATAAAATAAAAGCAGAGATTGAATATCTTCTTGAGCATGGTGAAGTTATTAATTACACTTTGGATGGTGTATCAATCAATACGCCCAGTCACTTCAAAGATACAGGAGTCCTTCCTAACTCCTTTGCCAGAGGAAAGAAACCGCTCAGGGATTTCACCATGAGGCCAATGGTGACTTTAAAACAGTTGAGTTTAATGGCTGTGATTGGAGAAAACTGAGGATGGATCGACAACATTGTAGTTATTCCACAATACTAACCGAAATGACAGAGTGAAAAGAAGAAAGCCTGTACATATTACAAATATTCATCCTGTTTGCAATTAGGCACTAAAGCAATACTGCAAAAAAAATGTGGCAAAGAAATTAACTTTATCCTGAATACAAAGTGTTATGCTTGGGGCAAATCCAACAACACATCACTGAGTACCACTCTCCATATTTTCAAGCATGGTCGTGGTTGCATCATGTTATGGGTATGCTTGTCTCCCTTGTATGCAAGGGAGTTTAGGGTAAAAATAAACAGAATAGAGCTAAGCACAGGTAAAATCTTAGAGGAAAACCTGGTTCTGTCTGCTTTCCAGCAGATACTTGGAAACATTCACCTTTCAGCAGGACAACCTAAAACACAAACCCAAATGTACACTGGAGTTGCTTACCAAGACATTGAATTTTCCTGAGTGGCCTAGTTAAATTTTCAAGCTGATTTAAGTCAAAACCATGGCAAGACTTGAAAATTGCTATCTAGCAATGATCAACAACCAACTTGACGTTTTAAAAGAATGTGCAAATATTGTACAATCCAGGTGAGCAAAGCTTAGACTTACCCAGAAAGACTCAGATGTAACTGTAGAATCGTGAAAATTCTCTGTCTGAAGATGACAAATAATTATTTTAGGGGTCTATGACCCTACTATGATATTACATCTGACTTCATTATCATGTGAATGCTATAGCCCCATAATCATACCCAGTGGGTATAGCCAAGTTTGCAAGCCTTGAAATAATGTAGTAACCAAAAAAGTGTTAAACAAATCAAAATGAGATTATTCAAAGTAGACAACTTTTGCACACTGCATTCTCTCAACCAGCTTCACCTGGAATGCTTTTCCAACAGTCTTGAAGGAGTTCCCACATGAGCACCTTTTGGCTGCTTTTCCTTCACTCTGCAGTCCAACTCATCCCAAACCATCTCAATTGGGTTGAGGTCAGGTGATTGGAGGCCAGGTCAACTGATGCAGCACTCCATCGCTCTCCTTCTTGGTCAAATAGCCCTTACACAGCCTGGAGGTGTGTTGGGTCATTGTCCTGTTGTAAAACAAATAATAGTCCCACTTAGCACAAACCAGATGGGATGGCGTATTGCTGCAGAATGCTGTGGTAGCCATGCTGGTTAAGTGTGCCTTGAATTCTAAATAAATCAGACTGTCACCAGCAAAGCACCCCCACACCACCTCCTACATGCTTCACGGTGGGAACTACACATGCGGAGATCATCCGTTCACCTACTCTGCGTCTCAAAGACACAGCGGTTGTAGCCAAAAAGCTCAAATTTGGACTAATCAGACCAAAGGACAGATATTTCCACCAGTCTGTCCTTTGCTTGTGTTTCTAGGCCACAGCAAGTCTCTTCTTATTATTGGTGTCCTTTAGTAGTGGTTTCTTTGCAGAAATTCAACCATGAAGGCCTGATTCACAAAGTCTCCTCTGAACAGTTGATGTTGAGAAATGTGTCTGTTACTTGAACTCTGAAGCATTTATTTGGGCTGCAATTTCTGAGGTGCAGTTAACTCTAATGAACTTATCCTCTGCAGCAGAGGTAACCCTGGGTCTTCCTTTCCTGTGGTGGTCCTCATGAGAGACAGTTTCATCATAGCGCTTGATGGTTTTTGCGACTGCACTTGAAGAAACTTTCAAAGTTCTTGAAATGTTCCAGATTGACTGACCTTCATGTCTTTTAAAGTAACGGACTGTCGTTTCTCTTTGCTTATTTGAGCTGTTCTTGTCATAATATGGACTTGAAATGCATTCCACGTGACTACCTCATGAAGCTGGTTGAAAGAATGCCAAGAGCGTGCAAAGCTGTCAAGGCAAAGAAAGAGTGGCTACTTTGAAGAATCTCAAATATAAAATATATTTTGATTTGTTTAACACATGATTCTAGATGTGTTATTTCATAGTTTTGATGTCTTCACTATTATTCTGCAATGTAGAAAAGTCAAATAAAGAAAAACCCTGGAATGAGTAGGTGTGTCAACTTTTGACTGGTACTGTATATTGTGAATAAAATGTACTATTAGACATCATCAAATAATATTTAAAGGAAAATTACTCCAATGTGAGGACTACGGTTCGTATCTATTTAAAAGTGATCAGATTTGGACTTCGAGTGGCGCAGCAGTCTAGGGCACTGCTAGAGGCATCATTTCAAAGCCGGGTTCGATCCCAGGCTGTGTCGGCTTGGCAGGGTCATACCAGAAATCTTCATGATAAAAAGAATGCAAAATATTCTGTTTTAACGGCATAGAAAATTCATCACTATGATATACAAACGTACATCAAGAGATCTACCCTGACCTAAGTTTAAGACAAGCTTTTATTCTTCTAAGAGCGATAAATCCCAGTATCTCCCAGTCTAATTTAACATCAATTTGCAAGGCCCAAAACATAAGTCATAACTTCAGACACGTTCTCTAATCTAATTATCACACCTCAACACTGTATGATAAGAGCACATCGTTGTTGTTCCCCTTTGAACTTTCCGCTGTCCAACGAACAGAATAACAGTTTCTCTAACAAATCTACAGTACAATGAAACATATCAAAATTCATAGCTCTTTATGAACTCTTGAATTCACATAGTAACATTAATTTTGTCAATTCAAATCTTCACCTCTCCTGGCTTCAGTGACCTTAGGACGTCTGTGGGACTGTCTCTTCATCGAGATTACCACAGTAAAGGTGTGTTTGACCACTGTGGCCCACAGATGGTCAGTAATTCAAACAATGCCATACGTCGTGATTGAGTCATCACACTGGGCCTCGGTGCCAACTAGACATCTTCATCACTGGCCTTCATCATTCACTCTCTATTCAACTAGATAATCACTGCCAAAGGTGATTCTAACATGTATTCAGTGGTGTGAATATTTATAAATGACATTTCATTTTCAATACATTTGCAGTGTTGTGTGTAGATGGGTGTTTTTGAATTCTGGCTGTAACACTTTGGAATAAGTCGAGGTATGAATACTTTCTGAATACAGTAATTATACAATGTAGTCTTACTCCTCTGTTGCACCCTATCTTTGTGTAGATTATTCAGCTTGTGGAGGGGAAGGCTTCAGCCTATGTATTTGCCAGTCTAGGAACTAAAAAGTGGGACACATGTGCCCCTGAAGCCATCCTGCATGCAGTAGGAGGTAAGCAACAATCTTCCTCTATCTTACTGAAAGTACCTCCTAATTATGAGTAAGGACAGTAATGTTGCCTGCCATTTTTTCTCTTTTGTCTGTCCCTCTGCAGGTAAGCTGACAGACATGCATGGCAGTGCGTTGTGTTATGATGCTAACGTGAAGCACATGAACTCCGCTGGGGTGCTGGCCACTCTACGCAACCACCAGTATTATGCCAGCAGAGTGCCCCAGTCAGTCCTGCAGGCTCTCAAGCCCTGATTGATAAATTTACTGTACCACGTATTGTCCAAAAACAAATTTGTATAAAATGTTCTTTAAATCATGAGAATCGTATTTGTTTAGTTCTATAATAACTTGTGTAACATATTGCACATCAGTGTTAAAAACAACACTGCACTTTTATACTGTGTATAGATAATTGTTGACTAGGAAAAATCAGGCCATGTTTGACAGTTTTGTTCCCAATTTCTTTTTACTAGACATTTCTACAAAACATTAACAGCCCAGACTGATTCGGCCAGCAGCATACCACCCTGCATTCCACTGCTGGGTTTGTCCCTTGATTGGAGACGTGTGCCGTCTTTTGGGTAGGATGTTAAACAGGTGTCCTGACTCTGTGGTCACTAAAGATCCCATGGCACTTATCGTAAGAGTAGAGGTGTTAAACTTCTTGCGGCTGAGATCCCGTTAACGGGATCGACTTAACAGCCAGTGAAAGTGCAGGGCGCCAAATTCAAACAGAAATCTCATAATTAAAATTACTCAAACATACAAGTATTTGACACCATTTTAAAGCTACACTTGTTGTTAATCCCACCACAGTGTCCGATTTCAAAAAATCTTTACGACGAAAGCACACCATCTGATTATGTTAGGTCAGCACCTAGTCACAGAAAAACACAGCCATTTTTCCAGCCAAAGAGGAGTCACAAAAAGCAGAAAGAGAAAATGAATCACTAACCTTTGATGATCTTCATCAGATGACACTCATATGACTTCATGTTACACAATACATGTATGTTTTGTTTGATAAAGTTCATATTTATATCCAAAAATCTTAGTTTACATTGGCGCGTTATGTTCAGTAATGTTTTGCCTCCAAAACATCCGGTGATTTTGCAGAGAGCCACAGAAATACTCATAATAAACATTGATAAAAGATACAAGTGTTTTACATGGAACTTTAGATAAACTTAATGCAACCGCTGTCAGATTTCCAAAAAACTTTACGGAAAAAGCACACCATGCAATAATCTGAGTACGGCGCTCAGTCACAAAAACAAGCCATACAGGTACCCGCCATGTTGTGGAGTCAGAAGTCAGAAATAGAATTATAAATATTCACTTACCTTTGATCATCAGAATACACTCCCAGGAATCCCAGTTCCACAATAAATGTTTGTTTTGTTCGATAACGTCCATCATTTGTCCAAATACCTCCTTTTTGTTCGCACGTTTAGTTCCGAAGGCCAAAGTCAAAAAAGTCCATTACAGTTCGTAGAAACATGTCAAACGATGTATAGAATCAATCTTTAGGATGTTTTTAACCTAAATCTCCAATAATGATTCAACCCGGAGAATTCCTTTGTCTGTAGAAATGCGATGGAACGTAGCTAACTCTCACGGGGGTGCGTCTGAGTGAGCTCGTGGCACTCTGCCAGAGCCCTGACTCAATCAGCTCTTATTCCCCCCTCCTTCACAGTAGAAGCATCAAACAAGGTTCTAAAGACAATTGACATCTAGTGGAAGCCTAGGAAGTGCAATATGACCCCATGTATATTGGATAGGCAAACCTCAGATTTCCCACTTCCTGGTTGAATTTCAGGTTTTTGCCTGCCATATGAGTTCTGTTATACTCACAGACATTATTCAGAGTCTATTCTATCCAAATCTACTAATAATATGCATATCTTAGCTTCTGGGACTGAGTAGCAGGCAGTTTACTCTGGGCACCTTATTCATCCAAGCTACTCAATACTGCCCCCAGCCATAAGAAGTTTTAACCCCGGTGTCCTGGCTAAATTCCCAATCTGGCCCTCAGACCATCACGGTTACCTAAACATCCCGAGTTTACAATTGGCTCATTCATCTCCCCTGTAACTATTCCCCGTTGCTGTAAATAAGACTGAGTTCTCAGTCAACTTACCTGGTAAAATAAGGGTTAAATTAAATAATTACCAAGGCATAAAAGTAAGCAAGCCTGACACCCATGACAAGTCGGGAGGACTTTGAGAGCTGGTGTCAGACAGGCTTGGCCTTAACCATGTCCAAACGATTTGGTAAAAATCTCTGTTCTAAATTAGTAATTGGCTGACATACATCCGTATTACCTTTCTGGTAGACAGCACAACAACACTAGGCCCTCCGATGCACTGGTTTGAAAGGCACCCTAAAGCATAATGACAGACATGAGGCAGGGTCAACAGCACTGTTCCATTTATTCCATTCAAAGATTCTGAAACAAACTTGTACAAATCTCAAAACTGTTTAAAACAATGACAGTTTCCAAATTGAAGAGAGACCGATAGATGAGAACAAGGCAAAAGGCGAGATGTGCCCTAACTCAAACTAAAATGTTATTTAAAATATTCCTTAGTAAGCTCATTAGTTGGATGAGAATAATAATTCTGAACCAGATATTGGAATCAGCATACAGGAAAGGTCCACCAAGTAGATATACTCACTGGCTCATGCATTCTGATGCCTTGCTTGTTGTTGACGTCTTCAACCTCTTTAGGCGGTCAATCTACCACTAGGGGGCAGCAATGTCTAAGTAACTGACACTGCAGAGTAAAAAGTGCCATCTCTGCGAGCTTGGTAAACATGCGCTGACCTCAGTGTGTAATATTTCATGTTTACAAGAACTGCAGGGGCAATGCTGAAAACAGCTCATAAGTATAAAAAATAAATTAAAAAAAACCTGGTAATAGTCTTGTGGGGCCAACTGGTCGTGTGTGAGAAAAATAATAGGCTACTGAACACCAATTGAAATCAGGTGCCTTTGAATCTTGCCTTTAACTTCCCAAGCCACAACCATCTATGCATTCTCACAGGCATACAGTAAAAGCAATGTCCATAACAAACAGTCTTCAGCAATGGAAGCAGGTTCAGTGGATAAGAAGAGAGGCTGGTGTGGAAGGGCTTGATTCAAAACCAACAGGCATTTGGAACACCCATTTGTGAGCCCTTTGAGTTAGTACACGCAACCTTAACTGTACTAGTACTTCTCTGTATATACCGTCATTTTGTATGGTTCTGATAATATGCATTTGTACGAGTACTTTCAAAGTAATTTTTGTTAATACTTCATTAGTCCGCATAAAGAGAACATTGAGTCCAACAGGGTGAAAATGACATTCTCCAAACTCACTAGGAGGCTAAATCATTCCACTCAGTTACTGTAGCCAAAATGTGGGAGGAAAATGGCATGTTATTAGTAATATTGTGAGAAGGTTACATACGCATTAGCAGGGAAAATGCGAGGGTCTGGAAACGTTATAGGTCTGGAAGAGTCAACGTTGTTGGCTGGGGGGTAAAGAACCCATCTCACTCAAATAAAAAGCTATACTTTTTTTTACTATGTTTGAAGGCAGAAAAGCGTCCGTTCCAAATGTGTTGCCCCTTTCCACAAAAGGTTTGTATCGTATTGCTGCACCTTAACCTGAGCAACACATTTCATAGCATTGAAAAACCACAAGTCACTTACATTATGAATAAAAATACCAACAAACAAGCAAAAAAACGAAATGTTCACAGCGAAGATTTTATGTTTTACACATATATGAAAGAGGTGAGTGGGGGTCAGGGGGGGGCTAGAGCACTTCCTATAGATGGGAGGGGACAGGACGTTGCAGGGGAAAGGGTGCGAGGAGGATGCGTGACGGGGGGGGGGGGGGGGGCCAGACGCTCACCTCTTCTTGGGGGCTTGGGCAGTACGGGGCGGGGTTACGGGGCGTCCCGAGTTCACCCCTCCATACTGGTACTTAGCTTTTTTCTCTGACGGCTTCAAAATCTGAGAGAGAGAAAGTATTAATACTCAGTGTGTTTCCAGCATTGGGAGACTCATCCACAGTAAGTGTGTTTACGTGTGTGTTCTCACCTGAAAGGAACACATGAGGGACTCGTCAACGCTCATCATGCCCCCAGCGTTATCAAACTCCCCGCAGTAGTTGGGAGCCGAGAATAGCGTCACCAGCTGCCGTTTGGCAAAAAATTCATAGCCGTCCTCAACAACCTTCCAGTACAGAACAACACTTGAGTTAATGAACCTTCTTTAGAGATGCATTCTAATGAACATAGCCTTCATACATTAGGCTCTACCTGGTGGGCTCTGCAGATGAGGTCCAGGTCGTGGCGGTTAAGGAACTTGCTGACCACGTCGGCCCCAAAGGTGAAGGAGACGCCCCGGTCGTTTTCCCCCCAGCCCTGCACATCTTTGTCTGGATCCGACCACAGCAGATCACACAGCAGGCCTAGCACAGAGAGAGTGCAGTCAGAGCCACCACAAATACGGCACATGTACCACACACACACGTTTACACACCTGTGTCAGGGACATCGGTTGGCCTCATGATGCGTCGAATTTGCTCCATGGACTGTAGATCAGGAGAGAGACCTGAGGAAGAGGGATGATTGTGAATTAATAATATTCATAGAAAAATAATTGATAGAAAAGAACCCACGCATACCTCCATGGCAGCAGAAGATCTTCTCATCGATTATAGCGGCGATGGGCAGACAGTTGAAGCAATCTGTGAAGGTCTTCCACAGCTTTATGTTGAATCTGCGTTTGCCTGGGGAACACAACATAGAAAGACATGGAATTACACTGAGTAAATAAAACATTAAGAACACCTGCTCTTTCCATGACACCAGGTGAAAGCTATGATCCCTTACTGATGTCACTTGTTAAATCCACTTCAAATCAGTATAGATAAACAGGATGAATGTAGCTTTTTTTTAGCCTAGAGACAATTGAGACGGGATTGTCTGGATTGTGTGCCATTCTGAATTGTGTGCCATTCAAAGGGTGAATGGGCAAGACTGGGGTATGGGGTATGGTAGGTGTCAGGCTCACCGGTTTGAGTGTGTCAAGAACTACAACACTGCTGGGTTTATAACGCTCAACAGTTTCTCGTGTGTATCAAGAATGGTCCACCACCCCAAAGATATCCAGCCAACTTGACAACTGTGGGAAGCATTGGAGTCAACATGCGCCAGCATCCCTGTGGAACACTTTCATCACCTTGTAGAGTCCATGCCCCGATGAATTGAGGCTGTTCTGAGGTGGTGCAACTCAATATTAGGAAGGTGTTCCTAATGTTTGGTATACTCAGTAGAAAACACAAAACCATTGCCATTATGAATTCCATTTGTGTGTTGGCCCTTTCCAGTGCCGCAGACACTGAGAAAGATAACCGATTCAGCGTGTGTGTTTGTGTGTGTGTGTGTGAGAGACACTGCTTCCTGTCTTACACTCATCATAGAAACCGTAGATGCGGTTGATGGAAGCACACTCGTGGTTGCCTCTGAGTAGGAAGAAGTTCTCGGGGTATTTGATCTTGTAGGCCAGCAGTAGACAGATGGTCTCCAGGGACTGCTTGCCTCGGTCCACGTAGTCTCCCAGGAACAGGTAGTTAGCCTCCGGCGGGAAGCCCCCGTACTCAAAGAGCCGCAGCAGGTCTGTGTACTGGCCATGGATATCACCTAGTGGGAGAACGAGAGCAGAGAGGTTATGAGACAACCATTATTTTAAGTTCTCTTTAACCAGGGTAGTCACATTGAGATTGACATAGCCTGGACACTTGGCAGGAGTGGAGAGTGAGCTTGATCCAGATTGTCCTTGCTGGAAGGGAGATGACCCCATCCTGCAGAGCCGCAGACACTTGAGGGAGACACACACCACTTACATCCTACTGCTCTACTTACTGAGCTAGGCCTATGTCTCTCCAATTTGTTATCCTATCCTCTCCAATTTGTTATCCTATCCTCTCCTTTCTCTCTGACATGTTGGTTTAAAGACAACTGTGTGTGGGCGAGGATGCCCTTTTCACGTTCATGTAAATTCACAAACATTAGGCCTGTCTTTATTCAGACAGCTTATATTTTTCTAACCCTGGTATGTCTCATACATTTCTCATATGCTATTTGTCCTCTCAGGGGGAAAGAAAGAGGGCCCAGGAGTAAGGATATATATAGCAGTAGGAAGGAAGAGGAATACTTCATTGTACTGACCGCAGATTTTGAGCGGAGCCTCCAGCTCCAGTAGAATGGGCTGACTGAGGAAGATCTCCCGGGACTTGATGCACAACCCCCGCACCTCCGCCTCCGTCATCTGGACTATCTTCCCTGGACGACATCCTCGCACTTGAGAGAAAGATAGGGCTATCAATCACAACCACGAGTCATGACCCTTCTCTCCATTTTAAATCGTGCTGGCTTTAAAATGTGTAATGTGCTTTTCATCGTCTTCAAACCAGTGCAGAATATGCAACCACTTAAAGTGGCAATCTGCTGTTGAAACAAAGTGTTCGCCCCACCTGTTTCGTTAAACAGCTGAGGGACAGGGCTGGAGAAGTGTAACCAGTCAAATTCATAGACAGTAGGGTTGTCCCGACTAAAAAACCTCTTTGTCGACATGTTTTAAAAAAGAACAGACGACGACACATGTACACCACCGTTCAAAAGTTTGGGGTCACTTAGAAATGTCCTTGTTTTCCATGAAAACATACATGAAATTAGTTGCAAAATGAATAGGAAATATAGTCAAGACGTTGGCAAGGTTATAAATAATGATTTTTAATAGAAATAATTGTGTCCTTCAAACTTTTCTTTTGTCAAAGAATCCTCCATTTGCAGGAATTACAGCCTTGTAGACCTTTGGCATTCTAGTTGTCAATTTGTTGAGGTAATCTGAAGATATTTCACCCTATGCTTCCTCCCACAAATTGGCTTGATGGGCACTTCTTACGTAACATACGGTCAAGCTGCTCCCAAAACAGCTCAATAGGGTTGAGATCCGGTGACTATAATGGAGTGGCCAGCACAGACAGAATACCAGCTGACGGCTTCTTCCCTAAATAGTTCCTGCATAGTTTGGAACTGTGTTATAGGTCATTGTCCTGTTGTAGGAGGAAATTGGCTCCAATTAAGCGCCGCCCACACGGTATGGCATGGCGTTGCAAAATGGAGTGATACCCTTCCTTCAAGATCCCTTTTACCCTGTACAAATCTCCCACTTCACCACCACCAAAGCACCCCCAGACCATGACATTGCCTCCACCATGCTGGACAGATGGTGTCAAGCACTGCTCCAGCAACTTTTCATTTGTTCTGCATCCCACAAATGTACTTCTTTGTGATCCGAACACCTCAAACTTAAATTAGTCTGTCCATAACACTTTTTTCCAATCTTCCTCTGTCCAGAGTCTGTTCTTTTGCCCATCTTAATCTTTTCTTTTTATTGGCCAGTCTGAGATATGGCTTTTTCTTTGCAACCCCCGCGGAGTCGCCTCTTCACTGTTGACGTGGAGACTGGTGTTTTGCGGGTACTATTTAATGAAGCTGCCAGTTGAGGACTTGTGAGGCATCTGTTTCTCAAACTAGACACAAATGTACTTGTCCTCTTGCTCAGTTGAGCACCGGGGCCTCCTGGATTCAAATCAGGGTGTCTGTAGTGACAGCTCTAGCACTGAGATGCAGTGCCTTACACCGCGGCACCACTTGGGAGCCCACAAATAGATTGGCTAATACTTTTCAGGGAGTCACTGGGTGACTTAGGCAAGCGCCCTGCTAGTGGTCTGAATGGAATTGAGTTGGGATTAAGGATGCAAATTTCAGTCAATTTTGCTGCCGAGCAAACAAATTTCCGTGCCGAGTAACTGACCCTCATCGTCAGAATGTTTTTATTTTTTAAAACAGTAAAATGACATGACCAACAGAAAATACTATGCATGCATACAAGGAACTGCCATTTTTCATTAAGAGCTTAATGGAAACATGCACCAACAGCAAGCCTATCGTCAGCTAATAAAATGTTATTTTCAAACATTTGCATGAAAAAAAACATTCTAAACAGCGCACCTAATGCGAAGAGTTCCATATGTGACAGATAGAAATCTCTATTAGAGACTTAGAAAGAGGGTGAATCTAATAGCAACCACTTGGATGGGTTGCTAATATGACTAGGATTGTACATTTGGCTTCTGGAAAAACAAAGAAAGTTGATATAAAAACCAATAGAACAGGAGAGAAATGCTGGTTAATGGCACAATGAAATCCTTATAAAATAATTGCCTCCATGTTTCTATAGTTGGATTTTGGCTAGGCTACTTCGAAGCAAGGTAAGAAATTATGCTAAACTACAGGACTGTTTTGCTAGCACAGACTGGAATATGTTGCGGGATTCCTCCGATGGCATTGAGGAGTATACCACCTCAGTCATCTGCTTCATCAATAAGTGCATCGATGACGTCGTACCCACAGTGACCATACGTACATAGTAGAGGTCGATCGATTATGATTTTTCAACGCCAATACGGATTACTGGAGGACCAAAAACAGGCGATACCGATTAAATCAGCCGATATTCATTTATATATTTGTAAATGACAATTACAACAATACTGAATTAACAATGAACACTTATTTTAACTTAATATAATACATAAAATCAATTTAGTCTCAAATAAATAATGAAACATGTTCAATTTGGTTTAAATAATACAAAAAGTGTTGGAGAAAGTAAAAGTGCAATATGTGCCATGTAAAAAAGCTAATGTTTAAGTTCCTTGCTCAGAACATATTCCCAGTTAAGAAGTTTTAGGTTGTAGTTATTATAGGAATAATGACACGTCGACTATTTCACTCTGTACCATTTGTATTTCATATACCTTTGACGATTGGATGTTCTTATAGGCACTTTAGTATTGCCAGCCTAATCTCGGGAGTTGATATGCTTGAAGTCAGCGCTGTGCTTCAAGCATAGCTAAGAGCTGCTGGCAAACGCAGTAATGTGCTGTTTGAATGAATGCTTACGAGCCTGCTGCTGCCTACCACCGCTCAATCAGACTGCTCTATCAAATCATAAACTTAATTATAATAAACACACCAAAATATGAGCCTTTGGTCATTAATATGGTCAAATCCAGAAAGTATCATTTCGAAAACAAAACACGTATTCTTTCAGTGAAATACAGAACCGTTCCGTATTTTATCGACCAGTTGGCAACCCTAAGTCTAAATATTGCTGTTACACTGCACAACCTTCAATGATATGTCATAATTATGTAAAATTCTGGCAAATTAATTACGGTCTTTGTTAGGAACACATGGCCTTCACACAGTTTGCAACGAGCCGGACGGCCCAAACTGCTGCATATAGCCTGACTCTGCTTGCACTGAACGCAAGAGAAGTGACAATTTCCCTAGTTAATATGGTCTGCTAACATTCATTTATTTTAACTAAATATGCAGGTAAAAAAAATGATCCTTCTGTGTATTGATTTTAAGAAAGGCATTGATGTTTATGGTTAGGTACATTTGTGCAACGATTGTGCTTTTTTTGCGAATGCACTTTTGTTAAATCATCACCCGTTTGGCAAAGTTGAAGTAGGCTGTGAGTCGATGATAAATTAACAGGCACCGCATTGATTATATGCAACACAGGACAAGCTAGTTAACCTAGGAATATCATCAACTATGTGTAGTTAACTAGTGATTATGTGAAGATTAAACTTATCTTATAAAATATAATCAATGCTAGCTAGCAACTTAGCTTGGCTCCTTGCAGCCACAAGGTCCTATTGATGCTGCACTCGCGTAACAGGTGGTCAGCCTGCCACGCAGTCTCCTTGTGGATTGTAATGTAATCGGCGTCCCCCTAATTAAATAGGCCATGCCGATTAATCGGTCGACCTCTAGTACATACCCCAACCAGAAGCCATGGATTACAGGCAACATCCACATTGAGCTAAAGGCTAGAGCTGCCGCTTTCAAGGAGCTGGAGACTTAAAAGAAATCCCGCTATGCCACCTGACGAACCATCAAACAGGCAAAGCATCAATACAGAACTAAGATCGAATCGTACTACACCGGCTCTGACGCTCGTCAGATGTGTCAGGGCTTGCAAACCATTACAGACTACAAAGGGAAGCACAGCCGAGAGCTGCCCAGTGACACGAGCCCACCAGACGAGCTAAACTACTCCTATGCTCGCGTCGAGGCAAATTGCACTGAAACATACACGAGAGCACTAGCTGTTCTGGAAGACTGTGTGATCACACTCTTCGCAGCCGATGTGAGTAAGACCTTTAAACTGGTCAACATTCACAAGGCCGCAGGGCCAGACGGATTACCAGGATGTGTACTGCGAGCATGCGCTGACCAACTGGCAAGTGTCTTCACTGACATTTTAAACCTCTCCACGTCCGAGTCTGTAATACCAACATGTTTTAAGCAGACCACCATAGTGCCTGTGCCCAAGAACACCAAGGTAACCTGCCTAATTGACTACCGACCCATAGCACTCACGTCTGTAGCCATGGAGTGCTTTGAAAGGCTGGTCATGGCTCACATCAACACCATTATCACATAAACCCTAGACCCACTCCAATTTGCATACCACCCCAACAGATCCACAGATGATGCAATCTCTATTGCACTCCACACTGCCCTTTCCCACCTGGACAAAAAGAACACCTATGTGAGAATGCTATTCATTGACTACAGCTCAGCATTCAACACCATACTGCCCTCAAAGCTCATCAATAAGCTAAGGACCCTGGGACTAAACACCTCCCTCTGCAATTGGATCCTGGACTTACTGACGGGCCGCCCCCAGGTGGTAAGGGTAGTTAACAACACATCCGCCACGCTGATCCTCAACACAGGGGCCCCTCAAGGGTGCGTGCTCAGTCCCCTTCTGTACTCCATTTTCACTCATGACTACACGGCCAGGCACAACAGGCTTCTAAACAGCTACTCTGTTATCTATGCATAGTCACTTTAATAACTCTACCTACATGTACATAGTATCTCAACTAACCAGTGCCCCCCTGTATATAGTCTTGCTATTGTTATTTTACTGCTGCTCTTTAATTACTTGTTACTTTTAGTTCTTATTCTTATCTGTATTTTTTAAAACTGCATTGTTGGCTAGGGGCTCGTAAGTAAGCATTTCACTGTAAGGTCTACACCTGTGGTACTCTGCGTCTGTGACTAATAACATTTTATTTTACTTGAAATGCCTCATTATTTGAAGTAAAGTAAAACGATTGGGTTTCAAACAATTATACTGCCTCAAGCTCACATTGCAAAGTGGTGGGTGACTTGTTGATAGCCTGCCTACCGTTGACTATAGCCTATGCACTCGATTGGGGAACGGGAGGTGCGCTTTAATTACTAGTTGAGATTTAGAAATAAAAATAGTAGCTATTTTTAATCGTAGCCATCAAAACAGTTTAAACACATGATTGCTATTTAGAATTTGTTGCGCAATGACTGGTCTTATGAAAGCACTTTCCACTCCAGTACTTGCTTTTTTTAGGAGCTGCTTCCGCACTGTCTGACAGATGATAGGCTATTCCGTTCCTAAAACTAGGCTCTGTATGATTTGCACGTGACAAATAAGATACATGAAGACCAATGTAAAACTACACACACACACCAATTTTATTCCACACAATTATGCAAATTAACCTATAGCAATGTGCTGAACTGAATAGAACAGGTGGTTGTCACTTTTGCTTAGTGTTCCAAGTGGGACAGTGTCACGAAAAGGTGCTTGATGGAAAAATGTACAGTGTGTAATATCAGGTTGACTGTGGTCTTCAACATCTCCTTGAAATTCACCTTGGCTGTTTCGAAATGTATTCAGTATTTATATGAAAAAAAGCAATCCAGACAAAACATGCTTTTCATGTAGGCTAAAGTGTGACATCTTCCATAAGTGAGTTCAGTCCAGAAAATAAAACGCTCGGGTGGGTACATACCAAACCAACATTGAAAGCGGTTTGTAAAATGACTAACCAGCTACAGATGCGAAACTGTGTAGACATCAATAGCAGGTTAAATCAATGTTGTGACTGCTCGAGTTGACGCATAATTGTTAACTCGGGTTTTCTGTGTTATTGCTACCTATAACGTTACATATAGACATATGACTAAGTTAGAGGCATTCTTACTTCACTAACGTAATAGCCCCTATACAGCCCTGCGTTGAAAACCAATGTGAATGTAGTTAGCAAGCTAGCTTTAACTGACTATGTTACCTAGCAACACGGACAGAGAGGGGAGAGGGGTGTGTGTTCCCGTTGGCAAAGCCCCCTCTCATCAAGGTTTAAAAGCTAACACTAGTGCCTAACGAGCAATAAAAATATGTGCATATATATATATATATATATATATATATATATAAATAAATAACATCCCTGTCCTGCGCTAGTGCAGAGTAATTAACTAGCTAATTTCGTAATCTAGAGTAACGTTTGCTTGCTTGATCATATTGCTACTGTAACACGCCGCGTTAGCTAGCATAACACAAATCAAACGTGACAGCATATATTTATATTCAAACAGATGTTGCCTTTTTGGCAAATGAACTAACTAGTTACAGGTAAATGGTAGTTACCTAAACAGGGCATAACACAGTTGTCTAAGGCTAAAGTCACTAGTTTGTTGAACCACTCTCCCAGTCCCACCTTTCTCCTCTGACGCGCTAACGTTAGCTAGCTAGCAAAGTCAACTGGCGTCACCAAATATGATTTTTACATTCGTTCTTCGACACCTGAAAATGACATAAATTTATGTTACATCCTTTTTCTTTGCTGTCCCCACCAAATAACCACAAGGTTAATTGCAATACAAAAATAGCTTACCTTCAAGCAATCGAGAGATGATGCTGTCAACGTTGAGCTCGCTTTCCGCCATTTTCTTTGAAACACTACGCAGAGAGAACTATGTCGTGCTCACCAGCAGAGGGCGTGGTCTACTACTGTACAAACGGTGTAGTTTATTTTGGTTCACTCAGGCTTTCTGTCTTTTGGCAAAGATTTGTAACCAGCAGTACGGTACGAGCTTTTAAAAATTGTATTTGGAGGTACAAAACATTTTGCAGGTAGCTTTCTTTACCTTTCATTGAAGCTGACCTGCCTGCAGACAAAGTACATTCTAAGTTTATTAACATAATTTGGGGATATCCATTACTTTTATTGTGACCCCTCTATCATAGCTCTATCAAATATTAACATGGTGAGACAACTTGTTGTGTACCCTCAATAAAATACCCCCCTTTCTCCCTTTGTTAATCTCCATGGACAATGGCTCCAACTTCTATTGCAATGGGCTTGGGTTACGCTGACCTATTCATCCTGGTAATTCATAGGGGCTCACATGATGCAACTGAATGCCAACATTTCTCTTGAAATACCCAATGACATAGTTACTGACAATTTAACCATTTTGGTTGATACAAAGCTAAGTTATTGTCCATGCCACCTACATGCTTTTGACACTGTATTTCCACATTCAAATTTAGAGAATAAAATCTCTAGAAAAAAGTATTTGTTATCTGTTGCTGAATATCATTAGAAACCAGTTCCTTTCATCTCAACCTCTTTCTCTCCCATTTTCCTCTTATTCCGCCGTTCTCTGCAGGACATGAGCAGCCATGTGATTCCCCAGCCGATCAGTAAGCCAGTGACGCCCAGTAACACGGGCACCCACACAGGTATGGAGGAGTCACACAGGGGCACAGGGCTGGGGGTGGTGGTGTTAGTGACTGGGACAGGGGTGGTGGTGGTGGTAACAGGTGGACTCGGGAGGCTATTGACCTTAGTGAAGATGAAGGGTTGATCCTAAAGGAGAGAGCAAATTTCAGTTCAGAGGAAACTAACCTGAGCATAGATCTTCTTCTGAGACATTGTAAGAAGTAGCTTTCAGTAGGTGATATGACTAAAATGGTCTGCTGCTCAACCAACACACTCGACAACCCACACATACTGTCAAGTAAGCCGAGAACTGACTCACTGATTGCCAATTCAGCCAACACCTGACCAAACAGCATAGACCAGCATGCATTTCAAGATGGTCCTTGCTTGTCTATGCTGATCCATACTGGCCTATGCTGGTCAAGCTGCTCTGACCAGCATGGTCTAGCTCAGGGGTGGGCAACTTTGATTGGGGTGGGGGCCAAAAGAAAATCTGAACTCATCATAAGGGGCTCCACTCTTGACATCAGAGATACGTTTTGGATTTAATTTCCTGCAATTCTACAGTTTGCCATGGGCCATAGGGAAATGTTCCAATTTTAAAGCAAGTTTGCTTCAATTCTGCACATTTTGCCATGGGGTGGAGAGAAGACATTTAAATTTTATAACTAATTTCATGCAATTCTACTCATTTCGTCATGTGGCAGGGAAAAAAATAGCAGTTTAACAGCTAATTTCCTGCAATTCTACACATTTTGCCCTGACACAACCAGATTTTGAAATTGTACTTTGAGTATTTTACTATTCTCACACTTAACACTAAGTTCAAATCAAAGTTTATTTGTCACGTGCACCGAATACAACAGTGAAATGCTTACTTACAGGCTCTAAACAATAGTGCAAAAAAGGTATTAGGTGAACAATAGGTAAGTGAAGAAATGCAAACAACAGTAAAAAGACAGTGAAAATAACAGTAGCGAGGCTATATACAGTAGCGAGGCTATAAAAGTAGCGAGGCTTCAAACAGACACTGGTTAGTCAGGCTGATTGAGGTAGTATGTACATGTAGATATGGTTAAAGTGACTATGCATATATGATGAACAGAGAGTTGTAGTAGCGTAAAAGAGGGGTTGGCGGATGGCGGGACACAATGCAGATAGCCCGGTTAGCCAATGTGCGGGAGCACTGGTTGGTCGGGCCAATTGAGGTAGTATGTACATTAATGTATAGTTAAAGTGACTATGCATATATGATAAAGTTGAGACTGTGAGTAAAATAATTATATATATATATATATATATATATATATATATATATATATATATATACACACATACATACACATACACACACACACAGTACCTGTCAAAAGTTTGGACACCAACTCATTCAAAGGTTTTTCTTTATTTTAATATGTTCTACATTTTAGAATAATAGTGAAGACATCAAACCTATGAAATAACACATATGGAATCATGTAGTAACCAAAAAAGGGTTAAACAAATCAAAATATATTTTAGATTTTAGATTCTTCAAAGTAGCCACCCTGCCTTGATGACAGCTTTGCACACTCTTGGCATTCTCTCAACCAGCTTCACCTGGAATGCTTTTCCAACAGTATTGAAGAAGTTCCCACATATGCTGAGCACTTGTTGGCTGCTTTTCCTTCACTCTGCGGTCCAACTCATCCCAAACCATCTCAATTGGGTTGAGGTCGGGTGATTGGGGAGGCCAGGTCACCTGATCCTTCTTGGTCAAATAGCCCTTACAGAGCCTGGAGGTGTGTTGGGTCATTGTCCTGTTGAAAAACAAATTATTGTCCCACTAAGTGCAAACCAGATGGGATGGCGTATCGCTGCAGAATGCTTGGAACCATAAATCTCAAATTTGCACTCATCAGACCAAATGACAGATTTCCACCGGTCTAATGTCCATTGCTTGTGTTTCTTGGCCCATGCAAGTCTCTTCTTCTTATTGGCGTCCTTAAGGAGAAGTTTATTTGCAGCAATTTTACCATGAAGGCCTGATTCACAAAGTCTCCTCTGAACAGTTGATGTTGAGAAATGTGTCTGTTACTTGAACTCTGTGAAGCATTTATTTGGGCTCCAATCTCTGAGGCTGTTAACTCTAATGAACTTATCCTCTGCAGCAGAGGTAACCCTGGGTCTTCCTTTCCTGTGGTGGTCCTCATGAGAGCCAGTTTCATCATAGTGCTTGAGGGTTTTTGCGACTGCACTTGAAGAAACTTTTAAAATTCTTGTAATTTTCCAGGTTGACTGACCTTCATGTTTTAAAGTAACAATGGACTGTTGTTTCTCTTTGCTTATTTGAGCTGCTCTTGCCATAATATGGACTTGGTCTTTTACCAAATAGGGCTATCTTCTGTATACCACCCCTAACTTGTCACGACACCACTGATTGGCTCAAACGCATTAAGAAGGAAAGACATTCCACAAATAAACTTTTAAGAAGGCACACCTGTTAATTGAAATGCATTCCAGGTGACTACCTCATGAAGCTAGTTGAGAGAATGCCAAGCGTGTGCAAATCTGTCATCAAGGCAAAGCGTGGCTACTTTGAAGAATTCAAATCTCAAATATATTTTGATTTGTTTAACACTTTCTACATGATTCCATATGTGTTATTTCATAGATTTGATGTCCTCACTATTATTCTACAATGTAGAAAATAGTAAAAATGAAGAAACCCCCATGAATAAGTAGGTGTGTCCAAACTTTTGACTGGTACTGTATATATATTTAGATTTTTTTTAATGGAAATTTATCCGTGGCCTACAAAAGTTGCCCATCCCTAGTCTAGCTGGTCAAGCTGGTCTGACCAGCAGGGTCTAGCTGGTTCATAGATTGTATATACAGTGGGGAGAACAAGTATTTGATACACTGACAATTTTGCAGGTTTTCCTACTTACAAAGCATGTAGAGGTCTGTAATTTTTATCATAGGTACACTTCAACTGTGAGAGAAGGAATCTAAAACAAAAATCCAGAAAATCACATTGTATGATTTTTAAGTAATTAATTTGCATTTTATTGCATGACATAAGTATTTGATACATCAGAAAAGCAGAACTGAATATTTGGTACAGAAACCTTAGTTTGCAATTACAGAGATCATACGTTTCCTGTAGTTCTTGACCAGGTTTGCACACACTGCAGCAGGGATTTTGGCCCACTCCTCCATACAGACCTTCTCCAGATCCTTCAGGTTTCGGGGCTGTCGCTGGGCAATACGGACTTTCGGCTCCCTCCAAAGATTTTCTATTGGGTTCAGGTCTGGAGACTGGCTAGGCCACTCCAGGACCTTGAGATGCTTCTTACGGAGCCACTCCTTAGTTGCCCTGGCTGTGTGTTTCGGGTCGTTGTCATGCTGGAAGACCCAGCCACGACCCATCTTCAATGCTCTTACTGAGGGAAGGAGGTTGTTGGTCAAGATCTCGCGATACATGGCCCCATCCATCCTCCCCTCAATACGGTGCAGTCGTCCTGTCCCCTTTGCAGAAAAGCATCCCCAAAGAATGATGTTTCCACCTCCATGCTTCACGGTTGGGATGGTGTTCTTGGGGTTGTACTCATCCTTCTATTCCTCCAAACACGGCGAGTGGAGTTTAGAGCAAAAAGCTCTATTTTTGTCTCATCAGACCACATGACCTTCTCCCATTCCTCCTCTGGATCATCCAGATGGTCATTGGCAAACTTCAGACGGGCCTGGACATGCGCTGGCTTGAGCAGGGGGACCTTGCGTGCGCTGCAGGATTTTAATCCATGACGGCGTAGTGTGTTACTAATGGTTTTCTTTGAGACTGTGGTCCCAGCTCTCTTCAGGTCATTGACCAGGTCCTGCCGTGTAGTTCTGGGCTGATCCCTCACATTCCTCATGATCATTGATGCCCCACGAGGTGAGATCTTGCATGGAGCCCCAGACCGAGGGTGATTGACCGTCATCTTGAACTTCTTCCATTTTCTAATAATTGTGCCAACAGTTGTTGCCTTCTCACCAAGCTGCTTGGCTATTGTCCTGTAGCCCATCCCAGCCTTGTACAGGTCTACAATTTATCCCTGATGTCCTTACACAGCTCTCTGGTCTTGGCCATTGTGGAGAGGTTGGAGTCTGTTTGATTGAGTGTGTGGACAGGTGTCTTTTATACAGGTAACGAGTTCAAACAGGTGCAGTTAATACAGGTAATGAGTGGAGAACAGGAGGGCTTCTTAAAGAAAAACTAACAGGTCTGTGAGAGCCGGAATTCTTACTGGTTGGTAGGTGATCAAATACTTATGTCATGCAATAAAATGCAAATTAATTACTTAAAAATCATACAATGTGATTTTCTGGATTTTTGTTTTAGATTCCGTCTCTCACAGTTGAAGTGTACCTATGATAAAAATGACAGACCTCTACATGCTTTGTAAGTAGGAAAACCTGCAAAATCGGCAGTGTATCAAATACTTGTTCTCCCCACTGTATACTGTAAATGGATAAAGCCATTGATCACGTGACACCATTCATTCCTATGTGAAGACTCAATAGCGCATTTGGAGCCAAGGGGAAGATCTCAATTGCATACTCTTCGCGTCCTCTCTCCCCGTATTGTTCTAAAAACACATTGGAGGAGAAGGTCAGGGGGGAGGGACCTCTGTCTTTCTCATCCAATGTGTTTTGAGTAGGAGACGAGGAGAGAGGAAGCAAGCAGTATGCCCTTGAGATCTTCCCATAGAAGTAGATTTTTAGCTTAATAAAATGGTGTCTCATAGAGACATAAAATGCGCAGATTGAGCTAGTCCAGGAAGTGACGTTGCAGGCTAGGTCAGTGCTGCCCCCTCTCATTGAGGATCTCAAGTTGAAGGCCGACCGGGCCCACCGGGGTAATGCAGGTTGCTGGTAGAATCAAAATTATATTTTTAAAGGTGCAATATGCATAAATCGCTCTGCCATTTCCTGGTTTCTAAAATTCTTATAGTTAATTTTATTTCAGTTATTTGGCAAAACAAGCAGTCATTGTGTAGAGAATTGTACCATCTAAACCGGTGTGAAATATATTTTCCATATCCAAAAATATTTTATTTTCAGCTGTTTGAAGCTGGTGTACAAAACCGAAAGTAAAAGATGCAAAAACGAAACTTAAGAACGGGAAGCATAGAAATAGCGCACATAGAACATATCCACCGCTTCTTAGACTTGCTTTCAATGACAAGGACAGATCTATAACTCACATTTCTATGTGACTTTGGTCGGGTCACCCAAAAAGTTACATATTGTAGCTTTAATGTCTGCAATTTTAAATAATTGGTTCAAGGACATACACTATATATACAAAAGTATCTAGACACTCCTTGAAATTAGTGGATTTGGCTATTTCGGCAAAACCCGTTGCTGAAATGTGTATAAAATCAAGCACACAGCCATGCAATCTCCATAGACAAACATTGGAGGTAGAAGAGCTTACTGAAGAGCTCAGACTTTCAACATGGCACCGTCATAGGATGCCACCTTTCCAACAAGTCAGTTCATGAAATTTCTGCCCTGCTAGAGCTACCCCGGTCAACCGTAAGTGCTGTTATTGTGAAGTAGAAACGTATAGGAGCAACAACGGCTCAGCTACGAAGTGGTAGGCCACACAAGCCCACAGAACAGGACCGGCAAGTGCTGAAGCACATAGCGCTTAAAAATCGTCTGTCCTCGGTTGCAACAGAGTTCCAAACTGCCTCTGGAAGCAACGTCAGCACAATAACTGTTCGTCATGGCAGAGCAGCCACACACAAGCCTAAGATCACCATGTGCAATGCCAAGCATCGGCTGGAGTGGAGTAAAACTTGCCGCCATTGGACTCTGGAGCAGGGGAAACGCGTTCTCTGGAATGAGTAATCACGCTTCACCATCTGGCAGTCCGACGGACAAATATGGGTTTGGCGATGCCAGGAAAACGCTACCTGCCCGAATGCATAGTGCCAACTGTAAAGTTTGGCGGAGGAGGAATAATGGTCTGGGGCTGGTTTTCATGGTTCGGGCTAGGCCCCTTAGTTCCAGTCTAGGAAAATCTTAACGCTTCATCATACAATGACATTCTAGACTATTCTGTGCTCCAACTTTGTGGCAACAGTTTGGGGAAGGCCCTTTCCTGTTTCAGCATGACAATGCCCCCGTGCACAAAGCGAGGTCCATACAGAAATGTTTTGTTGGGATCGGTGTAGAAGAACTTGACTGGCCTGCACAAAGACCTGACCTCAACTACATCGAACACCTTCGGGATGAATTGGAACACCGACCGCGAGCCTAATTGCCCAACCTTACTAATGCGCTTATGGCTGAATGGAAGCAAGTTCCCGCAGCAATGTTCCAACATCTAGTAGAAAGCCTTCCCAGAAGAATGGAGGCTGTTATAGTAGCAAAGGGGGGACCAACTCCATATTAATGCCCGTGATTTTGGAATGAGAAGTTGGACAAGCAGTTATCCACATACTTTTGGTCATGTAGTGCACAGCTGGTCTAATAGAAGCAAGTATTGGCACCATGAATATCTTACAAAGAAAACAACAGCCTGCAGTACCGTGGTCGCCCTTGAACTTCTGGGCTTCTATGAGAGGGGGCAGTCATTCTCCCATGAGCTTGTCACCAAGGCTGGTCACCAGCGAAACCAGTACTAGTCACCAGCATATGGTCTATGGTCTATGCAGTTTTTTTCAGCAGGGAAACTTTTCCCCAATAAATGTTGTGTTCGTGTCATGTGCATTCAGCATACCTCAGAGGGGCAGTTGATCTTGGTGCGGTCGTATGTGAAGTTGTTGTAGACCTGCTTCATGCCTACCGGCTCCAACTGCAAAAACAAAACAATACCGTTGTCAGACCACAAACCTGTATGCCTTAAAATACACTGACCATAGAGCTCATGTGTTTTGAGTTATGCTTCAGAGTGGCAGGTAGCCTAGTGGTTAGAGCGTTGGACTAGTAACTGAAAAGTTGCAAGATCGAATCCCCGAGCTGACAAGGTAAAGATCTGTTGTTCTGCCCCTGAACAAGGCAGTTAACCCACTGTTCCTAGGCCGTCATTGAAAATAAGAATTTGTTCTTAACTGACTTGCCTAGTTAAATAAAGGTAAAATAAAAAAAGAGTGCTCTCTATGTAGCCTGGTCCCAGATCTGTGGGTGCTGTCTTGAAAATGAACATGGGGAGTTGGCAAGACAGCACAAACAGATCTGGGACCACACTACTCTTTATGTGGCTGTCCTTACCATGTTGTTCCAGAGAGCAATGGCCATCTCAGCGTGTGCCCGCTCACTGATGTGGAAACAGTCCACTGAGAAGAAACTCAGGTCAGGCTTCCCAATCTGAGGAGACAAGAGAACGCAGTGTGTGTGTTTGTGCGGGCTTGCGCATACATGCATGCGTGTGTGTGTGTGCAGTTGAACCACACTCACCCCAATGTGAGGGACAAATGCGTGCCGTAAGTAGGGTTGAACGACTACAGTGAAGTCCTCTCGCCCATCATAGCGCCCCCCAGAGACCAGTCTCTCAGTCTCCATCTGGACAGAAGCACGGAGAGGGTAGAGAGATCAAAGAGACACTGTTAAGTATTGTAGAATTGTGTCGGATTGATCTGATCACATCGAATCCCTGTATCTTTATGTGTGGAACTTATGTATCTCTGAGTAACACACTTTACATGACACATTGGAACATTGGCAAAGACTCTCCAAAGCCCAGTTGTTTTAAGACTGGTAGTTCAGACCTTTTTCTGCACTTACCTGGTACTGCTGGTTGATCCGCCTAACCTCTGTAAGCTCAGGAGAATTCTCTTCAGGGTTCAAAAAGCAGGGGCAAGAATTCCTGTGCAAAACAAAGACACGTGAGAGGAAACATTCTGAATATACACATTCTACCGACATACGGTGCAGTGGGTGTAGCTGCCGTCTTCGTGGGGAAATGGGGAGGTCCCATACAAACCTCTGTACGAGGTTGCAGACCAGATCGTTCTTCCTGACACTCCTCAACGGATTCATTTCCAGAACCTCGATAACATTGACCATTACCCTCGGTACCTTAGCGAGAGAGATGGAGGGAGAGAGAAAAGAGGGGTGAAAGATGGCACGATATTTGGCTTTAGATTCTGCAAATGATCCTCGTTGAGTAAGTACAGGCTTTCACCAATAATAGATCTCCATTACCAAGCTGTCCATCACTTACCTCTTTGTACAGCATGTCCAGGCTCAGCATCAGATTCTCACTGTAGTTCTTGGGTGTAAGGTTGTTCTGTGTAAAGAAGAGCATACAGTAAATAACACTATTTTTAACACTACCACAGTTCCCCAATGTGCAACAAAGTTATTAAGATTGTAATACTTTTTTGTGTCTTTTGTTTGACTTTAGGATAAGAATACATACATGGTCCATGCAATAATCACACAGATCCCTGGCACCAACTAATAAGGTCACTAGCTTCCAATCCTGTTCAAAATTCACCTTCTGTGTGGAAGACGAAGGGATACAATGAGAAGAGAGAAAAATAGCTATAGATTATCATACACTTATATAATACAACAATATGTAATTATGATTACTAACTGAGTCCAGTATAACTATTCAACACATTGAAGAGGCTGCGTCCCAAATTGAAACCAATTCTCCATGTGGTGCACTACTTTTGACTAGGGCCCATAGAACTCTGGTCAAAAGTAGAGCACTATGTATGGAATAGGTGCCAATGGGACATAGTCTCACCTTGTCATCTTTCATGGCCTTGATGAGAGCTTGGACTTGGGCTGCGATGTCACTACAAGAGACATTTGTTAAAATGTGGTGTTTATTATTCCTTTGTTCAAATGAGAAGAAAAGACAGGAGACACTGAGGGGTGGGGGGGGGGGGGTGATAGGGGGTGATAGGCTGCTGGAAGTGAAAGGATGACACAAAAAAATAGGATGGGAAATAGATTGACAGGAAAAAGAGGACAGTGAGTGGACGAGGGAACAGAGAGGTCTAAACTTAGCTCTCTACTCACAAGGCCATGGCTCCAGGCACCGCCATGTTAAAGCCCTTATTCTGCAGAAAGCCCTGACCCTTAGAGAATCCCTGGAGGGAAGGGTTGAATTTTTTCAGGATGTCTGAGAGAGAATTGAGAGATGGGAAATACTTATTGGCTTATTCTGGTGAAGCACACAGACATTTCAGTATCAAATGGTCCTTTTTAGCTAAACTACAGAGAGGGTGCTTGATGAAGAATGTTTCCTCTATACAAGGAGGCTGCACTCCAAAGGAATGTCATGATATCATATGCTGAGACCGCCATCTTGTGGATATGTGGAATGCTGCAAAGCCACAAGATCATGGGACGGGTGATGTCATGTCTTGTGCACTGGGTGTTTATTGAAGTCTTTCTCCAAAGATGTGACAGAAATGTGAAATCATCAGTGTGAGGAAGCTACTCTGAAAATATAGCGTACCAAGCTACAAATTACTTCACACCGGAAGAAGTTAAGAAACGTATAGTTTACCTAACTAAATCAAAAGTAGCTCACTACATCCAAACTGCTGAGTAAAAAAATGTCATACCTAAATTTGAAATACCATAGACTACAAATTGCAAGAACAGATCACTCTGGAGTCAGATGTTAACCGAATTTGTAATTTATCCTACTAAACACAAAAAACGATTTTTCCTTTAAAATGATCCAATAGGATCAGTGACAAGAGGAAATAGTGACTCACTTGGTAGTGTGGTGACAGTGTCCAAGGTCTGATCTCCTCCGATACTGCAGAAATGCGCACACATTTAGTCAATTTCACTGTTGACAATTGTTAAAAAACAGTATGGCAGTGTCAATGTGCTCTGCAAGTGGTCCATAATGTGTATGCTGTGTAGTTTGACTATTTTTCTGCATGATTCATTACAGTAGGTACCTCCATGACACTCCTTTATACTGCGTGTTGAGTTGCAACACGTTCTTTGCCTTGGCTCCAACTGCTGCCTGCAAACAGATTACAACAAAGGCACATAAACAACCCATCATGTAACAAATATACTGTATCCTCTCAGCACAAAGGATAATATAAAAGTCAGACACAAGCATGTACTGCTGGTACATTAGTATCCATATGAATACACTTGACTTGCACAAACACTTCGAACATCAATGGGGCATCACTAATGCCAAACGACTCCCTGATAACAAATGATTAGATGGTTCATATCAGGGTTTTTCTGGATCAAAAAGTGGCTTAGGTGGTGGGCATGGCAGGGGGCGTGGCAGAGGGCATGGCGATATTCCAAGATGGCATAGCAGTACGGACGTGTTTGTTGTTGTCCCGTGTACATTTTATGTTTTTTTGTTTTTTGTTGTTGTATATATTTCAATATATTTAAACCTTTTTTTCCATTTCTAAATTAAATATACCTTCCAGCAACACGCCTCACCCAGTGTGATACGGATCTGCTATTTTTAGACCTTATAGCTTGAACCTCCATCAGGGACTAGCCATCAGAAGCTAACCAGCTAATTAGCTATTTAGTCATTGTTAGCCACTGCTAGCGGCTTTTACCTTTAGCTCAGACACCAGCTACTTTTAGCCTGGATAATACCTGCCAGTCTGCACAGCACGATAACAACCCTGAGCATATCGGGCTGCTTTTGTCCACTACATCACTGGATTCCTGCCGTAAGCTCTTGACCATTACACTGGATCATCGCAGCTAGCTAGCTGCTACCGAGTGGCCCAGCCCCGAAGCTAGTCTTGAGCCAGGCCCATCTCCCGGCCTGCTCAGTGGACCCTATGATCACTCGGCTACACAGCTGATGCCTCCCGGACCCTTCACTAACACGACTAGAAGCAACCGACGTAATTCCATCCGATGTGCCCTCAACCGGCCTTTGCCGGACATCGGTGACGCCCTTGTCCCGAAGCTAGCACCAGTTAGCCTCAAGCCACGCACATCTCCTGGCTAGCGTAGTAACGACTACCTAACGGCTTTCCTGTCTCATCTATTGCTGTTCACTGGACCCTATGATCACTTGGCTACATAGCTGATGTCTGCTGGACTGTTCATTAATCATGGTACTCCATTTTGTTTATTTTGTTTATCTGTCGGCCCCAGCCTCGAACTCATGCCCTGTGTGTAATTAACTGACCCTCTCTGCCCATTCATCGCCATTTTACCTGTTGTTGTTGTCTTAGCTGATTACCTATTGTTGTCTTACCCGTTATTGTCTTACCTAGCTCTCCCAATCAACACCTAAGATTGCTTTATGCCTCGCTTTATGTCTCTAATGTCAATATGCCTTGTATACTGTTGGTTAGGGTAGTTATCATTGTTTTATTTTACTGCGGAGCCGCTAGTCCTACTCAGCATGCCTCAGATAGCTCTTTTGTCCCACCTCCCACACATGCGGGGACCTCAACTAGCATAACTAGTGCCTCCAGAGATGCAAGCTCTCTTATCATCACTAAATGCCTAGGTTTACCTCCAATGTACCCGCACCCTTCCATACCCCTGTCTGTACATTATGCCCTGAATCTATCTTACCACGTCCAGAAATCTGTTCCATTCATTCTCTGTTCCCAACGCACTAGACGACCAGTTCTGATAGCCTTTAGCCGTACCCATACCCTACTCCTCCTCTGTTCCTCGGGTGATGTAGAGGTTAACCCAGGCACTGTGTGTCCCCAGGCATTCTCATTTGTTGACTTCTGTAACCGTAAATGCCTTGGTTTCATGCATGTTAGCATCAGAAGCTTCCTTCCTAAGTTTGTTTTACTCACTGCTTTAGCACACTCCGCCAACCCGGATGTCCTTGCCGTGTCGGAATCCTGGCTTAGGAAGGCCACCAAAAACTCTGAAATTTCCATCCCCAACTACAACATTTTCCGTCAAGATAGAACTGCCAAAGGGGGAGAAGTTGCAATCTACTGCAGAGATTGATAGATCTTTTCAGGCTTACTTTCCAGGTCTATGCACAAACAGTTCAAGTTTCTAATTTAAAAAATGAATCTCTCCAGAAGTAAGTTTCTCACTGTTTGCCGCCTGTTATAGACCCCCCTCAGCTCCCAGCTGTACCCTGGACACCATATGTGAATTGATTGCCCCCCATCTATCTTCAGAGTTCGTTCTGTTAGGTGACCTAAACTAGGATATGCTTAACACCCCGGCAGGCCTACAATCTAAGCTAGATGCCCTCAAACTCACACAAATTATCAAGGAACCCACCAGGTACAACCCTAAATCTGTAAACATGGGCACCCTCATAGATATTATCCTGACCAACTTGCCCTCCAAATACACCTCTGCTGTTTTCAATCAGGATCTCAGCGATCACTGCCTCATTGCCTGAATCCGTTATGGGTCCGCGGTCAAACGACCACTCCTCATCACTGTCAAACGCTCCCAAAAACACTTCTGCAAGCAGGCCTTTCTAATCAACCTGGCCTGGGTATCCTGGAAGGATATTGACCTCATCCCGTCAGTAGAGGATGCCTGGTTGCTCTTTAAAAGTAATTTCCTCACCATCTTAAATAAGCATGCCCCTTTCAAAAAATGTAGAACTAAGAACAGATATAGCCCTTGGTTCACTCCAGACCTGACTGCCCTCGACCATCACAAAAACATCCTGTGGCGTACAGCACTAGCATCGAATAGACCCTGCGATATGCAACTTTTCAGGGTAGTCAGGAACCAATACACACAGTCAGTTAGGAAAGCAAAGGCTAGCTTTTTAAAACAGAAATTTGCAACCTGTAGCTCTAACTCCAAAACGTTTTGGGACGAAAGCATGGAGAATAAGAGCACCTCCACCCACTGCACTGAGGCTAGGAAACACTGTCACCACTGATAAATCCACAATAATCGAGAATTTCAATAAGCATTTCTCTTCGGCTGGCCATGCTTTCCTCCTGGCTACTCCAACCCCGGCCAACAGCTCCGCACCCCCTCAGCTACTTGCCCAAGCCTCCCCAGCTTCTACTTCACCCAAATCCAGATAGCTGATGTTCTGAAAGAGCTGCAAAACCTGGACCCGTACAAATCAGCTGGGCTAGACAATCTGGACCCTCTCTTTCTAAAATTATCCGCCGCCATTGTTGCAACCCCTATTACTAGTCTGTTCAACCTCTCCTTCGTATCGTCCAAGATTCCTAAAGATTGGAAAGCTGCCGTGGTCATCCCCCTCTTCAAAGGGGGTGACACTCTAGACCCAAACTGTTACAGACCTATATCCATCCTGCTCTGCCTTTCTAAAGTCTTTGAAAGCCAAGTTAACAAACAGATCACTGACCATTTCGAATCCCACCGTACCTTCTCAGCTGTGCAATCCGGTTTCCGAGCTGGCCACGGGTGCACCTCAGCCACGCTCAAGGTCCTAAACGATATCATAACCGCCATTGATAAAAGACAGTACTGTGCAGCCATCTTCATCGACCTGGCCAAGGCTTTCGACTCTGTCAATCACAGTATTCTTATCGGCAGACTCAACAGCCTTGGTTTCTTTTCTCAAATGACTGCCTCGCCTAGTTCACCAATTTCTTCTCAGAAAGAGTTCAGTGTGTCAAATCGGAGGGCATGTTGTCCGGACCTCTGGTAGTCTCTATGGGGGTACCACAGGGTTAAATTCTCAGGCCGACTCTTTTCTCTGTATATATCAACAATGTCACTCTTGCTGCGGGTGATTCCTTGACCCACCGCACGCGGACGACACCATTCTGTATACATCTGGCCCTTCTTTGGACACTGTGTTAACAAACCTCCAAACGAGCTTCAATGCCATACATCACTCCCTCCGTGGCCTCCAACTGCTCTTTAAATGTTAGTAAAACTAAATGCATGCTCTTCAAACCGATCACTGCCCGCACCCGCCTGCCCGACTAGCATCACTACTCTGGACGGTTCTGACTTAGAATATGTGGACTACAAATACCTAGGTGTCTGGCTAGACTGTTAACTCTCCTTCCAGACTTATATTAGGCATCTCCAATCCAAAATTAAATCTGGAATCAGCTTCCTTTCGCAACAAAGCCTCCTTCACTCACGCTGCCAAACATACCTTTGGAAATCTGACTATCCTACCGATGCTCGACTTCGGGGATGTAATTTACAAAATAGCCTCCAACACTCTACTCAGCAAACTGGATGCAGTCTATCACAGTGCCATCCGTTTTGTCACCAAAGCCCCATATACCACCCACCATTGCGACCTGTATGCTCTCGTCGGCTGGCCCTCGCTACATATTCGGCGCCAAACCCACTGGCTCCAGGTCATCTATAAGTCTTTGCTAGGTAAAGCTCCGCCTTATCTCAGCTCACTGGTCACCATAGCAACACCCACCCGTAGCACACGCCCCAGCAGGTATATCTCACTGGTCATCCCCAAAGCCAACACCTCTTTTGGCCGCCTTTCCTTCCAGTTCTCTGCTGCCAATGACTGGAACGAATTGCAAAAATCGCTGAAGTTGGAGACTTATATCTCCCTCACTAACTTTAAGCATCAGCTATCTGAGCAGCTTACCGATCGCGGCAGCTGTACACAGCCCATCTGTAAATATCCCATCCAACTACTTACCTCATCCCCATATTGTTTTTATTTACTTTTGTGCTCTTTTGCACACCAGTATTTCTACTTGCACATCATCATCTGCACATCTATCACTCCACTGTTAATTTGCTAAATTGTAATTACTTCGCTACTATGGCCTATTTATTGCCTACCTCCTTTCTCCATTAGCACACACTGTATATAGATTTTTCTATTGTGTTATTGACTGTACTTTTGTTTATCCCACGTGTAACTCTTGTGTTGTTGTTTTTTGTTGCACTGCTTTGCTTCATCTTGGCCAGGTCGCAGTTGTAAATGAGAACTTGACCTCAACTGGCCTACCTGGTTAAATAAAGTTGGAAAAAAAGAACAACAAAAAAAGAATGAGCGAGGTCAGACATCAGCGCGGCTACATTTTAGAGAACATTTTAGAGGCCCCCAACTTGGCGCTGTAGAGAAATTTCAGCATTTCTATGTCAATTTCCAGCAATTCTACACATTTTTCTTTTTCTCAAACATAATAACAAAATGAATACTGCTAAATTCATAGTTTTTGGAATCTTTAATTCTCCCTGACTGTCTAGCTTTTATTTAGGTGATTGTTAGTTCCCAAAGAGGATATTATAAAAACATCTACAGTGGGGAGAACAAGTATTTGATACACTGCCGATTTTGCAGGTTTTCCTACTTACAAAGCATGTAGACGTCTGTCATTTTTATCATAGGTACACTTCAACTGTGAGAGACGGAATCTAAAACAAAAATCCAGAAAATCACATTGTATGATTTTTAAGTAATTAATTTGCATTTTGTTGCATGACATAAGTATTTGATCACCTACCAACCAGTAAGAATTCCGTCTCTCACAGACCTGTTAGTTTTTCTTTAAGAAGCCCTCCTGTTCTCCACTCATTACCTGTATTAACTGCACCTGTTTGAACTCGTTACCTGTATAAAAGACACCTGTCCACACACTCAATCAAACAGACTCCAACCTCTCCACAATGCCCAAGACCAGAGAGCTGTGTAAGGACATCAGGGATAAGATTGTAGACCTGCACAAGGCTGGGATGGGCTACAGGACAATAGGCAAGCAGCTTGGTGAGAAGGCAACAACTGTTGGCGCAATTATTAGAAAATGGAAGAAGTTCAAGATGACGGTCAATCACCCTCGGTCTGGGGCTCCATGCAAGATCTCACCTCGTGGGGCATCAATGATCATGAGGAAGGTGAGGGATCAGCCCAGAACTACACGGCAGGACCTGGTCAATGACCTGAAGAGAGCTGGGACCACAGTCTCAAAGAAAACCATTAGTAACACACTACGCCGTCATGGATTAAAATCCTGCAGCGCACGCAAGGTCCCCCTGCTCATGCCAGCGCATGTCCAGGCCCGTCTGAAGTTTGCCAATGACCATCTGGATGATCCAGAGGAGGAATGGGAGAAGGTCATGTGGTCTGATGAGACAAAAATATAGCTTTTTGGTCTAAACTCCACTCACCGTGTTTGGAGGAAGAAGAAGGATGAGTACAACCCCAAGAACACCATCCCAACCGTGAAGCATGGAGGTGGAAACATCATTCTTTGGGGATGCTTTTCTGCAAAGGGGACAGGACGACTGCACCGTATTGAGGGGAGGATGGATGGGGCCATGTATCGCGAGATCTTGGCCAACAACCTCCTTCCCTCAGTAAGAGCATTGAAGATGGGTCGTGGCTGGGTCTTCCAGCATGACAACGACCCGAAACACACAGCCAGGGCAACTAAGGAGTGGCTCCGTAAGAAAAATCTCAATGTCCTGGAGTGACCTAGCCAGTCTCCAGACCTGAACCCAATAGAAAATCTTTGGAGGGAACTGAAAGTCCGTATTGCCCAGCGACAGCCCCGAAACCTGAAGGATCTGGAGAAGGTCTGTATGGAGGAGTGGGCCAAAATCCCTGCTGCAGTGTGTGCAAACCTGGTCAAGAACTACAGGAAACGTATGATCTCTGTAATTGCAAACAAAGGTTTCTGTACCAAATATTAAGTTCTGCTTTTCTGATGTATCAAATACTTATGTCATGCAATAAAATGCAAATTAATTACTTAAAAATCATACAATGTGATTTTATGGATTTTTGTTTTAGATTCCGTCTCCCACAGTTGAAGTGTACCTATGATAAAAATTACAGACCTCTACATGCTTTGTAAGTAGGAAAACCTGCAAAATCAGCAGTGTATCAAATACTTGTTCTCCCCACTGTATATGTCCATTCTCTTTTCTGCATACTTTGTATCTGGTTTTAGTAGTTTAAGTTTACACTTAAAGCATTTTTCATCCCTAAAATGCACCAAGTGTTGTTGTTTTTTTACACTGTTTGGACTTTTAGGGCCAGCCCAAGGATTACAATGGCATAAAAATCCCTGGATAT
The DNA here is from genome assembly GCF_045679555.1 of Salvelinus alpinus. Lineage (NCBI taxonomy): Eukaryota > Metazoa > Chordata > Actinopteri > Salmoniformes > Salmonidae > Salvelinus > Salvelinus alpinus. Next base: position 39,206,954 of record NC_092112.1, on the reverse strand, counting down.
GTCAGCAAATTTGCTATCAGCACATTCAGATTGTTCTATTTTACAAGCACCCATGCATGCACACAGGCGTGCACACACACACACACACACACACACACACACACACACACACACACACACACACACACACACACACACACACACACACACACACACACACACACACACACACACACACACACACACACACACACACACACACACACACACAAACACTCTCTTACAGTGTTTGAGTCTCCCAGTGCTGCCACCACCTTGATATCTCCTGGTCGCAGCTTATGAACTGGGGACAGAGGAACATATTGATACATAAACACAAACACACCAGCATCTCTTTACTTTCCATTGTCCATAATGTTACAACAAATTAATCATACACTGTTGGGTTTCGACACCTATCTCAGACACGTTGTGTGATTGGTGTGGTGAGGGGGTTGGACAAATGTCATGCAACCAGATCATTGGCCTTCCCTCAGTCATGCACTTCCTCTTATGAAACCTTGTCACCTCTTACTACACTTCTCTCACTCTCACCTGATGTAGGCACAGAGGTGGATGGAGCAAAATTCCCACAAGAGAAGTCACTTCCCCAGTTCTGGGAGAGAAGACAGACAACATATTGACAGATGAATGTGAGACAGCATTGTCATATATTGAATACCTAAATTAACGAGTAACACATTGCTGTAATAACAGTTATCATTACTCCTCTATAACTTGAAAGTTTTGACTTGGTCCACCTTATCTACACATGTAACTTTTTTACTGGAGGGCACAGAGATTTAAACCTGGAATGGTGGACTACCGTAATTGGTGGAAGTGTTGGGGTGGGTTCCTCATAGGTGTAGTTGCTGTTGACATAGGTCCACACGAATGGTGAGGTCTTGGGGGAAGACAGAGACACAGTTGTATCAGCTAAACATATAGTACTATCAACACTTTATATTCGTGAATTGACATGTTCTAATTGCACTCTTTTCTGTAAAACTCCAAAAGGGTGACCAAAATATCTCAGTAAATGCAATGAAATAAAGTGAAGACGTCACAGTAGTTCTATAGTTCCGACAATTGTAAACATATTGTCTTAATGTTGTACCTTAGAGGGGCATTTCACAGGGATATCATCATTAAAGTCCTGTTGGGCAGTCTTCTTGCCCAGAGGCTCCAGCTAGTGGAACACAAAAGCAACAAGAATGATTCAGCAACATGTCAGAGAATTGAAAAGAACTGGGAGGATTGTATAATAGCTTGCATTTCAACTCAAGGTGTTATTTGTGTCTCAATTTTGTGAATCTTCCTTTATGTCCCTCAGTGCAACACAGTGTTGTGTTTTGGGTAGTGACAGTCAGAGCCATATGCTGTATATGTTATGACATGTCACATTTATTGGCACATGTATATATGAAATGTCAGGCTCTATATAATATATAGATGGATATATGTGAGGTGGCCTACGAGAACCTGTCAGGTGTCGCAGATTACTTATTGTTAGGAAAAAAGCAAAATGCAACAAAAATTTGTTTTTGTGGAAATTGAGATTTTGGTTGTTTTGAAATCTTTAAACCCTTTACTTTATTGTAATGTAAAAATATTGCATCATTATTTAAGGAAAATTGTTGGTTTCCATTTTTTTTTATGTTAGCTTGCATGCTCGATGTGAAAACGCTAGCTCAAACTTCCCCGACCTGAGTGTCGCAGCTGACTTGCCCATTCAAGGCAACATGCTACAGATCAATTACATCAGGCTGGTCGGATTTTCATTTTGTCTAAAAGTAGCCATACGCCGTAGCTAATGAGTAACGTTCCTAAAAGAGGTTCAGACTTTCTTCCGATGCTTGATCAGTGGTCAGGCCTATTAGCTGGCAAAAATGTCATGAAAAGTTATGAAAATATATTAAAAGTATTGCAGTAATTTCAGCCGTTCAGAATTATTTCGATTTTAGGTAGCAAAGCAATCAATATCCTATCAGTGGCGGTTCTAGCTTGTAAGGCTCTCTGGGCTACCCCCCGCTCCCCCCACCAAAAAAAACACCATTCTGCACTAACTGTCATTTAATTCAGACATTTGGAACAACACAAATAAATAATCATAACATTTAAAACTATATAAATATAAAAATATATACAAAAATAATATCAAAAAGATGTAACAAAGACAAATAGAAACAAATTTGTGTCGATTTGGCACTCGAGCATCAATACATTACCCATCCCCCAACACTGTCAACCAAGAGTCAAGACTAAACCAATTCACCTTGGTGGTGTGCAGACTTGTTTTATATTATTCTTAATGATTTTGCTCAAAACAGAAAAAAATGCAAAAATATGTTTGTGAAACTATATATTCACAGTATTATGGATGATATGTGGTTTATTTGGTAGTATTTCATAGTGTGACTGATTTTACTAATTGCATTAGTAATGTACAAAGTTAGAGGTGCGCTATTTGATAGATTCCCCTGCTCCCCCTACCTTCCCAGGCAGTAGCCTGCCTAGCTCACAAACTAGAATGAGGGTGCCCACTCCGACAAGGTTAATTGATCCACAGTCCCACACGGTGACATGATATCATTGACGTGCAAATGAGCGATAGAAAACCGATCGCCCAAATGTCACCATTCCGAATTCTTTTGTGCACCGCCATCTAACCATATATATATATATATATATATATATATATATATATATATATATATATATATATATATATACACAGTTAAAGTCGGAAGTTTACATACACCTTAGCCAAATACATTTCAAAACTCAGTTTTTCACAATTCCTGACATTTAATCCTAATAAGAATTCCCTGTCTTAGGCCAGTTAAGATCACCACTTTATTTTAAGAATGTGAAATGTCCGAATAATATTTGAGATAATTTTTTATTTCATCTTTTATTTCTTTCATCACATTCCCAGTGGGTCAGAAGTTTACATACACTCAATTAGTATTTGGTAGCATTGCCTTTAAATTGTTTAACTTGGGTCAAACGTTTCGGATAGCCTTCCACAAGCTTCCCACAATAAGTTGGGTGCATTTTGGCCCATTCCTCCTGACAGAGTTGGTGTAACTGAGTCAGGTTTGTAGGCCTCCTTGCTCACACACGCTTTTTCAGTTCTGCCCACAAATTTTCTATAGGATTGAGGTCAGGGCTTTGTGATGGCCACTCCAATACCTTGACTTTGTTGTCCTTAAGCCATTTTGCCACAACTTTGGAAGTATGCTTGGGGTCATTGTCCATTTGGAAGACCCATTTGTGACCAAGCTTTAACTTCCTGACTGATGTTGTTTCAATTTATCCACATCATTTTCCTGCCTCATGGTGCCATCTATTTTGTGAAGTACACCAGTCCCTCCTGCAGCAAAGCACCCCCACAACATGATGCTGCCACCCCCTGCTTCACGGCTGGGATGGTGTTCTTCGGCTTGCAAGCGTCCCCCTTTTTCCTCCAAACATAACGATGGTCATTATGGCCAAACAGTTCTATTTTTGTTTCATCAGACCACAGGACATTTCTCCAAAAAGTATGATCTTTGTCCCTATGTGCAGTTGCAAACCGTAGTCTGGCTTTTTTATGGCGGTTTGGAGCAGTGGCTTCTTCCTTGCTGAGCGACCTTTCAGGTTATGTCGATATAGGACTCGTTTTAATGTGGATATAGATACTTTGTACCTGTTTCCTCCAGCATCTTCACAAGATCCTTTGCTGTTGTTCTGGGATTGATTTTCACTTTTCGCACCAAAGTACGTTCATCTCTAGGAGACAGAACGCGTCTCCTTCCTGAGCGGTATGACGGCTGCGTGGTCCCATGGTGTTTATACTTGCACACTATTGTTGGTACAGATGAACGTGGCACCTTCAGGCATTTGGAAATTGCTCCCAAAGATTAACCAGACTTGTGGAGGTCTACAATTTGATTTCTGAGGTCTTGGCTGATTTCTTTTGATTTTCCCATGATGTCAAGCAAAGAGACACTGAGTTTGAAGGTAGGCCTTGAAATACATCCACAGGTACACCTCCAATTGACTCAAATTATGTCAATTAGCCTATCAGAAGCTTCTAAAGCAATGACATAATTGTCTGGAATTTTCCAAGCTGTTTAAAGGCACAGTCAACTTAATGTATGTAAACGTTTGACCTACTGGAATTGTGATACAGTGAATTATACGTGAAATAATCTTGTGTCATGCACTAAGTAGATGTCCTAACCGACTTACCAAAACTATAGTTTTTTAACAAGAAATTTGTGGAGTGGTTGAAAAACGAGTTTTAATGACTCCAACCTAAGTGTATGTAAACTTCCGACTTCAACTGTATATACCCTAGCATGACTATCTGGAAAACACTCTGCATCAAAACTCAGAATGACAGACAGGGTCTCCAAGTCTTGCGCTCGCCACCGGGTCTGAGTCGCCCCAAATGGCATGCATCACAGACACCGGGGATCCCCAACTTCAGTTGATCCACCCTAACACTCAACCCCACCCCAGTTGTCACTCCTGTCAGCGGTGCACTGCTCCGGAGAGCAAAGCAGGACACCACTTTCACCTCATGTCTCAAAACGCGCAGCACCCTCTTCCTCTGAGCAGCAGACACACACAAAATAAACACAAGTCCACCTCTGGATACTTTGACCGAATGAACAGAACCCAACTCCTTCTTCACCCAGCCTGATACCACAAACGGATCGGCCAAAAGTTATGGGTTCACCTTCTTAATGAATCGTACTCCCACTGGGCCAGAGTCATCTCAGGCATTTTCCTGGTCATTGGGGTGAGGCTCAGAAGCCTTCACCTCACCTCATTTTTTCTCCTCACTTTCTGTCGACTGCTCGGGGTCTCAGGTGAGAGAGGATCTTCAACGTGGAGCAAGCAGGTATGTTAAGATAGCTAGCTAGCTAGTTAAGTACACAATGCATTAAGCTAGACTTTATAAACTATCAGGCCTTCACTACCTGCATCTACTTTGCATTTGTTCAAGGTAGACTATAGTTGTTGGAGTAACAGTACTATTGAAGACAAGTTTGAAGACAAGATGGCATAGCTAATTATTACCATTATTTTTGCCATCTTTCCAGTGGCAGTGTTATATATGGTCAAATCAAACAGATCTTTCTTGAATGTTTTTCATTTTAGGAATTTGTTGTTGATGGTTCATAATCGCAGTGAAATGTACGTTATTTTGTATCATTATATTATACTGTATATGTATCTATTATTGTATAGTAGAATCATTAATTCTAGTAATGATTATTGAATGCAAACAATACCAGCAGTTACTGTTTTAAAAAATAATAAATGTAGTGACAATCTCTTTTGAAACAATCAAGTTGTGTTGGTGTTTTTCCTCTCATGCCTCTCAATGGAATTAGAAAAAAACAAGAGTCTTTGAATGCCGTTTTCTCCGTTTTTACTTTTTGGCTGAAGTCAACTTTAAAACCTCCTAACTCAGGTTTTGATAAAGATACCTCAATGATTTGAAAATATCTGGATTTGGGACCGTTTGTAGTTTTCAGAACTTCAAAACAAGTTCAACATTTGACAATGTGAAGGGTTTGCCTAGGCTGCCATACATATTATGTGTTACACTCATAGCACATTTCTTTCTCTCTAGAAGCAAAAACGGTTGTTGTGCTGTCCCCATAGAAGAACTCTTTTAAGAACCCCTTTTGGTTCCAGGTAGGACCCTTTTGGATTTCATGTAAAACCTTTTCCACAGAGGGTTCTACCTGGAACACAAAAGAGTTCTAGCTGGAACCCAAAAGGGTTCTATCTGGGGACAGCCACAGAACCCTTTTCTAAGAGTGTATTGGGTCTCACCATGTTGTTCCAGAGACCACGAGCCATCCGAGTCTGGGCCTTCTGACTGAGATGGAAGCAGTCGGGACTGAAGTAAGTGCGGTCTGGACGTCCATCCTATGTGTCAGACAGAGAGTGTAGTGTCAATATGTGTGTTTGTGTTTGTGTGAAAGACAAAGTGCAGAAAAAAAGTAAAAAGGTGTGCAGGTGAGTTTAGAAACCCAAGAGGATATACAGACCCCTTGACTTTTTCCACATTTTGTTACGCTACAGCCTTATTCTAAAATTAATTAAATAAACAATTTTCCTCAGCAAACTACACACAATACCCCATAATGACAAAGCAAAAGAAAAAAAAATCACATTTTTGCTAATTTATTAAAAATAAAAAACAGAAATATCTTATTTACATAAGTATTCTAACCCTTTGCTATGAGTCTCAAAATTGAGCTCAGGTGCATCCTGTTTCCATTGATCATCCTTGAGATGTTTCTACAACTTGATTGGACATGATTTTGAAAGGCACACACTTCACTATATAAGGTCACACAGTTGACAGTGCACGTCAGAGCAAAAACCAAGCCATGAAGTCGAAGGGATTGTCCGTAGAGCTCCGAGACAGAATTGTGTTGAGGCGCAGATATGGGGAAGGGTACCAAAACATTTCTGCAGCATGAAGCTTGAAGGTCCCCAAGAACACGGTGGCCTACATCATTCTTAAATGGAAGAAGTTTGGAACCACCAAGACTCTTCCTTGAGCTGGTCGCCTGGCCAAACTGAGAAATCAAGGGAGAAGGGCCTTGGTCAGGGAGGTGACCAAGAACCAGATGGTGACTCTGACAGAGCTCTAGAGTTCCTCTGTGGAGATGGGAGAACCAGCCCGTTTGGCACATGACAGCCCGCTTGGAGTTTGTCAAAAGGCACCTAAAGGACTCTCAGACCATGAGAAACAAGATTCTCTGGTCTGATGAAACCAAGATTGAACTCTTTGGCCTGAATGCCAAGCGTCACGTCTGGATAAAATCTGGCACCATCACTACGGTGAAGCATGGTGGTGGCAGCATCATGCTGTGGGGGTGCTGCGCGTGAGGCTCGGAAGCCTTCACCTCACCTCATTCTTTCTCCTCACTTTCCGTCGACTGCTCAGGGTCTCAGGTGAGAGAGGATCGTCAACGTGGAGCAAGCAGGTATGCCAAGCGTCAGATCTGGAGGAAATCTGGCACCATCCCTACGGTGAAGCATGGTGGTGGCAGCATCATGCTGTGGGGATGTTTTTCACCGACAGGAACTGGGAGATAAGTCAGGATTGAGGCAAAGATGAATGGAGCAAAGTACAGAGAGATCTTTGATGAAAACCTGCTCCAGAGCGCTCAGGACCTCAGACTGTGGCGAAGGTTCACCCTCCAACAGGACAACAACCCTAAGCACACAGACAATGAGTGTCTTTGGGACAAGTCTTGAGATGTCCTTGAGTGGCCCAGCCAGAGCCCGGTCGAACATCTTTGGAGAGACCTGGAAATAGCTATGCAGCAATGCTCCCCATCCAACCTGACAGAGATGGGAGAACTCCCCAAATACAGGTGTGCCAAGATTGTAGCGTCATACCCAAGAAGAGTCAAGGCTGTAATCACTGCCAAAGGTGCTTTAACAAGGTACTAAGTAAAGGGTCTGAATAATTATGTAAATGTGATATCTGTTTAAAAAAATATATAAATCAGCAAAATGTCTAAAAACCTGTTTTGCTTTGTCATTATAGGGTATAGTGTGTAGATTGACGATGGAATTTAAAAAATATATATATTTTAGAATAAGGCTATAACCTACTTTCCGAAGGCACTGTATATGTATAAAAACTATTCTTTGCTCTCTCTCTCTCATATATATACTGTATATATACAAAAGATTGTTCACTCAATGAAACAATGCATAGTAATTACAATTGAACATGATCAACTCAGTGTGTGTGTGTGTGTGTGTGTGTGTCTGTACATGCGTGTGTGCGTCTGCCTGTGTATATATAGGTGTGTGTGTGTGTGTGTGTGTGTGTGTGTGTGTGTGTGTGTGTGTGTGTGTGTGTGTGTGTGTGTGTGTGTGTGTGTGTGTACAAGCGTGTGTCCGTCTGCCGGAGTATATGTGTGTGTGCGTGCATTTGTGCGTTGGAGTGTGTGTGTAGCCATGTAACGGCATTGGAATATTCATACACACGGTTCAGTCGTACAATTGTTGTTTTAGAGAACAAGTGAGTGACAACGCAGTGTGCCTAACCTCCATCACTGGAATGATGATGTCTCGCAGGAAAGGCTGCAGGACCACCGTGAAGTTGTTATGGGTGTCGTATCGTCCTGACTCCACTAGCTCATGCAGTCCACGCTGAAAGAGGTAACAGTTCATTTTTGTTATTGGTAATCAATGAGCAACCACCCTCTTATGGTATTTACCATAGCGTCATGTATAATATTGTGGTCTCAATGCACTGCAGAATGAGTCTTTGCCATACCTGATAATCTCTGTTCAGAACGTGGAGTTTCTGAAGTGTTACAGAGCTCTCCTTAGGCGAGATGACACAGGGACACAGAATACTGAGGGAGAGACACACGATCAGGTGTTACTGATCTAGACTTCAGAGATCCGTTGGTATATTACCCTGCGTAATGGCAAATATATGAAAGTGGTGGCTTGATGAGGAGGATTGCGGATAGGGCGCATCCTGACTCAAAGTGTGCACTTGCACCCTCCCTGTCATGGATTTTACAATGGTGAAAACTCCCTCCAGCAACTGCTCTAGTTAGTTTCTCCACTTGCAGGGAGGGACTCTTACTTGGCAAGCCAGGTAGGGCACTTGAGATAGGCATTTTTTTCTGTGTACATCTGTCTCAGGATGGGGATGTAGAGAGGCTCCACCAGGTTGACCAGGGCCCTCGGCACCTGAGAGACAGAGACAGATAGAGAGAGACAGAGAGACAGAAAAAGTGTTTGTGTTAAACAACAAGTAATTGAAAACACAGGAATGCATGTGCTTGCTGATAAGATTTGTAAATGTAAAAATGTGGAAATAACTGTGGCATGTCTACAGCTCTTACCTGTTTATGAAGGTAATCCAGAGACTCACGAATGTGGCGCACGTAGTTTTCAGTGGAGTAAAACAGCTGTGGGACAATGAAAGGTAGTGACAGTCAGAGCAATGGAACATGCACATCCGGTACCATATCACTGCAGACAGAGTTCTTAGAGGAGGTCACGATACAGAATGGTATTGTATTGTATCTGGATGTAGTGTATCTTATCATCAAGTATTGGTACTCACAGAGTTGTAGCAGTATTCACACATGTCATTGCCTCCAATGAACAAAGTGATAACTTTCCAGTCTTCTTGGAAATTAATGCTCTGTGAAAGAGGACAGAGGGGGAGAACATGTTCACATATAAGCTTGCTTATTATATCAATCTATGTGTGGTAGGCAAACAAAAAGTAGATTGAAATATAATTCAGGATTGTCTTTTACCGAGTCATTCTTCATCCTGGCCACCAGTGCTCGCACTTGGTCTGGTATGTCCCTTAAAAACAAACACAGACAATCTAACATCACTATTCAGCAACAGTATAAAAACGACAAAACATATTCAGTAAAACATAGTCAGTCAGAGAGGCAGGTATGTCTGGATAGAAGAGTATCATATGGACTGATGATGAGACTCACTTGGCTCTTTCTCCGGCCACAGCCTGGTTGAGGAAGGCCTGAGTGGTGTCCTCTTTGCCTTTGCCCACTGAGTAGCCAGTCAGGGAGGGGTTAAACTCACGCAGGATATCTGAGCAGCAACACAAAAGACAAAAGACATATCCGTCAAACCTGACTACATTGATAATGATGCACATAAAACAACAGCATTTTTCTTACTCTTCTGAATGTAAATGTGTGAATGTGTATTCCAGTCTTTGGGCAACATTTTGGCTACACAATTAGCCTGATAGCTAAGACAAGACGACAGCAACAAGAAGGGGACTCACTGGGAAGAGTGGTGACGGTGGTGAGGTTCTCGTCTCCACCGACACTGAGAAACACAAAGGCTGATTATAGACTATTTAGAGATGTAAACCATATAGATTAGTGTTCACCTCTACCTCCAGGTAACCCACAGCAAAGGAAGATGAACTGACATTGACACTGCACTTTGTACTGCTGTGTTATTGTAGGAGCGATAAGGACCCTTTATGATAAGGACCCACCTGTATGATAACCCCCTGTACTGCGTCCGGACATCCAGTAGGTTGATTACGCTGGATCCCGATCCGACACCGTTGCCCGCCTGCCAATCGGTCAAAGAGAGTGTTATAAATATAGCAATAGCATGAGTGTAATAATACGGGTAGCAATAAAATATGATGAGCAACAGTCCTACAACTGGGTAATGTAGATTACTTCACTAATGTACTAGCTACTATAGTACAGATAAAAGGTAAACAAGGAACAGGTGACTTACAGTCAGAGAGTCGCCCACTGCAGCTACTACTTTAATATCGCCAGGCCGGAGGGCGTGAACTGTGAACGCATAGAAGAGCAGGTGATGAGAATGAAGTAAGGCAAACTTTATCCAGGTAGCACAATCAGAAACCTGTTGACATCGCACTGTCTGTTTTCTAAAACTTTTTTTTGCCAATTTTCAATTGGGGCTGTAACAGTCTATTACAATTCAGTCGGACAGTACTTTTGAAAGTATTTCAATCTGAAGGAAGTATGGTTTGAAGAGACTGTAATGCATCGGAAAAGTGTTGTGAAATTCAGAAGATATTTTTTTATGATCTTCTGTGTAGAAAAAAACTTTATCATTAATGATGTTATTTTACCCCCAGTCTGATTTAGTGCCTGGTCTTATCCATTCTGTTCTATTGAGTCTAATGGGCAAAGTAGAGGGAAACGGAAGTCTTATCTTTCAGCGACGGGGTCATAATATGGTGTAGCTTAAACAGTTCAAAGGATAGAGCCACACTTGCAAGAAGAAAACAGAAACCGCTTTGTTAATTACAACGCATCTAGCGATCCCTAGTTTGGGAAACTGCAGTAAGTGCAGGGTTATACAAGACCAGGGCATACTGGCTCTGTTTCAACAAACAAGCTGTATATTGTACACTGTATGTTGTATAATTGTGAGGATTCCTCTCACCTGAGGTGGGTGGGGAGTTGGAAGGGCTACGGTCTTCGCAGGGCATATGAGTGCCCATGATCTGATGACAAGGCACACAGAGCACATCCAGAGTAATTACCATGTATAATGTGTATGCAGAGACCACCATGTGCAGAGGTCTAATAGTCATACAGTATCAGGCCTCATACATGACAACAATAACTCACAGGGTCGAGAAGAGGAGAGGGCTCACTGGTACGATCTGATGGAGAGTTACTCTCTGTTCTCAGGAAAGGCCGGTCCTGCGAGAGAGAGAGCGAGAGAGAGAGAGAGAGAGCGAGAGAAATGTAAAGAGGGTGGGGGATGAAGGTTTGAAAACAACAACAGAAATATTTCTCAGTTGTATGAATCATACTATACTGTGTGAGACTTTTATAGGCAGCTCATAGTACAGTATGTGCACAATGTACAGTACATTCTATTAATCCCACACGATACTGTATTTACCAGACTTCAGGCAGGGGTCCAAATAGTATTTGTGTTCTTTTAACTACCTTAGCTGCACTTTATTGAGCTTGTTTGGTGTAATGGAACCAATGAATGGGCCCTAAAGTACAAACCACACTCTGGCACTCCAGGCAGTCTCAATGAAAGTATTTGAAAGAAAACTACTTGAACCCAGGTGTGGTGTGTGTTGGAGGCCACACTCTCTCACCTCACTGGGGCATATCACAGAGATAATCATGCTATTTTCCTCCATGTTCTGCTGGCCTATGGTGGGCTGCAGCTGAAAAACAGAAAACAAGTCTCATTTGTTTGCCTTGACTAGAACTGAGAGCCGAGACAATGCCACAGTGTGTTAGCAGCATGTGTAGTATTTTGTGTGACTCACCAAGTTGGCCCACATCTGTACTGCCAGTTTGTCTGTGTGTTGTTCACCCGCTCTGGGGGCAGCGCTCTGTACATAGATTAACACGTATGCATCAGAAATGCAAGCGTACGCACACACCATAACAACTCCACTCTGCATCACACAATAGGATAGGCACATTAATGTATAAAAATTGTAGGGAAGGTTTAATGGCTTGTCACTCACAATAAAAGAGGCGGGGTCTGATGTGATGAAGGGGGCATCCTGCAGTAGGACGGTGAAGTCATCTCTGCTGCTGTACCACTGCTTCTCCACCAGGTGTCGATCAAGGGACTCCTATTGACCACCATGAATAATGGTTTGTAAAAATAACTATATATAATACACATTTTTAACTGAAATATTGGTCCACTAAATCCCCAGCAAGGAGAGATGAGTGTTCACTTTTATTTGAACTTGTAAAGTACCCTGTACTACAGCCCCTTCCGTCCATATCTCCTATAGCCATTTTATCCACTATACAAATAAGATAAAAAGAGATTAGATTGCATGTTATTGTCTGTTTTCACCCCCAAAAATATTTTGCATCATAAAAAACCCTTACGGGACATAAAATACGGTAAACAACATACAGTAGGTCTGTATGTTCTGTATGTTGTTTACCGTATTTTATGTCCCGTAATGGTTTTTTATGATGCAAAATATTTTTGGGGGTGAAAACAGACAATAACATGCAATCTAATCTCTTTTTATCTTATTTGTATAGTGGATAAAATGTAAACAGCACATAGATGTTGGGGATATAGTGTAGATTACGTAGATGTAAGACATTGAACCTGGAGGACTTGCGTGAGGATGGCCTTCAGTAGTCTGAGCTCCCCTTCATGTTTTTCCTCCATACATTGACACATCCTGTCAATAGACATACAAGCAATCAAATGCCTACCAGAAACTATAGATTGAAATCACTGAAGAGTTTCAAACTCAGGGAATGAGTGCACCGACTGATTGAGGAGTTGTGCAATTGGTTGAGAAAGTCACCTGTTCTGATAACGAAATCCAGTATCATACTCTCCATACCACAGTGCAACATTGACAATGGTCCGCTTCAACTGCAAACACATTAAGAGCAATCTTAACGGTCATCTAAATGAATGTACTGTAGCATTGCTGAGTGTCACACGAGTCACCAAAACCCACCTGTGACTGCAGCACCTGCAGCGCAAGATCCACCTGATGGACAGCTGCTTTGATTGTCTCGCTGACCTGCATACACACAAACACTCACTCAAAGGAACGCAGCTATGAACACTGTAAAGTCATGAAATGAAGACGTGGACTGAAATCCAGACATGTGAGGTGGCTACTGACCTGGTCCTGACATACACAGAGCTCATCCACCTGAACAAATAGCATGACCAGCTTCCAGTCTGTGTCTAGCTCAACGGCCTATCAGAGAGAAGAACAGACAAAGTCAGAGACGACAACCGGGGAAGCTGTTCTGATTCTATAGGACAATGTGTTGGGTGATGTAGAAGGAGAGTCGCTAGAATACCTGGTTACTCCTGAGGGAGAGGGTTAGTTCCTTTGCCTGCTCGACAAGAGCCCTGCAAATGAACAAAACATGGTCTGAAATACTACTTTTCTCACTCTTTCTTTCACGCTCTGTCTCGGTCTCTACTCTCACAGGGAGCAAATGTAGTTGTGGTTTACCTGTGCTGTGAGGATTCAGAATAGAGGTTTGTCTGACCAAGGAGAGTACTGGTCATTGCAGGGTTAAACATGGTCAGCAACTCTAGCGGGGCAGAGAGACAGGGGGGAGGAAGTTGCTTGATTATAAGTGAAATCAACATTGTCATATGCACACGACTTGGCACTTTATGGCGTGAAAACAACATTATAGGAAATGGCCCTGTAGGCTCTATGTATTAAGTACTGTATGTACTGTCTATATAGATATACTGTAGATACACGTGGGCAAATCGGTTTGACCAGACACGTAGGACTCTCTTGGTACTGACATACAGTCAGTGCCACGTGAGTTGAGAGTACAGTGTGTCTATCACTTCATCTTTATTTATGTTCTTTTGTATTGTCTTTATTGCTTCCTTGTGAAATGCTTTCTTGTGAAATTGTTGGTGGCAAAGACTGGTGGTTCTATCGTTAGTATTGTCAGGGTTGGTACTGATACCGGACCGATGAAGATGTCGCACGGTAGTGTGAGGTTAATGAATTGATACTAAAATGATCTATAATAACCTATTAGATGGGAAACTGTTCATTCTTCTATTTGTGTATCGTCTAAAAAAAACGACAATTCTTTTTATGTAATGACACGTGAAACCACGTGAAAGTTGTAAGTTTATGTAATGACACGTGAAAGTTGTAAGTCGCTCTGGATAAGAGCGTCTGCTAAATGACTTAAATGTAAATGTAAACCTTTCAACAGTTACAGTAATTTATATAAGAGCAGGCCTAACACTCCCACTATCTCAAGTACATAATTTCTTCCAAATGTATTCAGTTTTTCAATGCTTTTATCCTTTCCCGCACAAGCCTATCATTGAAAATTGTTCAGAAGACAAATAAATTGTTTAAAAGGTAAAAGCCTAAATTCTGTCTGGTTCTAGATTATCTTGATGAAGTGAGATGAAAATTCTGCGTAAGTATACACGAGGGTCAGATTGCAATGGGAGGACATTTGTCATGGAAGAGGAAGATCTGTCAGCAGGCCAAAATGTCTTATCAACCAATAAGTGTGTTTTATTGAGATATTATTTGATGCAGACTGTAACTTGGTGCTGAAGGTCACATGAAATTAGAATTTTGTATTTGTGTGTACTTGTGTCTGTCTATGTTAATAGCCTGGGTTTGCATACATATTTTCGCAATAATATTAGACTGTGGAGCAAGACCTTTTCTTCTGTTTCAAAGAACTGGTTTGATACATTGAGTAACCCCCAAACCCTCATGAATAGCAGGGGCTTACCATGAAGTCTCGATAACACTCTGGACAGCTCGCTGCTGCAGAGAGTGAGAGAAACAGAAGGTTGAAAGGCTGCGTTCACATTGACACTAGGGATGATTCAATATTGACACCTGGTGGTGTCCCCTTATCCAGTGGTTGTTCCACTGGATATCATAAGGTGAATGCACCAATTTGTAAGTCGCTCTGGATAAGAGCGTCTGCTAAATGACTTAAATGTAAATGTAAATCTATCAAGGTTAGATAAATTTGATGTGCTGCTTACCTGTGTGTGTGGGGAAGTCCAATGGCAGAGAGCACAGCCACATCTGAGGGTCTGACACTGTGAGCTGGAGAGAAAATAGTGAAATTAGGAGCCGACCTGAGGCTGCACTGGTTGATCGTTCAGAACAGCCAACTCAACTCAAAAAGGACTAAAGAGACTGAAGATATGCACTGAGTATACCAAACATTGGGAACACCATACTAATATTGGAGCTGTGCCCTTGGAACAGCCTCAATACGTCGGGGCATGGACTCCAGATGTTGTCGAAAGCGTTCCACAGGGATGCTGGCCCATGTTGACTCCAATGCTTCCCACAGTTGTGTCAAGTTGGCTGGATGTCCTTTGGGTGGTGGACCATTCTTGATACACACATGAAACTGTTGAGTGTGGAAAAACTCAGCAGCGTTGCAGTTCTTGACACAAACCGGAGCGCCTGGCACCTACTACCATACCCCATTAAAAGGCACTTCCATTTTTTGTCTTGCCCATTCACTCTCTGAATTGCACACACAATCCATGTCTCAATTGTCTCAAGGCTTAAAAATCCTTATTTAACCGGTCCCCTCCTCTTTATCTACACTGATTGAAGTGGATTTAACAAGTGATGTCAATAAGGGATCATAACTTTCACCTGCATTCACCTGGTCAGTCTATGTCATGGAAAGAGCATGTGTTCTTAATGTTTTGTACACTGAGTGTATCTCTATATTCTAGGTGGCCAGACATATCATTGAACGAACTCAAAGACATCAAGCAGAGTACAAGGCCAGATCATACTGTTCTTAACCCAGTTAAGATGTACTTTCCCTCCTCGGCTGTCAAGCCATTGATAACAACTACTGTATATCGCTAATGACTGATTAGTGAACAGACTCACCTGAGGAGGGAAGGGTCTTGGAGAGAGAGATCTGAGTGCAAGGCAGTGCAGAGGCTGGGAATAACAAAAGCGACATTACAGGTCACATACTATGGAGATTAATACAGTATATTTTTATACAATCAATGTTGCTTACTGCTATATGGATGTGGAAAGCATACATGAAGTATGCATACATTAAATAACATCTTAGGTTTTCTCAAATACTTTCTCAGAGCAAATTTGCTCAATGAATTTAGCGTTATCATCTTAGAAGAGAGGCGACAAGAACACATTCAACAAGAATGCTGTCATGTCCCCTACAGTATCAATAAGAGAGTTCATTGTCCCATATGATTTATACTGTTTTTGTCTCACTCCTGAAAGCCTGACAAGGTCCCCAAGGTGTTACTTTAACTATGCAGAAATACATTAAAATGGTACAACCAAAGCGGGCAACAGTAGATCAATTATACTGAAATATAAGAGACCTCAGGCATGCCAATAATCACCACAGGAATACAACTTGACTCTACTTGCGATATTTCCCCAATACCATTCCTGCAAACCGAAGACACAAGGCCACTGGTATTCTTCAATTCACCCAGTTTGTAAACTTTTATGTTTAAAACAATCGGAGAGTTTGAGTATAGAAGTGCATAGAAACCTGGTGCTGTGGAGAACCCCAGCAGAGCTATAACCAGTAATGGAAGCATCCTTTGTCTGTCAAAGTTTGTCCTCATAGGCCACCTGTTGTCTTCTGTCTGACTATCTGTCTGTTTGTCTAACAGCTCAGTTGTCTGGGCTTACTGTCCTTTACCGTCCTGCTTCCTCAACCTCGCGGTTTGATGTGATTCAAAGGTACACCTATCCAGGATATATAATACACATCATGCATATGCATATTATGCATAGTAGGGGGGGTTGGGCTCTCGTTCAAGGGCATGGCTGGGACATTGTGACATCACTATGGTGAAAATCCCCATGGAAGAAAGAATGGAAGAAAGTGAAAGCAAAGACAAGAGCGAGAGAGAGAGGGGGCAGCCCCAGCTGAGCCCAGTTCAAGCTATTGTCACGACTTCCGCCGAAGTCGGTCCATCTCCTTGTTCGGGCGGCGTTCGGCGGTCGACGTCACCGGCTTTCTAGCCACCTCCGATCCACTTTTAATTTTCCATTTGTTCTGTCTTTGTCTTACACACCTGGCTTCACTCAACCAATTACTTGTTTATTATTTAACCCTCTGTTCCCCATGTTGTGTTTGTGAGTGATTGTTTATTGTAATTTGGTCCGTCTTTGTGGGCTCGTGATGTTACTTCGTAAATTTGTCTTTTTGAGTAAAATACGTTGATTACTTATATCTGCTGTCCTGTGCCTGACTCTCTACACCAGTTACACATAGGACCATTACAGCTATTCTCTGTGCTGGCACCCCTGAAGCTAGGACAGCATAGTCCCTGCTCATTTTACGAAAACCTCTGATCCTTGATGAAAACCTGCTCCAGAGCGCTCAGGACCTCAGACTGGGGAGAAGGTTCACCTTCCAACAGGACAACGACCCTAAGCACACAGCCAAGACAACGCAGTAGTGGCTTCGGGACAAGTCTCTGAATGTCCTTGAGTGGCCCAGCCAGAGCCCAGACTTGAACCCGATCTAACATCTCTGGAGAGACCTGAAAATAGCTGTGCAGTGACGCTCCCCATCCAACCTGACAGAATGGGAGAAACTTCCCAAATATAGGTGTGCCAAGCTTGTAGCGTCATACCCAAGAAGACTCGAGGCTGTAATCGCTGCCAAAGGTGCTTCAACAAAGTACTGAGTAAAGGATCTGAATACTTATGTAAATTATATTTCTGTTAAAAAAAATGTTTTTTGCTTTGTCATTATGGGGTATTGCCTGTAGATTGATGAGGGGAAAAAACTATTCAATCCATTTTAGAATAAGGCTGTAAGGTAACAAAATGTGGAAAAAGTCAAGGGGTCTGAAATATATAGAAATAAAATAATAAATTGCTTGTGATAATATTTCTATATTTCTTAAATGCATTATCTTACTTTATAGATTTCAAATAAAGTGTTATCGGTCACATACACATGGTTAGCAGATGTTAATGCGAGTGTTGCGAAATGCTTGTGTTTCTATTCCGACAGTGCAGTAATATTTAAGTAATCTAACAATTCCACAACTACCTAAAACACACATATCTTAAGGTATGGAATAAGAATATGTACGCATAAATATATGGATGAGTGATGGCCGAGCGGTATAGGCAAGATGCAATTGATGGCATAAGATACAGTGTATACATATGAGATGAGTAATGTGAGATATGTAAACATTGTTAAAGTGCCAATATTTAAAGTGACTAGTGATCCATTTATTAAAGTGCCCAATGATTTGAGTCTGTATGTATGCAGCAGCCTCTCTGAGTTAATGATTGCTGTTTAAATTTAACAGTCTGATGGCCTTGAGATAGAAGCTGTTTTTCAGTCTCTCGGTCGCAGCTGATCTTTTTGGCCTTCCTGTGACATCGGGTGCTGTAGGTGTCCTGGAGGGCAGGTAGTTTGCCCCCAGTGATGCGTTGTGCAGACTGCACCACCCTCTGGAGAGCCTTGCGATTGAGGGCGGTGCAGTTGTCGTACCAGGCGGTGAGACAGCCCGACAGGACGCTCTCAATTGTGCATCTGTAAAAGTTTGTCAGGTTTTTAGGTGACAAGCCAAATTTCTTCAGCCTCCTGAGGTTGAAGAGGCATTGTTGCGCCTTCTTCACCACACTGTCTGTGTATTGTTATGCATGTATTGTTATATATTACTTCACTGTTGGAGCTAGCATCATAAGCATTTCACAAGACCAGCAATAACATCTGCTAAATACTGTATGTTTAGGCAACCAATAACATTTTACTTTATTTGAGATTGGTGAGAAAAATAATATATTTAATCCTTTTTGAATTTAGGCTGTAACACAACAAAATGTGGAATAAGTCAATGGGTATGAATACTTTCTGAAGGCACTGTAAATAGGCATTTGGCAATTGGTAGGGTAAATTCATTGTACTTCTCTTTAACTGCCGTTTCCCAAAAGTAGGACTCTTCCCACACACCAACAACATTTTCTCAGCTTCAGAAGCGTCTGCATTCAACACATGTTTTGTGGTTGTCCTTAGATAGATTCTCCAGACTTGCAAAGAGAGAATTGTTGATTTGTAGAAATCTAGATTCTCAATAGCATTTTATTTGGAAATATGCACCAACAATTATTTTACAGATAGAAATATGAAAAAAGTATGTATCCACAACCTGCTCTACTTGTTCAACCTAAATATGTAGGCTTGCATATACAGCAAAAAACATTTGCGGTATATGCAAATATGCACATATTTAATGAGACATTGCCTAATTAGCATGTTTTTATAAAACATTTTTAAAAATTTGTAATACAAAAAAAGTATTATATTGGTGTTTTTATTTAACTGATAAAAGTTCCTTGTGATGTGATTAAGAGGAAAAAAATACCCTATTGGAGTGTGACACATAGCCTTAATAAATTATGAATAAACTATTTTCTAATCCCTTATAAATGCTTTATTACAAGGTGTTATTATAAACTTTTACCTTATTATCTGTTCTGCCTCTGGCAATGGTTGTATACCATAGATGCAAATCACAATCCTTTAGTAGGCTATACGTTGTGTAACACTCTAAAATGCAATCTCGTGGGGAAATGTCCTTAAAATGGCTAAGCCTCCTTGGTGATAGATTGACAGTGACATAACAGAGATATTTAAAAAAAACGTATATCCTTGACCTTAAAGACTTCCTGCTACAAGGACAGGCAGCTAATGACTCCCTGTTACAAAACATACTTTATTTCAAACAGTATGAAAATAAATGAGTAAATAAGAATTTTAATTAGTATGAATAAGTATTAATTATGGGTATAGGCATAGGGCAGTTGGTTGATGAAATAGCTATCATGCAATAGCAATTACAAGAGCAGTTGTCTTTCATGGTTTCATCATAAATGAGTAATATGAATGGGTAACCATTTGATGTTGATATGGATGTACACACATTTGATTTCTTTATAGATTGTCCTCAGGGCCAATCTCTTGGTCAGCAACATAGGCACGTGTTTCATAACAATGTGAAGTTAAATTGATTGATCATCACTTATGATTATCAGTCTCTGTTCCTTATCTATCTGTAACGATTACAGAGGAAAGGGACTGCCAGATGGAAAGGCGAGGGAGAAATATAGTTGATTACACGATGTACACTACATTACCAAAAGTATATGGATACCTGCTCGACGAACATCTTATTCCAAAATCATGGGCATTTTTATGGAGTTGGTCCCCCCTTTCCTGCAATAACAACCTCCCCTCTTCTAGGAAGGCTTTCCACTAGATGTTCGAACATTGCTGCGGGGACTTGGTTCAATTCAGCCACAAGAGCATTAGTGAGGTCGGGCACTGATGTTGGGCGATTAGGCCTGGCTCGCAGTCGGTGTTCCAATTCATCCCAAAGGTGTTTGATGCCAGTCAAGTTCTTCCACACCGATCCCAACAAACCATTTTTGTATGTACCTTTGCTTTGTGCAAGGGGGCTTTATCACACTGAAACAGCAAAGGGCCTTCCTCAAACTGTTGCCACAAAGTTGAAAACACAGAATCGTCTAGAATGTCATTGTATGCTGTAGCGTTAAGATTTCCCTTAACTGGAACTAAGGGGCCTAGCCTGAACAATGAAAAACAGTCCCAGAACTTTATTCCTCCTCCAACAAACTTTACATTTGGCACTATGCACTTACAGTTGACCGGGTCAGCTCTAGCAGGGCATAAATTTGACGAACTGACTTGTTATAAAGGTGGCATCCTATGACAGTGAAACATTGAAAGTCACTGTGCTCTTCAGTAAGGCATTCCACTGCCAATGTTTGTCTATGGAGATTGCATGCCGGTGTGCTCGATTTTATACACCTGTCAGCAATGGGTCTAGCTGAAATAGCCGAATCCACTAATTTGAAGGGGTGTCCACATACTTTTGTACATATAGTGTTTATTTAAATTTTATTTAACCTTGATTTAACTAGGCAAGTCAGTTAAGAACAAATTATTATTTACAATGCTGGCCTACCTGGGCCAAACCCTCCCCTAACGACGATGGGCCAATTGTGCGCTGCCCTATGGGGCTCCCGATCACGGCTCGAACCCGGGTCTGTAGTGACGCCTCTAGCACTGCGATGCAGTGCCTTAGACCGCTGTGCCTCTGTTATGTTTGTTTGATCAAAAAGGATTAACAGATTACTGACCTGAAATTGCTTGACTATACTGTACAATCATCCACTGCAACACCTGAGTTCCAGTCAATTATGTTTCTTGATTTGCCGTACTGTAAATGCAATGTACATCTGAAATCATGTTTATGCTAATAGACTTTATGATAATGGTTCGGAGTTGAAGTTAGAGGACAGTGGATTTAACGTTTAGATCTAAATGAATAAGACGACACGGACGGACGGACGGGGGGGGGGGGGGGGACGACGACTGATACTAGATCAGCACTCCTAATCTGATACAATAATCACATGCTCACTTCAATTGTGATGACTGCAGAGATTGGTCTTTACACAAGACTCTGTTATCTGTCTCCCAAGGACACTCTCAAGCATGACAATGCTCCATCTATCTTCAGGAGTGCTGCTTATCTTAAGTCTACAGCTGAACAGTTTGTGCAGCTCAAGATGCCAGGTAAATCTTTTTGTAACCTCGTGCCCAAAGATTTCCTGTACTTGGGTTAACAAATGCCACGTTTGACTTGTTGCTCCACCAGACTTTCCTTGGGCGGAAGTGTCTGGGAATGAGATTAACATTTTTGTGATATTCTTTGTGATCTTCCTGCTGTGTTCTTTCATGTGACTGCATGTCCAGTTATTGCACTGCATTGTTCCAGCACAGGAAGTATTTTGATGCAAACTTTTCTACCTGACTATCAGAAGGCTATGTTCATTATTAGACAGCCTACCTGGATTTTGATCCAGGAGTTTCTCATATCAGCTGCCTGAAATCCACCACACCACAATGTACAATGAAGCCTGAGCTGAGCTTCATAATTTCAGTCTGCTTCCTAAAAAATAATAATTTCTGGTTTCTGGTTTCATTGCATCAGTGTAATTTCAAACACTTTGGCCTTTACTCAATTTGGTCTCTGCTGCCTCCTTGGGGTCTGTCTAACAACTCCCCTACCCAGTAGGGGCGGGACCACCTGTACCGGATGTTGATACAGTCTGCGGAACAGCTGTGAGAGAACAACAAAGCTGACGCCACATCTAGCTACAGAATCGACGAGAAGGACGAAAAGAAGGTGAAAATACAACAAAAAAACTGGATTCGAGGTTGATAAAGACTATAGAAGTGGTCAAGAAAACAGGTTATTAACATTCGTGTCGACAGAACTCTGAAAATTACAGATTCAAGGTAAGAGAAAGTTGGGCACGCGATGTTTCGTCGACATTGGCTTTGTGTACTGACGTTATATGAGCTATTTTAGCTAGCTATCATCATTATCAAACCCTATTTGATTGTACTAGCTAGCCGTGAAATGCTATGCTGTCCATGTGTTTTATAAGAGACAACGATTGATAAACTTCTAGTTTTGTTGTAAATCTGAATGAGGTCATGGTATTGTTGACACAACTTGAATGAATCGCTTCACACATCGATCAAGACTGATTGATTGGCATTTGGCTCCCAAAAAGCTACTATTTCGAAAAGCTACTGTCTTATGACAGCTGTTTACATTTAATATGTGCGCAGGTCTTGTTTAACTTCTCGATTACATGTTGTTCAATCAAACGTCGATTTAGTATGGAATGTTTTCCAATCCAGTGGAAATGGCAAATGGGATGGAAATGGCAACCGCCGCATCTCTCTGACGCAGTCACAATTCAACTGCCCTTGTTTCTATGCAGAAGGTAGATGTAGCAGCATCGTTACTCACCTCCAATGATTTGTCTACGTCAGCCAATGAAGACAACCGTTCACTATGAAACCGAATAGAAGATACACTTGTTAATTCTAGGCATCTTTGCTATGATGTGTTCACCTAAACTAGTTGGTATCCATATTGATCTCAATAGGCTCGCACTATAACACAAACTCACTAACTGGGCAGTATGTGGTCTCAGACCCAGTATGTGTCTTTGTGAGTAGTCTTATGTGCATCTGCTTCACTCTGAGCCTCCCCGCTCTCCTTTGTTTCAGCTGCTGTCTGTGAATGAGTTAGTGTCTTACATGACTTACTTGCCCTTCCTAAAGGTCGGTCTCTGCACAACAGCACTATGGGCCGGATCTTCCTGGACCACATCGGTGGGACCCGCCTCTTCTCCTGCGCCAACTGTGACACCATCCTGACCAACCGCTCTGAGCTCATCTCCACGCGCTTCACTGGCGCCACGGGCCGGGCCTTCCTCTTCAACAAGGTGAGCCTGGTGAGGGTTGACTACTCTTAAAGGCCCAGTGCAGCCAAAAACGTGATTGTCCTGTGTTTTATATATATTTCTCACACTATGAGGTTGGAATAATACTGTGACATTTTGAAAATTACGATGAACCCTTTTAGTGTAAGAGCTGTTTGAAAAGATCACCTGAAATGTATGCCTGTTTTAATTGGATGGAGTTTTGGCCTGCCTGGTGACATCACCAGGCGGTAAATGAGTTAATAGACCAATAAGTTGGTTCCAAACCTCTCAGCCAATAGCTAGTTTTAAATGTTCCCTTCCCCACTCTGGCATTCCTAGCTAAATTCTTGCTTGAAAAATTGCTCTTTGCTAAGAAGCTATTTTTGTTTCTTATTACCATTTTTTTTTAACAGTCACAGTAAGGTACTTGTTACCCAGAAATTATTTGAGATAAAAATGGCTGCATTGGACCTTTTTTAATAGGCTGTAGTTAAGAGTCCTGCGAATAACACCATGTCCTTACAGAAAACACATGACACCATGTCATTATTCTCTAGCCTCGTCCCATACTGTATGTGCTGTTCTAAACTCATTGTTGGGGCATACTTCTATGGGACACGCTGCTAGTCCCTCTTGCAGGTTCAGATACTTTGTTGAATAAATATATGTTTGTCACCCACAGGTGGTGAACCTGCAGTACAGCGAGGTGCAGGACCGCGTGATGCTGACTGGTAGACACATGGTGCGAGACGTCAGCTGCAAGAACTGCAACAGCAAGCTGGGCTGGATCTACGAGTTTGCCACAGAAGACAGTCAGCGCTACAAGGAAGGCCGCGTCATCCTTGAAAGGGCACTAGTAAGGGAGAGCGAGGGCTTCGAGGAGCATGTGCCCTCTGATAACTCCTGAGTCCCCCGTCCCTCCTTTCTGCCTTGTGCACCCGACGTCTGTCCCAATCTCCAGTGTCCCCTACACTCCTCTCCTTATAGGCAACTACCTGTATCAGCTTCCCACCAGCAAGAATTGTGTAGAGCTAGACAAGCCTGTAATTATGTCCGCCCCTCACACATATTGTACACACAACATTTGAGAATGCACTCGCTCACAGGCTATAGTGCTCGCGTATAATGTACATGCATTAGATTCTGCACGATACACGTGTAGACATTGGACTACAGCTGCCTGAAGAGTAGGGGTTGTGGTGGGGGGAGTAACTTAATGACCCAAAGTGGAGCGCAAGGACAGATGCTAATGCCTTTGTCAGTGTTACAGCTGTGTATGATAAAACAACCGCTGTTGCGTGAGAGCGTGGGGTTGGGGGGGGGGTGTTGGTCAAAAATTGGACTAGGGGATGAGTGATGCTTGTCATCAAGTATGCTTGTGTTTAGGATGAAATATTATTTAAGTTTTAGTGAGAATGGGTGTGAAAATTGATTTGAGGAAATCATCTTTCTGAATATTGTCATTAAACCCAGTTTTCATTTGCTTTTATTAACAAATATTAGTTACATTTGATAGTAAACTATTTTAGTTTGGACTGTTTGAGCATTTTAAAACTGATGTCAACCCTCACTTTGATCCCGATGTCAACTGCATGTGTGTACCAAAGCCTCTTCATGTCTGCCGATGGAACGGCAGCACGCCTAGACTATAGAACCTGTGATCAACCTCAAATGCTGACAATTCTGTAACAATTATCAAAAGACAACTTGACCATTGTGTGACCAAAAAAAACATGAACCGGCATTGTTGACAATATTGTGGTTTTAAGTTCTGTATTAGGATTGGTCAGTGCTGTGTTTTCTTTTTGGGTTGCGTAGTCTTGCGATGCCATCCTTCCAATCCCCGTTCATCACTCAGCTATTGGGAAAAAATGAAATCGTGAGAAAGCCTGGAAAACTAAGTAGGGGTTGAGTTAAAGCTACTGTTTTTTTTCTTTGTCAGGCCTCCGGTTGATGGATTATAATAAAGAAATTGATCATATGAAATCAACTTTACCTCTATTGCATCACTTCTCTGATCAATATGGGGGAAGGGTATTTATTGGGCAGGACTACACAATCCTCATAAACAAGAGCTAGATTAGGTAGCCACCTCAAAGCATACGGGCACACAGATGAAATTCATTGTCAAAAGTAGAACTCATGTTAATACGGAAAAAATAATTTGTGGGGTTTAAGGCAGAAAATCACATCCATTCGGCAACTGTTGGCCCCATCTGGAATTTTTTGAAAATCGGAATGTGGCCACGGCCTTCGAATGTTAGCAAATTTGACCTCTGAAGGCTGACAGAAAACACAAAGGGTCATGTTCGTTGTCTATTTTAGAGAGCTTTTTATTTTCCGTTACAGACATTTGCAAAATTTTCCATAGAATCAGGTTCACACTTTCCATTATCACTTGTTTTGATGAACTGCTTCTAAGTTTCTGTAGAAAATAATGCAAAATGTTTACCCTTATATAATGAAATAATTCAAATGTTTTAAAGATCACACAGGCCACCCATTCCTCTAATCCAGTTTATTCATCCTCAGCAAAAAGGGGAAAATAATCAAATAAAAGGAGAACATAAAACAGAATTGTTCTGGTTTTATACATTTAACTAAATATGCAGCTCTATGCTAATGTGTAAGTAAATCAAAACAATATATGGTTAAATAAAATTTCTTTTAAAGATACAGAAAGATAACATTTCTTAAATTTTCCCATCTGCACTCGAGAGATGACGGGTCGCAGAAATACCAAAATAAAACCACCCACTACGCCACTCTACACGTCGCTCCCGCCATCCTTCAGTCATTCCTCGCACCAGAGGAAGGGGGCCAGTAAGAGAAGGAAGCAGAGAGGGAAGTGAGGAAGAAGAATGAGATGAGCATTGGGACCAGCACACTCAAGTAGTGTGACTGGGGTAGGAGGAGAAAAATATGGAACAGACTAGCAAACTACAACAAAAAAATGAAGCAATGTATTATGCATGCTTTTTAAGTGGTCTGCTTGTATGGCCATACGAATAGAGCCATAGTTTGACAGTCCAGTGAGTCAGGGATTGTGTAGTGTGTATGTAAAAAATAAAGGGAGTAAGAGTGCACGGGGTATTACAAAACAGAAAAGAGCATTAACAGCAACAGCATCACTTATTCAAAGAGCAGCAGGCAGAGAAGGGCTTCTGCTTCAGAGAGGTTCTGTGTGTGTGACTCTAGTCCATTTGTTCACTCTAATCCAGCTGAGAGAAGCGGAGGAGTAGGCTGCAGTACAAGGGTTTGTGGTCCGGTTTGTAGTCAAACCAGTCTAGCAGAGTCTCATAAGAACAAACACGGCCACACAACAACTGACCCATGTCCGGGGACGACGACATCCTTAACACACGCTATTTCAATCCAATGCCATGCAGGAGCCATTGGGTGAGGGAGCAGAAAAGGAAGAGGGGGAGGGGGGGTAAAGGTCAACATTCCACCCTACAACCTGAGGAGTGGTCAAGGGACAGACAGGGCTATGTTCAGTTTATCTGTCACCAATGATGTACTGAAAACCTGCTTACCAAGATGACCAAGGAGCCGAGAAAGGTCAGTTTCATTTAGAAAGTACTGGTGCAGACAGCCTAATCTTTTGTGATCAGTGAAACAAAGACTGAGGGGTAAGATTGTTGTTGAGCGATGGCTCTGCTGTGTGATAAAAAAAAAAAAAGAGTTTGCCAGCTAACTTGTGTAAATATTGTGAAATAACTTCATTCTTTAGAAAGATAAGCTTGTAATGGACATGGTCCAATTTACTCAACCAAAAACACATAGCCAAGTTGAGCTTTCTTAAATTAACCTGAAAATCAATAGTTATTTCTGTTTGTTCATCAAAGATAGCTGGCTAACCCATTGATCCTGCTTTGTAGTATACCCCTCTGACAAGTTAAGGCTGTGTGAAAACGAACGTGCGATAGTGACAGTGTGGCTCCAGAGGTTGCCATGGTGACCGTGTCCAAGGCAGTGTCCAAACTGTTCCCCTCTGGAGGGGTAAAGACTAACAGGAGTGGGTCAACAACCCTCAGCTCCAGAATGGTGGGGTAAGTGTGGATCTATTACAACCATGCTCTCTCCTTCTTCCCCTTCCCTCCCTCTCTTCCTTGCTCTCTCTTACGTCCCCCTCTCTATTTAAGTGCCTCTTCTCTGTTGGGTGGATGGGTGGTGACGGGCGGGCAGCGGGGGCAACTCAAGAGCACTCTTCTCCGATGCGTTGGCACGAGCGGCCCACCTTGCGGTCCAGCTTCACCATCTTGAGGACGGCCTCCTCGCGCCCACGTCCCAGGTGGTCGAACAGGCAGTCGTGCTGCTCAGGTAGACGGTGGAGCATGCAGAACACGTAGCCTAGAAGATAAAACAAAATAGGGAGAGAAACAATGAGAGAAAGAGAGAACGAGACAGAAAAAGAGAGAATGTAAAAATCTGTGTGAAGTCAAGGCGAGGAGACACGGAAACCAAGGGCAGACGTGTTCAGATGTGTTTGCTCTGTTCCCATGTAGTACTGACCGCAGCGACAGGAGCCCAGTTCCTGCTGTACCAGCTCCAGTTTTGTTTGGCAGCGATAGCAGCGCCGGCGGTTTTTCTGCTTGGGTCCTCGGCTAGGCTCCTCGCTCGCCGCCTCCCCCTCCAAGTCCCGCCGTGCCCGTTTCTCTGGTGACGCCTCGCTCTCCGACCCTGAAGCTGAAAGAACAGAAGGTTACACGGTTACAGAGTAACCATGGGACGTTCAATTTGCACAGAAATATACACAGAGAGCAGAAGCATGGCTGTACCTGATTCGCAAGGACGTTTTGTGGGTGTACAGAGGGTGCCTTGGGCTGTTTCTGTGCATGACGATACTCCTGTGGAAGAAAAAGAAGAGCAAAACAAGGGAATCATTCTTCATTGATCAAGAGCCCAAATGTGTGTCACCTAGACCAAGATGTTTTGGAGCCAGAAAGACAATTTCAGAACCTTGAAGGATTTAAGACCTCGTGTCCATGCTATGCAACCAGATAAGCTCAAATCCTGACATGCCAAGTCTATTTACGTCAACATATCACTTGACTTACATTCTTAACATGAAGGTTAAAAATACTAGGGATGTGCATCTTTCCCTTTCAAGATGATTCGACATGGATGTAGATACATTGGCTCCGATACGATCCAGGAACGATACGTTTTAGTTTGAAACGAGTCTGTGCAATTCGGTTAGTTAGAGAACAAATTGATTTGATGCACCAACATTTGTTGCATAATTTTTTTAAATTCTAAATTAAAATCTGCTGCTGATGGTGCTCATGAGATGGATCTGTCTGAGCTGATGTGTGCGTGCGTGTTTAAATCAAATAACATTTTATTGGTCACATGCACCGAATACAAGTGTAGACTTTACAGTGAAATTCTTACTTACGAGCCCATTCAACAGTGCAGTGTTAAAAAGTAAGACACATTTTCTAAAAGGCAATAGTAACACAAAAACGAGGCTTTATACAAGAGGTATGTAGGGGGGGTGGCAATGTAGCCTTTTTTTGTTGTCTCCCACTGTGGTTCTGAAATCACCATCACCCACTGATTAACTTGTCATTTTAGCAGATTAAGTGCTTGAGCTAGTAATGTATCAATATTTATCGTATACAAATTAGCTATGACGTAGACAATGAATATAGCACAATTTGGATTTCACCCCCCCACCTCATCTAAAAATCTAATGGTTTTGACCGCTTGGAAGTTCTCCTCTCGCTTTGGCCACGCAGTGCGCCTCGCAAAAGTGATTGCTGTCCACGTTAGTAAATTATCAACTTTACCCTATATATGTTTTTGATATACATACACTGATTGTTTAAAGCAAAAAACTACCCAAACTATTGCTGATGGTGAACCTGAAATCTAAAAATATATTGGAAACCCCAATTCTGCAGGTATAGCCAGATGAGTTGTGTTTCTGATAGATTATTACTACTACTCCAGTAAAACACAATTTTTAACAGCTCATACAGTGCCTTCGGAAAGTATTCAGACCCCTTGACTTTTTCCACATTTTGTTACGTTATACAGCCTTATTCTAAAATGGATGAAATATAATTTCCCCCAAAACTATCCACACACACACACACACACAATACCCCATAATGACGAAGTGAAAACAGGTTTAGATATTTTTGCAAATTTAAAAATAGAAATACCTTATTTACATAAGTATTCAGACCCTTTGCTATGGGACTCGAAATTGAGCTCAGGTGCATCCTGTTTCCATTGATCATCCTTGAGATGTTTCTACAACTTGGAGTCCATCTGTGGTAAATTCAAGTGATTGGACAGGATTTGGAAAGGCTGTCTATATAAAAAGGTCCCACAGTTGACAGTACAAGTCAGAGCAAAAACCAAGCCATGAGGTCGAAGGAATTGTCCGTAGAGCTCCGAGACAGGATTATGTCGAGGCACAGATCTGGGGAAGGGTAGCAAAAAATATGTTGGCAGCATTGAAGGTCCAAGAACAAAGTGGCCTCCATCATTCTTAAATGGAAGAAGTTTGGAACCGCCAAGACTCTTCCTAGAGCTGGCCGCCCAGCCAAACTGAGCAATCGGGGGGAAAGGGCCTTGGTCAGGGAGGTGACCAAGAACCCGATGGTCACTCTAGAGCTCTGTCAGAGTTCCTCTGTGGTGATGGGAGAACCTCCCAGAACCATCTCTGCAGCACTCCACCAATCAGGCCTTAATGGTAGAGTGACCAGATGGAAGCCACTCCTCGGTAAAAGGCACATGACAGCACGCTTGGAGTTTGCCAAAAGGCACCTAAAGACTCTCAGACCATGAGAAACAAGATTCTCTGGTCTGAAGAAACCAAGATTGAACTCTTTGGCCTGAATGCCAAGTGTCAACATCTGAAAGAAACCTGGCACCATCCCTACGGTGAAGCACGGTGGTGGCCACATCCTGCTGCGGGGATGTTTTTCAGCGGCAGAGACTGGGACACTAGTCAGGATCGAGGCAAAGATGATCGTAGCAAAGTACAGAGACATCCTTGATGAAAACCTGCTCCAGAGCATTTGCATGCCGAAAGTGCTGCACAGATGTGCAAGATCAGGAACAGGCCGGGCAGTGTGTGCAGTTGAACCAGTACCGGTATCGCCTGGGGTTGTTCGGCACGCAAAATGACTTGTAGATCAGCGACTGTCAACACAGTTACATGCACTTTGACACTGAAGGAGAGGACTTCAGTTGTTATAACATATGAGTTATTTTCTGAAGGTAGACAGAATGGAATGAGCAAAACATTTTAGCGAACCAGCAATTTGTAATGATTTAAATCGACTTTCTGACCGATGCATGATACACTTGGATCGGTTTTGGGTCCACTGACCGATGCACTTACATCTTAAACATTTGAATCGGGAACCGATGCGTATTGGTGAATGGTTACACCCCTAAAAAAATAACAAACGCAACAAGAAACTGCAATTGATTGAAAACTGGAGATCTTAAGTGAAATTCTGGGAGAACCAAGCAGGTTTTAAAAGATGGTCAACGTGACCATGCTGCCCCACTATGATTCCTATCTGGGCCAGGCTTAGTACATGTATTGCCAACGGAGTGAGACACACACACACACACACACACCACTCCTCCCGAGGCATAAATAGAAGCAGGCTGTCACCATATCAGTCCAACCTGACAGACCTCTGCCAACAGAGACTTCATGAAATGCATACGTATATACACACTTCCCTCTGTATCTTATTTGACAGCGGAGCAAAAATACTTCAAATTGTGTCTGTACTCCAGCATTTTGGATTTGAGATCAAATGTTTCACAAAGCGACAGTACGGAATGTCACCTTTTATTTGAGGGTATTTCCATTAGTGCTGGTCGGTATACTGTATTTTACAACACACAGATGTACGGTTTGGGTATTTTAATGTTTGGTTTGTTAAAATGTGATATGCTGTGTGTAACGTCAATTTGTATAGTGTAGACAGCTACTTGTCATCCCTCTCCGCTCTCCATGCCACTTTCCACACAGACCTAGCCCCGTCACTCAAGGAGTGCATGTTGATGTTGTTTGAACACGAGATACTTCCGTTCAGTCTGCATGGTTAATGCAGCACATGCAACAATGTTGACGACAACACTTTGCTTCTTAATATAAATCCACAAGCATTCTATAAATTGCACCATTAGTTTCGTACATCTGCAAAAAGCTAGTTTGTCTTTTCTTAGCAAGTTTTACTTAAATTGTGTTATACGCTAATGCTAAATCGCTAGTTAGCTAGCTAATAAAATGTAAGAGTCAGAGCAAAGGTAGCTAGCTTCACAGCCTGATAATAGTGATGGTGTAGGCCTAAATCTGCATGTTTGTGCAACAGTATATTCTAAATCAAAGAGGAATAGGCGAAGCATGAATGTTGGCTACATGAAAGAAAAAAAAATCTCTTGTGAAAGATTATAGGGTCCTCTAGGAAACACTGACCAACACTTTGGTTCCTATCCTGCCACTAACTCCTCCCTGGCATTTTCATTCATTGCCATGTCAAACACTATATTTAAAGTGCCCACTATTATATTCTAACTATAGAATTAGAATAATAATTTATTTCCATGATTCCAACAGTTCACTGTGTTTTGATCTAATTCGGAAGTCAAATCACAATTGCAACATTTGGTTAAAAATAAGGCCTCGATATTTCGCCCATATTGTGCAGCCCTACGTGGGAGTGTGGGAATTATCTCAAATGAATGCAGGAAATGCACAAATTTATGAAAATGATTTTCAGTTAAAGTTGAATTGAACAGTATAAAACAATCAGAATGGACAAAGACCCATTGAAATCACTTGTATAGAATGTATAGTAAGTGTTGCCATACTAGGGTAACGCACTACTCAATGCAAATGTAGAACTTTTATAATACACTGTCAAATAAAAAATACTGTGATATATTTTGGCCATAATCGCCCAGCCCTAATTTCCATACAAATCTTTCTTACCGTTTAGAAGTCAAATAACTATTTCCTTAACACTTAAATGTGGATGCTACCATGTTAGAGGCACAATGATCATAACACCCCCCCCCCCCCCCCCCCCTCCAATTGATTTAATTTTCTTAGAATATCCAGAATGACTTACAGCAGCAATTAGGGTTAAGTGCCTTGCTCAAGGTCACATCGACAGAGCCTTATCGGCTTGGGGATTCAAACCAGTAACCTTTCAGTTACTGGCCCAACGCTCTAATTGCTAGGCTACCTGCCACCCTTAAGGGTGATTCACAATATATATAATTTCTTAGGCTCACTAAATAAGCTTTGCTTAAAAAAGTCAATCTAATTCAGGGATAAATATACCTATTCCACAACCATAAGACCCACTAATCATTTAATTTTATCAAAATAGTTTAACCTGCTTTTTTGCAAATATATATTTTTTTAAATCACTGATCTCTGGCTTTCATGTCTATGAAAATTGCCTTTTCGTTACAAATTTAACCAGAACCATTATCATTCACTAATAATGACACGTCTTGTAGCAGGCATAATAGAAAATGAACACAGGTCTCGAACAATCCCACAAGCACAAGCCCACGTGCAAGTGAGTATTCAGCTAATCTTTATATTTCAAGTTTAGCCAACTTGGAACTACTTGCTAGCTAACAAGGCAGAACAGTTAAATTATGAACACACCCTTATGTTCATCTCCAACTGTTTGAACAGCATGCTAGCCTGTCCACTTCGTTTAGATGTTGAAATCAAGTGGCCCATCTTAATTCTCAGAATGAGAACCAGTTGCCAACTCCTTACATAATTGTGTTTTATGCTTATTGCACATTTATAAAAACAGACTAGACAGCTTGTATAAGTCTATGGACAAAATGCTGCTAGCGGTACAATACTGGGCGCGACAAACTTGAGCATACATTTTCTAGAATGTTAATTGATACTCCTGTTTTAGTAGTGCCTGCTCTGCGCACAATCTGAGGAGTTGAGACATAAAAAGGGTATCGCTAGAAAGGTTAACTACTCTATTACAGTAAAATAATGTCTAAATGTCTTTGTAAAAATATGACTGAGTCGGTTGGACTAAACCTCAAAAGTAAATAGCGAGTTAAAACCGCTTGTGAGAGATGTGATCGCTCATCTTTGATGTTGTGAGTGACAGGGGGAAGGGCTTGGTGTGTGTGTGAGTAAATGGGGAAAGGCTATATGGACACGCTTGACGACACGCTTGATGACGCATGTCGTGCAGCGGAGAGTCGAGTGTAGAGAGGAATGGACTCAGTTCAGCCAGTAATCCTGACGAGTCCTTCCCAGCGAACTAGTTCAAACTGGAATCAGCAGCATGACGAGGTAAAACATGTTAAAGAAAGTTGTTTATTTCGATGGGCGAGGGATAAATAACTTGTAGTATAAGTTTCTAGCTACAAGCACAAACTAGCTAGCTGGGAAGGGCAACTGACTGAACAAAATCCATTAGCCTTCACTCGACTCTCACTGCACGACATACGTCATCAATATGGGCACCGGGCGTGTCCGTATAGCCTCCCAGAGTATATGAGAAGGTGCACAGCACAGAATGGAGCTAGTCAACATGAGAACGAGCGGACAAAAACCTTGATTCTTGTGATAAAGGCATTTGGAATATTGTGCTAAAAAACACATTTAAATTAATTCGATATCACTCAGCCCTAGGTGAGAGGTTAGAATTTGAGGGGGTATGATCATCATTATTCACGATTCATTCATGATTATCCGTAATCATGTTAGCATCCACATTTATGTAGAAGTGTTCAGAAACATATTATTCTTATTTACAATCAATCAAATTGGCTAATAATGCATTACAATCAAATTGGCAATTCATGCATTACTTACTATTCAGTTCCTATTGGCCAAAACATAATCCGAAACACAACAGTCCCACCTTTTTCATTGTCAGTAATTCAATTTTGCCCATATTCTTGATGAAGAATGTTAAGCTCACTGGTGTCACAACAAAATCCACCAAATCCGTTAAATAGGACTGCTGATAACTATACTGAACATACTGTGATCGAAGAAAAATAGCACAGAGCTTACATTTCTTAAAAAGGTTAATACCTGGTTTTAGTCATTTAAGTTCAGACTGGAGCATTTGTCATTTAAATATACACTCACAACCAATTCAAAACCAACTGGTGGGTTGCTGGAGGTTTAGAAAGGGATGCGAGAGTGAGTAAAAATAATAAAATGTCAACCAACCAGCTGAAAATCCCTGCATTGCGTGCTAGTAATATGGGACCAAATACTAAATTTGTACTACTTTAATACACCACCAGTGAATTTGTTCAAATACCTATGCATTCTCCAAATAGGGGGACTAGTTACATAGTTTTTTCAATTTAAAAAACGGTTAAACAGACCCCCCCCCCCCCCAAAACATCCCCCCAGACAATCTATACCGTCGCCTCATATTTAACATTTGATCTCAAATCCAAAATGCTGGAGTACAGAGGCAAATTTTAACATTTTAGCTTCACTGTCCAATGAAATACAGAGGGGAGTGTGTGGACTAAAGCGTGCACTCGTCTTCCTCATTGACATCTAATACTAAGAGATGTCGTGTTTGTCCAGATTGAAGATGTAGATACAGTGCATTTGGAAAGTATTCCGATCCCTTGACTTTTTCCACATTGTTACGTTACAACCTTATTCTAAAATGGATTAAATTGTTTCCTCCCCCCTCAACAATCTACACACAATACCCCATAAAAAAAAAACAACGCAAAAACAGGTTTAGAGATTTTTTAAAATGTATTACAAAAAACTGAAATATCACATTTACATAAGTATTCAGACCCTTTACTCAGAACTTTGTTGAAGCACCTTAGGCAGCAATTACAGCCTTGAGTATGATGCTAAAAGCTTGGCACACCTGTATTTAGGGATTTTCTCCCATTCTTCTCTGCAGATCCTCGCAAGCTCTGTCAGGTTGGATGGGCAGCGTCGCTGCACAGCTATTGTAAGGTCTCTCAGGATGTTTGATCGGGTTCAAGTCCGGGGTCTGGCTGGGCCACTCAGACTTGTCCTGAAACCACTCCTACACGGTCTTGGCTGTGTGCGCTTAGGGTCGTCGTCCTGTTGGAAGGTGAACCTTCGCCCCAGTCTGAGGTCCTGAGCGCTCTGGAGCAAGTTTTCATCAAGGATCTCTTAGTACTTTGCTCCGTTTATCGTTCCCTAGATCCTGACTAGTCTCCCAGTCCCTGCCGCTGAAAAACATCCCCACAGCATGATTCTGCCACCAACATGATTCACCGTAGGGATGCCAGGTTTCTTCCAGATGTGACACTTGGCATTCAGGCCAAAGAGTTCAATCTTGCTTTTGTCAGACCAGAGAATCTTGTTTCTCATGGTCTGATAGTCCTTTAGGTCCCCTTTGGCAAACTCTGGCCACTACCATAAAGACTTGATTGGTGGAGTGCTGCAGAGATGGTTGTCCTTCTGGAAGGTTCTCCCACCTCCATAGAGGGACTCTAGAGCTCTGTCAGTGTGACCATTGGTTTCTTGGTCACCTCCCTGACCAAGGCCCTTCTCCCCCGATTGCTCAGTTTTGCCGAGCGACCAGCTCAAGGAAAAGTCTTGGTGGTTCCAAACTTTTTCCATTTAAGAATGATGGAGGCCACTGTGTTCTTGAGATGTCTCTAGGATGATCTCCAAGGATGATCAATGGAAACAGGATGCACCGGAGCCCAATTTCGAGTCTCATAGCAAAGGGTCTGAATACTGAAGTAAATAAGGTATCTGTTTCTTTTCTTCTAAAAACCTATTATCGCTTTCTCATTTTTATTTAACTAGGCAAGTCAGTTAAGAACAAATTCTGATTTACAATGACGGCCTACCAAAAAGCAAAAGGCCTCCTGCGGGGATACATTTTCTTTTTTAAATGACAAAACACACATCACGACAGGAGACAACACTACATAGAGAGACTTTAGACAACATAGCATGGAAGCAACACATGACAACACAGTATGGTAGCAAGTTAGCAACACAACATGGCAGCAGCACAACATGGTAGAAGCACAAAACATGGTACAAATATTATTGGGCACAGACAACAGCGAAAAAAGGGCAAGAAAAGTAGAGACAACAATACATCACGCAAAGCAGCCACAACTGTCAGTAAGAGCGTCCATGATTGAGTCTTTGAATGAAGAAAAAACTGTCCAGTTTGAGTGTTTGTTGCAGCTCGTTCCAGTCGCTAGCTGCAGCGAACTGAAAATAGGAGCGACCCAGGGATGCGTGTGCTTTGGGGAGCTTTAACAGAATGTCACCGGCAGAACGGGTGTTGTATGTGGAGAATGAGGGCTGCAGTGGAGATCTCAGATAGGGGGGAGTGAGGCCTAAGAGGGTTTTGTAAATAAGCATCAACCAGTGGGTCTTGCGACGGGTATACAGAGATGACCAGTTTACAGAGGAGTATAGAGTGCAGTGACGTGTCCTATAAGGAGCATTGGTGGCAAACCTGATGGCCGAATGGTAAAGAACATCTAGCCGCTTGAGAGCACCCTTACCTGACGATCTATAAAATTACGTTTCCGTAATCAAGCATGGGTAGGATGGTCATCTGAATCAGGGTTAGTTTGGCAGCTGGGGTGAAAGAGGAACGATTACGATAGAGGAAACCAAGTCTAGATTTAACTTTAGCCTGCAGCTTTGATATGTGCCGAGAGAAGGACAGTGTACTCCCAAGTACACTACCTCAAGCTCTAAACACTCAGAGGTAGTAATCACACCTTTGGGGAGAGGGGCATTCTTCTTACCAAACCACATGACCTTTGTTTTGGAGATGTTCAGAAGAAGTTTAAGGGCAGAGAAAGCTTGTTGGACACTAAGAAAGCTTTGTTGTAGAGCATTTAACATAAAATCCAGGGAGGGGCCAGCTGAGTACAAGACTATCATCCGCATATAAATGGATGAGAGCTTCCTACTGCCTGAGCTATGTTGTTGATGTATATTGAGAAGAGTGTGGGGCCTAGGATCGAGCCTTGGTGACAGGCAGTGTCTGAGACAGCAGATGTTCTGACTTTATACACTGCACTCTTTGAGGTAATTAGCAAACCAGGCCAAAGATCCCTCAGAGACACCAATACTACCTAGCCGGCCCACAAGAATGGAATGGTCAACCGTATCAAAAGCTTTGGCCAAGTCAATAAAAATAGCAGCACAACATAGCTTAGAAACAAGGGCAATGGTGACATCATTGAGGACCTTTAAGGTTGCAGTGACAAATCCATAACCTGAGCGGAAACAAGATCACATACCAGAGAGAATACTACTGACATCAAGAAAGCCAGTCAGTTGATTATTGACACATTTTTCCAACACTTGATAAACAGGACAACATAGAAATGGGCCTGTAACAGCTAGGATCAGCTTGATCTCCCCACTTAAATAAAGGGTGCATCGTGGCTGCCTTCCAAGCAATAGGAACCTCCCCAGAGAGGAGACACAGGTTTTAAAAGGTCAGAGATAGGCTTGGCGATGATAATCTCATTGCAACTCCCCTCCAAGTCTCCGACCACTACCTTGTATCCTTTTCCCTCTCGCTCTCATCCAACACTTCCCACACTGCCCCTACTCGGATGGTATCGCGCCGTCCCAACCTTCGCTCTCTCTCCCCCGCTACTCTTTCCTCTTCCATCCTATCATCTCTTCCCTCTGCTCAAACCTTCTCCAACCTATCTCCTGATTCTGCCTCCTCAACCCTCCTCTCCTCCCTCTCTGCATCCTTTGACTCTCTATGTCCCCTATCCTCCAGGCCGGCTCGGTCCTCCCCTCCTGCTCCGTGGCTCGACGACTCACTGCGAGCTCACAGAACAGGGCTCCGGGCAGCCGAGCGGAAATGGAGGAAAACTCGCCTCCCTGCGGACCTGGCATCCTTTCACTCCCTCCTCTCTACATTCTCCTCTTCTGTCTCTGCTGCTAAAGCCACTTTCTACCACTCTAAATTCCAAGCATCTGCCTCTAACCCTAGGAAGCTCTTTGCCACCTTCTCCTCCCTCCTGAATCCTCCTCCCCCTCCTCCCTCTCTGCGGATGACTTCGTCAACCATTTTGAAAAGAAGGTCGACGACATCCGATCCTCGTTTGCTAAGTCAAACGACACCGCTGGTTCTGCTCACACTGCCCTACCCTGTGCTTTGACCTCTTTCTCCCCTCTCTCTCCAGATGAAATCTCGCGTCTTGTGACGGCCGGCCGCCCAACAACCTGCCCGCTTGACCCTATCCCCTCCTCTCTTCTCCAGACCATTTCCGGAGACCTTCTCCCTTACCTCACCTCGCTCATCAACTCATCCTTGACCGCTGGCTACGTCCCTTCCGTCTTCAAGAGAGCGAGAGTTGCACCCCTTCTGAAAACCTACACTCGATCCCTCCGATGTCAACAACTACAGACCAGTATCCCTTCTTTCTTTTCTCTCCAAAACTCTTGAACGTGCCGTCCTTGGCCAGCTCTCCTGCTATCTCTCTCAGAATGACCTTCTTGATCCAAATCAGTCAGGTTTCAAGACTAGTCATTCAACTGAGACTGCTCTTCTCTGTGTCACGGAGGCGCTCCGCACTGCTAAAGCTAACTCTCTCTCCTCTGCTCTCATCCTTCTAGACCTATCGGCTGCCTTTGATACTGTGAACCATCAGATCCTCCTCTCCACCCTCTCCGAGCTGGGCATCTCCGGCGCGGCCCACGCTTGGATTGCGTCCTACCTGACAGGTCGCTCCTACCAGGTGGCGTGGCGAGAATCTGTCTCCGCACCACGTGCTCTCACCACTGGTGTCCCCCAGGGCTCTGTTCTAGGCCCTCTCCTATTCTCGCTATACACCAAGTCACTTGGCTCTGTCATATCCTCACATGGTCTCTCCTATCATTGCTATGCAGACGACACACAATTAATCTTCTCCTTTCCCCCCTCTGATAACCAGGTGGCGAATCGCATCTCTGCATGTCTGGCAGACATATCAGTGTGGATGACGGATCACCACCTCAAGCTGAACCTCGGCAAGACGGAGCTGCTCTTCCTCCCGGGGAAGGACTGCCCGTTCCATGATCTCGCCATCACGGTTGACAACTCCATTGTGTCCTCCTCCCAGAGTGCTAAGAACCTTGGCGTGATCCTGGACAACACCCTGTCGTTCTCAACTCACATCAAGGCGGTGACCCGTTCCTGTAGGTTCATGCTCTACAACATTCGCAGAGTACGACCCTGCCTCACACAGGAAGCAGCGCAGGTCCTAATCCAGGCACTTGTCATCTCCCGTCTGGACTACTGCAACTCGCTGTTGGCTGGGCTCCCTGCCTGTGCTATTAAACCCCTACAACTCATCCAGAACGCCGCAGCCCGTCTGGTGTTCAACCTTCCCAAGTTCTCTCACGTCACCCCGCTCTCTCCACTGGCTTCCAGTTGAAGCTCGCATCCGCTACAAGACCATGGTGCTTGCCTACGGAGCTGTGAGGGGAACGGCACCTCCGTACCTTCAGGCTCTGATCAGGCCCTACACCCAAACAAGGGCACTGCGTTCATCCACCTCTGGCCTGCTCGCCTCCCTACCTCTGAGGAAGTACAGTTCCCGCTCAGCCCAGTCAAAACTGTTCGCTGCTCTGGCACCCCAATGGTGGAACAAACTCCCTCACGACGCCAGGTCAGCGGAGTCAATCACCACCTTCCGGAGACACCTGAAACCCCACCTCTTTAAGGAATACCTAGGATAGGATAAAGTAATCCTTCTAACCCCCCCCCTCCCCCTTAAAAGAGTTAGATGCACTATTGTAAAGTGGCTGTTCCACTGGATATCATAAGGTGAAGGCACCAATTTGTAAGTCGCTCTGGATAAGAGCGTCTGCTAAATGACTTAAATGTAAATGTAAATAAGGGCAGCAACCTTAAAGAAGAAAAGGTCTAAACCATCTGACCCAGATGTTTTTTTTTGGGTCAAGTTTAAGGAGCTCCTTTAGCACCTCGGACTCAGTAACAACCATATCATCACCATTAAGGGACATGGGCAGCTGTGAGGAGGAGGGTTAATTCTCCAGGTCTTTAACCGTTTTCCAGAACTTCTGTGGGTTAGACCCACAGAGAGAGAACTGCTCCTTAACTTCTTGCAACTATAGGGGGTGCTGTTCCGCATTAGCATATTTTGGTCTCCAAATTAAACGGCCTATTGCTCAATTCTTGATCGTACAATATGCATATCCTTACTAATATTGGATAGAAAACACTGTCTAGTTTCTAAAACCGTTTGAATTATGTCTGTGGGTGACCCAGAACTCCCTCTACAGCAAAAATCCTGACATGACTTGCGAAGGTCTGAGAATTATCCTCTGATCTGGGTTCAGTTTTAAAGCCTGTGTATATCCTATGGCTGGAATTGAACTGCACCCGCCTTCCCCTGGATGTCAGTAACCAATGAGAAGTGGAATGGTCTGTCTGCGTAGCTGTCCGAGGTTATAAAGCCGGATGGAACGAGAGTACCTTTCTTTGTCTCGTTCGTCATGGCGCCTGGCAAGAAGTCAGGATGAAATTTTGGAACGCTCAGTTATCGACCAGAGATGTATCCGTCTGTAATTTAATTAAATATAGGTGTTAGAAACATCATAACGATGTTATTTGAAACCGATTTATTTCAGTTTATGCGAGTATAGTGCTATTTTTCTGAATTTCCTTTGTATCTAGTTTGAGGATTTGGACATGTGTGTGCGACATAGCTAATGGTAGCAGCTAGTTCCAAAGGTGAAGAGGACGTTTTACAACAAAGCAACTATTCTTTTGAAGAAAAGACACATTGCCCAAGATACTGATGGAAGCTCGTCCAAAAGTAGGAACTATTTATGATGTTATTATGTATTTATGTGGAAAAATGTCATAGTGTTTGCGCGCCACTTTTGCAGGCACTGGTCTGGCTGCAACGCACACTATATGTCTAGTAACGTTAATTTTAAAAATCTAACATAGCGATTGCATTAAGAACTAATTTATCTTTCGATTGTTGTCCAACTTATATTTTTTAGTCAAGTTTATGAATAGTATTTTTATAAGAATAGGCGCTAATCCAAAATGGCGCCGGCCAGAATACATGCAATGTTTGTAGTGATTACATAGTATAACCACGATTTGTGCTGCTAAATATGCACATTTTCGAACAAAAGCTATATGCATTGTGTAATATGATGTTACAGGTCTGTCATCTGATGAAGTATATCAAGGTTAGTCAAATTATATATCTTTTGTTGGGTTGTTACGATCGCTAACATTTACAGCTGGTAAATGCGGTTGTGATTCTGGCTATTGTGGTACGCTCATATAATGCTATATTGTGTTTTCGCTGTAAAACACTTAGAAAATCTGAAATATTCTCTGGATTCACAAGATCTGTGTCTTTCGATTGCTGTAGGCTGTCTATTTTTCTGAAGTGTTTTAGGATGATTCTTTTGGTAATTGACGTCGGTCTCAGTAATTATTCCGGCTGCTTCCAACGCTATTTCAGATTGCAGCTGCAATGTAGAACTGTGATTTCTACCTGAAATATGCACTTTTTTCTAACAAAAACTATCCTATACCATGAATATGTTATCAGACTGTCATCTGAAGAGGTTTTTTCTTGGTTAGTGGCTATCAATATCTTAGTTTAGCCGAATTGGTGATAGCACCTGAAGTAGTAAGAAACTGATGGAGTTAGAAAAGTGGTGTATTTTGCTAACGTGTTTAGCTAATAGATTTACATATTTTGTCTTCCCTGTAAAACATTTTAAAAATCTGAAATGGTGGCTTTATTCACAAGATCTGTATCTTTCATCTGGTGTCTTGTGATTTAATGATATTTAGATGCTACTATCTACTTGTGAAGCTATGCTAATCAGTGTGTGGGGGGGTGGGGGGTGATCCCGGACCCGGGGTAGAGGCTCGTTAGAGGTTAAAGTAACTAACTTTGGTCTTCCGGATAGCCTGAGCGCACTTATTTCTCATTTGCCTGACCGAGGGCTAGTCAGCGTGAGTATGCGTGTGCCGAGGGTTTCTCCAAATACAATTCTTGAGGTGGAGTAACTCTGCAAGATCACGGTCGAACCAGGGGCTGAACCTGTTATTAATTCAAATTTTCTTTATGGGGGCGGGTTTGTTAACAATACCACTGAAAATCTCAAAAAAAGGTCCAAGCATCTTCAACAGAGAGGATCAAGCTGATTCTATACCATTTTACAGAGGCCAGGTCATGAAGGAAGGCTTGCTCATTAAAGTTTAGCAACATAATGAGTTCCTCACTATGAGGTCCCGTGTGGCTCAGTTGGTAGAGCATGGCGCTTGCAACGCCAGGGTTGTGGGTTCATTCCCCACGGGGGGACCAGGATGAATATGTATGAACTTTCCAATTTGTAAGTCGCTCTGGATAAGAGCGTCTGCTAAATGACTTAAATGTAAATGAGGTATTGTGTGTAGATTGATGAGGATTTTTTTTTTTATAGATGTAATACATTTTAGAATAATGCTGTAACGTCAAACTGTGAAAAAAGGGAAGGGGTCGGAATACTTTCCGACTGCACTGTATAAACCATATAGATTGAAAATGCTGAAGAGTGAGGGTCCAGTCTGATATGAGATTTAGTTAGAACTTGGTGTGATTGGATGACTGACAATGATCTCAGCTATGGTAATTCATTCAAAGCTTTCAGAATGTGCGCCATCTCAAAATTCAAAAGTTGTGGACCCTCCATCTTACCCTCCTGTGTAGTTGTTAATGTGGGGACAGGGTCTTCGGTTGACACCGATGGCTGCTCGGAGCTAGTGGGTGGTGACGACGATAGGGATTGGCTACTGTTGCTGCTCGTCTCGCCACTGAAGACTGACAATTGGCTACTGCCAGTGCTTGGGCTGGGCTTTGAGGTACAGTCCTCGTCTGTCTGCTTCTGCTCGATATCTGAAAAGACAGACAAAATAATGCCATTTAGTGACCCCAGCACCACATAATGTACATGGGCTTTTAATGGACCAGCAGCTTCAGAGCATTAGTACACACACACGTGGGGGCATGCGTCACCATTCCCTCTCCCCAAAACATCATTCAGAATCGCAGATGGTCTGGCCTGAGAGGATGTCAACACTTCAGAATGACCCTTTAGCATGATTAGGGCTGTGGCGGTCACAAAATTGTCTCAGCCGGTGATTGTCAAGCAAATAACTGTCGGTCTCACAGTAATTGCAAGTTAATTAATCTAAAACACATTTAGCATCTCCTGGCTTCCACAAGCCATCTACATTTTAAAAAGTATAATAAATCCATGTAATATAGCCTACACCTTCACAATAAATCCATTATTTATTTTAGACAGGTCTAAAGAAGCATGATATGAAGAAAATGTAGTCCAATTCAGAATAGCATACTCTGGGTTGTCCTTATGTTAGGTCCTGATGTGGCTATGCCAAATGGCTGTGAGCTACACTTGTTCATTTAGCAGACAAGATTTGCTTAGAATTCAATGGCATTATTTTATATTATGAAGAAAACTGAACAAAGCTGAATAAACTATAAAAAAAGTATCCAAACGATTTGCGGGAGTGTGCACACTAAGCAAATCTAATCTGTGTTGAGCAGTTAACTTCTTGCAACTATAGGGGGTGCTGTTCCGCATTAGCATATTTGTGTCTCCAAATTAAACTGCCTCGTGCTAAATTCTTGATCGTACAATATGCATATTATTGTTATTATTGGATAGAAAACAGTCTATAGTTTCTATAGGAGTTGAAATTTTGTCTCTGAGTGGTACAGAACAATTTTTACAGCACTTTTCATGACAGGGTTCAGATTTCAGAAATTTTTACCTCTGATCTGGGGTCTGTTTATAAGGCCACAGTGAATGCTATGAAGAAACCGACACTGCCTACGTCTTCCTCTGGGT
Organism: Salvelinus alpinus; assembly: GCF_045679555.1. Taxonomy (NCBI): domain Eukaryota; kingdom Metazoa; phylum Chordata; class Actinopteri; order Salmoniformes; family Salmonidae; genus Salvelinus; species Salvelinus alpinus. The sequence continues at coordinate 39,162,699 of NC_092112.1, read as the reverse complement.
GTCTGTACGTCATCACGTTTTCAATGAAATCGATGGGACGTTCACAGCCATTATAAATGACCAAAATGTACAGAGACCGCCCTTTCTCAACGTGCGCCTCAAGCGTGAAGGCCATCGGACCTGCCTCGTTCCAAATCGTTTTCTAACCAGCTATATTTCTCCGGTCATGTTTTCAGTCGTTATAGTTGTTAAAAACATCAGAATGTAGTTAATTTTAACCGTTTTATAGCAATTTATATCCGTTTAGTGCGATTCTGAGGAATTTATTTGTCGTGCACTTTCTAGCTTTGGGAACGTTTCGCGGTCTCGGTCGTTGTTAGTGGACATTTCGAAGGACAGAGGACATCTATCGACCAAAAGACGTTTATAACATAGAAAGGATACATTGCCCAAGAATATGATGGAAGATCAGCTCAAAGTAAGCAATATTTAATATGATAAACCGTGTTTCTGTCGAAATATTTTAAACGCATACATCGCCATTTTGTTTGGTATAGCTTCACTTGGCCAACCCTGTATTGAAAAGTAAGGATAATTTTAAAAATGTAAATCAGCGGTTGCATTAAGAACTAATTTGTCTTTCGATTCCTGTCAACCCTGTATTTTTTAGTCAAGTATATGATTAGCTTTTAATTAAACTAGATCACTCTGATAGATGACGTCAGACATATTGAGGCTTGATTTCCTAGTATTTTTATTGTGTAACCACGGTTTTGTATGGCTAAATATGCACCTTTTCGAACAAACTGTATATGTATGTTGTAAAATGATGTTACAGGAGTGTCATCGGAAGAATTCTGAGAAGGTTAGTGAAAAAATTAATATCTTTTGGCGGTGATTACGTTATAGCGCTCTTTGGCTGGAATCGATGCTCTGGTAACGTTTTCACATGTAGTATGCTAACTTATCGATTTATTGTGTTTTCGCTGTAAAACGCTTAGAAAATCTGAAATATTGTCTGGAATCACAAGATCTGGGTCTTTCCATTGCTATGCTTTGTCTATTCTTATGAAATGTTTTATGATGAGTAAATTGGTCATACACGTTGCTCTATCTAGTAATTCTAGTCGATTTGCGATGGTCGGTGCAATTGTAAACTGTGATTTCTACCTGAAATATGCACTTTTTTCTAACAAAAACTATCCTATACCATGAATATGTTATCAGACTGTCATCTGAAGAGGTTTTTTCTTGGTTAGTGGATATCAATATCTTAGTTGAGCCGAATTGGTGATAGCACCTGAAGGAGTAAGAAACTGATGGAGTTAGAATAGTGGTGTATTTTGCTAACGTGTTTAGCTAATAGATTTACATATTTTGTCTTCCCTGTAAAACATTTTAAAAATCTGAAATGGTGGCTTTATTCACAAGATCTGTATCTTTCATCTGGTGTCTTGGACTTGTGATTTAATGATATTTAGATGCTACTATCTACTTCTGAAGCTATGCTATCTATGCTAATCAGTGTGTGGGGGGTGGGGGGTGATCCCGGATCCGGGGTTGAGGTTCTAGAAAGGTTAAAAAAGCAATAGGTACTCCTATATGCTTCACTTTAATAACTAACTCCAGTTGTACTACAAACTTTGGGCTGTGTTTTGATTTTTAATACATTTTAAGGCTGCATGATGCGACTAATGATGATTTTAAAAAGTTGCTTGAAAAGGCATGAGCCCTGCTTTGTTTTTTTGCACAGGCTGTACACACTTCATTAGTCTCTCATTCACCATTTGACAAGCATGGCAGCATCCCCTTTGTGGCTTTAATACACCCTAAAAGAAATACATGCCTTTGTTGTGCCCTTCTCCCCGAGTGCCTGTTCCGAAGCACTCACTGAGTGCTGTGCGCTCTCCATCACGTGATCGGGTCTTTCTCACAGGCTACAAGTGAAGACAGACACATCGGGACGCAACTGCGCGCATCCTTATCCAATTCCGAGGTGCATATTGAAGATATTGGAAGAACTGTCCACATTTACTTTCCGTCAGCCAACAAGATGAGTAGGCCTAACAGATAGTAGATTGACATAGTACAAAAGTCGACCTATTCTATTCTGTGCGAGAAATAACTATTCCAAACAGTCTGGGACGCAACAGACCCTAAATTAATACAACCAAAAGCATTAAAAAAAAAACATTTAAGCAATGTAGCTGACAACAGATCAGAACGTTTATCTTTAAATATTGATAAACTATTAAGCTATTTCTTCACATTATAAGCGCAGCAACGCGCACACGGCAGTGGGCTATTAGCGGGAATGTTTCATTAGCGGGAAAAAAACATTATCAAAAGTGACCGCAAATGTGATTATTCATGTAATGCTTTTATTGTAAAATATGCATTTTTTATGGTGAAAATTATCTTCCCCAAACTTGAAACTCACGCGCTGCTTATGTATGCTCTAAACCCCTTGTAAAGTGGATTAATGTGCTTCATTTTAAATAAGTTATTTGGCCACTTTAGTTGTGATACAAACCTTATCAAAACATATAGGCCTATGGGCTAGCCTACCATGAGGTGTTCGACTATGATTCGAAAAAGTTAAAAAGGAAAAAAAAGAAGGCTTTGTTTCTTGCCTTAAGCTGGGCATCATTCACAAGTGATAATATATAATTCACAAGCGATAGGCTAATATATTCACCCATCAGACTATTCTTGATTTAATCTTGTCTTTACATATACTAAATAATCTGTGTGACATTTGTTTTGAGTTAGAACGGACCATTATCATGCACCCGTCTTGAAACAGGAGCAGCAGAAAAAATACATGTCATCTATGCATTTAAATAGCGGACGGGGGACGCTTTTCCCGTGATTCATTTTCATGCCATCCAGGAAGGCTATACTCCTAACGTAAAGAACAGCGATGTGCTTAATATTAGGAAAGTTGACAAATAAATATAGAAAGCTGATGGGATCCTCTATTTAGTAAAAGCCATCCCTCTGTTTTATCACGCCATTGCATAGCCTATAGAAAAGTTGTGCAACATGAGCTCATGGGCCCTCATGAAGCGTTTGATTCGATTTTCGATTACATTTGTATTGATGCCAGACTGATTAGAGGGACAATAGAGTGCCGAGTACCAGGCAGTTATCAAGTTTGGTAGGCCACTAATGACCATGAGCCGCATCAGAGCTTGGAGAAGCCTAATTACCGTGACTAAACGGTCACGTGATATTTGACTGCCTTCATGACTCGTGGCCGCCGGTGTGGCGGTAATACGGTCACCGCAACAGCCCTAAGCATGACCCCATTTTAGGCTACCAAGGAGTCTATCCATCAACTCCCAAAACCCAGAGGGCTGCACAAGGTCAAAAAGCAGCTGGGCCTTATCTTAATCCTCTATAGAACCCATTTCTTGCTGTCGTGGTGCTCGTGTTTATTGAATCTATTCTAGGCAATGTTGCTGCTGAAAAGGCCCACAGAAGCCCATCTCAAAACTTCAGTCACAAGCTCCATTTTAGAGCTGCAATCTTTAAACACAGGAGTACTGAGAGCCAACACCCCAACATACAGCAAAGCATGATATCAGACCCGAGAACATATTCTTCCTGACACCAGTTATATTCTTGAGATAGCTATTATGTCAATGAGAAGTCCATCTGGAAATTGACTTTTTGGATTCTGAAAATACCCTTGTATTGTTACTGCATGCCTTTGGAATATTTCACAGGGATTTTTTTATACCAAAAGGTACATACATTACTTCTACAAAACATCTAACAAACCTAACCGAGGTGTAAAAAAAAAAAACTGCCATTTCCATACAGCAGACACATAACATGACAGGCAGTAATCTGCACCAGGCTGCACACCCCCTTCTGATGTCTCAGGTACACACAGGGCTCTACCACATAACAGAAACCTATTGTCTTCCACACATATGGGAATTTAATTGGCTTGCGCAAGGAACAGCAAGACTTACCAGCAAAACATTTTGAGCAGAGGTTCATGGTTTTACTGGACCTGGGGAGAGAAAATAAAAATAAAAGTCAGTCCCAGAAAGGAATGGTACAAAGGTGGATGGCCAAATAGGATAAAGACCGACACACGTTGGTCAATGCAACATGCCCCTCTTATTTGCAACAAAAATCACACTTAAAAAAAAAGAATGCATTTCAATGGCTCTTGAGACACTCAAACCTGACCCATTTTTTTTGTACCCAGACAGTCAGACGGCTCTGAGGTTGCCATAGCTACGGAGAGTGAGTGAAAACAAACGGATGGCAGGGGTGACAGATGACAGAAAGTCATGGCAGGGAAGAGAAGGGGGAAACAAACAAAGGCGGGGGTGGGGTAGAGGTTGTTGCAAACAGTTGAAAAGGGAAGGCAGCAATAAAGTCAATATTTTTACAGCAACAAATGACAGGTAGGCCTACACCATTGCATTCATTTGATACCATCTCTCACCGGTTAACAAGCTAATCAGTCCAGGCTAATCAATTGTGCCAAGAAGCCTAACCTGACAGGGGCTTTTGACCGCCATTGACATTGGCCTGAGGGTTCAAGGGTTCATTACTGACTGAAGTAGGGTAGTCAACTCAACATGGATAACAACTAGTACATAAGCTCTATGTGTATCAATCACATTTGTTGCATTACCCTATGTATACATTACACTAAATGTTGTGGTCAGAAATAGCCTAGAAAAAATATAGGCGTAAATATTATTTTTTCTAAAATCAGGTTTACTTCCCTCACAATCCTAATGTGTAATAGGCTAACTCATGACAGCAGACTCAACTCCATGAACACAACCCAAACCCTTCCACATAGCCTCAAAAATCTGTTCAACTGAAATCTCCCACCAAACATGCACCATTTTCTCAGGCTGACCTTTGAATCCTTTCCTCGATGACATTACATTTCCAGTGGTAGGCTAATGGTTGTTCTCACTCTGGACCTCTGACACTCACTTTAATAGGAGGGCACAACGCTGGGATGTTTCTGTTCAGGGCTGTGTCAGCTCTGTCAATACAGGAAAAGGTTGGAACTACATACAGTATTCAGCCCATTGTGCCCTCAGGAGGGAATGTGACCAATGGAGTGTTCCAATTGACCTGGGATACATTTAGGACTCATCCTACCATGACCTTAACTGCAATTGGACTTTTCCTCCCAACGTCACGTGTGTCATTCAGCGGTAGAGTAACTAGACCTCAACCGAGAAGAGGATTTGCAGTATACCTAGAAAGACCTCAATCATAGATGAGAGTTCTGACAAGCCCCATGCTAGCCTAATCCTTGCACTACATTGAAGATGTGTTTGCCTACCAACTTTCAGCTAACGCACTATAACCTAATGCCCTCCTTCACTCCCCATCTCGATAAGGGCTTCAACTGAGCTAACATGTTCATCAAAACAGAGTATCAGTCTAGAATGGTTTGTCACTATCAAAAGAATGTCCTTTGAATAGTCAAATTGATATGCACAGGCTCCATTTTACCAGAGAAGAACCAAATGACCTAAAAACAGGAAAGCTGGAAATTCAGCCCAGATTTTTTAACTTAGCCCACTTCTAAAGGCGAAGCCTATATCCTGCAGTCTCGCGATACAGACTCCCCTCCCAATGTTTAATGAGATATCTCGAACTGAAGAGGATGTTTGTTCCTGGCTCTAGCTGTAATCAGGCATACTCAGAAAGAGAGATAGTTTGAACACAGCAGGGAAGGGCTACAAAGAAAGCCGGAGGGCTTCAGAGGGGAAAACGGTGACAAGCGTCAGACGCCTCGAACCAGGTGTTGACCGCAAGAGGCGTAAACATGCTTCCGATTGTGTCACCTGACATTGAGAGGTGTGAGTAATTCTCAGTTTGCTCACATATAACACACCCTAAAGATCAGCGTGACTATTTAGAGAGCATGGCACAAGAAAGGGCAGGGTTTTAGTACATAAAATCATCCAGGGAGTAATATCCCAGAGTCCTCCTTTCGTTGCTACATATGGTGCTTTCAAGACAACTGGGGAAAAAACGATGTCAATTCATGACGTCAGTGATCTTGAGGTCTGAGCTCTAGAAAGATGCCAGTTTCCGACTTGGAATTTCAAGTCGTAAACGATTTCCTCCCAGTCAGAGCTCGTTTTTTTCCCCGAGTTCCCAGTTGACTTGAACGCACTAAAGTCGGATATTTCCGAGTTCCCCGTTGTTTTGAACGTGGCAATAGTTGACCATACAGGAAGAACTGTCCTGCTCAAACAAAGGCCCCAATTTTATTATTAGTATGCTATACCCTTTGGTTGGTCGCTCTATTTCACTAAAGATGGTTTGATGTACTGCCTAAATGGGCTCGATTAAATGACATAAATAAAAATTTCCGGTATGTAATCACAACTTGACTGGAATGTGAGGGATGAACGTGCTGTAACTTGATAACTAATGTGGTTACACGGCAATGACAGTCTGGAGAATATTGGATACAAAGTGTCAACGTTTCATCTTTAGTTAGGGTATCATTTCTTTAGACTGGATACATTTCCATTTAAGGACACAGAGCCTAACTAGAGCGAATGATCAGATTATAACCAAAAATTGTAACATAACTCGTTCAGAACCACAGAACATGATTCGACGCTTTGATAGATCTACACTCATGGATAGAGAATGAAAACAAGCCCAAACGTTCAGCAAACCTAAAAACATTCAGATAGGAATCAGTTTTGTAACTCAAACATTTGCCCCAACCCCCACCCGGTATGCCCAACATAACAATGGCTTTAATCTAGGCTACATTAATATCCATTGTCATTATCACTACAATAAACCATCTCCACAATACATAATGTGCGACATCTTACCCCCAAAATCCACATGGACACCGAGGTGGTAAGGGTTTGCTGCGCTCACTACCAGTATCCCCCATGACTTCAACAAAATGATCAAGGGTACGCAAGGCTGGGGATGAGACAGGGGCCTTGTCGTTGTAAAGGATCTTCAGCCAACTCAAGTAGCAAATATCCGCTTCTATAAATAGTCCTCGGTGGTCAAATTGGACAACGAAGGTGGATGGCTTTGCCGACACGAGCGGCCACAGGGATCCGAATAGTCCTAAACAGCTCAGTTTGGATTAATTGATCATCCAAGTGTCCTCACTGGACTCAAAGCAATCAGCTGGAGCTCGGCTACTACTAACAGCCACAGAGGGGGTGTTAACGCTTTGTCCAACCTGTAACATGAAAGATACAACACAAAACATAAACACCACAACAACAAATATTTCCAACAATCTCAATATTAATCACGAGTATTCGACACAGAGTAAGCAGCAGTCACATCGAATATCATTCCACTTACACCATGTGCAGCGTCCCCCAATCTTCAGTGGGCCGAACTGTACGAAGTAAGCTGTTCAGGAAACTACCGGTACCTAGACCTTCATTTAGAATAAAACGTACTGTGCCGTATCAACAGAATCAAAATGGCGTTCATTGAACGCAATTCCCACTAGCGTTCCTGACTAAGAAATGTAAACTCACACACACAAACAACTATTTGGATTCATATATTTTAAACAGAAGCAATATAAAACCGTTTATTTCCTTATTTCACGGTTTGAATCGTTGAAAATTACTATTACCAAAACGCGATAATGAATACGTCCCAACCCATTGGTCTTTTTGGGACAAACCAAAACATGAATCAGCTGTGAAGCAGGAGGATCACAAAATATATTTCACGTCAGAGTAGCCATTTGCACAACACATATTATTCGAAGTCACTTAGCTATCTAAATATATGGATCAAACATATTGCTCAGCGAAAATGTGCAATTGGAGTGCTTGAAGCATGAACGACAAGCATTCTTGAGATAAAATTGGTTTGCAATCTATCGTCTCGTCCTTCCATATAGAGTTTAAAATCGTTCACAGTATTAATTGGTAAAGTTACAGTGGTGTAAAACATGTCAAATACATACTGACTTACATGGGTCTTCATGACACACAAGTTGAACATGTTTTGTTCCACATCTTTAATACAGTATTGTTTAAAAGCTTGATTGCCAGCTGGTAGGGTATCATGAGGATGGATGAACAAGGGTGCATTTAAAACCTGTATTAATCAGCAATGTAAAAAAAACAAACATTTGGTCTTTCAAGTTTGATGAGGGTGCTAACAATAAGTACTGCAAAATGAGTCAGACAACATTTAATGCCGTTTCCTGCAGCCACTGCCTGCAATAAAATGTACATTTATTGGCCCACTAACATTTGCCATAAGCAGAGATCACCAGTCTGAAGAAGCCTTTGGCACTCACTAATGCAAAACCTACTTGACTTTACAAATCAATCAATATTTTTTGAACACTAAGAGGTTGAGAGACTTTTCTGCTGAATCTCTATAAACATCTACAAAAGAGACCTCTCTGAAAATAAATCCCAACGTATGTTAAATGGCAGTGATATAGAAAAACGGATAAAAGTATAGTACAGTAATGATATTGTACTAAGATGGTACAAGAAACAAATTGCAATCAAAACTATTCAGGAAAGAGAATGGAAAATATATAGATATGAGAAGGGTAATCTGCTTTCTACTTAATTTACTTTAAGTCAATGTTCAGCCCTCATGCAATAGCAGCAATGTGAAAGTATCTAAAGGATTGCTCAAATCTACTTGAAAGCTTGTAAAATAACAAAGGAGATCAAAGGAAATATGAAAAAGAAGAGAGCAATATTAAGAGCCAAAAAACAAAGAGGGAAGAGGTGAGGGATAATAGGATGCACAGCACTGAGAAATAAACAGTAGAGCCAACACAAAACTTAACAAATCAAACCACACAAACAAAATCATTGACAATATATGTTGTATATTCCCGTGTGGCTCAGTTGGTAGAGCATGGCGCTTGCAACGCCAGGGTTGTGGGTTCATTCCCCACGGGGGGACCAGGATGAATATGTATGAACTTTCCAATTTGTAAGTCGCTCTGGATAAGAGCGTCTGCTAAATGACTTAAATGTAAATGTAAATGTATATACATATCATATCTACATTTAGCAGTAAGCACAAGCAGCAATTAAAGTTGTCCTCAAAAAGGTGAGGACAACAATAAAATGACAAAACAAATCCATAGACAGAAATAGCTATTACCAGCACTGCACATTTCCCCAGTGCTTAGTAGACCTAGGTAACATCTTTCTTACAGTAAATATGGGGAACAATAAAGTGCCAAATATCAGCTGTTCATAGATTCTCCCAGCCTCCGATTTCCACAAAGTGCTGATGAATTTAACAAACATTGAAGTGCTGCTCAGCCAAGACCGCAATATTAGTCTTTAAGTCCAAATGTTCACTGGGGGGGGGGGGGGGTGGGGTGAATCAAATTCATTTTCCAGATATAAACCTTCAGCATAGGTGAATATGACCATGTTCACCTATGATTTTTCATTTTCAACATGAGTAGAAAATCCTTGATAGCGGTATTGCATTGGTTAATCTTTGGATGAGCAGTACTGATTGCACCTCCACTGGCTGGATAGCACCTGGCCCGACTAGGCTTTGAAGCGTGCCAACTGAGTACCCTGAAACCGGCAGCAAATGTGGGCTAATACCTCTACAGGAAATGTATGGACCAATTTACTCCATAGCCTTTTTTCCACCATTGTCTATCATTTCAGACAGGGAGGACTGTATGAGCACCCTAAAAACCTGAAATTGATGTAAGATTCTGTTAACGTTAGAGGCTTATTTTTGTTATCAAAATGGATTGTATGGTGAGCAGCATTTTAGCAGTGCATCTTGTGTGATAGATAAAGGTTGTGCAAAATTGTTTTCTTGGGGGTTTTCCTTTTCTCTCAGAGGTGGGGTTGTGAGGAAGTGGAGGATGAGGATGAGGAGGGCTGGGAGGGGAGAAGGCTGTGGGTGCGGGATGGCTGCATGGGTCTAGGGTTCTGGGATGTGGAACTGGACTCAAACGGTGATGCCTGCCCAAGACTGCCGTCTTTCACCTCCGTGTCCAACTGGGTCGGACACTCAAAGTGGACACAATGGAACACCTGAAAGAGAGAAACAGGGAATGAGGAACGAATATACAACATTTCCCCCATGATTTGGTTGCATCATGTGTTCCCCTGCACCGTCACGCAATAGAAAAACATATGTAATTAACAAAGAATTAAAGTGCTTTATTAAGAAGTGAGATGGTATTCAGAAATATTTTATTTCCTCTAACTGTTTGTGATTAAAAATATGCACAACCAAATCCAGTGATAGTCATGAATATTGGGTTGACAATTAGACTATTGTCATTATATTTTACTGTTAAAATAGGGCTCCAGAGATCTTCAGATGTTTAGAGATCTTTATGTGCACTAATATAATAGGCACATTTATTTAGGGCTAATTTCCCACCCGAGTAAGTGGTGATCTAGTTTGCTAGATCACTAACTCTAATTATAAACTGGGTGGTTTGAGCCATGAATGCTGATTGGCTGAAAGCCGTCGTATATCAGACCGTATACCACGGGTATGACAAAATATTTATTTTTACTGCTCTAATTACATTGGTAACCAGTTTATAATATTAGCAAATAGCCGTGGTATATTGGCCATACACCAAACGCCCTCAGGCCTTATTGCTTAAATATAATACCCACTGCTAGTAGCCATGTATTAATCTAACAGTAAATGAAATGTCCTTCAAAACTTTACAGGCGTAGCCTACCAATGAGGCCTATGCAATCGCAATGGCCAATGCGCATTTCACGCACACTATCTCAAAGCCATATCAAATATCTTGGTTGTAAAATAGTTGCTATTAAGCTCAATATGGAGAGTTGAGAATGTTTTTATTATACCAACAGAAAGCTGAGAACCACCTGTCCCTTTAAAATCGGTGATATTAGTATTACACAGGACAGCTGTGTTTTCCCCACAATTGGATTTTGAAATGCTTCAAGATGTCCACCCTTGCTCCTGTACTCAAGAAAGTGAAGGTAACTGAAATAAATGACTATCGCCCCGTAGCACTCACTTCTGTCATCATGAAGTGCTTTGAGAGTGCTTTGAGAGTTAACCATCATATCACCTCCACCTTACCAGACATCCTAGACCCACTACAATTTGCACACACCCCAACAGATCCATGGGTGAACCAATCACCATCACACTGCCCTATCCCATCTGGACAAGAAGAATACCTATGTAAGAATGCAGTTCATCGACGATAGCGCAGTCTTCAACACCACAGTACCCTCCAAGCTCATCACTAAGCTCAGGGCACTAGGTCTGAACCCCACCCTGTGCAACTGGGTCCTGGACTTCCTGACTGGCTCACCCCTGTTGGTGAAGGTAGGCAACAACACCTCCACTACGCTGATCCTCAACAAGGGGGCCCCACAAAGGTGCGTGCTCATCCCCCTCTTGTACTCCCTGTTCAGCCATGAGAACGTGACCAAGCATGTCTCCAACTCAATTTTCAAGTTTGCAGACGACAACAGTGGTAGGCCTGATTACCAACAACGACGAGACAGCTTACAGGGAAGAGGTGAGGGCCCTGGCAGATTGGTGCCAGGCAAATAACCTCTCCCTCAACATCAACAAAATGAAAGAGCTGATCGTTCACTTCCGGAGACAGCAGAGAGAGCACACCCCCATCCACATCAAAGTGGCAGCAGTAGAGGGTGAAAAGCTTTGTTCCTCCGAGTGCACATCACTGACAACCTAAAATGTTCCAACATACAGTGTGGTGAAGAAGGCGTAACAGCACCTCTTCAACCTCAGGAGGTTGAATAAATTTGGTTTGGGAGCATTCTGTTGGGTTGTATCACCGACTGGCATGGCAATTGCACCGTCCGCAACTGCAGGGCTCTCCAGAGGGTGGTGAGGTCAACCTAACACAACACATTGTTAATCCAAAATGCGTAGCAGTCAAACTTGTGTTTGTCTTGTCCCGTCCCGTGTTAACTAGTCTGTAAATAGTCTGGTTTTCCTTTTTTTCATATATATTTTAATCTCAATTTCCATCTACTAAACATACTTTCCTGCAACCAGCCTCACCCAATGTGGTACGGATCTGCTATTTTTTATACCTTATAACTGGAACCTCAATCAGAAACTAACCAGCAAACTAGCTACTAGTCATTGTTTGCCACTGCTAGCGACTAGCCAGCTTTAGCTCGGACAATTACCTGCCAATCTGCACAGCACGATATCAACCGAGAGCATAACGGACTGGTTTTCTCCACTACATCACCGGATTCCTGCTGCAAGCTCTGGACCATTACACCGGATCATCGCAGCTAACTAGCTGCAACCGAGTGGCTACTGTTGGCTAACGCCTCTGTCCCAAAGCAAGCACCAGTTAGCCCTAAGCTAGCCTCGAGCAAGGCCCATCTCCCGGCAAGTCGACAGAGTTTACAAGCTAATTCTTGGTCTACAAATACCTCTTTTGCCAATTGGCCTGGACCCTTTATTGTTGACACGGAGCCCCGCCGATCCATCATGACTGGTCTGCCGACGTAATCGTCCGAGATGGTTTCAACAGGCTTCTCTGTTGCGATGTCGCCGAAGACCCATCTGCTAGCCCCAGCCCGCTAGCTTTCTGAACGCCGTGTCTCCCGCTCGCCTAGCGTAGTAGCGAATACCGAACGGCTCCCTGACTCACCTATTGCTGCTCATTGGACCCTATGATCACTCGGCTACACAGCTGATGCCTGCTGGTCTGTTCATTAACACTGTACCTCATTTTGTTTATCCGTCAGCCCCAGCCTCGAACTCAGGTCCGGTGTGTACCCATCCGACCCTCTCTGCCCATTCATCGCCATTTACCCGTTGATGTCTTAGCGCTCCCGACTAACACCTGTGATTGCTTTATGCCCATCTCCAATGTCAATATACCTTGTCTACTGCTGTTTCAGTTAGTTTCAGTTTTAGTTCATTGTAGAGCCCCCAGTCCATGCCTGAAAAGCTCTTTTGTCCAACCCCCCCATGCATGCGGAGACCTTACCTGGTTTAACTGGTGCCTCCAGACATACAACCTCTCTCATCGCCACTCAACGCCTAGGTTTACCTCCACTGTACTTGCATCCTACCATACCCTTGTCTGTACATTATGCCCTGAATCTATTCTACCACGCCCAGAAATCTGCTCCTTTTATTCTCTGTTCCCAACGCACTAGACGACCAGTTCTTATAGCCTTTAGCTGTACCCTCATCCTACTCCTCCTCTGTTACTTTGATGTAGAGGTTAACCCAGGCCCTGTAGCCCTCAGTTCTACACCTATTACCCAGGCGCTCTCACTTGTTGACTTCTGTAACTGTAAAAATGTCTTGGTTTCATGCATGTTAACATCAGAAGCCTCCTCCCTAAGTTTGTTTTGTTCACTGCTTTAGCACACTCTACCAACCCTGATGTCCTAGCCTTGTCTGAATCCTGGCTTAGGAAGACCACCAAAAATTCTGAAATCTCCATCCCCATTAAGATAGAACTGCCAAAGGGGGCGGAGTTGCAATATACTGCAGAGATAGCCTGCAGAGTCCTGGCTTACTATCCAGGTCTGTGCCTAAACAGTTCGAGCTTATACTTTTAAAAATCCACCTTTCCAGAAATAAGTCTCTCAACATTGCCACTTGTTATAGACCCCCCCCAGCTGTGCCCTGGACACCATATGTGAATTGATTTCCCCCCATCTATCTTCAGAGCCACTGCAGTCTATCACAGTGCCATCCGTTTTGTCACCAAAGCCCCATATACCAACCACCACCGCGACCTGTATGCTCTCGTCAGCTGGCCCTCGCTACATATTCGTCGCCAGACCCACTGGCTCCAGGTCATCTATATATCTCACTGGTCATCCCCAAAGCCAACACCTCCTTTGGCCGCCTTACCGATCTCTGCAGCTGTACACAGCCCATCTGTAAATAGCCCATCCAATCTACCTACCTCACCCCCATATTGTATTTATTTGCACACCAGTATTTCTACTTGCACATCATTTTCACATCTATCATTCCAGGGTTAACTTGCTAAATTGTAATTACTTTGCTACTATGGCCTATTTATTGCCTTACCTCCTCACGCCATTTAGATACACTTTACATAGACTTTTTCTATTGTTATTGACTGTACGTTTGTTTATTCCATGTGTAACTCTGTTGTTGTTTGTGTCGCACTGCTTTGCTTTATCTTGGCCAGGTCGCATATGTAAATGAGAACTTGTTCTCAACTGGCCTACCTAGTTTAATAAAGGTTAATTTTATTTTTAAATAGAAATGGTGAAAATGTGTGGGCAGAACTGGAAAAAAAACATGTGCGAGCACAGAGGCCTACAAACCTGACTCAGTTACACCAGCTCTGTCAGGAGGAATGGGCCAAAATTCACCCAACTTATTGTGGGAAGCTTGTGGAAGGCTACCCGAAACGTTTGACCCAAGTTAAACAATTTAAAAGCATTGCTACAAAATATTAATTGAGTGTATGTAAACTTCTGACCCACTGGGAATGTGATGAAAGAAATAAAAGCTGAAATAAATCATTCTCTCTACTGTTATTCTGACATTTCACATTCTTAAAATAAAGTGGTGATCCTAACTGACCTAAGACAGGGAATTTTTACTAGGATTAAATGTCAGGAATTGTGAAAAACTGAGCTTAAATGTATTTGGCTATGGTGTATGTAAACTTCCGACTTCAACTATACATATGAATTGAGTAAAACCATATGTAAATATAATTTCAATGACCAGTGTTCAATGACTATGTACATAGGGCAGCAGTCTCTTTGGTACAGGGTAGAGTAACAGGTGGTAGTTGGCAAGTAACAGTGACTAAGTTCAGGGCAGGGTACTGGGCGGAGGCTGGCTGGTGGTGGCTTTTTAACAGACTGATGGCGATAGAAGCTGTTTTTCAGTCTCTCGGTCCCAGCTTTGATGCACCTGTACGGTCTCTACCTTCTAAATATTAGTAGGGTGAACAGGCCGTGGCTGAGGTCCTTGATGATCTTCTTGGCCTTCCTGTGACACCGGGTGCTGTAGATGTCCTGGATGGCAGGCAGTTTTTATTTTGTTTCACCTTTATTTAACCAGGTAGGCCAGTTGAGAACAAGTTCTCATTTACAACTGCGACCTGGCCAAGTTAAAGCAAAGCAGTGCGACAAAACAACACAGAGTTACACATGGGAAAGACAAACGTAGTCAATAACACAATAGAAAAATCAATATACAGTGTGTGTAAATGTAGAAAGATTAGGGCGGTAAGGCAATAAATAGGCCATAGGGGCGAAATAATTACAATTTAGCATTAAAACTGGAGTGAGATGTGCAGATGATAATTACAATTTAGCATTAAAACTGGAGTGAGATGTGCAAGTAGAGATACTGTGGTGCAAAAGAGCAAAAAAAATAAATAAAAAATAATAATAATAATATGGGGATGAGGTAGTTGGGTGGGCTATTTACAAATGGGCTGTGTACAGCTGCAGCGATCGGTAAGCTGCTCAGATAGCGGTTGCTTAAAGTTAGTGAGGGAGATATAAGTCTCCAACTTCAGCGATTTTTGCAATTTATTCCAGTCATTGGCAGCAGATAACTGGAAGGAAAGGCAGCCAAAGCAGGTGTTGGCTTTGGGGATGATCAGTGAAAAATATCTGCTGGTACGGGTGGGTGTTGCATCTCAACCCCCCCCCTCTCACGCTCTTTCCTTGTGTTCATTTTATCTCCTCTGGGTGGATGAATGATAATTTTATCATTTATTTTTCTAAAAGACACAAAGGACATAGTCTTTTTTATTTCTTATCTCAGTGAGCTGAGATAAGGCGGGCCTTTACCTAGCAAAGACTTATAGATGACCTTGAGCCAGTGGGTTTGGCAACGAATATGAAGCGAGGGCCAGCCAACGAAAGCATACAGGTCGCAGTGGTGAGAAGTACATGGGGCTTTAGTGACAAAACGAATGGCACTGTGATAGACTACATCCAATTTGCTGAGTAGAGTGTTGGAGGCTATTTTGTAAATGACATCGCCAAAGTCAAGAATCGGTAGGATAGTCAGTTTTATGAGGGTATGTTTAGCAGCATGAGTGAAGGAGGCTTTGTTGCGAAATAGGACGCCGATTCTAGATTGGAGATGCTTAATGTGAATCTGGAATGAGAGTTTACAGTCTAACCAGACACCTAGGACTTTGTAGTTGTCCACATATTATAAGTCAGAACCGTCCAGAGTAGTGATGCTAGTCAGAGGGGCGGGTGTGGGCAGCGATCGGTTGAAGACATGCATTTAGTTTTACTAGCATTTAAAAGAGCAGTTGGAGGCCACGGAAGGAGTGTTGTATGGCATTGAAGCTTGTTTGGAGGTTTGTTAACACCGTGTCCAAAAGAGGGCCAGATGTATACAGAATGGTGTTATCTGCGTAGAGGTGGATCAGAGAATCACCAGCAGCAAGAGCGACATCATTGATATATACAGAGAAAATAGTCGGCCCGAGAATTGAACCCTGTGGCATAGACTGCCAGAGATCTGGACAACATGCCCTCCGATTTGACACACTGAACTCTTTCTGAGAAGTAGTTGGTGAACCAGGCGAGGCAGTCATTTGAGAAACCAAGGCCAATGAGTCTGCCGATAAGAATGCGGTGATTGACAGAGTCAAAAGCCTTGGCCAGGTCGATGAAGACGGCTGCACAGTATTGTCTTTTATCTATGGCGGTTATGATATCGTTTAGGACCTTGAGCATGGCTGAGGTGCACCCTTGACCAGCTCTGAAACCAGATTGCATAGCGGAGAAGGTACTGTGGGATTCGAAATGGTCGGTGATCTGTTTGTTAACTTGGCTTTCGAAGACTTTAGAAAGGCAGGGCAGAATGTATATAGGTCTGTAACAGTTTGGGTCTAGAGTGTCATCCTCCTTTGAAGAGGGGGATGACCGCAGCAGCTTTCCAATCTTTAGGGATCTCAGACGATACGAAAGACCAGGCTAGTAATGGCAGTTGCAACAATGGCAGCGGATAATTTTTGAGAGAAAGGGTCCATATTGTCTATCCCAGCAGATTTGTAGGGGTCCAGATTTTGCAGCTCTTTCAGAACATCAGCTATCTTGTTTTGGGTGAAGGAGAAGCGGAAGGGGGCTTGGGCAGGTTGCTGCGGGGGGTGCAGAGCTGTTGGCCGGGGTAGGGGTAGCCAGGTGGAAAGCATGGCCGGCCGTAGAAAAATGCTTATTGAAATTCTCAATTATCGTATATTTATCGGTGTTGACAGTGTTTCCTAGTCTCAGTGCACTGGGCAGCTGGGAGGAGGTGCTCTTATTCTCCATGGACTTTACAATGTCCCAAAACTTTTTGGAGTTAGAACTACAGGATGCAAATTTCTGTTTCAAAAAGCTAGCCTTTGCTTTCCTAACTGACTGTGTGTATTGGTTCCTGACTTCCCTGAAAAGTTGCATATCGCTGGGACAATTCGATGCTAGTGCAGTCTGCCACAGGATGTTTTTGTGCTGGTCGAGGGCAGTCAGGAATGGAGTGAACCAAGGGCTATATCTGTTCATATTTCTACATTTTTGAAAGGGGCATGCTTATTTAAGATGGTGAGGAAATTACTTTTAAAGAGCAACCAGGCATCCTCTACTGACGGGATGAGGTCAAAATCCTTCCAGGATACCCGGGCCAGGTTGATTAGAAATTTCGGCTTGCAGAAGTGTTTTTGGGAGCGTTTGACAGTGATGAGGAGTGGTCGTTTGACCGCAGACCCATAACGGATTCAGGCAATGAGGCAGTGATCGCTGAAATCCTGATTGAAAACAGCATAGGTGTATTTGGAGGGCAAGTTGGTTAGGATAATATCTATGAGGGTGCCCATGTTTACAGATTTAGGGTTGTACCTGGTGGGTTCCTTGATAATTTGTGTGAGTTTGAGGGCATCTAGCTTAGATTGTAGACCTGCCGGGGTGTTAAGCATATCCTAGTTTAGGTCACCTAACAGAACGAACTCTGAAGATAGATGGGGGGCAATCAATTCACATATGGTGTCCAGGGCACAGCTGGGAGCTGAGGCGGGTCTATAACAGGCGGCAAGAGTGAGAGACTTATTTCTGGAGAGAATAATTTTAAAATTAGAAGCTCCAACTGTTTGGGCATAGACCTGGAAAGTATGACAGAACTTTGCAGGCTAACTCCTCCCCCTTTGGCAGTTCTATCTTGATGAAAAATGTTGTAGTTGGGGACGGAAATCTCAGAATTTTTGGTGGCCTTCTTAACTTATGAGCAGGTGGGACGGTAGCGTCCAAATCAACCATTAATCTACCATTAATAATATGTATATCCTAGCTTCTGGGCCTGAGTAACAGGCAGTTTACTTTGAGCACGCTTTTCATCCGGAGGTGAAAATACTGCCTCCTACCCAAGAGAGGTTAATTTAGGATTCAGACACAGCAACATCAGGGTTGGCGAAGTGTGCTAAAGCAGTGAGTAAAACAAACTTCTGGAGGAGGCTTCTGATGTTAACATGCATGAAACCAAGGCTTTTGCGGTTACAGAAGTCAAATGAGAGCGCCTGGGGACACGCAGGGCCTGGGTTAACCTCCACATCACCCGAGGAATAGAGGAGGAGTAGGATGAGGGTACGGCTAAAGGCTACCAATTTGTAAGTCGCTCTGGATAAGAGCGTCTGCTAAATGACTTAAATGTAAATGTAAATGTATCAAAACTGGTCGTCTAGTGTGTTGGGGACAGAGAATAAAAGGAGAAGAATTCTGGGCGTGATAGGATAAATTCAGGGCATAACGTACAGACAGGGGCATGGTAGGGTGCGGGTACAGTAGAGGTAAACCTAGGCATCTCTGGACGCACTAGTTATGCTGGGTGAGGTCACCGCTTGTGTGGGAGGTGGGACAAAAGAGGTATCTGAGGCATGCTGAGTAGGACTAGGGGCTCCGCAGTGAACTAAAACAATGATAACTATCCTAAACAACAGTATACAAGGCATATTGACATTAGAGAGAGACATAAAGCAAAGTATAAAACAATCACAGGTGCTGATTGGGAGAGCTAACTAAGACAACGGGTAAGACAACAGGTAAAATAGTGATGAATGGGCAGAGAGGGTCAGTTAACTGTACACAGGGCCTGAGTTTGAGGCTGGGGCCGACAGATAAACAAACAAAATGGAGTACCGTTATTAATGAACTGTCCAGCAGGCATCAGCTATGTAGCCAAGTGATCATAGTGTCCAGTGAACAGCAATAGATGAAACAGGGAAGCCGCTAGGTAGTCGTTACTACGCTAGCAAGCGGGAGACACGGCATTCAAAAAAAGTTAGCTGGCCGGGGAAAGTAGACGCGTCTGCTCCGACGTCCGGCAATGGCCGGTTGAGGGCACAGCGGATGGAATTACGTCGGCAGATCAGTCGTGATGGAACAGCAGGGTTCCGTGTTGACAAAGGGTCCAGACCAGTTGGCAAAATAGGTATTGTATCTGGAGTAATTTCGTTTGCTAGCCGGGAGATGCACCTGGCTCGCGGCTAACTGGTGCTAGCTTTGGAACAATGGCATTAGCCACTATAGCCACTCGGTAGCAGCGATGATCCGATGCAAAGGTCCAGAGCTTACTGAAAGAATCCGGTGGTGTAGAGGATTCTAGTCGTGTTAGTGAAGAGCCCGGGAGGCATCAGCTGTGTAGCCGAGTGATCATAGGGTCCACTGAGCAGGCCGGGAGATGGGCCTTGCTCAAGGCTGGCGTCTTGGGCTGGGCCACTCGGTGGCAGCTAGCTAGCTGCGATGATCTGGAATAAATGGTCCAGGGCTTACGGCGGAATCCGGTGTTGTCGTGGAGAAAAACAGTCCGATATGCTCAGAGTTGATAACGAGCTGTGCAGACTGGCAAGTATTATCCAGGCTAAAAACGGCTGGTGTCTGTGCTAAAAGGTAAAGGCCGCTAGCAGTGGTTGACAATGACTAAATAGCTAGTAGCCACTTAGCTGGTTAGCTGCTGATGGCTAGCTTCTGATGGAGGTTCAGGCTATAAGATCTAAAAATAGCAGATGCGTATCACATTGGGTGAGGCGGGTTGCCGGAAGGTATATTTAATGTAAAATAAATGGAAAAAGAGATTGAAAATATATTGAAATATATACAAAATAGACAAAAAAGAAGACATGTACACGGGAAAATGACAAACAACGTCTGCACTGCTACGCCATCTTGGAACAAATGGATTGGGGTCAGGGATATAGGATTTAGTTCAGGGCTTTGTGACTCCAATACCTTGACTTTGTCGTCCTTAAGCCATTTTGGTCGGAACTTTGGATGTATGCTTGGGGTCATTGTCCATTTGGAAGACCCATTTGCGACAAAGCATTAACTTCCTGACTGATGTCTTGAGATGTTGCTTCAATATATCCACATAATTTTCCTTCCTCACGATGCCATCTATTTTGTGAAGTGCACCAGTCCCTCCTGCAACAAAGCACCCCCACAACATGATGCTGCCACCCCCATGCTTCACAGTCGGGATGGTGTTCTTCGGTTGGCAAGCCTCCCCTTTTTTCCTCCAAATAATGGTCATTATGGCCAAACAGTTCTATTTTTGTTTCATCAGACCAAAGGACATTTCTCCAAAAAGTATGATCCTTGTCCCCATGTGCAGTTGCAAACCGTAGTCTGGCTTTTTTTTAATGGCGGTTTTGGAGCAGTGGCTTCTTCCTTGCTGAGCGGCCTTTCAGGTTATGTCGATATAGGACTTGTTTTACTGTGGATATAGATACTTTTGTACCCGTTTCCTCCAGCATGTTCACAAGGTCCTTTGCTGTTGTTCTGGGATTCCTTTGCACTTTTCGCACCAAAGTACGTTCATCTCTAGGAGACAGAACGCATCTCTGAGTGGTATGACGGCTGTGTGGTCCCATGGTGTTTATACTTGCGTACTATTGTTTGTACAGATGAACGTGGTACCTTCAGGCGTTTGGAAATTGCTCCCAAGGATGAACCAGACTTGTGGTCTACAATTTTATTTTGAGGTCTTGGCTGATTTATTTAGATTTTCCCATGATGTCAAGCAAAGAGGCACTTAGTTTGACGGCAGGCCTTGAAATACATCCACAGGTACACCTCCAATTGACTCAAATGTTGTCAATTAGCCTATCAGAAGCTTCTAAAGCCATGACATGATTTTCTAGAATTTTCCCAGTCAACTTAGTGTATGTAAACTTCTGAGCCACTGGAATTGTGACACAGTGAATTATAAGTGAAATAATCTGTCTGTAAACAATTGTTGGAAAAATTACTTGGGTCATGCAAGTAGATGTCCAAACTGACTTGCCAAAACTATAGTTTGTTAACAAGAAATTTGTGGAGTGGTTGAAAAACGAGTTTTAATGACTCCAACCTAATGTATGTAAACTTCTGACTTCAACTGTATTCTAGTCAAGGCTCATCCTATATAACTACTGCTGTACACACATTTTCTATTCATATACTGTCCATACACACCATCATATACAGTGGCTTCAGAAAGTATTCAGACTCCTTGACTTTTTCAACATTTTGTTACGTTACCGACTTATTCTAAAATGGATTTAAATAAAAATAACTCAATCTACATACAATACCCCATAATGATGAAGCAAAAACAGGTTTTTAGAAATGTTTCCAAATTGAAATATTAAAACCAGAAATACCTTATTTACATAAGAATTCAGACCCTTTGCTATGAGACTTGAAATTGAGCTCAGGTGCATCCTGTTTTCATTGATCATCTATGAGATGTTTCTAGAACTTGATTGGACGTGATTTGGAAAGGCACACACCTGTCTATATAAGGTCCAACAGTTGACAGTGCATGTCAGAGCAAAAACAAAGCCATGAGGTTGAAGGAATTGTCCGAAACAGGATTGTGTCGAGGCATAGATCTGGGGAAGGGTAGCAAAAAATGTTGGCAGCATTGAAGGTCCCCAAGAACAAAGTGGCCTCCATCATTCTTAAATGGAAAAAAGTTTGGAACCTCCGAAACTCTTCCTAAAGTGGCTGCTCGGCCAAACTGAGCAATCGGAGGAAAAGGGCCTTGGTCAGGGAGGTGACCAAGAATCCGATGGTCACTCTGACAGAGCTCTAGAGTTCCTCTGTGGAGATGGGAGAACCTTCCAGAAGGAGAACCATCTCCACGGCACTCCACCAATCAGGCCTTTATGGTAGAGTGACCAGACAGAAGTCACTCCTCAGTAAAAGGCACATGACAGCCCGCTTGGAGTTTGCCAAGAGGAACCTAAAGACTCTCAGACTATGAGAAACAAGATTCTCTGGTCTGATGAAACCAAGACAGAACTCTTTGGCCTGAATGCCAAGCATTCTCTTTGGCCTGAATGCCAAGTCTGAAGGAAACCTGGCATCATCCCTATGGTGAAGCATGGTGGTGGCAGCATCATGCTGTGGGGATGTTTTTCAGCGGCAGGGACTGGGAGACTAGTCACGATCGAGGCAAAGGTGAACGGAGCAAAGTACAGAGAGATCCTTGATGAAAACCTGCTCCAGAGCACTCAAGACCTCAGACTGGGGCAAAGGTTCACCTTCCAACAAGACAATGACCCTAAGCACACAGCCAAAACAATGTAGGAGTGCCTTCGGGACAAGTCTCTGAATGTCCTTGATTGTCCCAGCCAGAGCCCGGACCAGATCGAACATTTCTGGAGAGACCTGAAAATAGCTGTGCAGCAACGCTCCCCATTCAACCTGACAGAGCTTGAGAGTATCTGCAGAGAAAATTGTGAGAAACTCCCCATATACGGGTGTGCCAAGCTTGTAGCGTCATACCCAAGAAGATTCCAAGCTGTAATCGCTGCCAAAGGTGCTTCAACAAAGTACTGAGAAAAGGGTCTGAATTCTTATGTAAAAAATACATTTTAGAATAAGGCTGTAACCTAACAAAATGTGAAAAAATCAAGGGGTCTGAATACTTTCCGAAGGCACTGTACATATCTATATTCCAGATATATTCTGGATGCGACCAATACAACATTTTACTTACACAGCCAAGTCAAAGGGTTGCAAAATGTGACTAAATGGTTGCAGTATGGAGCCCTGTAAATGCAAAAATCCAGACAAATATTTTTTTAATTACGGTGTATGCGCAATCCTCTCACCTCATTTGCAGTGTTGTTAGTTCCCACGATGCGAATAAAAGAGGCAGGCTGCTTGTCGAATTTGAGTGTCTGCCATGATCTGTTGAAGAAAAACAAAACTTAAAAGATCTCAGATGGACAGTATTATACAAAGATAATCTGAAAAGAGTATGGGAAAGGGAGCCTTGAAGACAGACTGGGAGTCTTACCGACATGGCACCTTGGTGCGGTCCACCACCTTTGTCCACTGCTGCTGATTGGTGGAGACCTCAATGTAGTAACTGTAGGATCGCTCATCACAGTCCCACAGTAGCAGTCTGTCCAGATAGAAATAGAAAATAAATAGAAAATAACTAAATCATTTGCATAAAAAAATGTATCAAATGTGCAGACAGATACAAAACCTACAAGACTCAACATGAGTGAACACACACACCCACCCCTACCTTAAGGAGCCAATAGTGTAGGGTTGAGCCAGTTGAATGACAATGGCCCCAGAGCCCAGCTGGTGACAGGTGTAGCCCGAGTCCCAGTCATAGTTGCGCGTGTCCCCGTTGAGCAGAGCGTTTCTGCTCCGACTAACCCCCTCGATGACACTGGAACAGGCCGCGATGGTAGCCACATTCTCATTAGGGACTGCATATATGAAGGATGAAAAAAAGCAGAGGCAAAAAAGCAGTAGAAGAGAGAGGATTGGGAATAAAGAAGAGGATTGGAGAGAGTAGTAAGATGTTTATGTTGATCCGACCTGGCATCTTAAGAATCAAATGTAACACTAGTATAACGATTGATATTCCTGCCTTACCGAGAATACCTTTTTCCAGAGTGAAGGAGCGGTGTGTGAACATGCACTCGAAAGCCACCAGGTGGAAGACCTTGTTGACCGTGTTGTGCGTCCCCACAATGCGCACATACCTGGGACACAAGGGAACAAATAAAAATCACACCCACTGTTGTAGAACCAAAAGTCAAAATTGGTGCCAACCATAGGAAACCACAGGCAGAGATGCAATGGGTGAGGTTTTACCTGGCCACACGTGGTGTAAAGAAGAGGTTCTGCCAAGAGCGACACAGGTACTTGGAATGGTCCACAACACGCACCCAATCCAGCTCATCCATGGATACTTCAATATAGTAGGAGTAAGACCTACACAAAAGCAGATATGGATCATACAAAACCCAGTTACCAAAGCATAGCTGATGAGTATCTCTATTATCAGCATGATAGTAACATTACTGCAATGTATACAGTACCAGTCAAAAGTTCAGACACACCTACTCATTCAAGGTTTTTCTTTATTTTTACTATTTTCTACATTGTACGATAATAGTGAAGAGATCAAAACTATGAAATAACACATATGGAATCATGTAGTAACCAAAAAAGGGTTAAACAAATCACATTTTTTTAACCGGAATTCTCCGGTTGGAACATTATTGATGATTTATGTTAAAAACATCCTAAAGATTGATTCTATACATCGTTTGACATGTTTCTGCGGACTGTAACGGAACTTTTTGACTTTTCGTCCGCACCTAGTGATCGCGCGTCATGAATTTTGATTACTGGGCTAAACGCGCTAACAAAAAGGAGGTATTTGGACATAAATTATGGACTTCATCGAACAAAACAAACATTTATTGTGGAACTGGGACTCCTGGGAGTGGTAAGTGAATATTTATAATGCTATTTCTGGCTTCTGTTGACTACACACCATGGCGGATATCTGTTTGGGTTGTGTTGGTCTCTGAGCGCTGTACTCAGATTATTGCATGGTGTGCTTTTTCCGTAAAGCCTTTTCACGTTTGGATGAAAAGCGTGCCCAGAGTAAACTGCCTGCTACTCAGGCCCAGATGCTAGGATATGCATATTATTAGTAGATTTGGATAGAAAACACCCTGAATAATGTCTGTGAGTATAACAGAACTCATATGGCAGGCAAAAACCTGAGAAAAAATCCAACCAGGAAGTGGGAAATCTGAGGTTGGTCGTTTTTCAACTCATTCCCTATTGAAGATACAGTGGGATATTGGTCATGTTGCAATTCCTAAGGCTTCCACTAGATGTCAGTCTTTACGTGACGCTCGTTCACGTTGCTTTTCTGAAGACAAAGGAATTCTCAGGTTGGAACATTATTGATGATTTATGTTAAAAACATCCTAAAGATTGATTCTATACTTCGTTTGACATGTTTCTACGGACTGTAATATGACTTTGTCTGAACTTTTGCCTGGACCTGCCCGCGCGGCGTGAGTGTAGATTGTGTACTGAACGCGCGAACAAGGAGGAATTTGGACATAAATGATGGACTTTATGGAACAAATCAAACATTTATTGTGGAACTGGGATTCCTGGGAGTGCATTCTGATGAAGATCATCAAAGGTAAGTGAATATTTATAATGCTATTTCTGACTTATGTTGACTCCAACATGGCGGATATCTCTTTGGGTTGATTTGTCATCTGAGCGCCGTACTCAGATTATTGCATGGTTTGCTTTTTCCGTAAAGTTTAGAAATCTGACACAGCAGTTGCATTAAGGAGAAGTATATCTTTAAATCTGTGAATAACACTTGTATCTTTTATCAATGTTTATTATGAGTATTTCTGTGATTTGATGTGGCTCATGGGATGTTTTGGGGGCAAAGCCAAATGTAAACTGAGGTTGATGGAACAAAACATACATGTATTGTGTAACATGTTGTCCCGGGAGTGTCATCTGATGAAGAATATCAAAGGTTAGTGATTAATTTTATCAATATTTCTGCTTTTTGTGACTCCTCTCTTTGGTTGGAAAATCGCTGTATGCTTTCTGTGACTAGTTGCTGACCTAACATAATGATATGTTCTGCTTTCGCCGAAAAGCTTTTTTTGAAATCGTACACTGTTGTTGGATTAACGAGAATTGTATATTTAAATTGGTGTCTAATACTTGTATGTTTAAGAAAATTGAATTATGAGATTTCTGTTGATTGAATTTGGTGCCCTGCAATTTCATTGGCTGTTGGCGAGCAGTCCTAGACAGGTTAAAGTAATGATGGACTCATTTCTCTTTGATTATTTGAGCTGTTCTTGCCATAATATGGACTTGGTCTTTCACCAAATGGTGCACAATTGAAAACACATTGAGGAAAGAAATTCCACAAATTAACTTAACAAGGCACACATGTTAATTGAAATGCATTCCAGGTGACTACCTCATGAAGCTGGTTGAGAGAATGCCAAGAGTGTGCAAAGCTGTCAAGGCAAAGGGTGGCTACTTCGAAGAAACTCAAATATAAAATATATTTTGATTTGTTTAACACTTTTTTGGCTACTACATGATTCCATATGCGTTATTTCATAGGTTTGATGATTATTCTACAATGTAGAAAATAGCAAAAATAAAGAAAAACCGTTGAATGAGTAGGTGTGTCCAAACTTCACTGGTACTGTATATAAAAACATTGCTCATCAGTTGAGCAAAACCTTCAGAGAGGAATGAATGTGTGTTTGATAGCCTACAATGCAGTTAGACTTAGCAGAATCACTGATTGGCATATCACCTTGCATCCCAAAAAATTACTCATTATGTGATCAAGATTAGCGATCGTGCCTTGCTTAAACTGATACCTTAAAACATGCTGGATGTCACACTCACCGGCTGTCCCGGTCCCAGAGCAGGATGCGGATGTGGTTGATGATAGAGGCCTGGCCCAGTTTGATCTGAAGGCCAGCGCGGCCGTCCTCCTCTATGGGGTGTCTGGAGAAGCCGTGGTCCAGGTCGTAGTTCTGGGTGTCTCCGTCCAGCAGCGCTGACTTCAGCTCTCCCTTCACCACCTGGGCCCCGTACTTCATGGTGGCAATGTTCTCCTCTGGGACTGTAAGACACAAAGGCATCACATTGAATACATAATATTAAATACATATCTCACACACACACGGAATACAAAGAGACACATACAGAATTCAAACGCAAACAGAATACACAGACTCCCATTGACAATTTAAGCTATTAGTTGCCGACTACTAGAACAGCACCGGAAGCCATAGACTCACTGAGCATGCCGCGGTAGTTGAGGTCCATGTCGCGACTCTCTGAGCGGGTCTTGATGGCGTCCAGCAGGTCGTCTGGGTTGAGCAGTCCCGAGGGACGCACCACGTTTAGCATCTCCGTCAGGCTCATGAGCGGCAGCCGCACAGCTGCCATTACTTCCTGCGTGGCGCTTCCCTCGCCGTTCTGCCGGCTCCAATGACACAGCGCCTGGAAGATCTCCTTCTCGCTCGCTGCAAATGAGTCCCTCCGTAATACGGTCAGCAGAGCAGTCTGCACAGAGAGAGACAGGATAAAAAGATATTCAGTTAATACTACTTCTATCAAAATGGATTCAGTCATATTTACTGGATCTGGGTCTTGTTCATTAGGGCACACAATGAAAATCTTTTGAAAACATTTAGCAAAAAAAATAAAAAATGAATTTCTTATTAGTCCAGGTAGTTCCCTTCCTGTTTTGGTCCATCTTCTTCCATGTTTGTTGCCTAATGAACAAGACCCCGCCTACTCTCACTCACCTTGGACAATGTGAGGAAGCCGTCTGAGGCCAGGACCTCTGGGGCGCGACGGTCCATGTAGGCGCAGCACGCTGCACTGAGTGCACTCAGACAGTACATGCTGGCCACGTCAAACACCAAACACACATTGTGCGTATGCAGGATGGTGCGCAGGAACTCTGAGGTGGAGTCCTCTAGTGGCTGGAGGCCATAGCGGTGGGCCAGACCCAGGAAGTCCAGCAGCACCTCCTCGCGGGCTGAGCTGAGGCTAGCCCGGCCCGTGTAAAGGTAGTTGAGGAGCATGGAGAAGGCCTCGGCTCGCGTCTCCTCCAGGGTCACCTCCGACTGCGGCTGGGACTCCTTCATCCCGCCATATAGCAGAGCTCTGGGGAAAAGGATTACACATCTCATAGACTGTTACCTAGTCCTAGCTACTCCTTTTAGTGTGCTCATATGAAGTATGTTAAGATTCTGAAATACAAATGTTCACAATTTATTCAAGATTAAAAATATGAATATCTAAAATGTCTAAAAATAAGCTAACTCAAAAATGGTAGTTGAGATATTTATAATGTTGAATAAATTAGTGTCAACATTTGTATTTTAGAATCTAGACTAGAGGTTGACAGATTATGATTTTTCAACGCCGATACCGATTATTGGAGGACCAAAAAAAGCAGATACTGATTAATCGGACGATTTTTATTTATTTGTAATAATTACAACAATATTGCATGAACACTTATTTTTACTTAATATAATACATAAATAAAAATCTATTTAGTCTCAAATAAATAATGAAACATGTTCAATTTGGTTTAAATAATGCAAAAACAGTGTTGGAGAAGAAAGTAAAAGTGCAATATGTGCCATGTAAAAAAGCTAACGATTAAGTTCTTTGCTCAGAACATGAGAACATATGAAAGCTGGTGGTTCCTTTTAACATGAGTCTTCAATATTCCCAGTTAAGAAGTTTTAGGTTGTAGTTATTATAGGACTATTTCTCTCTATACCACACGTATTTCATATACCTTTGACTATTGGATGTTCTTATAGGCACTACAGTATTGCCAGCCTAATCTCTGGAGTTGATAGGCTTGAAGTCATAAACAGCGCTGTGCTTCAAGCATTGCGAAGAAATGCTGGCAAACACAGGAAAGTGCTATTTGAATGAATACTTACGAGCCTGCTGCTGCCTACCACCACTCAGTCAGACTGCTCTATTAAATATCAAATCATAGACTTAATTATAATACACACAGAAATACGAGCCTTAGGTCATTAATATGTTCAAATCGGGAAACAAAACGTTTATTCTTATAGTGAAATACGGAACCGTTCCGTATTTTATTGAACGGGTGGCATCCATAAGTCTAAATATTGCTGTTACATTGCACAACCTTCAAAGTTATGTCATAATTATGTAAAATTCTGGCAAATTAATTACGGTCTTTGTTAGGAAGAAATGGTCTTCACACAGTTCGCAACGAGCCAGGCGGCCCAAACTGCTGCATATTGTTTGCATATGCCGTATCAGGGAGAGACAGTTCCCTTTTGGAGTGAGGGGGCCAGCCACTGGTCTTTACAATGAAAACTGTTGACACAGCAGTAACTGTCTGCTATATTTTATAGATATCTTTCATACAAATCTTAACCTTTGTGAACTGTTCCCTAAGATCTGTGATTTGTCATGCAAGTTGAGAGGGGTGTATCTTGGCTATAAAATATCTTTCTACTTTTCTGTAGTCACTTTTTAATGGTTCATTAGAGATAGCGCATCATTGAAAGTCAAAAAAGGCTATTGCAAAGCTTATTATTATTAAAGATGTAGTTTAAGTATAACTCTGACTGGTGTGTAGTTTGTAACTCTCCTCATTTGGTAAAGCAGAAATATGACACCACAATATACCCTGACTGCTTGCACAGAACGCAAGAGAAGTACCACAATTTCCCTAGATAATATTGCCTGCTAACATGAATTTCTTTTAATTAACTAAATATGCAGGTTTAAAAATATATACTTGTGTATTGATTTTAAGAAAGGCATTGATGTTTATGGGTAGGTATATTTGTGCAACGACAGTGCTTTTTCGCGAATGTGCTTGTGAAATCGTCACCCATTTGGCGAAGTAGGCTGTGATTCGATGATAAATTAACAGGCACCACATTGATTACTTGCAACGCAGGACAAGCTAGTTAAACTAGTAATATCATCAATCATGTGTAGTTAACTAGTGGTTATGTTAAGATAGTTTTTTATAAGATAAGTTTAATGCTAGCTAGCAACTTACCTTGGTTCCTTGCTGCACTCGCGTAACAGGTGGTCAGCCTGCCACGCAGTCTCCTCGTGGAGTGCAATGTAATCAGCGTCCAAAAATGCTGATTACCGATTGTTATGAAAACTTGAAATCGGCCCTAATAAATCGGCCGACCTCTAATCTAGACATACTCTATATGTTAGAGCACCCGATAAAGAGTAGATTGACATCAAGATGTTGTCTGTATCATATATGGTTCACCGATCATAAGGTCTTACAGGAGGCATGTATAGGTCTAAAATGGGTGTAAAATGGCCACTTGCATCATGATTTTCTAAAAAATGGTTTGTGATACAAATGTAAAAAGCATGTCAAACAATCCTTCCTCCCAGTCCCTATGTGAAAATTGCCAGAACAATCTGAGATCTGAGATACCCAAAATATTTTACAACCACCCAAAACAGGTGTACCTGAAGTAGTGACAGCGTGCTGCCAAGATGACCCTATGGGCCGGAAAGCGTTTCTCCTCCACAATGAAGGTGACATCACTGTACTCTTCACCTGGAACCAAAGCACCCAGCTGCTCGGAGAGTAGATGGATGTGGTCAATCTCTGACACTGAGGCCAGTGGACGCAAAGGATGGCTGTTGTTACTCATTGTGGTTAGACTTGGGGCGTCTCAATAACATCTGACAGAAGAGAAGACAAGCTGGTTAATTGGTGTCATTGAAACTGGCAACGCACACACTGTCTCAAGTATCTAGCTACAGTAGCTAACTTTTGATAACTGTAGACCTTGAACAGCCCTGTTCAATGAAGGTCCTGGAGGGCGGAAACACTTCTGGTTTTCATACTCTACTTCTAATAATGTACTAGTTCAGACCTGGGACACCAGGTGAGTGCAATAAACTAAAAGGAAGGTAGAAACAAAAACCAGAAGTGTTTCGGCCCTGGCTCCAGGACTGGAATTGAACAGCCCCGCTGTAGACGGAGCTAGCGGATAACAGTTAGATAGCGTGGGTAACAATGACATTATGTATTTGTTATAATAGGTAGACAACTTGAAATACAGGAATCATCTAACTAGCTAATAAATCAAAAATGTGAAACTATTCAGCGTAGCTAGCAATATCAGCCACTGAGGCAAAGATTTGTATAACTAAACCAAGCCATACCACAGCCTGTCGTTTCAAATGGGAACAAATTAGTAATAGTGGACAGAACAAGTAAGGTGGGCAGAGCCATGCACGAGCTAGCGAGATCTTATTGGCGCGTTCGAGATACTATTTGCATATTTCCGTTAGGGAGCGCCTACTCTGCGAAGGGCGTGTGTGCAATAACTTAATTCGCCTTTGCAATCTTGTTTAACGACGCAATTATTTTTTACTTTGGCAAATGGTCAAGTCTACAAAACGTAGTCCACTCTGTTCGTAACAAATTCTAGTTTTGGGAACAGAAAAATGTATTGAGATCAAATGTTTCATCGATTAGTAATTAGCAGAATGTCGGGCAAAATCCATCTTGTTCCATCTTCTTCCACTGTGCTTCCCCTCACTACCATAACGCTAAGCGGTTGCTTCACATGTATACATCCGGTGAAATATCTGTCTCATTGTTATATCTGTCCTACTGATCTGTGATGCGGTCAACTGATACAGCAGCTTGGGTTTCACCCGTGTGACATACCTGCACAATAAGCATATCCACTTGGTTCTCCCTTCCACGAAGCCTCTTCCTTGACGTTATTTTCCCCTTTATTCAATCAAATGACAGTATTGAAAATTTCGTCATGAATAATTGCTATCAGTACTAAAAAAACGCTACCATCGCAAACACAACTAAGTAGAGTAACAACCCGGATGTTGTTAGGGTGGGGAAAACGACACTGTTCCATGAAACAATAGCGCCCCTTGTGTATGGACAAATAGTGTAAATGCAGGTGGTAGATGTGATTCACGAGAAAATGATCACTTAATTAACAACAATGTAAATTCCTGTAAATCTGAACAGTTTGTGATTGCGGCCCGCAATTCGGGTTGTTTCTGCATATGGACGTTCTTGAATCTACAAGAACTCCCCCCTCGAGCATTCCATTGGTTCCTGCATGAACGCCTCCTCTTCGAGCATACCATTGGTTCCTGCATGAATGCCCCCCTCAAGTATGCCATCTCAATTTTTTACAGTATATTATGCGCCATCTTCATGCATGTGTGAAACCAGTTACCAAAGGTTTTTTATAACTAACCCAGCTCATCTCTGAAGTTACTGTCTTGGTGATACTTTTGATATTCTCGATTTCCTCTCATTGTCTAAGGGGTGGCACTAGTTATCAAAGCCAAACAGTCAAAATTGGCAATATGGTAAAAATTCATTAACACAAGCATTTGCTTTTTGGACTTAATTTAAGGTTAGGCGTAATGTTAGCAGTGCAGTTATGGTTCAATTTAAAATCAGACTCTAAGAAGATACGTTGTAGAAATAGGCAGGGTTTAGCCATTGTTATGACTGGCTGTGGTAAAGTCTACTTTGTTATGTGATTACCGTGTGGACAAAATGTAAATAAAAGTATTATTTTCATAGCTAGCTACCGGTGCCCCACCTCCCATCTGCTGTGTACTGGAATCCTAGCTAGCTAGCTACCTATCCCGCCTGCTGTGTACCGGAGTCCTAACAATGGCCGTGTTCGAGAGGATCAAAACTGTGATGTATCATGGGTAAATTGTGACTGACTGATCTACAAATAATCATTAGAAGTTATTTATGATTTAAGTCACCTGCACTGTCGGCTGTAATGTCGAACAAGCCCAGTGTCTTTCATTCCCACCTGCCGAACATCTGCCCTCGCCATCTTTAACAGAACTGTGGGAAAGCAGTGCCCAACAGGCAGGGGCGAAGGACACTGTCTACACTGTCTACCGGTGTCCTAGCTAGCTAGCTAGATACCGTTGTCGCAGTTGTGACTAGATGGAGTTCAGCTATGACTGGAAGTTACTTTTCGTAACAGGTTAGGGGAACATTTTAGTTAACCCTACCTAACCTTAACCTAATTCTCCTAAACTGCTCTGTTAATTATCCTAACCTGCTGCATAAGTTGTCCTAACCTGCTACGAAAAAGTCACTTCCAGTCATTGTATACCACCTAGTCAAAACCGTTGTTGCCCCGTCTCTTCTTCTTCTGTGGGGTTTATCAGCGGTTGGCATTCAACGTTATGGTGCATTACCGCCACGGACTAAACTGGAGTACCCCCGCCGCCCGCCTGTGTACCAAGCTTTAAAATGGACCAATAGAAGTATACAGAGATGTTCCTGCAGATGCAGTAATGCCCATTTGCAGGAATGTCCGGAATTGCAGGCCGCAATTACACACTCCTTGTAAATCTACCTAAGGAAACTACTGATGCTATGGTTACCAAATAAATAGGTTGAGTGGTCCAGTTGGCTAAATCTTTACAATTTGAATAAAAACACAGATGTCGAAAATACGTGAAGATGATCCACATCTATGTTTATTGCAGACACAGGCTGGGATCAGATCAACCTCAGTCAAATAACATTAGGAGCAGCTAATCACCCTGGCATTAGTAAGTCATCTTCATTGTCAGTTTGTCTCATCCAAACATATCCAATAATTTCTCTGTATGTTACGGGTATCCCATCCCATCCTTTTCTTTTAGTCAGTTTTTTTAGGTGTCCATAGTATACCCAAGCAGATTAAAGAATATATATACAGTACCAGTCAAAAGTTTGGACACTCCTACTCATTCAAGGGTTTTTCTGAATCTTTACTATTTTATACATTGTAGAATAATAGTGAAGACATCAAAACTATGAAATAACACATATAGAATCATGGAGTAACCAAAAACGTGTTCAAAATATATTTTAAATTTTAAATTCTTCAAAGTAGCCATCCTTTGCCTTGATGACAGCTTTCCACAATCTTTGCATTCTCTCAACCAGCTTCACCTGTAATGCTTTTCCAACAGTCTTGGAGGAGTTCTCACATATGCTGAGCACTTGTTGGATGCTTTTCCTTCACTCTGTGGTCCAACTCATCCCAAACCATCTCAGTTGGGTTGAGGTCGGGTGATTGTGGAGGCCAGGTCATCTGATGCAGCACTCCATCACTGTCCTTCTTGGTCAAATAGCCCTTACACAGCCTGGAGGTGTCATTGTCCTGTTGAAAACAAAGGATAGTCCTTCTAAACGCCCCGTAGCACTCACTTCTGTCATCATGCTGTTCATTAACTATAGCTCAGCATTCAACACCATAGTAGGTCTGAATCTCTCATATAAAATTCAACTGCACATACATTTGGAAAATATACTGTACTTAAATATATTTTGTGAAAATGTAGGTTAAAAATACTTTAATTGAAAGCTAAACCTTGTTAAAAATATCTCTGTTTTTATAACAAGCATTGCAGAGCTGGTTAAAATTTACATTTCATCCCCCAGAAAAAATAACAAATATTATAACAAATATTATGGTTTTGCTGGTTGATAAAATACTTTTATTTATGAAAAATATGTTTGAAAAGGGTATTTTGTTTTTAAATTATATAGTTATTTGGAATGGTAAAGTTATGTTAAGGAGTTGCTAGAGTGCGATGGGACAAGGACATCCCGGCCGGCCAAACCTTCCACTAACCTGGACGATGCTGGGCCAATTGTGCGCCGCCTCATGGGACTCCCGGTTGCGGCCGGCTGTGACACAGTCGGGGATTGAATCTGAGTCTGTGGTGACGCCTCAAGCACTGCGATGCAGTGCCTTAGACCGCTTTGCCACTCCGGAGGCCCCGGGAATAGATTTTTGATGTACCGATTTCATGGCACAGTGTGTATTAGTGGATATATAAAACAACGCAAGATTCAATACGTTGTGCTTTTCAGCAGAAATTATTGCACAGAATTCTTGCCACCAACAGAATGTTGAATATTTGGGGATTACAATCATCGCAGTTCTGCAGTTTTTGTTTTGAGGATACAGAATCAATAGAACATTTGTTCTGGTATTTCCCTCAGGTAGCCTGTTTCTGTTCTCAGGTTCAGGTTTAGGAATGGCTGAAAAAGTGTGGGGTGGGGGGTCTCAGATGTTTGAGGGGCAGCTCTCGGGGGATCTTGGATGGTTGGTGGCCTGTCGGTTGGGATCTCGGGCTGGTGGCCGACAGGTCTGTATGTGATCCCAATCTTGACGTGCCTTTGGGCAGGGCGCTTGACCCTGGTTGCTCCTGTGGATTGCTCTGGATGGGTCTGCTAGATGACTGAACGTAATGTAAATTGTATGATTTAATATTCCAAAAAATAAATGATATAATAATATTGACTGCCCTTCTTTATAAGCATGCTGAAAGTCTGTCATTAATTTGTTTACTGAGAAACAGCATAGCGCCAGAGAAGAAGGCAGACGTTTTACGTGTCCCCAACCGATTGTGTTTTTTTTGTTAATTTATTTGCGTTGTTTGTAACTTCTTTTTTGTCTTATTTTGTACATAATGTTGCCGCTACCATCTCTGCTTTCTCGAAGAAACAAGCCCAGATCCCCGTGATTTGTGTGAAGAGGATGCGGAAAAAAGGGGTCCAGAGGGCGGTCTGCTTACTGAGAATTCGTAGGTGATCGAATAAACCCCCACTTCCTTCCATTCTGCTAGCAAACGTGCAATCATTGGAGAATAAAATCGATGACCTATGCGCAAGATTAAACTACCAACAGGACATTCAAAACTGTAATATCTTATGCTTCACGGAGTCGTGGCTGAACAACGACACTATCAACATACAGCTGGCTGGTTATACGCTGTACCGGCAGGATAGAACAGCAGTGTCTGGTAAGACAAGGGGCGGCGGACTATGTATTTTGTAAATAACAGCTGGTGCACGATATCTCAGGAAGTTTCGAGCTATTGCTAACCTGAGGTAGAGTATCTCATGATAAGCTGTAGACCACACTATCTACCTAGAGAGTTTTCATCTGTATTTTTCGTAGCTGTTTGCATACCACCACAGTCAGAGGCTGGCACTAAGACAGCATTGAATGAGCTGTATTCCGCCGTAAGCAAACAAGAAAACGCTCACCCAGAAGAGGCGCGCCTAGTAGCTGAGGACTCTAATGCAGGCAAACTTAAATCCGTTTTACCAAATTTCTATCAGCATGTTAAATGTGCAACCAGAGAAAAAAATCTCTGGACCACCTTTACGCCACACACAGAGACGCATACAAAGCTCTCCCTCGCCCTCCATTTGGCAAATCTGACCATAATTCTATCTTCCTGATTCCTGCTTACAAGCCAAAATTAAAGCAGGAAGCACCAGTGACTAGATCGATAAAAAAGTGGTCAGATGAAGCAGATGCTAAGCTACAGCACTGTTTTTCTAGCACAGACTGGAGTATGTTCCGCGATTCCTCCGATGGCTTTGAGGAGTACACCACATCAGTCACTGGCTTCATCAATAAGTGCATCGATGACGTCGTCCCCACAGTGACTGTATGTACATACTTCAACCAGAATCCATGGATTACAGGCAACATCCGCACTGAGCTAAAGGCTAGAGCTGCCACTTTCAAGGAGCGGGACTCTAACTCTATCCCGCTATGCCCTCTGACGAATCATCAAACCGGCAAGGTGTCAATACAGGACTAAGATCGACTCGTACTACACTGGCTCTGACGCTCGTCGGATGTGGCAGGGCTTGCAAACCATTACAGACTACAAAGGGAAGCACAGCCGAGAGCTGCCCAGTGACAAAAGCCTACCAGACGAGCTAAACTACATCTATGCTCACTTCGAGGCAAATAACACTGAAACATGGATGAGAGCACCAGCTGTCCCGGAAGACTGTGTGATCATGCTCTCCTCAGCCGATGTGAGTAAGACCTTTTAAACAAGCCAACATTCACAAAGCCGCAGGGCCAGACGGATTACCAGGACGTGTACTGCGATCATGCACTGACCAAATGGCAAGTGTCTTCACAGACATTTTCAACCTCTCCCTGTCCGAGTCTATAATATCAACATGTTTTAAGCAGACCACCATAGTGCCTGTGCCCAAAGAACACTAAGGTAACCTGCCTAAATGACTACCGAACCGTAACACTTACGTCTGTTGCCATGAAGTGCTTTGAAAGGCTGGTCATGGCTCACATCAACACCATTATCCCATTATCCCAGAAACCCTAGACCCACTCCAATTTGCATACCGCCCCAACGGTGTCAGAGGAAGGCACTAAAAATTGTCAAAGACTCCAGCCACCCTAGTCATAGACTGTTCTCTCTGCTACCACATGGCAAGCAGTACCGGAGTGCCAAGTTTTGGTCCAAGAGGTTTCTAAACAGCTTCTACCCCCAAGCCATAAGACTCCTGAACACCTAATCAAATGGCTACCCAGACTATTTGCATTGCCCCCCCCCCTGCTACTCTCTGCTGTTATAATCTATGCATAGTCACTTTACCTACATGTACATATTACATCAACTAACCGGTCCCCCCACACATTGACTCTGTGCCGGTACCCCCCTGTATATAGTTTCGCTATTGTTATTTTACTGCTGCTCTTTAACTACTTGTTACTTTTATTTCTTATTCTTATCTGTATTTTTTTTAACTGCATTGTTGGGGCTCGTAAGTAAGCGTTTCACTGTAAGGTATTGTATTCGGCGCATGTGACTAATACAATTTGATTTGATTTATTTGGTCAAACACAATTTTTTGCAACATGACAGTTTGCTAAGAGCTGGCAGCAAGCTGATAGGTCGGCTGTTAGAACCAGTAAATGGAGCTTACCATTCTTGGGTAGCGTAATTACTTTGGCTTCCCTCCAGGCCTGAGGACAAACACTTTCCTCTAGGCTCAGATTAAAGATATTACATTTAGGAGTGGCTCTAGAGTCAGCCACCATTCTTAGTAGCTTTCCATCTAAGTTGTCAATGCCAGGAGGTTTGTCATTATTAATCCATAACAATAATGTTTCCACCTCTCCCACACTCTCCCACACTAAAAAATTCTAACTTACAATGGTTTTCTTTCATTATTCGTTTTTTTTATGCATGAATACGATGACTCACTGTTCGTTGTTGGCATTTGCTGCCTAAGTTTTCCCACTTTGCCAATTAAG
The DNA here is from genome assembly GCF_045679555.1 of Salvelinus alpinus. Taxonomy (NCBI): domain Eukaryota; kingdom Metazoa; phylum Chordata; class Actinopteri; order Salmoniformes; family Salmonidae; genus Salvelinus; species Salvelinus alpinus. Next base: position 39,124,766 of record NC_092112.1, on the reverse strand, counting down.
TAATTATTGGCATCATCAAATGGTTCAAGATAAATAAGCCATCTGATTTGATGAAAGATGGAGTTGGATTTGTCTTTCTGCCCATAATTTCATTTAAAGTACTCCAAAGTTTTTTTTCCATCATTCTTTATTTAATTGATTCTTGGCTTCATAATACAGTTTCTTTATTTTTGTTGTTGTAGTTTATTCACATAATTTCTCAATTTGCAGTAAGTCTGCCACTCCTTTTGCCCCATCTATCTCAACTATACAAAATGCATCATACCGGTTCTATTTCTGTATTTTGAAAGTTATATATCTTGAAAACGTGATTGCTGACATGCAAATTATTGTGGGACAATATCAACAATGGACTAATAAAACAAATACCAACAGATCGTTTTTGGGTGGAGTTTTCTTAAAGTATATTTTCTTGAGATATGAAAAAGTATACTCTCAGGAAGCATGCTCCTCAGCTGTGCATGTTTCCTTATGTGGAATAAACAATTATTATCATTGTCAACTTTCTCTTTCTCTGCGCTCTTCTGAACAGGAATTCAGAAAGTGCCTCAAAACTCATTATTGGCACTGAAATTATACTTATAGTGTACTTGATCACTCACAGCAGAGTTTCATTAAACAAATCAATGGTTCAACTTAAAAACAACTCCAAGTGTATTTTGAATGAATATACTAAAGTACAATTAAAGTGTATGAAGTATTTGTAAGTGTGTTTAAGTGTAATGATAATGAACATATAGTATACTAAAACACTGAACACAATTAATTAAAAATAAAATTTTAATAACTGTGTTAAGTGTAATGATAGGTAACATATAGTTTACAGACTGAAAAACAATGCATTTTAAGTACACTTGTAATAAGTGTATTGAAGTGTAATGATGTAATATGTATAGTAAACCTAAGATATACTAGAAAAGTACATCTCGTATTTGCAGTATATTATATGAACTTGTAGTATATTTAAGTATACGTCAGTATATTTGTAATATACTTCCACCCCCCGCTTAAGTAGGCCTTCAGCGGGTATCTGTATGTGATCCCAATCGTAAGCAAATGCTCAATCTTCACTTCTTAATTTCCTCACATTACACCCTTTGGTTCCTCCAATTTCTCTTACTTTTTCATCACATCCCTTTTCTGACCAAGTCAGTTTGTACTATCTCAGTTTGACGCTTATATGACGTTATGGTGAACATGTTGTTTGGACTCAAAATCTCAATCCAGTATCCATCAGGATCCTGTATAAAGGCCAGTCCCTTCATTTTACCTGTGGGGAGAAAGAACTTTGAATGTTGCATCTACAAATTGAGAGAATACAGATGAAGCAGACTGATGCAGATGAAAGTAAATTCTTATGTATCCTACACACAAATGCGTTTTTCAGAGAGACCCTGAACATAACACAAAATAATTGTGTGAGAGGGTTATGTCAGGGAAGAGAAAAAATAAATACCATCATCTGGCTTCTTAACAAATGTTACTCCTTTTTCTTCAAATACTTTACAGGCTGCATAAACATCAGGTACAGCAATTCCGATGTGACCTGTATGATAGAGTGGAGAGGGAACATTTAAATAACGTGTAATTGCCTCATGGTGGAAAAGGAAAATGGCTGATCAGTACCACATTCAAAATGTTGAATTAAAAAGATCATATCGTTTTCTCACCAAAACCTTTTGGTTCAGAATTTCCGTTGTGATGAGATAGATTTTCATCTGATTCAGAGCCCCAGTTGCTTAAAGAGAAGCGAGTAAAGAGAAAAATATGTCATCACATCATGGTATTGTGACAGGGTAGGAACCATAGTTTCTAATGAACATAGTAAAAAAAAATGTTACAGCGATTGTTTTCAGAAGACAGACGGAAGACAGAGGGACAACTAATGAAACAAATACCGAAAGATTGTTTTTGGGTGAAATTTTTTTTTAACGTCTATGAATGGGATACTTAAAGAGTTACTCATTGACAGCCCACGAGCTACTGATAGCTTGCCGATCTGCCTGTTGGACACCCCTGGTTTGATGTTACTGGATCATCTTCTATTATATTCAATTTTTACAGTAAAATAGTTCTACTTACTAGCAGATCTGAAATCTATGTGCTTGTGTGCTGACCCACTGGGCACAGACGTCAATTTATTCCTTCTATTCCACGTTGGTTCAACATCATTTCATTGAAATGACATGGAAACAACGTTGATTGAACCAATGTGTGCCCAGTGAGGTTTTAAGTGGGGTGCCTACTGTGTGAGTTCAATGGTGGCTCGTCGGGAGAAAGTCCATGCTGTCCTGTCCTTTATGTCTGCAGGGATTTCCTTCTTTTCCTCATAACCCAGGAAGTAGAGTGTGAAGCACATTGATGGGAAGTCTATTTTCTGCAGCAACCTAAAGCAAATAGCAATCACAACTGGTTCAACTGGTGGGACAATTGGAGGTGAAGATGGAGAATACAACCCTCAAGGATCAATGAAAAGGTCACTACATCACATGCAAAAGCAGTGGTTCATTTCTCATAACTCTGAAGCATCCAGGAGTTCAATCCGATCACTCTACATAAAACCTGAAGTTAAAATGGATAGGGCCACATTAAACACATGGGAGACGTTTTAGTCATAAACATTTATAAATCACTATTTCTTGTTCAAGAGAATGAGAACTCATCTAGAGGGGTAGGGTACTAAGCCCGAAGCCCCTTCATCTTTGTGTGAGAGAGACGTCTGGGACTCACGTCATGCCCATGATGCGGGTGTAGAAGTCTAAAGACTTGAGCGGGTCTTTCACCCTCAGCATAGTTTGCTGCAACATGTAATCCTGGGGAGGGACAGAGGGAGACAGAGAGAAGAAGGGGGAGTGTCGGACGAGTTGTTGCTTGCAAAATATGTCTTGACCCCCTTACTTCTCAGCTATGTTCTCAGCTTGCAACTCTAGAAGAAAAAGAAGAACTTAAACTAGAGCCAATACATTACTCAGTATAAGTAATTACATTCTAAGGCCTGGGACTAGTTCCCTAAATGTTTTTTTTTCCATTGGTATTTGCTATAGGAGCATAGGGGCTTGGCTATATAGCCTACAACTCACATAGCTGAGGCCGGAGACTCTTCCGCAACAACAGGTTTGCTGAGACAGACTGTGTCAAGCGAGTAAAATAGACCTACTGTGAATAATTGATAAAGAAATGCTAGACATTCTACTGCGTGACACTCACCTGGGTGATAGGGTCCCCTTCTTTGCACGCTGTGGACACAGCCTCATCCGTAAGTCCTTTATCTGTCATTTTGCGGTGAAAGACCAAATTGACAGCAGGCAAATTCACAGGCCGAGTAGCTTGGGATAGGCGCTCCCAAAGCTGACTGTGGCAAGTCGAGACAATTGACAGCGAAGTATGACACTCCCTAAAGTTGGCAGGTAGGAGGGGTTCACCAAAAAATGTAACCGAAACCACTAGGAGAGTATGTTAGTTATAAGTGTATAACCAATGCTGAGGAGGTGTGCATTGCAATGGAGGCTACAACTGTCAGAAAGCCTACTCGGTTTTAAGTGACACAGGGCCCTGGCAGAGTAGAGGAGTAGGTGCAGAAGGATCTATGACAACTTTCCCTGGTAAATAATACTGTTGGAGCTATAAATATGTGAAAAAGCAGGCCCTTACAATCCCCATTGTTTGTACGTTTCAAGAATGGGGAATTGAGTGATAGGTTAGACATGTAAATAACACTGAGGGCCTACACTGTATATATGGTTGAACTGAATGGAATTAATGATTGAGTAGGCATGATGTAATGTAACGTCCTAAAAATATATGTTTTGATAAAAAGCACATTCCTTTACCGCTAGAGGTCAGCGTTGCTTAAGAATCGATAGTTCAATATTAGAATATTATTTTTGATGTTGTATCGTATCGTTTTGACAAAATAGCAATTTTTGCACTAGTTGGCTTTACCCGCACCAAACTCCCGTGTTTTAACTTCATAGCTTGTTCTCCATCTTCTTTTTAAATAGGGAGCCAATTTGTTGTCAACAAATTCCAGTCTTAGCATCTGCTTCATCTGACCACTTTTTTACAGACCAAGTCAGTGGTGCTTCCTGCTTTCATTTTAGCTTGTAAGCTGGAATCAGGAGGATATAATTATGGTCAGATTTGCCAAATGGAGGGCGAGGGAGAGCTTTGTACGGGTCTCTGTGTGTGGAGTAAAGGTGGTCTAGAATTTTTCCCCCTCTGGTTGCACATTTAACATGCTGATAGAAATTAGGTCAAACTGATTTAAGTTTCCCTGCATTAAATTCCCCGGCCACTAGGAGCGCCGCCTCTGGATGAGTGTTTTCCTGTTTGCTTGTGGCGGTGTACAGCTCATTGAGTGCGGTTTTAATGCCAGCATCATTCTGTGGTGGTATGTAGACAGCTACGAAAAATACAAATGAAAATTCTCTAGGTAGATAGTGTGGTCTACAGCTTATCATGAGATACTCTACCTCAGGCGAGCAAAACCTCGAGACTTCCTTAGATATCATGCACCAGCTGTTGTTTACATTAATGCATAGGCCCCCGCCCCGTGTCTTACCAGAGGCTGCTGTTCTGTCCTGCCGATAGAGTGTATAACCCTCCAGCTGTGTGTTCTTAATGTTGTCGTTCAGCCACGACTCAGTGAAACAAGATGTTACAGTTTTTAATGTCCCGTTGGTAGGATAAACGTGCTTTCAGTTCGTCCCATTTATTTTCCAGCGATTGAACGTTAGCTAGCAGGACGGAAGGCAAGGGCAGATTAGCCACTCGTCGCCTGATCCTCACAAGGCACCCTGATCTCTTTCCGCAAAATCTCTGTTTCCTTCTCCAGCGAATAACGGGGATCTGGGCTTGGTCGGGTGTCTGTATTATATATCTCCCGTCCGACTCATTGAAGAAGAACTCTTCGTCCAGTTTGAGGTGACCATCGTGACCAGTTCTGATGTCCAGAAGTTCTTTTCGGTCATAAGAGACGGTAGCAGCAACATTATGCACAAAACAAGTTACGACCAACGCGAAAAAACAGACAAGGCTCCGCTGATAGCCAGGTGTAGCAGTGGTAAGGATTCACTCCATGGTGCTGAAAAGAAAGTTCTGCTGTTGGAACAGCTTTATGTAGGTCCTAACAGTTTGTTTGCACCGTTTGTCACAGTTCTATTGCAATTAAAGGCATTTTTCAGTGTTGTGTTGTGTAGTGGCTTTGCTGGCATGCATCAAAAAAACATTTGGGGAGTTTGCCCCACCGAGATTTACATGCTAAAATCGCCGCTGCTAATAATGAAAGAAAATCATTGTAATTTTTAATTCTGTAAAGTTAGTGTGGTTGAGGTGGAAAAAGATTGTTGTCCATTTAAGTGATAATGCCCGAGAAGCCGGTGTTTGGAGGATTTATTGGCACGGGTGTTGTTTGTCGAGGGCCAATATATCCTCCAAACACAGGCTTCTCGGGCATTATCACTTTTATACAACAGGTTACCTGTCACGCACTGACCTTAGAGATCCTTTATTCTCTATTTTGGTTAAGTCGGGGTGTGACTAGGGTGGGCATTCTAGTTTCTTTACTTCTAGGTTGGCTTGGTATGGTTCCCAATCAGAGGCAGCTGTCTATCTTTGTCTCTGATTGGGGATCATATTTAGGCAGCCTTATCCCACCTGTTTGTTGTGGGATCTTGTTTGTGTATAGTTGCCTTGAGCACTGCATAGCTTCACGTTCGTTTTGTTATAGTTTTTTGCCGGTTTACGTATTAAAGATGATGAACCCAAACCATGCTGCATTTTGGTCCGATTCTTGCAACAACGATCGTGACATTACCAACATAATCAAATAATGATTGGCATATTATAATTAAAAACGGTATTTAGATGAATTTATTCATACTATTTCATCCTTCCACAAGACATAGCCCCGAAACAAATCTAGATTGCTACCCAAGCCGGCTGGTCGTTCGTTCTATTGGTTCGGTTGCCAGAGATGCGACCCAGTCGTTCAGTCTTTTGTTCTGTATTTACGGACGCGACCCAGTCGTTCATTCTAAATGTTCTATTGCCATACCGGCTGGCAACATTCCTATCCCTTGCCTTGCTAGCTAGCCAACTACGGCTAACTTAGAGTCACGTCAAACAGCGCAGACAGAATAACAGCAGCAGCTGCATTTGTTTAAGCTGTTTTTTTAGTGACATTTATTTGGATACATCCATAACAATGAGCTGATGAGGCACTATTTCACCTGCCATAGAAAATGTGCTCTCTTGTTAGGAAACTTTTCAGAGGAATTAGCCAACAACACAGAGCTCTAACACAATAACTTCAAACTGAAACTGGAAAGACTATTTCGTTTAACCTTTTGTCAATTTCCATTTCTTTGTATATATGTAACGGATGTGAAATGGCTAGCTAGTTAGCGGGTACGCGCTAGTAGCGTTTCAATCAGTTACGTCACTTGCTCTGAAACCAATATGTAGGGTTTCCCCTTGCTCTGCAAGGGCCGTGGCCTTTGTGGAGCGATGGGTAACAATGCTTCGTGGGTGACTGTTGTCGATGTGTGCAGAGGGTCCCTGGTTCGCGCCCGTGTCGGGGCGAGGGGACGGTTTAAAGTTATACTGTTACATTGATGCTGTTGACCCGGATCACTGGTTGCTGCGGAAAAGGAGGAGGTTGAAAGGGGGGTGAGTGTAACGGATGTGAAATGGCTAGCTAGTTAGCGGGTACGCGCTAGTAGCGTTTCAATCAGTTACGTCACTTGCTCTGAAACCAATATGTAGGGTTTCCCCTTGCTCTGCAAGGGCCGTGGCTTTTGTGGAGCGATGGGTAACGACGCTTCGTGGGTGTCAGTTGTTGATGTGTGCAGAGGGTCCCTGGTTCGCGCCCGTGTCGGGGCGAGGGGACGGTCTAAAGTTATACTGTTACATATATCCATAAAAAGGATGCCAGCTGATTCATGATTTCGACTGGCTGAGAAACACTGCCTGCCTCTCTTGTCATGACTCCCGACCACTACACGTTTATTACTATGGGACAGTTTGAAATGTAATATTTAAACAATGTTGCAAATGTCGGAGAGACAGACAATTATTGTTATACAACGCGTGGGTCTAATCCTGAATGCTGATTGGTTAAAAGCGCATTCCAGGAGAGGTCTATTCCACAAATTAGCACCGGCTAAATCTATGACGTTAAAATGCCTATTTACTCTGTTCCATCTGACTGCACAATCCACTGTATCATCAGCTCTCCACTATAAAAAGCATCTAGACATTATCTCACATTTCTTTTACACTAACATTTCTTTTTCAACAACAGAGATTTGTATAAACCTTGCTGTCAGATGGAAAGCTACTGAGGATGGTAGCGGACTATATTGCCACTCCTATTTGTCATATTTTTAATCTGACCTGGAGGGAAGCCAAAGTCATTCCGTTACCCAAGAATGGTAAAGCACCCTTTACTGGTTATAACAGCTGACAATTAGCTTGCTGCCGACTCTTTGCAAACGTTGGGGGAAAATGGTGTTTGAAAAAATACAATGCTATTTTTCTGTAAACAAATTAACAACAGACTTTCAGCATGCTTATAGAGAAGGGCACTCAACATCTACTGCACTGACACAAATTACTGATGATTGGTTGAAAGAAATTGATAATAAGAAGATTGTGGGAGCTGTACTGTTAGATTTCAGTGCAGCCTTTGATATTATTTACCGTAACCTGTTGTTGAAAAAACATATGCTGTATGGCTTTTTAATCTCTGCAATATAGTAAAGAGATGATTCAAATTTCGTATCAATGCAAAACGTTTTTGAAAATGAGCAGTTTACTCTATCCTGAGGAAAACATACTCCATTGTCAGGTCAATTAAAAAACAAGTGTGTAAGCCTAACATATTAACACAGAACATAACCTATAATGATTGTCATGCCAGAGGTGTCATGCCCATAGGGGGCACAAGGGCACATGCATCCTCAGATTTGTCCTTTTACATTTTATTTATTTATTAATAACTAACCTTGATTTTTTAGCCCACGTTTTGTCACAATTTTTTATAACGAGATCTGTCAGCTGTATTTTGTGGAGGGAGCACACTGACTGGACCAGACAAAGAATACCCCCCCCATTCTCCCTAGTAAGTGGTTCCTTCCAAGGTGCACCACGGAGCAAAGACATGCTGGGTAGGATGCTAGATACTCTAGTGCGTGCAGATATTATCATCAGTGGAGGAGGAGAGGGAGTGTCGAGTGACACACACATGGGGGTTTGATTTGATTTTAGCTGCAGGTGATGGGCAGGACTCGCAGGAGGTATATTTGTAAATTAATTTGATCAAGCTACTGTATGTACCCTATTGACTCCTTCTTGAATAAATAAAACTAATACATTTAGTTGTTTATCTGTAACACTAGCCACCTAGCTAGCTAGCCAGCTGGATAGGTTCCCAATCTCCCAACATCCTAACTAGCTACCAAGCCAATCAAGTTAATCAAGTTGTCTAAGCATCTTAGCTGGCATGTTTTAACTATTGGATCTTGATACTGTATACCAGTGTGGCAGTAGTACTAAACTCGTAAGGCATAAAAGTACCTAAATAATCCATGTGCATCATTAATTCAATTGAACAGGTAAACATTAAGCATAATGATTATGGCTCTAGATCACAGGAAAAGGCTGTTTCAGGTGTTTGACTACCCCCCTCAATCCTCACATACTTTGTGCCCCCTCTAAAATGATGGGTACATAATGCCACTGGGACTCATGCTCACAGAGAACTGTATGTGAGAGGAATCTGGAAGCTATTTATGGCTGGTTGAGATAATGTGGTGTTTAAGTCACACTGCTCTTCTCATGAAGCACAGACTATTTTTTTTACAACATTTCTTAGGAACAAAGTTAGAAAGAAGTAGAATTAAACAAAATACAAAAAAGGTGACGATGAATAATAATAACAATAATAAAACAACATTTATAAGCCAACACTGTAGTTACTGTATAACAAAAATGGCAACAGTTCAAACACAAAATGCAAATTCAAAAACAGTATGACATGAACAGGAAACAAATAATTTTACCAATATATAATTAGTCATAGTCAATCATACATTTTTATTTTCACAAATGTATTGACAGATTGCAAATATTACTATTATCATATATTATATCATTATTAATCTTCAACAAATCAACAAATCCTAATTAGAATATCATTTTTTAATTTAGTACATTTTATTGTTGTTGGAATAACGTTTTCAGTATTTACTGTAAAACTTAAGATATCAGAGGAAGTTTTAGAACCAACACATGTATTTAATATTTTTCTCCGTTGCAACCTAACACACTTTCTTAGAATAAACCTATTCTCCTCTCATTAGAAGAGACAGAAAAATGGAAAGACTCTAGCTTTCAGAGTCCTAATCCATAATCCCTTTCTATGCTCAATCCTCACCCTCTAATTCGCTCGGTAGATTCTGCCCTGGCAGGCTGCCATGAACTACTGCTCAGGATTCAAGTCAGTAGGAGCAACATCACTTGGATCTGATTGGTTCTCCCCTTCCGTCACAAGACCCTTGACCATCCTATAAAACAACAGGAAAATAATGGGCTTCAGTGCATGGGTGGATTATGAGGGGTAGCGGGCCAGGTAGCTGAGAGATGCAGTGGGGAAGGAGTTCTAATCTGCTCAGGATTATGCCAAAAGGTGGTTTTCAAGTTAAATCTGGAGCAAGTAGGTAGGGTGAGTGGGTGATGGTGATGGAAACGCTGCTAACAGGGTATTGGGTTAAAAAACAGATGCCTCACAAGTCCTCAACTGGCAGATTAATTAAATAGTACCCGCAAAACACCAGTCTCCACGTCAACAGTGAAGAGGCAACTCCGGGATGCTGACCTTCTAGGCAGAGTTCCTCTGTTCAATGTCGGTGTTCTTTTGCCCATCTTAATCTTTTCTTTTTATTGGCCAGTCTGAGATATGGCTTTTTCTTTGCAACTCTGCCTAGAAGGCCAGCATCCCGGGGTCGCCTCTTCGCTGTTGACGTTGAGACTGGTGTTTTGCGGGTACTATTTAATGAAGCTGCCAGTTAAGGACATGTGAGGCGTCTGTTTCTCAAACTAGACACTCTAATGTACTCGTCCTCTTGCTCAGTTGTGCACCGGGGCCTCCCACTCCTCTTTCTATTCTGGTTAGATCTTCAGTTTCTTGGCAATTTCTCACATGGAATAGCCTTCAATTCTCAGAACAAGAATAGACTGGCGAGTTTCAGAAGAAATTTCTTTGTTTCTGGTCATTTTGAGCCTGTAATCGAACCCACAAATGCTGATACTCCAGATATCAACTAGTCTAAAGAAGGCCAGTTTTATTGCTTCTTTAATCAGAACAACAGTTTTCAGCTGTGCTAACATAATTGCAAATCAGTTTTCAAATGATCAATTAGTGTTTTAAAATGACAACCTCAACATGCGCACGATGGTGCACGCGGACGCCTCCCGGAGCCGGTTTGATCATCACGTAAGGTGCACTGAACTTTTAGCTAGACCCAGGGAGTAAAGGGAGACACTCACCTCTCACTGTTATTGGTGATATTTGACTCACTTCCTCCAGTCCTGGCCTGTGATGTGCCTGGGACAAGGGACTCGTCTCGTTGTGTCATCAGGCTGGGTCTCTGGTCAGACTGGCTGCGCCTACTGACAGTCTGGGACCCTCGTGTTGACAGCCTGCCCCGAGAGGGCTCACCATAGGGCCTGGGTAGCGTAGAGCTACAGGAGGGGGTCCAGATCTGGGAGTTCCATTGGCTATTTTGACAGAACACCGATCGGGCATCATTGAAGGACACTGAGGGCGACATGTCTTCTTCACCACTCTTCTCTGTGCTCAATCTCAGGACCCGAGGTGAGGATGGACGTGAAGGTGGATTAGGCTGTGCAAAAGCAGGGGGGATTGGTAGTTCTTGGTGCGTAGAGGGACAAGAGGGTGGTAGGCGAACTCTGGAGACTGTTGGGATGGTTGGTGGCATGCTGGTGGGGTAATACTCCCCCTCATAGTGGTTGCTGCTTCCTTGCCTGAGGCTCACCCCAGCACTAAGGGGTCCTCGGACCCCGTGATCAGGTCTCGTAGGTGGAGATTCAGCTGCATTGCGCAGGTGGATGATCTTGCAGGCCTGACTGTATAGCGATGTGGCCTGATGATCTCCCCTCACCACGGTATCCTGCCTGATTGGTCCGACACTGCCACGGTTGGGCAGAACCGTCATGGTCTGCAACGAGGCCCTCAGGCGCTGACAGGTGGTGCTTGTTTGGCGTGGCACAGGGTGGCCACTCCTGGTGATGTCCTCCTCTTCCCCTTCCTGATCACCCGGGTTCTCCTCGTTGCTCTCATAGGAGTTGTCCATCAGGACCTCAGGGGGAGGTGGGGGCAGGTAGTCCACGTCTAGGTCCTCCCTGCCTTCCACTGGCCAGGGAGGACCTGGAGTTCCACTCCTCCTAGACCCCCTAAGGTGTGCACTAGTGAGCCTTTGGACTTGTCTAACATCCGTCCCACCACTGAATGTGTTTATGAGTCTTTTGACGGAGTTGCGGCCAGGGGGTTGTGGTGCTATCGCTGGTAGAGAAGTTGGTGTTTGGTTTGCCTTCATGGACCCTTTGAGTTCATATCTAGAAACCTTCTTCCTTCCTGAAGAGTGTCTCCTCAGAGTGTCGTCTCCCATCCGCTGGTCCAGATCTTTCTGTTGCAGCTCCTGAATATCGAAAGTTTCTATGGACTGTGAGTGTGGCGGTCTCACTGGCCTGCCCAAGGTGGCAGCGGTCTGGGGTTGTTTGGGTGGCTGCCTCTCACTGCGCTTGGGGGTCTCAATGGGGTCTGACGAGGAAGAGTTGGACCGCATTCTCCCTGACCTCTCTTCCTCTTCATCCTCCTCTTCATCATCATCATCCACTTCCTCATTTTCTTCCTCCTCCTCACCTTTATTAAGGCATACCTTGACAGGTGAATGGCTTAGGGGTGTGGGGCGAGCACTGCTACTGGACCCAGAACTCCCCCGTTGGCGACGGTGACGCTCTGATCCCGTCAGCGACTCGTTCTCTCCCCCAATGCCGCTGTCCTCGCTGTGAAGAGACAAGTCATCAAGGTTGCACTTGGCGGCTGCCTCCACGCGTGCCAGCACCTGGCGCAGACGCTCCTCTACCGCTCGCTTGGCCTGCAGCCTCTTGCCCAGTAGTTTAGATAGAGAGGCAAAGTAGTCTGCCGCATCTTCCAGTGCGGTGTCTCCCAGGGCTTGGACCGAGCTCCCCACCAGCTTAAACTTTTCAGTGGAATGCTGGAGCAGCTGCTGCAGCAGGTCTGGCGGGGGTTCTGATGGGTCAGCACTGGGCTTGGCAGGGATGGGAGCTGGGGCCCTTGTCTTGGAGGGCCAGGCCATGTGGTTGCCATGTTCCTTCAGCATCAGCTCGCCATCATCAGCCATCTCCTCTAGGGCCTGGTTGACCTCCTCGAAGCGCATTACAATGACTGTTATCATGGGCTGCAGGGAGAGGTGGGTCTGGGCGACCTGGTCCAGCATCTCCAGCAGGGTCTCACACTTGGAGATGTTGGGGTTCAGGTATTTGTAGGCGGCCTGGTGAGCTCTCACCATGTGCATGGGGAGGTCCACCTTTCCCTGCATGATGGAGGTATTTATCTCCTTTTCTTTTCGGCGACCCTGTTTGACGCCCTTATTTTTCCTTCGCTTCTCTACCTTTTTCGCCTGCTTTTCCAGTAATTTCTCACTCTGTATGTCTCTCACCTGAGACGTCATTTTGACCACGATTTCAGAGACAGCCCCTGGGTTTGACACAACGGCTGTGTTGGGGGCCATGTCAGCCACTTTGCCCAGAGGGGCCATAGGATTCACCGCTGATAATGAGAATTCCTCTAATTCTTTGTCAATATCCATATCGTCAATATCTTGGTTTTCTCCCTCAACAGGCTTGATGTCACCCAACGTTGGTGGTCCTGGCAGCGGAGCCTTGTGGATCCCATCTGCGACCCCTGGGAAATGCTGACCCTTGGATGGGGAACAGCCCATTTTTACGTCCCGATGTCGAAAAATAATTTGTATTTAAGTTCTCCGTTTACGATGTAATTTCAATAAAGAGATACAGAACCAAATCTTTAGCCTCGTACGTGTGGATTGTCTTGCTCATCCATTGGTGCGTATGTTTGATTGCCTTTGAAAACTTGTGTGTTCAGCAGGGTGCATATCTTACAAAAACTTAATAACAATTCAGCTTCTCAATCAATCTTCTTTACTGGGTTCTTCAGTAGATGGATCATACCGAATATCTGTCATTTTAACTTTCTTCTGGGTTTTGTGGATGTGCAGTCCGGTTGAGGCTTCTGGAAGCTATGCAGTCCTCCCCAACGAAACAGAGCTAGAGAGACTGAGGAGCTAAAAGGATCAAGTAGGATTGGAGGACTCATGCACACAGATGGTCACATTAAGTGAATGATGCACGCACGCACGCACACAAATGCACATAATACTAAGCCCATCAAGGTCATCGGGGCCAAGTTTGTCAGGTGTCTTTTTTAGCCTCTTCCACCACATGTCTAATGAATGTTTACAGGCAACAGTGGAGTTAAGATAAGAGACAGGAAGCTGCCCATGTTCCCTAGTTGAGTTACTTTGTTTTGTTTCCCAACTGTTCTTGTTCACAGACACATACCACACTCTCCTCCTTGTGTCCTGTAAAGTTTCCCTTGTCTTATGTTTCTTAATGTACAGGCACATATTATTTACTGAATTGAAAAACTGATATAAAGTCATCTAAAAGTTCTAAGTTCATTTTGATAATAAATCAAACCAACTGATCAAACCAAGGGTCCATACTGAATTGCAATACATACACGTTTAAATATAGTTGTAATTGATCAGCAGACACCAGAAGTCATAAAATACAGGGTACATTGAGATGTTATGTTTATAGTTTCACTAACACCTCTGTTAATCTTCTTTCTGAGTAAAGTGTGGGAGTGTGCTTTGCGAGAATTGAACCCCCCCCCCCCGCTCCAAAGCTGAACATTTCCCAGTGAGGTATATTTTATAACCTTGAATTCCTCTTCTGGTGCGTGCCTGTCAAGTTTCCCAGAAGAGACACATGATTGAGATTATGAAATTCTACACAGACGGAAATGAATGAACCACAACAGGGATCTTTCTGCTAAATTAGACATATTGTATTTCCTCAGTGCCTAATCTACTCATACCAAAGCATACATATAACCTGTTTGCTCTGCTTGGATCATATACATTTAGACATATTGTATGTCACAGCTTCTGTCATACATTGGACAGGTCATACTTGTGGGTATACATCAGGGCTAAGATAGGAATCCAGGGTAATCATGCCCAGTCTGAGCCCATAGTCAACTGTCTCAACGCAGTAAGTATCCCACTGTAATCCCTGCCACACCTGGTTAGTCAGGTGCACACACCAATGTAGGCTACAAGGACATCACCTCCCACTGGGCACAAACTGCTTTAATCAACATTGTTTCAGCGTCATTTTTTGATGTATTTTGTGATGTGGAATCTAGGTGGAAAACACATTGGATTTGTTGTTTTGAGGCTGGCATTTCAACCACAGGATTACGCCATCATGGTAACCAAATTTCAACATAGACAAACCTTGTATAAAATATGTTGAATTTCTACCTTTAAAACAATGTCAGATCTTCGACATTATATCCACTATCAGAAAACAAACTATAGGCTGAGCAGCTCCTCCTACTGAAGAATGTATCTATCTACAGCTACCCTTTGACCTCCCATCCAGGTTTTTAACTCACTACAACCCTGCTTCGCTATGATATTTGTCACTGACTATTACCAATGTGCTATTGTGAAAATGATTGTTGAGAGGTCTCCACTTAAACGAAATAGATTCACTGTTGCTATCGAAGTCATTCCAAAGGATAGGTTTAACAGAGCAAATTAAATGTAACCATACTTTATCACTCATACTGTTTATATCATCAATGATGCTATTTAGGCCTATAAAGCATTTGTAAAGTCATCAACAGCTATTGTTTCAATTATCCCAGAATTAAACTAAAATGCAATACAACAGGCTTAAGGTTTCAAGATCTGGTTGATTTCAAAATGTATATTTAGTGATACTGAATTGTGTTTGGTTGTCAACGCAACCAAAAATCATCTTCATGATCTTCATCTTCATCTCAACCAAAAATCTAAATTAAAGAATAGGACTAAATCAAATCAAACTTCATTTAAAGTGCATTTAAAGTTTGATTTGATTTAATCCTATTATTTAATTTAGATTTTTGGTTGAGATGAAGATGTGAATCCAATATATCAATTAATACTTAGACAAACTGGAATTAAAGCCAGACTAAGTCAGTGGCAAAGACGGAACTATCCAAGCAAAAGATAAATCTCCTTCAAATGTTGATATTTGGTTGCATTGTAAACCAAATACAATTCAATATCACCTTTGAAATACAATAAATAGCCTACTAGCTTGTTTAGTTAAGAAATGTTATTTTGGATGCATGTCTCCAACTCAACCTATAATACAATCCAAAGAATGGGATTAAGGCAGTGACTGAGATGGAACTATCCAAGCAGTAGATACATCTCCTATAAATGTTGATATTTGGGTTTGTTTTCAACCAAACACAATTCAATATTACTTTTGTAATACAGTAAATAGCCTAAAGTTAAGGTTATTTTACAAACTAATGTGTGTATGTGACCAATACGATTTGATATGATGTAACATTCAACCTTAAAATGAGTAACACATCCATGGCCACATTGAGGTTACTGGAACTATATTTATTCTTATATAAGATAGCATGCATAGGTTGTTGCAGGCCTGTGGAGATCTTCCCAATTGCTGTAATAATCTGCACAGTATCTCGAATGCCATTGATCACTTGCACAATGTAGGCCTACTTTTAATGTCATCTCAACTGCAATCCAGGTTATTTAGTTCTGCTATTAGATGGCTCACAGTGACAACACATGAATCTGTTGTATAAGTAAACAAAATATCTAACATTGTATTCCCATTTTAACTTTGCTGTGCTTTTAAATGGTTGAAACGCAATGATAGACATTTGGGTGACAACTAAACCAAAAATCTGACCTTGTCTTTTCTATTGGAATTTGGTTGTGCTTTTAGATTGTTGAAAACATAGTGACAACACATTGGAAATTCAACAAACCTTTTGCTGTTTTTTTGAGTGGGAAAATATAGGTTGTAATCTCATTTATCAACGTCTCAAACAAATATTACCTAATATCCGTAAACAGCGTGGTGTGCCCAGAGGGCTGTGTCATGACTGTCCTGTGAGGGTCAGAATGGGTCAGATTGGTGGGGGAGAATAGTCAGTAGGGAGATTTTGAAAACGAATGTCATATTGTTTTTCATTTTGTGATGTCAGTAAAAATTGTACGGACAAAATACTGTAATTTGGGAAGGATACCCCCTTTATCTGTGAAGTTTCCATCCAATACGTTGTCTATGTGATATGACTATTTATGGAAGTATTTATGTTAAGATAGGAATGTGATTTTAGGAGTCATAAGGGGATAACTTTTAATCATATCCTTTGCACATTAAGTAACCACTCCCCGAGTGAGGTCAGAAGAGCGTGTCAATGTGATGGAACTGTCCTTTTCAACCAGAGTGCTTAAAAGGACTGGCTAAGAATTAACATATAAGACCAGAACATTGCCAGGTTGCTGCTGTGTGTGTAAAGTGTTCTGGATCCTGAACCTTGAATAATCAACACGAGGTGTAGGCTAGAAACTCAGTCAGATGTTGAGAAAAGCGAATTGAAGTGGGACCAACATACTACGCTGCAAACCATCCCATCCTACTACGAGTCTCAAATCACTGTATGCTCCTAATCTCATCACCGAGGGGAACCGTTGACGCGGCTGGCTAACCATCACCCTAGGAGCATCGTCCAGAGTGAAAAGACGTAAGTATCACGTTTTAGGACAGACCCAGATGCAGACAGTGTCAAAGTAACAAAAGTTTATTACTAGAACAGGGGGCAGGCAAATGACAGGTCAAGGGCAGGCAGAGGTCAGTAATCCAGATCATAGTCTAAAAGGTACAGAACTACAGGCAGTCTCAGGGTCAGGGCAGGCAGAGGTCAATAATCCAGTGTGGTGTGACAAGGTACAGGATGGCAGGCAGGCTCAGGAGCAGGCAGAATGGTCAATACCAGGAAAACTAGAAAACAGGAACTATAGAAAAGACAGGAGCAATGGGGAAAACGCTGGTAGGCTTGACAAACAAAACGAACTGGCAACAGACAAACAGAGAACACAGGTATAAATACACAGGGGATAATGAGGGGAGATGGGAGACACTTGGAGGTAGGTGGAGACAAGCACAAAGATAAGTGAAACAGATCAGGGTGTGACAGTAAGAAGATGGAAAAGGTGGGAACCCCCCTTTTTGACACCCGAGCCTTACTAGCGTGCCGCTGAAAGGCCAAACCAACATTCTTCCGAAGGAGGGCTCATTCCGACAGAGAAACGGCGAACGACATTAACGGCATTAACACGTAAATACATTCATGATTTCTTATTCCAAACGGGCGGCGTTCGTGTTCTAGAATGCATCAATGATAAATGTCCTTTTTCTCTCTCTCTCTCCTCCCCACCCCTCTTAATTTGTTGTGTATAAGCTGCCATATTTTGTCAGTCCACTAGCGACTTTTCTTCTCATGTCTTATGTGTGTATGTTTTCCTGTTTTCTACATTTTAATTAGCTAGTAAATAAATAATCAAACAAATTGGTGTGGTACTGAATCATGAGTAAGGTTGTTTTTTTGCAGATGCATGAGGTTACGAATTAGGATATGATTAGAGGTAATGATTATAGATGAAATAGGTAAAGACCTTATAGAGTTTACTTCGGGAGATGGTAACTCTCTAAACAACTTCTTCTGTGGTGCCCCAAATCCTAATGAGTTAATTGTTACATGATTAATTTAATCGGGTAACAATTAAACATAGTTAGTGGATTAAATAAATAACAGTCATCAGATTAATGAATGTAAAGTCACGACAGCTGTTTGTACTTCTCTGTTAGGGAATCAGATGTAGCTTAGTCTGTGAAAGGTCTGTTGTTGCCACTTGCCTTATATATTTTTATAAACCTCCATCACTTCCTGCTTATGGCAGAATTTATGATTTATGTTGATTAGCCTATTTGTGTTATTCCCTTAGCCTCTTAGCATGGCTCCATCAAAACATAAAAAGTAACTGAAATAGCATTGTTCTTCTACATAGAATGACTTGTATGCTGATATTGTAACTCCACCACTGCTTATGTATTGCCTTTATTTAACTTAGAGGCAGATAGGAGCTGTT
Organism: Salvelinus alpinus; assembly: GCF_045679555.1. Classification (NCBI taxonomy): domain Eukaryota; kingdom Metazoa; phylum Chordata; class Actinopteri; order Salmoniformes; family Salmonidae; genus Salvelinus; species Salvelinus alpinus. The sequence continues at coordinate 39,106,389 of NC_092112.1, read as the reverse complement.
GTCTTCTGGGAACTATAGTAGCTATTACTGTATGTGCTCCCGTCAGGACATGCAGTCAATTTGAAGTTGGGGCGACATAAAGAACACCTCCGACCCAGTTGGGGTGACTGGGCCCAATGGCCCTGTCTAGAGTTGAAGTGGAGCTACGAGGGGTGTCAGACCCTTGAGGGAGGTATGGCCTTCTGATCTCAGTGCCGACTCCAGAGTCTGTGGAAGTAGTATCTAACTTCCCTCCCCTCAAACCCAGTGCAGAGTAGGCCTACCACATAGCCTCTGGGGAGGAAGTGGCAGAAGATGATGCCATAGCTGGAGACTAGAATAGAAGTGGCCTGGAGGGTGGCGCTCTGTTCATGCCTGAAGATATAGATGGGGATGAAACACACCCACACAAAGAGGTACATTAGTATGCTAAAGCTAATGTAGCCTGTTTCGCTGAACTCTGTGGGACTTTCCTGCATTCGAAGGCCGAGAGGAAGGGGACCAAGGCAAGCAGAGCTTTACCCCGACCTATGAATTTGGGGCCCACATCACACTGGTGTTGGATCTGCATACTCTGTGGGGATGTTGTGTTGCCTACCTTGGGAGAGTCAACGATCATCAAGAGGGTGCAAATTACCCCCTGGACAGCAGTGACGAGTGATGATTACTGGAGGCTTGTAATGAAGGCGCTCCTGTTTCTCTCGATCGAAGGCGGGAAAGGCCAGAAACGTGCGGAAGGCCTTGACTAGAATGCAGGAGACACACAGTGTGAAGCCCAAGCCGTACATGGTCTGGCGAGCTCCACCGAGTTGGAGGCTCGGTTTGCCTATGAAACAAGTAACGCTCGCAAAACTTACTGATAGCCTAGCCGACAACTTCAGCTCTTTTCATGGGCAGATATTCTTTGTGCACTAAGAAAATAATAAAGATGATAAACAGTAGCACCACCTCAAACATTTGCCGAAGACACCAGGGCAATGGGATGACCGTCGTTCCACCTGGCTTGCAATGGGTCCACTCCTTAAGGGACCAAGTGCCATTTGAACACTTGCAACAGTCGTGCTGATCTACGAGAAGCAGGGAAACATGGCAAGATATTATACTTGCCACTGTTGGGATACATTTTCATATTCAAGCGTGAAGTGCATAAAAGAGATATGAGATTAGACAACATACAGTCAAATAATATGACAGGTTTAATAGAAGCATTGGAGCAATAAAGTACATAGGACAAAATGAACTAAAGAAGAAATGTCTTGACGCCCTGCTGTCAGTGAAGGTCCCTTCTACACATGGGGTGCAGTTGTAGCAGCAGGACACATTGAAAACTTTCTTCACAAAACTGGCAAAAATGTGGAATAATATTTTCTGTTTCAACTTACATTTTTTCACCTGATATGTGGTATCTCCCCCTTACTTTGAATGTTCTCCATCTTTTCCCCACAATGTCAATTTATAACCACCCTGCATCCCATTGCTGGTTTGCTTCTGAAGCTAAGCAGGGTTGGTCCTGGTCAGTCCCTGGATGGGAGACCACATGCTGCTGGAAGTGGTGTTGGAGGGCCAGTTGGAGGTACTCTTTCCTCTGGTCTAAAAAATATTCCAGTGCCCCAGTGACACTGCCCTGTGTAGGGTGCTGTCTTTCGGATGGGATGTTAAACAGGTGTCCTGACTCTCTGTGGTCATTAAAGATCCCATGGCACTTATCGTAAGAGTAGGGGTGTTAACCTCTGTGTCCTGGCTAAATTCCCAAGCTGGTAAAAAAAATTAAAGTAACCATCCACAGTAGCCTAGTGGTTAGAGCATTGGGCCAGTAACTGAAAGGTTGCTGGATTGAATCCCTCAGCTGGCAAGGTAAAAATCTGTTGTTCTGCTTCTGAGCAGTTAACCCACTGTTCCCTGGGCGCTGAAGATGTTGATTAAGACAGTTGCCTGCACCTATCTGATTCAGAGGGGTTGGGTTAAATGTGCAAGGTGCATTCAGTTGTACAACTGACTAGGTATCATGTTTGTTGAAGGTGTACCCTGTGAGAAAGACCTGATCGTGATGGAGAGCCATGTGAGTGAGAGAGCAGCAGTCTAAAATAAAAAATAAAAAATATTTTGAAGGTATAGGCTATGTTACATTGATTTATAATAATTTTTTTAAAGGTCTGCATCAGTGGCTTGTGGAAGCCAGGAGATGCTAAATGTGTTTAGGTTAATTACCTTGAGACCGACAGTTATTTTCTTCACAATCACCGGCTGACTACATTTTGTGACCGCCACAGCCCTAGTGGCTGCATCATGTTATGTACATGTTTGTGATAGTTTTTCAGCATAAAAAAATACACGGAATGGAGCTAAGCACAGGCAAAATCCTAGAGGAAAACCTGGTTCAGTCTGATTTCCACCAGATCTATGATCAACAACCAATTTGACAGAGTTTGAAGAATTTTATAAAGAATAATACAATAATTGGCAAATGTTGCACATTCCAGGTGTGGAAAGCTCTTAGAGACTTACCCAGAAAGACTCACAGCAGTAATCGCTGCCAAAGGTGCTTCTACAAAGTATTGACTCAGTGGTGTGAATACTTATGTAAATTAGATACTTCTGTATTTCATTTTCAATAAATTAGCAAACATTTCTAAATCCTTTTTTTTCTCACACTTTGTCATTATGGGGTATTGTGTGTGGGTGAGAGGCGGGAAAAACGATTTCATCCATTTTGTATTCAGTCTGTAACACAAGAAAATGTGTAATAAGTGAAGGGGTGTAAATACTTCCTTGTTACAGTATGTCCTGAACAAAGTTGTGTGAAGTATACCTAATCCAGAGGTGAAAGAAACGCACACCAATTTAGGCGAGGTGCTGGCTAGCGGAGTAGATCACTTAAAATTTTTAAGGAGATACACTGATCTTTACAGGAAACCTACTGATCGTAACAGTTTGTTGAGGGCTGATAATTGTCACCCGCTTCCCTTGAAAAATAGTTTGCCCTACAGCCAATTCTGTCGAATCAAAATAATTTGCAAAAAACAATCAGATTTCGACAGATATGGCTGAGACAAAGAAAATTCAAGGAGAGGGGGTTCAAAAATTGTCAGATTAATACTGCCATTGAGAAAATTCAAAACAAACCGAGACATGATCTTTTTCAAGTCTTGCAAAAAGAAGCATTCTTGCGTTCTAACTACCCGCTATTCAAAGTGCTCTGAACAAATTATGGGAATCGTTCACAAACATTGGCACATTCTAAGCTCCGATGACAGTATCAGTTATATGTTTTCGGACCCTCCCTTGGTCGTATTCTCGCGGGAAAGAAATCTCAGAGATCAATTGGTAAACTCTGATTTACCAGCCCAAGATATCTATGCACAACGTCTATTTGCGTCCCTACTGGATGGAAACTACAAGCAATGGCACTTTAAATGTAGATCCTTTAAACACCCTCAAACAGAGAAACAGACCCCAATCAAAGGTGTAATCACGTGCTCCACTAAGGCAGTTATTTATCTTATAACTTGTTCTTGTGGTAAAAAAATGTGGGTTAAACAAAGTGTGAATTAAAAGTATGAATCTCGGGGGCATCGTAGCACCATTTTAACGATGTATGCTGAGAGTCGGGAAGCAAGTTCAGGGAGTGAATACATTTAATCAATAAATGGTCACAAGAAACAAACAGCGCACCGACATTTAACAGGAACAGAAATAATAACGCCTGGGGAAGAAACCAAAGGGTGTGACATACAGTATATAGGGAAGGTAATCAAGGAGGTGATGGAGTCCAGGTGAGTGCCATGAGGTGCTGGTGCGCGTGACGATGGTGACAGGTGTGCGGGATAATGAGCAGCCTGATGACCTACACGTGCCAGTACCCCCTCCCCGATGCGCGGCTCCAGCCGCAGGACGCCGACCAAAGGGACGATCCCGGGGATCAGGAGCGGACTGGTCACCTCTGCTGAGGTGTCAATCTGGCTCATACCGCTCAGGAAGGAGACGCGTTCTGTCTACTAGAGATTAACGTATTTTGGTGTGAAAAGTGCAAATCAATCCCAGAACAACAGCAAAGGACCTTGTGAAGATGCTGGAGGAAACAGGTACAAAAGTATCTATATCCACAGTAAAAATGAGTCCTATATCGACATAACCTGAAAGGCAGCTCAGTAAGGAAGAAGCCACTGCTCCAAAACCGACATAAAAAAGCCAGACTTCGGTTTGCAACTGCACATGGGGACAAAGATCGTACTTTTTAGAGAAATGTCCTCTGGTCTGACTCAGTTACACCAGCTCTGTCAGGAGGAATGGGCCAAAATTCACTCAACTTATTGTGGGAAGCTTGTGGAAGGCTATCCGAAACGTTTGACCCAAGTTAAACAATTTAAAGTCAATGCTACCAAATACTAATTGAGTGTATGTAAACTTCTGACCCACTGGGAATGTGATGAAAGAACTAAAAGCTGAAATAAATCCTTCTCTCTACTATTATTCTGGCATTTCACATTCTTAAAATAAAGTGGTGATCCTAACTGACCTAAGACGGAATCTTTACTAGGTTTAAATGTCGGGAATAGTGGAAAACTGAGTTTAAATGTATTTGGCTAAGGTGTATGTAAACTTCCGACTTCAACTGTAAATACCAACCCTACATTTCAAAATGCAAAATAACTCTACATACGCTAACTCTATCAAAACACGGCAAACCCGACTCAATATCTAATCACTCTGTCAAAACACTAGCACGTTTTCTATCCAAGAGGAACAAATAGTATTTTGAAAGTCGCTGTGCTATGATTGACTAACAGTTAATGGCATTACAAAAACTGCATTACTTTTCATGTCTCAGTTCTACCTGCTTACAATAGGCAATACCTGCTTACAATAGGGAATATGTTTTTTATAATTCAGTTTCCTTTACTGTAAACCACTCTACATTTTTTGGTTGAGTGTCGAATGTGTTTATTTTTGGCAACATACTATCTAAAAGTGAATGAGTCAACTTTACTTTATAGAATGTACAGCAGAAAAAAATTGTGACAGAATTGCTGCAGTAAAAGCTTTATTAGCAACAAGAAATTGCTGCCAGTGATCAACAACACATCCAACATACATGGCCTGTGGTTCCAAATGTGTACAAATAAAACAATTACAGTAAAAAAGGCACAGAAGGGAAAAAAAAAAAAAAATGAAGTCCTGTTCTAATCTATACGATCTTCAGCATTTGGCCACATGTTCTTGTCCACATCACATCTTATGACGTCTCTCGCCATGCACCTTGGATAAAAACACTTGGCATGCCTTATCCACCCCTGGCAGTCTTCAGCTGAGATGTCTCTGCAGCTGGCATCCGTTGCATCCAGGAGGGACATTTGGTCATGTTGCCGATGATCATACACTTTCCACCTCCAGGCAGAAAACAATTCCTCAATGGGGTTGAGGAAAGGCGAGTAGGGGGGAAGGAAAAGACAAACCATTCTTCGATGGGCTGCAAACCAGTTTGTGATTGCATGTGAATGGTGGAATGCTACATTGTCCCATGCAATCACAAATGTCCTCCTGTTTCCTCCCACCTGTTCCCTTTCTACTTCTGCCACCAGTTGTTGGTGGAGGTCATCTGAAAACAAAAGAAGGTGCTCAGTGTTGTGTGGATCAATCTGGCATTTCTGCAGGACCAAACCAGCACTTGAGATTGCAGCACACATTGTGATATTTGCTCCTCTCTGACCCGACACATCAACGGTGGCCCTTTTCCTGATGACGTTTCTTCCCCGCCGACGTTTTTTTTGCCAGGTTAAGCCCTGCCTCGTCTACATAAATGATTTAATGTGGGGTCTGATTAGCCTCCAACTCCATGACTCTCTGAAAGAAGTCAAACACAGTATGTGTAAATGCTTTTCAGTATATCCTACTGAATGTACTGTAACCCATGTTTACATGTAGAGTAGCATAGTGTAAAACTCACTATAGAACAAGACATATTGGATAGACACCATACCTGGACGTATTGGTGCCGGAGTTCCTTGACCCGCTCACTGTTCCTTTCAAAAGGAACTGTGTATAACTGTTTCATTCAAACTGTGTTTGATAAGCAATGGTAGCAATGGTAGTCAGGCTGATGCTTTCCACATTGGGAAATACCAGGTTGTCCTCTACAATTCTGGTCTGAATTTTTCTCAGTTTTATTGCATTGTCAGCAATGACCAATCCTACAATGGCATGCTCTTGGTCTTCACTGAGGAGCTTTCCTCTTCCCTGAGAGGGAGGAAGACGTTGCGTCCTTTAGAGGAACAAAAATACAACATATGTATATGCATTGGGACTGGTGGCCTACAGTTACTGTGGGACATAGCAACAGTAATGATAGAAGAAGCCCTTGTGAAATGCATTACTTACCTGTTGGTTTGTTGAAAATTCCAGATAATGGAAGCCATGGTTGACCGTCTGAGATTAGGCTGGACTCTTTCACTAGCCTCTCTCAGTGATAGACCATGGTATTAGGCTGGACTCTTTCACTAGCCTCTCTCAGTGATAGACCATGGTCTATGACGGTGGCTCTTATTTCATCAGTGACAACAGCTCTTACTCGCCTTTGAACACCACCACACATTCTTACTCCTCTCCCCCTACCTCTCCTTCTTCGTTGTCCTGGTCCAACTACTCATCTGATTGGTCCAACTACTCCTCTGCCTGGTCCAGCTACTCCTCTGCCTGGTCCAACTACTCCTCTGCCTGGTCCAACTACTCCTCTGCCTGGTCCAACTACTCCTCTGCCTGGTCCAGCTATTCCTCTCCCTGGTCCAGCTACTCCTCTGCCTGGTCCAGCTACTCCTCTGCCTGGTCCAGCTACTCCTCTGCCTGACCAACTACTCCTCTGCCTGGTCCAGCTACTCCTCTGCCTGGTCCAACTACTCCTCTGCCTGGTCCAACTACTCCTCTGCCTGGTCCAACTACTTCTCTGCCTGGTCCAGCTACTCCTCTGCCTGGTCCAGCTACTCCTCTTCCTGGTCCAACTACTCCTCTGCCTGGTCCAACTACTCCTCTGCCTGGTCCAACTACTCCTCTGCCTGGTCCAACTACTCCTCTGCCTGGTCCAGCTACTCCTCTGCCTGGTCCAACTACTCCTTTTCCTGGTCCAGCTACTCCTCTGCCTGGTCCAACTACTCCTCTGCCTGGTCCAGCTACTCCTCTGCCTGGTCCAGCTACTCCTCTCCTTTGACCAGACATAATTTTTTCTCTCTCTGCTCCTCTGTGTTGTTCTGTATCCACATTAAACAAAATCAGTCCAAAGAGTCCCCTTTTTACTGTGTATGTCCATGCAATTGAAAGAACTTCAACACCTGGCTATGTCTCCGATTGAGATTGGAATCAGCTGTGGTTGGTCTATTTTACACAATTTACAGTAAATCAGCTATTTCTCAATCTGTTCATTCCAAAAAATGCTTATCAGCTATTTCAATATAGCTTTCGAGCTGCTGTTGTTGCAGAAGTAGAGGCTTTATACTATATTTAAGGATTTGAACATTAGGTCTTCATTTCTGGCATGCTGTGTGCAAGCATTTGTAAATAAGACAAGAAAGATCCATCATTTTGGAATTAGGTGAGCTTGTATGTAAAGAAAATGTAAGCATTTTAGAAACATGTTAACTGACTGGATATTCTGTGAAAACAACATGACTTGTGTTAATCGTATGGTCCACAACAGACGGATGTTGTGCTAATCGGGTTGAGCGTTTTGAAAATGTGACTACAGATTGGGCAAAAGCATGTTATCGATTGGAAAGGCACTCAATTTAAAATGGCTGTTTTCAGTAAATGTTGATCAATGTTGCCATCAAAAGGTTGTATGGACCTCTACATGTGTATTCTTCAACAAAGATTCTTCACATCCTTAAAGTGGACACATGGCTCCACCTGGTGGTCTAATTGACAGTTTGTCTGTTTGTAATAATATGTTGTCACTGTCAGCAGTTTCCTTAGTAGACAAGGCTACATGAAGTAAGTATGGGAGAGTGAGGTAAGTGAAATCACAGCATAACTTGAGCCACCCCTTGTCTTTAGGAAACCATACACAAAATGAATAATTTGACCAAATAATTAGGAAGAGGTCATCATTTCATGGAGTCTGTAATAGAAGAAACCAAATGAAAAAAGTGGTAAGCAAGTTAAGTATAAAAAAACTGGTTTTCACCAAGTCAAATTCATTTCTTGTGTTAGAGGTTTCAGTATCTAAACCAAAATAGATAATTTTAAGATTGTGCTATACATCAATTGGTGTCTCTAACTTCAACATGAGGTTGTAAACCTAGCATGAAGTGCATCCTTGTACCTGTGTGGGCTAATATAGTAATAATGTTTTCCTTGGGGCCTGTGTTAAAAGATGCAATGATTAAAATACTAAAAAGTGATTGTGATTGTGTTGAATGGTGTTTGGGAAATAAAGATAGAGGTAATATTTAATTCAGTACAGAAATTGGTAGGCGGCTCAACTTACCCTGTCCCACGGCTCAACTTGTGCCAAGAGACCACTTCTTTTTAGACAAGCTATGTTTTCAAAACTGCAATGTTTACATGAATTCGGATTATTTCCAGGGATACACAACATCCTGAAATTTATGTAGATATATTTCTTAGAAAGAATACAATATTTCCCTTGATGGAGTGATGTTACATGTAAAAAAAAATGTCTCAACTTACCCCACTCTCCCTTAAGTAGCCTTGCCCAGAAAGGCCCATAGAAGCAGGAGCCCATCTCCTGTTTCTGTAGCGTGGCAGCTTGATGTACAAGTACACGCCCTGGACAAGACAGTAGGCTATCGCATGGCCTTACCTCCAATCCATCTCCTTGATGCTGAGTGCCGAGCAGAGACGCATCAGGTCCCATTTTTTAGTCTTTGGTATGACTCGGCTGGGGAACAAACTCCCCAACCTTTCAATCTCAAGGTGAACCCTCAAACCACTGAGTTGGCGAGGCTACATGGTACCACCAATTGCTATTGTCCACCTTGCAAAAGAGGTTTCTAACCTCAAATGTCTTTTCTTGGTTATATAAAGGTTATTTTATAAAAGAGGATAAATTCAAACCACAGGTTTTCAATAAGGTTTAAGTCTGGAGACAGAGATGGCCATTGAAAAATGTTGATTTTGTGGTCATAGGACCGGTTCCAATCCAAGTGCCAATGCCGTCTATTAAACTCTAGGCGGTGCTATTGTCAGATGACATGGCAATAGAGCTCCTTGGCCACGCGCACCAGTGGTGGGTTTGGCATCGAAAAACAGAAGCATATGGCAGAAAAGTAACTCATACCTACGGTAACATATGGTGGTTGCATATTTGATGTTATGGGGCTATTTTGCTTACCAACAGCATCATGAGCTTTACCAAGTACCAGGACATTTTAGCCCGAAACCTGGTTGCCTCTGCCAGGGTGCCAATACATTTGACATATCTTTTTTCGATTTATTCTATTACTTGTTAAACAAAATCTCTTTCTCGAGCAATTGTATTAATAAAATATAACCTCCTCAGCAGCTGGAGCAGGTGAATGCAAGGCTGAGAGATTCACCAGCTAAAGGAAACCCTCAAGCATTTTCCTATCAGAGTTGTGTTTCCATCAAATTGACTTGTTGCAGATACAAGTCTGTTCTTAAATACATAGAGTACTGATGTTTTTTGTCACTTCAAATGTTGTGTAGGCTTAGCGAATGTGCCCACTCTGATATTGGCATGTGCGCTCTAGCCAACAGCTTGCAGATACAGGTGCAGCTATAGCATAATACATGATGAGATTATTACGGACAAAAGTGCTAGATTATTTTTATCGATCGTCATGTCACCAGAATAAGACCCTCGAAATGTATTGAAAGAAGCGTCAACCTCATCACTGTGCACTTTTACCACTCTGTGAAGTTCATAACTTATTTACGCCGTAGCCTAATAAACTGCATGCTTTCCCATGATGTGGTGACTTTTTTTCCCCAGACATGTAGGCTACTTGGTTGATGATCGGCAACAGACAGCTCATTCAGCATCAGAAGCACAATGATGCACCTGTCCTTTCTGCTGCCTATCAGCTATTCTTATTTGTCCTTGTCGATTCATGTAAAAAAAGGTATGCAGCTTTGAACGTTTTTATGTGTGGTATGATTGGTAGTTAGCCTATTGCAGATCTGGATCTGGCGTTAAGGCTGGAAAATGCCAGTGTACCAGTTTTTGCATGATGAAATTGCAAACTAGTGTGTGTTTGACATACCAACTACTGACTACTGTCTTTGTTTGACTTACCTGTAAAGGCTCAGCTAGGTTGTTAAATGTTCTTCTTCAATAAGATAATTCTGACATGTAAAAAATGTATCAAATAGACCTACTAGGCCGACATATAGGCTTAGCCAGCTAGTTGGCTAGCTGCTAGCTAGTAGCCTACGCCAAATCAATTCAGACCTGCTACCTATTTAAACTGAACTATATCAGACACATCTGAAACACAATGTAAAATATACCACAATAAATCGCTAGCTATCTGCAGTAGCCAAGGTTTGTTTGCATACACTTCTTATGACTGGCAGCCTGGTGCAAGCAGCTGTGTTGTCCAACATTTGTGACACCCTTATTAAAGATTTGTAAAAAATGATGTATGAAATAAATGAAATAAATAACACAAATACAGGGCTACAGTACATTCGGAAAGTATTCAGACCCCTTCACTTTTTCCACATTTTGTTACATTACAGCCTTATTCCAAAATTGATTCAATTGTTTTTTTTCCCCTCATCAGTATACATAATTTGCTGGTGTGGTCCAAGTATGGGTTTAAGGATTTTTTTAAAATCTATCTGAAAGTGTCTCTTTTCCAAGCTTTAAAGGATAAACATTCACATGCAACACCATGGGCCAGAAAAGGTTGAATACATGGGCCATGCTGTCAATGCAGCATGACTTCATCCAGAGAATACCACACTTGGATGACAAAGTTTGATGACAAAGTTTGCCCACAAGAAGGACCGCCGTGCCACTTTCCTGTTCAAGTGAGCACAGCACAACAATGGTGCAGACCAAAAATATGTATTGTATGCGGCTGCATAAATGATGTAATATGCCAGGATATGTATACTGTAGCTAAGAAAGTAATACTAAGGGTATGTTGAGTAGTAAGCTGTTAGTAGCCCATGAGTCTCACCTTAAGAGTTTGGTCCCTCTCTCCCCCACAGAACTTAGCCTACTGTGCAGACTTGGTGGTGCACATGTAGCCTATAACCTGTTTTAGAGAAATGTAATCATTGAATATTGTAAGAGCATTCCTTGTCTGCTTATATGCCCCCTTTACGTATCCTACGGTTCTGACTTGGTATACAGGGAGAACACTGTAAGAACGGCCCATGTTCTGAATTCTGTCGCTGTACATTTCAAAAGTGCTGAACAAAGAGTTATATTGACCATGTCTGTCCTAGCTCGCTCATTAATGTCTTAATCGAAATTACGGATTGCCTCTTATCCGCTTGTCATCCCCTTATGTCATAGTTTGTACATCTCAATTGTCAGTAGAAACCACATTTGTTTAAGCAAGTCAGCCATATCAGCTATATATTTTTTAGAGGCAGTAAATGAGGCTAAATGAACTGTTTCTCTGCCCGACAAGGCTCCACTGATAGCCAGGTGTAGCAGTGGTAAGGTGTTGGGACTGCTGTTGGGACTCTGCTGTTGGGACAGCTTTATATAGGCCCTAACAGTTTGTGGGTGCCATTTGTCACCCTTATAGTGCAATTCAAGTTTTGTTTAGTGCTGTGTTGTGTAGTTGCTTTACTGGCATGCAATCCCCATTTTTTTTTGAGTGGGCCCCACCAAGATTTACATGCTAAAATCTCCACTATAGCTAACTAACTAACATTACTTGGCCCTTTATAACTAACCTGGTGAAAGCTAGCAAGTTTGAGCGATGGTCAGGCAATGTTAGATAGTCACACAGCTTTCACTTTGAAAACTACTAGCACATGTATCCTGTTGCAGCCCCTCCTCTCCATGCCCACACCCTGCAGCTGTTCAAAATGTGATTTTATTTGATTTTACTAGTTTCGGAAGTCTTTGCATGCTTGGCATACGACACAGACTACCAAGTGTGGAATCTTAGCATAAAACAGGTCTGGATGTCAGGCTTTACACAGGTATTCAAATTAATTTCACAAAGGTTTAGTGCTTACCAGCTATTAGGTGATATCAGATATGTTTGTTTAGTAGATCTTCTTGGCAGTCATTCTCCATATGCTTAGAGATCGAAGGTTCTTCAAGGTCAGGTAAGGGCAAAATGAATGCTCATTGGCTGTGGCTAAGACCTTGCCCCTCCCCTAATTTCCTCTGAAGCGTAATGAGAATGCTTCCTGTTTCTGTTGCTGTAAGAGGGTCTGTCGGGTGTTTCTTCCTTTTCAAACTTAAACAATAGCTATATACAGCTTCCACTGTTTCAAATGTATTTACTTGAACAGATTACTACCAAAGTGACAGATACAAAACTCATACAGGTGCACAGTTCTCACTGGGAGTGTGTTTGAATTAACCCGCAAAGCAAGAATAATCACCAAGCAACTCTGAATACGGTGACAAGGACAACCTGTTGACTGGTGAGTCGTTATCTTTCTGTCTTTAATTATATAAATCATTCAACTACAGACTTAAACTAAGACTAAGGTTTGCTATGCAAACTTGGTTTCTTAGTTTCATATGTCTGTTGTAAATAGGAAGGGAGAGGATCCTCTTTGAGGTTCATAATGTCAGAGTGAGTGCAGTTTTGAAAGTAAAATAATCAAAAACACGTATTGTCGTTTACTGTACTGGCTAACCCTCAGGTCGAGTCTGGTTTAATGTTTTTACACAAAAGAGCACAGCATAAAGCAACACAAAGTAGAACTGCAGGTTAGTACTATTAGTAAAGCAAAAGTGTAAACATTAAAGCACACCTCACCCACCATTTAAAAATCCCATTAACTTGTGTTGTACTGAGAACAAAAGTTAACTATTAACTTAGACACAAAACTGAGGTGGTGGGTATATAGTGAAAGAGTGAGCCATGAGCACATTTCCTTATTGGAAGGAGGAGGTTTACACCCCAGTTATTGGGTTCATAGGTGGTTGTCTTTCAGATACAGGATGAAAGTATGGAAAAAAGTAGAATAGGTACTTTTGAAGCTAGTCTGACTAGTTGGTTCAACTTCGCTGATGTGTAACAGGATGTGGTTTACAGTTCCGGGCTTTCTGCCTTTGTTGCATTTGCTATGTGTTCATACTTCCTGTACACAAAACAGGTTGTTAATAAATATAACAAGATTGATCTGACTTAAAATAATAAGTTCTCTGTTTTTTGCAGGACCAAAATGTCTTCTGGATTGGAACGTGTCATCCTGTTCTCGATTCTTGCTCTAGGAGTATTTCTGATGCTGTTTTTAATGTACAATAAATCAGCTCCATCTCGGATCTACCCTCCCGAGCCTGCTTTGCCAGGTCCTTACTCAAAAAGACCTGAGAACAGGTCCTTGTCTAAGCAGCCAGAGCCAGAAAAGCCCATCATGCTGTTGTGGTTCTGGCCTGAAAACCGCAAGTTTGATTTTAGCGATTGTGCCACTTTCTTCAACATTGATGGCTGCCACCTGACAGATGACAGGTCTCTGTACAACAAGGCAGACGGGGTGCTCATCTTTCACAAATCCATCAACCACGATTTATCCAACTTGCCTCCATCACCTCGACCACCATTCCAGAAGTGGATTTGGTATCACGTGGAATCACCTACAAACACAATTAGGATACCTGGTCTAGATAACCTTTTCAACTTGACCTTGAGTTATAGGGAAGACGCAGACATCCCTGTTCGTTGGCGTTTGACCGCAAGGAAAAGCCAGGGTGAAGAATTTGTGCTGCCAAAGAAGGATAAATTAGTTTGCTGGATTGTGAGTAACAAAGATCCTGCAACTGGAACAGGGGTACGGATTAACTATTACAGAGAACTTGCCAAACATATTAAAGTGGAACTCTTTGGCAAGGCCTATGCAAGGTTCTTGAAATATGAGGACTACTACTCAACACTCTCCAGCTGTAAGTTTTACCTCTCCTTTGAGAACTCAGTCCACAAAGACTACATCACAGAGAAGCTAAACGGACCACTTGCAGCAGGAACAGTGCCAGTAGTATTGGGCCCACCGAGACAGAACTATGAAGACTTTGTCCCAGGAGATTCCTTCATCCATATTAATGACTTTCCCGATGCAAAAGCCCTGGCTGAATTCCTCCTCAAGTTGGACAAGGATGATGAGGCATATCTGCGCTACTTTCAATGGCGTAGAAACTTCTATGCTCAGGAACATCTGCTTCAACTGAGTCAAGAGTTCATCCAATCTATTTGTTATGGATGTGACCATGTGGGAAAACATAAAGAATACAGGGTTGTTCACGACCTTTACAAGTGGTATTTTGTCTAATTAGTCACTTATGATTAGCTTTTATCATAATTTGCATGTCTATTATCTTCAATATACCAAAAAGGTATCTTGATTTATCCCACAGCACATAGGGAGTGCATACACCGCATCGAATGTTGATCTGCTGTTCTGCTGGTTCGTTCAGCACTGTGTGTTTTAGTGACCAGCCGCAGATGGGTGTCACTGCCAACATTTTCGCGAGATTGTACATGTAGAATCACTTTACACTCTGTTTGCACATTACGGCTGGCTCTCTTTTCAGAGGTGTTATGTACTCTCGGCCGACAGACACTACCGGTGTCTCCGTGCCTTATTATCAACGACTGCTCTGCTTTTGTTTCACCTGGAAAATCCCTTTACAACTGTGTTATTGTACAGTGCATTCGGAAAGATTTCAGAACCCTTCACTTTTTCCACATTTTGTTACATAACAGCCTTATTCTAAAATGGATTTAAAAAAATCCCTATCAATCTACACACAATACTCCATAATGACAAAGCAAAAACGGATTTATGACATGTACAGAAGTATTCAGACCCTTTTCTCAGTACTTTGTTGAAGCACCTTTGGCAGCGATTACAGCCTCGAGTCTTTTTGGGTATGACGCTACAAGCTTGTATTTGTATTTGCGGAGTTTCTCCCATTCTTCTCTGCAGATCCTCTCAAGATCTGTCAGGTTAGATGGGGAGCGTCGCTGCACAGGTATTTTCAGGTCTCTTCAGAGATGTTCGATCAGGTTCAAGTCCAAGCTCTGGTTGGGCCACTTAAAGACATTCAGAGACTTGTCGTTGTTCTGTTGAAAGGTGAACCTTCGCCCCAGTCTGAGGTCCTGAGAGCTCTGGAGCAGGTTTTCATCAAGGATCTCTCTGTACTTTGCTCTGTTCATCTTTCTCTCAATCCTGACTAGTCTCCCAGTCCCTGCTGCTGAAAAACATCCCCATAGCATGCTGCCACCACCATTCTTCACCATAGGGATGGTATTGGCATTGCCTGGTTTTCTCCAGATGTGACGCTTGTCATTCAGGCCACAAAGTTCAATCTTGGTTTCGTCAGACCAAAGAATCTTGTTTCTCATGGTCTGAGAGTCCTTTGTGTGCAAACTCCAAGCGGGCTGTCGTACTGAGGAATGGCTTCCGTCTGGCCAGTCTACTATAAAGGCCTGATTGGTGGAGTGCTGCAGAGATGTTTGTCCTTGTGGAAGGTTCTCCATCTCCACAGAGGAATTCTGGAGCTCTGTCAGACTGACCATCGGGTGCTTGGTCACCTCCCTGACCAAGGTCCTTCTCCCCTGATTGCTCAGTTTGGCCGAGCGGACAGCTCTAGGAAGAGTCTTGGTGGTTCCAAACTTCTTCCATTTAGGAATGATGGAGGCCACTGTGATATTGGGGACCTTCAATGCTGCAGACATGTTTTGGTACCCTTCCCCAGATCTGTGCTTCGACACAATCCTGTCTCGGAGCTCTACGGACAATTCCTCATGGCTTGGTTTTTGCTCTGACATGCACTGTCAACTGTGGGACCTTATATAGACAGGTGTGTGCTTTTCCAAATCATGTCCAATCAATACGGTTTACCACAGGTGGACTCCAGTCAAGTTGTAGAAACATTTCAAGGATGATCAAAGGAAACAGGATACACCTGAGCTCCATTTTGATTCTCATCGCAAAGGGTCTGAATACTTATGTAAATACAGTATTTCTGTTAAATATTTCATATAGATTTGTAAAAATGTCTAAAAACCTGTTTTAGAATAAGGCTGTAAAGTGACAAAATGTGGAAAAAGTGAAAGGGTATGAATACATTCCGAAAGCACTGTATATGGTTGTCTCTCCTAGCTACCTTAAGATGAATGCACCAACTGTAAGTTGCTCTGGATAAGAATGTCTGCAAAATGACAACAATTTTAATTTCAAGTGCTAACTGTCTTTATTCCACTACTGGAGAAGCATGACTCAAATCACCTACTCATATTTCAAACATCCAGCGTGACAAAATATACATTTTATTTTATTCCATGCCTTACCATTAAGTGAATTATTGCCAATACATATCAACAAAGGGGTTTGCATTAGGTTTTGATATTTCATATTTACCAACTGAGAATTTATTTGTACAATTATATTGTTGGAGTTAAACAAGCTTATATTTTGGGTTGGACATTGAATCCTATTCCTGCTCTTTTAATCAATGGCATCAACATATTAGAAGACCAATGAACCGACTAATCAACCAACTCTTGCAAAACCGATGATAAATATGTGAAAAACCAACACATATCTTGGTCCATCTTAGAATGAAAAACAGTTTAAATTCAGTATGTATCTTCCACTTTGTCAAAATTGTGCATGGTATGTACAATGAGTGTACAAAACGTTATGGACGCCTGCTCTTTCCATGACAGACTGACCAGGTGAACAGGTGAAAGCTAATTATCACTTATTGATGTCACTTGTTAAATCCACTTCAATCCGTGTAGATGAAGGAGAGGATACAGGTTAAAGAAAGATTTTTAAGCATTGCGACAATTGTGACATGGATTGTGTATGTGTGCCATTCAGAGGGTGAATGAGCAAGACAAAATATTTAAGTACCTTTGAACTGTGTATGGTAGTAGGTGCCAGGCGCACCGGTTTGTGTCAAGAACTCCAACGCTGCTGGGTTTTTCACAACCGTTTCCCATGTGTATCAAAAGTAGTCCACCACCCAAAGGACATCCATCCAACTTGACACAACTGTGGGAAGCATTGCAGTCAGCATGGGCTAGCAGCCCTATGGAACGCTTTCAACACCTTGTAGAGTCCATGCCCCGACAAAATGAGGCTGTTCAGAGCGTAAAAAAGGGTCTGCAACTCAATATTAGAAAGGTGTTCTTAATGTTTTGTCCACTCAGTGTAAGTTTATCACTTTTTAACCAATCCAGTACATTTTAGTTGAAAATGAAAAATGTCAAAAGATTTAACTTCTGAAAACTGAAACAAATTTTTTTATCAAACAAAGACAAACAGATCAATCCCACTTTTCAAGCCTGCTGAAGGCATCTGGTGACGGCATGGCAAACACCACCCCCGGCTCTACCAGGGGCATGCTTGAGGTGGCCTCCCACAGCTCCGGGAATGTCATGTTCTGTGGCCTTGCCGTTCCATTTCTTGATTGCCCCTGCAACACAGAAAGAAACACATTTAGGTATATAATATACTCAAAGTAATGGATATGTAGCATCTATGGCCTCGGTTACACCCGGCACTTAAATGCGGCTTCTGTCATCCGGTTACTTCAAGCTGCATTAGATCTGAATGCACGAAAGTCACATTGTGCTTGCATTAGGTTCAGATCTGCCAGGATGGGCATTTGTTCGGAATCTGACAGTCTGGACACAATCAGACCACCGAATATGCATAAGCAATGTAAAGAGATGTTGGGGAAAATATAACTGTAACATGCAACAATTTCAAAGATTTTACTGAGTTACTGTTCATATAAGGAAATCAGTCAATTTAAATAAATTCATTTGGCCCGAATCTATGGATTTCACATGACTTGTGTTGTGTCTTTACTATGGATTAAATGATATATGACATGGTATTTTATCAAATCAATTCTCTGTAATTAACATTACCTGATTAAACTAATCATGTAAACGCAATTAACTAGGAAGTCGGGACACCACGGAAGAATGTTTATAGAGCTGTTGTCTTCCGAATAAACTCTTAAAGACCTGGTAATCTTTTATATCAATAGCAGTCAATTATTAATCGTCACCTTGTTCAGTCTCATCTGAACATCTTAACATTTCTGGTTATCTTCACAAACCATGGCTAACAAGTTGAATCAACAATACAAAATTTGGTTTAATTATTTATTTAGTAAATACCTAAATAATCAAACAGAATTACGTATACACAGGATGGATCATGCGTTGATTACTAATTGTGTCATAAAAGAAAACGTCCCTAGTGGACAAAACCGATATGACGGCTGGCTACACAAAGAAAGGGGGTTGGGTTTGAATGAAAGAGCAGGAGGACTGAGGAACAAAAGGATTGGGTCTCTATCGGACCTTATGAAGCTATGCTATCGTAACTACAGAATCTTATGCATTCTAAATAACCCCCCATTCGGAAAAGGAAAATGCAAGAAATATATTTACTCTGAGCTGCGCTTCGATAGATTGGTCGAAGATGGAAGGCTTGGTTGCACAGCAGAGATATCCCTTGTCCTTTGAATAATATTTCTGGGCGGATACGTTGTAGTACCCTGTCGTTGTGTGGTAAAACGAATACGTTGTAGTACCCTGTCGTTGTGTGGTAAAACGAATATGTTGTAGTACCCTGTCGTTCTGAAGAGGGTCCATCCTTTCCTAGGCCATGCACGTTTACAGCTGCTGCTGATAACTCGACATCTAGGATGTATCACTTCTTTAGTGAATAAGAGTTTAAAGTTCATACCACGTTGCCATACTAAACTCATGCTATATTCTGGCTCGTATAGTCAAAATTCATCCTTCCAGCGTGGCGATCGTCACCTCCACGTTGAAATTAGCCCTTTTAAACGTATGAACATCAGTCCTCACGTCATCGGGAACACAATGTTACGTTCGTTAGGCTGTAGTCGTTCAACCATTAGCAACCACAGCTCACGCTGGGGTTGGCTTAGTCGGCCGTGAATTGGTTCATGTAGAAAAGGGGTTGTAGAAAAGGGGTTGGTTCCAACCAATGCCTATTCACGTGGGCGTGGCCACTGAGTGAGCATATTTTACTTATGAATATAATTCTCTAATTTTAAAAACTAAAATTACATTTAATCTTTTCACAAATAGTTTAATATTTAAACATTTAAATTGCACAACAATTCCATGTGAATATGATAACTAGAATGTGTACACTTTCCAAGATACAATTTATGTCGTCCTATCATCAGCAATAATATCTCATACGACAACTGATCTGACATCATATTCTTTAAGTACCAACGGATACTTTCAACTGGTTGGATTACCTAAATATTGTTCCGTTCCCAACCTTTTGATGTTACCATACTCTCTCTATGTTAACAAAGGGCTTTCCATGAGTCCATTCTATAGAGTAGAGAGAGAAAAGGGGGAAAGGTATTTATGGGGGTCATAAACCTCACCAACAGGGAAACGTCATGACACTGGGAATACAGATGGTCACAGATACCAATACAGTTGGTCACAGATACCTTTAAAAAAGGTAGGGGCGTTGATCAGAAAACCAGTCAATATCTGGTGTGACCACCATTTGAAACATGTTGGTATTACAGACTCGGTCAGGGAGAGGTTGGAAATGTCAGTGAAAACACTTGCCAGTTGGTCCACGCGTGCTTTGAGTACACGTCCTGTAATGTTGCTCACATTGGCTACGGAGAGCATTATCACACAGTCATCTGGAACAGCTGGTGCTCTCATGCGTGCTTCAGTGTTGCTTGCCTCGAAGCGAGCATAAAAGGCGTTTAGCTTGTCTGGTAGGCGAGGTTTCCCTTTGTAGTCCGTAATAGTTTTCAAGCCCTGCCACATCCTACGAGCGTCAGAGCCGGTGTAGTAGGATTTCAATCTTAGTCCTGTATTGACGCTTTGCCTGTTTGATTGTTTGTCTGACGGCATAGCATGATTTCTTATAAGCGGACGGATTAGTGTCCTGCTCATTGAAAGCGGCAGCTCTTGCCTTTAGCTCGGTGCCTATGTTACCTGTAATCCATGGCTTCTGATTGGGATATGTACATACGGTCACTGTAGAGACGACGTCGTCGATGCACTTATTGATGAAGCTGAGGTGGTATACTCCTCAATGCCATTGGATGAATCCTGAAACATATTCCAGTCTGTGCTAGCAAAACAGTCCTGTAGTGTAGCATTCATGTCATCTGACCACTTCTGTATTGAGCCAGTCACTGGTACCTCCTGCTTTCGTTTTTGCTTGTAAGCAGGAATCAAGAGGATATAATTATGGTCAGATTTGCCCTATGGACGGCGAGGGAGAGCTTTGTATGCGTCTCTGTGTATGGAGTAAAGGTGGTCTAGAGTTTTTTCCCTCTGGTTGCACATGTTACATGCTGGTAGAAATGAGGTAAACCGGATTTAAGTTTGCCTGCATTAAAGTCCCCAGCCACTAGGAGCGTCGCTTCTGGATGAGCATTTTCTTGTTAGCTTATGGCTTTATACAGCTCGTTGAGTGTGGTCTTAGTGCCAGCATCGGTTTGTTGTGGTAAATAGACGGCTACGAATAATAAAGATGACAACTCTCTTGGTATGTAGTGTGGTCTACAACTTATCATGAGGTATGCTACCTCATGCAAGCAATACTTTGAGACTTCTTTAACTTCTTATGGGCAGGTGGGACGGTAGCGTCCAGCCGCTGTTTCAGATTTCAAAAAGGCTTTACGGCGAAAGCAAACCATGCGATTATCTGAGGACAGCTCCTCGCATACAAACACCTGAAAATCATATTTCAACCAGGCAGGTGCGCCACAAAAGTCAGAAATATAGATATATTTAATGCCTTACCTTTGAAGATCTTCTTCTGTTGGCACTCCAAAATGTCACAGAAACATCACAAATGCTCCTTTTGTTCGATAATGTCCTTCTTTATTTTCCAAAAATGTCAATTTTTTTGTCGCGTTTGATTCAGAAATACACCGGTTTCAACTCGCCCAACATGCCTACAAAGTATCTAATAAATTACCTGTAAACTTCAAACAATGTTCCTAATCCAACCTCATGTACCCTAAAACGTAAATAATCGATACAATTTAAGACGGAATAAACTGTTTCTAATACCGGATAAAAACAATGTAAGCCGCGTTCCAGTTCACGAGCACCAAAACAGCA
Organism: Salvelinus alpinus; assembly: GCF_045679555.1. Lineage (NCBI taxonomy): Eukaryota > Metazoa > Chordata > Actinopteri > Salmoniformes > Salmonidae > Salvelinus > Salvelinus alpinus. The sequence continues at coordinate 39,085,123 of NC_092112.1, read as the reverse complement.
GAGTCCACCTGGAGTGACACTTACATTGAATAGGACTACTTCTTCATTTCTCAAAATAAAAACATCAAACAACTTCTAAAGACTGTTGACATCTAGTGGAAGCCATAGGAACTGCAACCAGGTTCCTAATAATAAGGGTATCCCATAGAAAATACATTGGAAAATCCTATGACCTCAATTTCTTTTACCTGGATTGTTTGTCCTCGGGGTGTCGCCTGCCATATCAGTTCTGTTATACTCACAGACACTATTTTAACAGTTTTAGAAACTTTAGAGTGTTTTCTATCCAAATCTTATATGCATATCCTAGCTTCTGGGCCTGAGTAACAGGCAGTTTACTTTGGGCACGCTTTTCATCCGGAGGTGAAAATACTGCCCCCTACCCAAGAGAGGTTAAGTTACCCAACCCCTCTTCCCAATCTGCTTATCAGTGGGCTAAACACCAGGCTTTTATTATTTGAAAGGAAGGAATAAGCCAGAAGAGAAGAAACAATGATGCGAGTTTCAATTTATTAGTTTATCAAGTTTTCTTTTCTCTTGAGCATTATGTTGATAATGAGGAAAGCCATCACTGGAGATGCACAATGGAATTGTTATACCATTTGAAATATGTTTAAAAGTTCCTAGATCAAAATTCCTATTAAGATATCAAACATATTAGAGGTAATCTTTTTAAACAGATAACAAATCATACATTTTCTGTAGACTACAAAAGCGTAAAATTCAGCACTGCGATGAAAATATGTTGTTATCCTGTATTTAGTCTCCAATCTGAGACAGTTGCATACAACTTATATAAAAAGGTTTTAAGAAAAATGAAATGATTTACCAAATTTAAATCTTACATTTTATTTGAAACTTGAATCACAGATATTATCATAATTAGCACCCGATTCATATAGCCTACTCATTTCATACAGGGGTTTGCATTTATAAAATCATACATTTTACATTTACATTTACATTTAAGTCATTTAGCAGACGCTCTTATCCAGAGCGACTTACAAATTGGTGCATTCACCTTATGATATCCAGTGGAACAACCACTTTACAATAGTGCATCTAACTCTTTTAAGGGTGGGGGGGTTAGAAGGATTACTTTATCCTATCCTAGGTATTCCTTAAAGAGGTGGGGTTTCAGGTGTCTCCGGAAGGTGGTGATTGACTCCGCTGACCTGGCGTCGTGAGGGAGTTTGTTCCACCATTGGGGTGCCAGAGCAGCGAACAGTTTTGACTGGGCTGAGCGGGAACTGTACTTCCTCAGAGGTAGGGAGGCGAGCAGGCCAGAGGTGGATGAACGCAGTGCCCTTGTTTGGGTGTAGGGCCTGATCAGAGCCTGAAGGTACGGAGGTGCCGTTCCCCTCACAGCTCCGTAGGCAAGCACCATGGTCTTGTAGCGGATGCGAGCTTCAACTGGAAGCCAGTGGAGAGAGCGGAGGAGCGGGGTGACGTGAGAGAACTTGGGAAAGTTGAACACCAGACGGGCTGCGGCGTTCTGGATGAGTTGTAGGGGTTTAATGGCACAGGCAGGGAGCCCAGCCAACAGCGAGTTGCAGTAATCCAGACGGGAGATGACAAGTGCCTGGATTAGGACCTGCGCCGCTTCCTGCGTGAGGCAGGGTCGTACTCTGCGAATGTTGTAGAGCATGAACCTACAGGAACGGGTCACCGCCTTGATGTTAGTTGAGAACGACAGGGTGTTGTCCAGGATCACGCCAAGGTTCTTAGCACTCTGGGAGGAGGACACAATGGAGTTGTCAACCGTGATGGCGAGATCATGGAACGGGCAGTCCTTCCCCGGGAGGAAGAGCAGCTCCGTCTTGCCGAGGTTCAGCTTGAGGTGGTGATCCGTCATCCACACTGATATGTCTGCCAGACATGCAGAGATGCGATTCACCACCTGGTTATCAGAGGGGGGAAAGGAGAAGATTAATTGTGTGTCGTCTGCATAGCAATGATAGGAGAGACCATGTGAGGATATGACAGAGCCAAGTGACTTGGTGTATAGCGAGAATAGGAGAGGGCCTAGAACAGAGCCCTGGGGGACACCAGTGGTGAGAGCACGTGGTGCGGAGACAGATTCTCGCCACGCCACCTGGTAGGAGCGACCTGTCAGGTAGGACGCAATCCAAGCGTGGGCCGCGCCGGAGATGCCCAGCTCGGAGAGGGTGGAGAGGAGGATCTGATGGTTCACAGTATCAAAGGCAGCCGATAGGTCTAGAAGGATGAGAGCAGAGGAGAGAGAGTTAGCTTTAGCAGTGCGGAGCGCCTCCGTGACACAGAGAAGAGCAGTCTCAGTTGAATGACTAGTCTTGAAACCTGACTGATTTGGATCAAGAAGGTCATTCTGAGAGAGATAGCAGGAGAGCTGGCCAAGGACGGCACGTTCAAGAGTTTTGGAGAGAAAAGAAAGAAGGGATACTGGTCTGTAGTTGTTGACATCGGAGGGATCGAGTGTAGGTTTTTTCAGAAGGGGTGCAACTCTCGCTCTCTTGAAGACGGAAGGGACGTAGCCAGCGGTCAATACATACGACCTACAGGCTCATCACACAGATATCTTGATCAATCATGCTAAAACATTCATATAGGTCAATAAATAAATCATGTAGACAGATTTAAAACACTTTTAAAGCACGTTCAGCTGTCCAAGCAGTTGGCAGGGTAGTGGTTTCAAGGAGGAACTCAGATTATTTTGCAAAGGGAAATGACAAACAATGGAGCTGGCTTCTGTCCAACAAGATATTTGAATTTGCGCTCACCAAGGACTTTGGACCAACAGTGTCTCCTTCGAGTGCACTCTTCATTTTGAAACAAATCTTGGGCATAAACATTAACAAGTTGTCAAGACACAGATTTTTGGCCCCAATGTTCACTTTGGAGTCCCACAGCTGTCCCAAAATTACATCCAGTGGTGTCATACAGTGGCGAGGCGCCATTGCCCAATAACAGAATGACTGCTTCGGAGCGCAGGAGCTCACAGGCCAGATGTAGTGGGGTCTTACCGTCCTTCATGTGAAAACATCCGCCTCGGTTCATATATGACTGCAGACTAGGTAGTCGATGTGCTTCTTGCAGTATGAGACCCAGTATGTCCCGTCTGTCATACCTGACAGCCATCACGAAATGCGGGGCCGATGATGGACAACAACAAAAGCGCTTCATCAGTGTAGTGACTGAGCAAGTATTGAGCGTAGGCTTGGTGGTCATGTACGATAGTGTACAGCAATGCCTCTCTTATACACAGAAGTCAGATAGCTAGATCGCTTGCCAGAGTTTGAGTTATGAGAGCCGCTGCAGAGATTTCTTTCAGAAAAAAAAGTCACCACTTGCAGCACATTTCAATGACAAGGAATGGGTTGCAAAACCTTTGCGACATATTCAACCTGCTCAATGAACTCAATCTGTCACTTCAGGGGAGAATGACAACTGTCTTTAAGTTTCTCACCCAGTGTGATATTGTGTTCTCTCTCCAGCCCAACACATACTCAAGAGAGAGAGCTCGGATCGCTTACATCATATCACTCCTTACTGGTCGGGCTCGGGAGTGGGGCACAGCTATCTGGGAGGCAAGGGCTGAGTGTTCTAACGATTATCAGAACTTTAAAGAGGAGATGATACGGGTTTTTGATCGTTCAGTTTTTGGGAAGGAGGCTTCCAGGGCCCTGGCTTCCTTATGTCAAGGTGATCGATCCATAACGGATTACTCTATAGAGTTTCGCACTCTTGCTGCCTCCAGTGACTGGAACGAGCCGGCGTTGCTCGCTCGTTTTCTGGAGGGACTCCACGCTGAGGTTAAGGATGAGATTCTCTCCCGGGAGGTTCCTTCCAGCGTGGACTCTTTGATTGCACTCGCCATCCGCATAGAACGACGGGTAGATCTTCGTCACCAAGCTCGTGGAAGAGAGCTCGCGTTAACGGTGTTCCCCCTCTCCGCATCTCAACCATCTCCTCACACCGGCTCAGAGACTGAGCCCATGCAGCTGGGAGGTATTCGCATCTCGACTAAGGAGAGGGAACGGAGAATCACCAACCGCCTTTGCCTCTATTGCGGTTCTGCTGGACATTTTGTCATGTCATGTCCAGTAAAAGCCAGAGCTCATCAGTAAGCGGAGGGCTACTGGTGAGCGCTACTACTCAGGTCTCTCCATCAAGATCCTGTACTACCTTGTTGGTCCATCTACGCTGGACCGGTTCGGCTGCTTCCTGCAGTGCCTTGATAGACTCTGGGGCTGAGGGTTGTTTTATGGACGAAGCATGGGCTCGGAAACATGACATTCCTCTCAGACAGTTAGGGAAGCCCACGCCCATGTTCGCCTTAGATGGTAGTCTTCTCCCCAGTATCAGATGTGAGACACTACCTTTAACCCTCACAGTATCTGGTAACCACAGTGAGACCATTTCCTTTTTGATTTTTCGTTCACCTTTTACACCTGTTGTTTTGGGTCATCCCTGGCTAGTATGTCATAATCCTTCTATTAATTGGTCTAGTAATTCTATCCTATCCTGGAACGTTTCTTGTCATGTGAAGTGTTTAATGTCTGCTATCCCTCCTGTTTCTTCTGTCCCCTCTTCTCAGGAGGAACCTGGTGATTTGACAGGAGTGCCGGAGGAATATCATGATCTGCGCACGGTCTTCAGTCGGTCCAGAGCCAACTCTCTTCCTCCTCACCGGTCGTATGATTGTTGTATTGATCTCCTTCCGGGGACCACTCCCCCTCGGGGTAGACTATACTCTCTGTCGGCTCCCGAACGTAAGGCTCTCGAGGATTATCTGTCTGTTTCTCTCGACGCCGGTACCGTGGTGCCTTCTTCCTCTCCCGCCGGAGCGGGGTTTTTTTTTGTTAAGAAGAAGGACGGTACTCTGCGCCCCTGCGTGGATTATCGAGGGCTGAATGACATAACGGTTAAGAATCGTTATCCGCTTCCCCTTATGTCGTCAGCCTTCGAGATTCTGCAGGGAGCCAGGTTCTTTACTAAGTTGGACCTTCTTAACGCTTACCATCTCGTGCGCATCAGAGAGGGGGACGAGTGGAAAACGGCGTTTAACACTCCGTTAGGGCATTTTGAATACCGGGTTCTGCCGTTCGGTCTCGCTAATGCTCCAGCTGTCTTTCAGGCATTAGTTAATGATGTACTGAGAGACATGCTGAACATCTTTGTTTTCGTTTACCTTGACGATATCCTGATTTTTTCACCGTCACTCGAGATTCATGTTCAGCACGTTCGACGTGTACTCCAGCGCCTTTTAGAGAATTGTCTCTACGTGAAGGCTGAGAAGTGCGCCTTTCATGTCTCCTCTGTCACATTTCTCGGTTCTGTTATTTCCGCTGAGGGCATTCAGATGGATCCCGCTAAGGTCCAGGCTGTCAGCGATTGGCCCGTTCCTAAGTCACGTGTCGAGTTGCAGCGCTTTCTCGGTTTCGCTAATTTCTATCGGCGTTTCATTCGTAATTTCGGTCAAGTGGCTGCCCCTCTCACAGCTCTGACTTCTGTCAAGACGTGCTTTAAGTGGTCCGGTTCCGCCCAGGGAGCTTTTGATCTCCTCAAGAAGCGTTTTACATCCGCTCCTATCCTTGTTACTCCTGACGTCACTAAACAATTCATTGTCGAGGTTGACGCTTCAGAGGTGGGCGTGGGAGCCATTCTGTCCCAGCGCTTCCATTCTGACGATAAGGTCCATCCTTGCGCTTATTTTTCTCATCGCCTGTCGCCATCGGAACGCAACTATGATGTGGGTAACCGCGAACTGCTCGCCATCCGCTTAGCCATAGGCGAATGGCGACAGTGGTCGGAGGGGGCGACCGTTCCTTTTGTCGTTTGGACTGACCATAAGAACCTTGAGTACATCCGTTCTGCCAAACGACTTAATGCACGTCAAGCTCGTTGGGCGTTGTTTTTCGCTCGTTTCGAGTTCGTGATTTCTTATCGCCCGGGAAATAAGAACACCAAGCCTGATGCCTTATCCCGTCTCTTTAGTTCTTCTGTGGCTTCTACCGACCCCGAGGGGATTCTCCCTGAAGGGCGTGTTGTCGGGTTGACTGTCTGGGGAATTGAGAGACAGGTAAAGCAAGCACTCACTCACACTGCGTCGCCGCGCGCTTGTCCTAGTAACCTTCTGTTCGTTCCTGTCTCTACTCGTCTGGCTGTTCTTCAGTGGGCTCACTCTGCCAAGTTAGCTGGCCACCCCGGCGTTCGGGGTACGCTTGCTTCTATTCGCCAGCGGTTTTGGTGGCCTACTCAGGAGCGTGACACGCGCCGTTTCGTGGCTGCTTGTTCGGACTGCGCGCAGACTAAGTCAGGTAACTCTCCTCCTGCCGGTCGTCTCAGACCGCTTCCCATTCCTTCTCGACCATGGTCTCACATCGCCTTAGACTTTATTACCGGTCTGCCTTCGTCTGCGGGGAAGACTGTGATTCTTACGGTTGTCGATAGGTTCTCTAAGGCGGCACATTTCATTCCCCTCGCTAAGCTTCCTTCCGCTAAGGAGACGGCACAAATCATCATTGAGAATGTGTTCAGAATTCATGGCCTCCCGTTAGACGCCGTTTCAGACAGAGGCCCGCAATTCACGTCACAGTTTTGGAGGGAGTTCTGTCGTTTGATTGGTGCTTCCGTCAGTCTCTCTTCCGGGTTTCATCCCCAGTCTAACGGTCAAGCAGAAAGGGCCAATCAGTCGATTGGTCGCATATTACGCAGCCTTTCTTTTCGAAACCCTGCGTCTTGGGCAGAACAGCTCCCCTGGGCAGAATACGCTCACAACTCGCTTCCTTCGTCTGCTACCGGGCTATCTCCGTTTCAGAGTAGTCTTGGGTACCAGCCTCCTCTGTTCTCGTCCCAGCTCGCCGAGTCCAGCGTTCCCTCCGCTCAGGCTTTTGTCCAACGTTGTGAGCGCACCTGGAGGAGGGTCAGGTCTGCACTTTGCCGTTACAGGGCGCAGACTGTGAGAGCCGCCAATAAACGTAGGATTAAGAGTCCTAGGTATTGTCGCGGTCAGAGAGTGTGGCTTTCCACTCGTAACCTTCCCCTTACGACAGCTTCTCGCAAGTTGACTCCGCGGTTCATTGGTCCGTTCCGTGTCTCTCAGGTCGTCAATCCTGTCGCTGTGCGACTGCTTCTTCCGCGACATCTTCGTCGCGTCCACCCTGTCTTCCATGTCTCCTGTGTCAAACCTTTTCTTCGCGCCCCCGTTCGTCTTCCCTCCCCCCCCCCCCGTCCTTGTCGAGGGCGCACCTATTTACAAGGTACGGAAGATCATGGACATGCGTTCTCGGGGACGTGGTCACCAGTACTTAGTGGATTGGGAGGGTTACGGTCCTGAGGAGAGGAGTTGGGTTCCATCTCGGGACGTGCTGGACCGTTCGTTGATTGATGATTTCCTCCGTTGCCGCCAGGGTTCCTCCTCGAGTGCGCCAGGAGGCGCTCGGTGAGTGGGGGGGTACTGTCATGTTTTGTCATTGATTATCATGTCTTGTCCCTGTGCTTCCCTTCTATTCGTTTCCCTCTGCTGGTCTTATTAGGTTCTTTCCCTCTTTCTATCCCTCTCTCTCCCTCCCTCTCTCCCTCTCTCGCTCTCTCTCTCTATCGTTCCGTTCCTGCTCCCAGCTGTTCCTCATTCTCCTAACTACCTCATTTACTCTTTCACACCTGTCCCCTATTTTGCCCTCTGATTAGAGTCCCTATTTCTCCCTCTGTTTTCCGCTTCTGTCCTTGTCGGATCCTTGTTTGATGTTTGCTGTTCTGTGTCCTTGTTCCGCCCTGTCGTGTTTTTGCCTTCTTCAGATGCTGCGTGTGAGCAGGTGTCTATGTCAGCTACGGCCTGTGCCTTCCCGAAGCGACCTGCAGTCTGTGGCCGCGTCTCCAGTCGTTCCTCTCTACTGACGAGAGGATTTCAGTTTTCCTGTTTTGGATTTACCTAAGATAATATCCAGGAGTATCGGTTTTTGTTTAAGACTGGAATAAAGACTCTGTTTCTATTAAGTCGCTTTTGGGTCCTCATTCACCAGCATAACAGAAAAAGCAGCTATACTAAATTTATAGGCCTAATCGATATTGTAGTGTTGTGACCCCCCAATTGTGCTCTGAATTAAATCGCTACAGTGTAGCCGCTGATATAGTAGACCCATTTTACACTGGAGGGAATCTCAAGACATTCTAGAGACATTCTCGAGTGAGCCTTCCTGCAGAGTCACCCCCCTCCAAGCATTGCAGTGTGAACAGAACCAATTGAACCAAATGCTCTACAGTAAAATTCTTAATAGCAGATATTTTCCTTGTATTCTTTATGTTTTATTGAGATTTTACCAGAATATGTTTTAACAGCCTGTCAACAATTTTGAAATTGTAGCAGTACCTTTAAGAAAAGTAATCTCAACTGTGTTTTTTTTCTTGGCTGCTCAGACGGAGCAATCATCTAGAGCAGGGGATCTTAAACTTTTCAGCCTGGGACCCAAATGAGACATTCAGTGCTTTCCTGGGCCCCAAGCTTAGGAAAATATGCAACTATATGTAAATATCAGTACATTTCATTAACCTAATTCCTTAAACAAATGCAATATAGACAAAACCCACATTTAAATTTTTTTTAATATCCATATAAATATCTATTAATGTTTATTTTCCCCCCATTAAAAACACTCTTACATATCTGTCTAGGTTTGAACTGTTGCTGTTAAAATACAAATCATTTTCATCCCAAACTGGAATAAACTGATTGATCACATCACACAGATGAATAGCAGAACACACACACACAGGCTTTTTCATAGTGCAACTGTCACGTTCCTGACCTATTTTCTGTTGTTTTGTATGTGTTAGTTGGTCAGGGCGTGAGTGTGGGTGGGCATTTCTATGTTTTGTGTTTCTATGTTTAGGTCTGGTAATCAGCCTTATATGGTTCTCTATCAGAGACAGGTGTTTTACGTTTTCCTCTGATTGAGAACCATATATAGGTTGGCTGTTCACACTGTTTGTTTGTGGGTGATTGTCTTCCGTGTCTGTGTCTGTGCACCACACGGGGCTGTTTTCGGTTTGTTCGTTTTATGTAGTCTATTCCTGTTCGTGAGTTCTTTCGTGTCTTTATGTAAGTTCTCGTTCAGGTCTGTCTACGTCGTTTTGTTGTTTTGTAATCATTTCAAGTGTTCTTCGTGTTTCGTCTTGTTTAAATAAATTTCATTATGTCTAATTACCACGCTGCGCTTTGGTCAAATCCCTACTCCTCCTCTTCGGATGAAGAGGAGGAGGACAGCCGTTACAGCAACCCTAAGTAACAGTACAGATGAAAAATGATCAGGCCTTCTGTACATCTTACTGTATAAATTATTGTTGAAAGAAAGTCTAGGTTGGAACTGTTGCTGTTAAAATACAATACATATTTTTTATTCTGAACTGGAATAAACTGATTGATCACATTTGTAGACCAGAAAACACACACACAGTCCTTATGAGAGGTGTGAGGCTGGTTGAAGTTTTCATCAAGCATGTCTATTCTGGGCTCAGTTTCTGACAGTACAACACTGCGGTCATGCTCAGCATTGAGACTGTTTCTGTACTTGTTTTTTAAGTATGTCAGAGTTGAGAACCCTGACTCGCATAGGTATGTGGTGCCAAACTGGATCAGAACATCTACTGCTTCCTCAGTCAGTCAGGAGACCGCTTCCTGCTGTAGATGAGCAACACAGAACTGTGTGAGTGTTTGCCTCAAAAAGCATCTTGCTTCAATCATTTTATTCCACTTCAGAATAAAAATGATTACTTGTATTTTAACAGCAACAGTTCCAAACTAGACTAGTTTTCAACAGTAATTTCTACAGTAAGATGTACAGTAAGCCTGATAATTTTTCATCTTCATCTGTGCTGTTTCTAAGGGTTGCACTAAGCTAGCTAGTTTGCTTTGGCTAATGTTAGCTATTAACGTAAACTCGTACATCGCCTTGGTCCGTACAATTGCCCGTATTTTAGCGCCCCAAAAACGTAATACTTCCAGATCAACTGTAATGTCAATACCATTGTAAAGCACAATTTCTCCCCTTTCCAACATGATCAATTACATGACCTAAACGCTGCCCGTTTCTGCATAATTCAAGCAGGCAATGAGCCCTGTCGGGTCTTTTTAAAAATGGCGGGTGGGGAAGCGAAACTAATGCGTGATAGTGAGGAGAGAGGTTGTGTGGGAAAATAGCTTTTTTTCACTCGATCTGTCCAACTTATCACCTTATAGCCTCTAAAATGTAAATAAAACACTATAAAGAGTTTATATAATGTGTCATTACATTACATGGCGGTGCTAAAGTGATCTTAGAAGTAAACAGCGGCTTTGAGAATGATGATCGCATGCAATGATGACGCAAAAAATGACTAGGTATCCCCCATTACTCCCGTCACTGTCCATTTCTTGTTTTTAAACGATGAGAGAAGTGCTACACCTAGTGGAGAGAGATTGTAAGACATAAATAGTTGCTTTATGCGCGCTGTACGTTAAGACATGACACTTCACGATGTAACGGAGGGTCCGTTTTTTCAACTTTTCTCCAATACTATAGAGCCATTACCATGTCGATCAACGCTTGAATAGAAACCTAGTTCACACCCCCAATTTTGAAGTCAACATAGTCGCTACAGTCCCATTAGTTTTCTTTGTAGCCTCGTTTGAATGTTGCGGTTGCACACATTTGTAAGGAATGGGGTGAGTTTACGTTAGCTGTGTATAAGGCCAAGGGATTGTTTGAAAGAGAAATTCACATCTACTACTATGAGAGTTAGTACTCCCTTATTTCTGCTCATCATCACCAATTATAAAATGACAACAATGCCTTGCTAGCTGACTTACTTTCCCACCGTCTAAGCACTGTTTCCTGACCCATTCTGCCCTGTTCTGAAATAACTCCCTGGGTTTACCATCATGCTGTGGATGTTAGGTCAGGACTTGTCGTTTTATTAATTTGTTCGTTTTGAAAGACTCATTACTAAGCACTTTCCCGCACAAAACACATTGTGGACGCTCCTCGTTATTTCTCAACGTTTGTATGAAAGAGAGAGAAACTCATCGCTGTATTTGCGTTTCATGACAATTGAGTTCAGTCAGAACTTGTGTCTAGCATCAATCCATTTGATGACAGCAGTGAGTGATGGCAAGTGGGAATGACAAGTCAATGTGTGTCGCAGAGTGATCTTCAAGAAAACTGCAGAAAAATATCCGGTAAACCACCTCTTCCTCTCCCACTTGAGCAGCTGCCAAACTAAGCAGAGACCGCTGCTAAGCAGAGAGCGCACCGAACAGAGAGCGCAGTTGCACTTGGCCAAATCAATTCCAGTAATTAATGAAATAATTATCAATTTACTCTGACAGGTCGCGACCCACGTTGATACCCATACTGTAACAAAGAAAAAGCTAAGGTTATGCAAGCAAGTGTAACGGATGTGAAATGGCTAGCTAGTTAGCGGTGGTGCGCGCTAATAGCCTTTCAATCGGTGACGTTACTTGCTCTGAGACCTTGAAGTAGTGGTTCCCATTGCTCTGCAAGGGCCGTGGCCTTTTTGGAGCGATAGGTAACGATGCTTCGTGGGTGACTGTTGTTGATGTATGCAGAGGGTCCCTGGTTCGCGCCCGGCTCTGGGCGAGGGAGCGGACTAAAGTTAAACTGTTACACAAGCAGCAGGGAATTATCAATGTTTTCAGTCGCAATTTAGCTTTTACTAAATATAATCCTTCCATGGTACTGATAAAATGAAACGTGGTTTGTTCTAATGTAACTTCAAGATGCTAGCGTAAGAGCTCTCTAGCTATGGTTCAGCAAAATGTCTGCATTCAGCTAACAGCTAGCACGTCGCGTTGTTATTGTGAGGACACAGAAATTATTTTGATTAGTTGGTTAGCTAACGTTATCTACCTGTGTATAATAGCTATATTATGCAATTAACGACACTGTATAATAAGGCTACTGAACTTCTATAATCATATATTGATCATGAAGCATGTTGTTAGTTAGCTAGCTGTGTATTGTCTGCTAATGTAATGTGTACTGACACGAAAATAAACCCAGTCTGCACATGCTTATGAATTGTTTGGTTGCATTATTCAGGAGTGTAATATGTCTTAAAAGTTGGTTGCATTGTTGAATAGTTTGAAGCTATGCTTTAATGTGTAATACAAGTGGCTATTGTGATATTTACGTTACATTTGGCTTCGGAATAGAGGTTGACACACTGGAGTGAAAATTAATTTGTGTCCCATCTTGTCAATTTTTTCCAGCACTGTCTTGATCCCGCAACAGTTCTATAAATAACCCGATACCTTTCCTGTCCCGTTACGAAAAGTCATTACTGTCCCGTGCTCATTTTAACACCCTGAAATCAGAAATAACTTTATTCCGTTAGCTGCTCGTCTGTCTGCCCCACCTCCCTGCACTCTGCTGCGTGTGAGTTTCCATAGCAACATACCCATTTTGGCTGGGTGAGAGGAGAGGAGAGCGAGAGAACTGTCAGCTGTTAGCTAGCACTGTCACAGCCGTCATAGGGAGGAGACCAAGGCGCAGCGTGGTATGCGTACATTCTTATTTATTCTAAGAATGAACACTGAACAAAAATAACAAAACGAACCGTGATGCTATACAAATGCGTGCTTACAGGCAACTACACATAGACAAGAACCCACAAATGGCAACCTAAATATGATCCCCAATCAGAGACAACGATAAACAGCTGCCTCTGATTGGGAACCAATTCAGGCCACTATAGACCTACATATGCCTAGACTTAAAACACCCCTAGACGTACAGAAACCCTAGACAATACAAAACAAGCATTCCCACCCTCGTCACACCCTGACCTAACCAAAATAATAAAGAAAACATAGGATCAGGGCGTGACAGCTACTTTTCGTTGCCTGCTCATCTGATAAATGCCTATTATCATTTTTAAAATAGTGATTAAAGACTGATGAATGTGTGTTACACAATTAGAAATTAGTGTTCTTCAAGGGTTCTTTGGTAAGGTTGATGGTTCTTTGTGGAACCATAATGACTCAAAGAACTTGGAGCCCCTCAAGGGGCGGTGATACATTAGAATATTTTGGGGCGTGGTTTGCACACCTCTTTTTGTGCAACTATGAGTGTCATTCCAGTTTATCTAATCGGTTGTGTTTCGCTCTTAGTTAAATATGAATATGGCCAGTTACAGTGTATTGTGTTATTTGAGAACAGTTGACTAAATTAGTGGTTCTCAATTCTCACCTCAGGGACCCCCTGCTATTATAGAGCTAGTACACCTGATTCAATTTAACTATGAACACAATAATAACACATATGGAATTTAAAAAATGTAATATGGCTAACCAGAATAAAAAATACCTGTTTGGTTGTTATAAAGTATATACAACCTTTGAAATTGAGGAAGGTTCTTTATAGAGCCATTCTCCATAAAGGTTCTATAACCTTCTATTAATGGTTCTAGAACCTTATGAGCATGGTTCTTTATAGAACCTTAAAAAAGGTTCCAGACCACCAACACGTGACATCACCTTAGAAACCCTGTCAACATTTTTGTAGTTATTGTTGAATAAAAAAAATAGGCTAATTGAAAACCTTGCGGAACTGACCTTCTTAGCTCAAACAACAAAATTATAAAGTATTTATTTATTTAGGCTAGTATTTCTTAAATGATTTGATAAATCATCATTGATCATTTAAATCAACGATTTTACCATGCAGCCATTGTATTTTTTTTGTTTACCTTTCAGTTGTTCACTCGGTATAACATACTATGAGGAGTCAATGACCAATCTTATTCACCTGAAGCAAACTGAAATCGTACCCAACGGGCCAATGGAAGCTGAGCCCGCCCTCGGAAGCCCTGCATTCCTGGCTATAATATCTGGGCTCGCATCCAATTCCTAAATTCTTTGCTCTTCAGTTCGTCTGAAGGCAGAACGTGTCACGCAATTTACAAACTTTTCAAGCACATGAAGGTACTTGTCCACCTAGATGCTGCGAGTTTTGGGTCTTTTCTGTGTTTGCTAAACGCAAACTACTTTCTGCTCTGCTTGTGTAGCTAATGATTCCTGGCTGGGGAAGGGTTTGTTTTTGCTAAAACCCCACTACAGTGCAAAGGGCACTGCAAATCAATTACCTAGAGCTACTGACTGTTTTGCTAGCGCCGAGGCGTTTCCTTCCAAAGGGCCAGCATGTGTTGGTGAGGTCCAACAACAGGACGGTTGTGGCTACATCAACAGGCGGGGGGAGGACGCGGTCTCTCTCTCCTAAACCTGGCCCATTATCTGCTTGTATGGAGCAGTGCGCATTTCTTGTCGCTTAGGGTGACATATATTCCCAGATCTCTCAACATGGGTGCAGATCTAATTTCCAGGGGGTCCTATCGCTACAGAGTGGAGACTAGCTGAAGATCGGTACTGAATTGAGGAAATGGATGCAAGCCCCGATATTATAGCCAGGAAGGTGGGGCTTCAGAGGGTGGACTCGGCATCCATTGTCTCATTGTGCGTGAATAGGATTGGTCGTTGACTCCCATACTATGTTATACCTCATTCCCTCCTTCAGGGAACAGTATATAGCTCTTGTAATAGCCTATGAGTAGGCTACTCAAAAGGCAGAGATCTCAAATTCTGCTAATTATATCAAAAGGCCACATTGATCATTTACAAAGTCTTGAAATATATAAAGAAATACAAGGAAAAATGTTAACATAATAAATATGAATGTTAAAATATTAGTGGTGGGCTTCAATTGCCTATCGATATTTTGATTGATATGATATCAATATCGTTTAATATCTATATAAGCAAAGCATTGTGATACCGGTTTACCCTTCCTGTCACTGTTATTGTAAAAAGACATCACATGTTCTCAACTTTAGGACTTAATCTACAAAGCAAGCTAAACTCAGCAAAATAGAAATGTCCTCTCACTGTCAACTGCGTTTATTTTCGTCGAACTTAACATGTGTAAATATTTGTATGAACATAAGATTCAACAACTGAGACATAAACTAAACAAGTTCCACAGACATGTGACTAACATAAATGGAATAATGTGTCCCTGAAAAAAGGGGGGGTCAAAATCAAAAGTAACAGTCAGTATCTGGTGTGGCCACCAGCTGCATTAAGTATTGCAGTGCATCTCCTCCTCATGGACTGCACCAGATTTGTCAGTTCTTGATGTGAAATGTTACCCCACTCTCCAAGGCACCTGCAAGTTTCCGGACATTTCTGGGGGGAATGGCCCTAGCCCTCACCCTCCGATCCAACAGAACCCAGACGTGCTCAATGGGATTGAGATCCGGGCTCTTTGCTGGCCATGGCAGAACACTGACATTCCTGTCTTGCAGGAAATCATGCACAGAACGAGCGGTATGGCTGGTGGCATTGTCATGCTGGAGGGTCATGTCAGGATGAGCCTGCAGGAAGGGTACGACATGAGGGAGGAGGATGTCTTCCCTGCAACGCACAGCGTTGAGATTGCCTGCAATGACAACAAGCTCAGTCCGATGATGCTGTGATACACCGCCCCAGACCATGACGGACCCTCCACCTCCAAATCGATCCTGCTCCAGAGTACAGGCCTCGGTGTAACGCTCATTCCTTTGACGATAAACGCGAATCCGACATCACACCTGGTGAGACAAAACCGCGACTTGTCAGTGAAGAGCACTTTTTGCCAGTCCTGTCTGGTCCAGCGACGGTGGGTTTGTGCCCATAGGCTACGTTGTTGCTGGTGATGTCTGGTGAGGACCTGCCTTACAACAGGCCTACAAGCCCTCAGTCCAGCCTCTCTCAGCCTATTGCGGACAGTCTGAGCACTGATGGATGGATTGTGCGTTCCTGGTGTAACTCGGGCAGTTATTGTTGCCATCCTGTACCTGTCCCGCAGGTGTGATGTTCGGATGTACCGATCCTGTGCAGGTGTTGTTACACGTGGTCTGCCACTGCAAGGACAATCAGCTGTCTTTCCTGTCTCCCTGTAGCGCTGTCTTAGGCATCTCACAGTATGGACATTGCAATTTATTGCCCTGGCCACATCTGCAGTCCTCATGCCTCCTTGCAGCATGCCTAAGGAACGTTCACGCAGATGAGCAGGGACCCTGGGCATCTTTCTTTTGGTGTTTTTCACAGTCAGTAGAAAGGCCTCTTTAAGGCCTCTTTAGTGCCCACGTTTTGTGACCTTAATTACCTACCGTATGTAAGCTGTTAGTGTCTTAATGACCGTTCCACAGGTGCATGTTCATTAATTGTTTATGCTTCATTGAACAAGCATGGCAAACAGTGTTTAAACCCTTTACAATGAAGATCTGTGAAGTTATTTGGATTTTACTAATTATCTTTGAAAGAGAGGGCCCTGAAAAAATTAATATGCTTGCTGAGTTCATATGCTTGTTTCTTGCATACAGTACCTCCTTTGGCAAAAGCAATACAACATATAATTCAACATAAGACCACTGGATGATGTCCTTAGCAAAGCTATAATGAAAGAATTAGCTGAATCAGTCAATATGTTTTGTAGGCTATATGGCTCTGAATAAAACCAGCATAATAACATGGTAATAGGTGGTGGGCACCAATATTGATCGTTCAATTTGATATCAATATGAGCAAGGCATGTCCTTCTTGTTGCCTCCCAGAACATTCACACCTGTCCCAATCAGCAAGCAGTTGTATAGACTTTACGGACCTGTGGAAGTGAACATTCACACAGTTACAATGCTTCTTTAAAATAAAACTGATATGTGTGTTACGCCCGTCGTTAGATGAATGAGACCAAAGCGCAGCGTGGAAAGTGTTCATAATTTCTAATACTGAACTCCGACAAAACAACAAAATACAAAACCGAACGTAACGTTCTGCAGGGCTAGACAGCAACTATGCAAAAACAAGATCACACAATCCAAGGTGGGAAAAAGGGCTGCCTAAATAAGATCCCCAATCAGAGACAACGATAGACAGCTGCCTCTGATTGGGAACCATACCCGGCCAACAAAGAAATAGAAAATATAGAATGCTCACCCAAATCACACCCCGACCTAACCAAATAGAGAAATAAAAAGGCTCTCTAAGGTCAGGGCGTGACAATGTGTCAATATTGTATCAAAAAATGTAGCTGATATTGATATATAGATGAATTGTCAAGACACAGCAGAAATACATGTAACATGAAAAAAAGTCTCTACAGTATAAAAATATAGCAAGGACATTTTCAGTGAGACCGTGTCACGTTCCTGACCTGTTTTCTGTTAGTTTTGTATGTGTTAGTTGGTCAGGACGTGAGTTTGGGTGGGCAGTCTATGTTTTCTGTTTCTATGTTGGTTTAAAGGGTGACCTGATATGGCTCTCAATTAGAGGCAGGTGGTTGTCATTTCCTCTGATTGAGAGTCATATTAAGGTAGGTGTTTTCACACTGTTTGTTGTGGGTGGTTGTCTCCTGTGTCAGTGTCTGTATGTTACGCCACACGGGACTGTTTTCGGTTTTGTTTGTGCGTTCGTTTTATGTAGTCAGTTTTCCTGTTATTGCGTTCTTCGTGTTTCATGTAAGTTCGTCGTCCAGGTCTGTCTACATCGTTTATTGTTTTGTTAGTTAGTCAAGTATAGTTTGTTTTCGTCTTGTTTAAATAAATATCATGTCATATCACAACGCTGCGCCTTGGTCGAATCACTACTCCTCCTCTTCGTATGAAGAGGAGGAGGAACACCATTACAGAACCACCCACCAATCCAGGACCAAGCAGCAACAACAGGAGAGGCTGAATTATTTGGAGAAATGGACATGGGAGGAAGACCTAGAAGGCAAAGGACCCTGGGCGCAGCCAGGAGAATATCGCCGCCCCAAAGAGGAGCTGGAGGCAGCTAAAGCTGAGAGGCGGCGATATGAGGAGGCAGCAAGGAAGCAAGGCTGGAGGCCGGAGAAGCCCAAAACCGGCGTTATGAGGGGACGCGTCTAGCACGGAAGCCCGAAAAGCCCGTGAGTACTACCCAAACCAAAAATTTATTGGGGGGGGGCTAAGAGGTAATGGGTCAAGGGCAGGTAGGAGACCTGCGCCCACTTCACAGGCTAAGCGTGGAGAGCGGGAGTACGGGCGAACACCGTGTTACGCAGTAGAGCGCACGGTGTCTCCTGTACGTGTGCATAGCCCGGTGCGGGTTATTCCACCTCCCCGCACTGGTAGGGCTAGATTGGGCATTGAACCAGGTGTCATGAGGCCGGCTCAACATGTCTGGTCTCCAGTGCGTCTCCTCGGGCCGGCTTACATGGCACCAGCCTTACGCATGGTGTCCCCGGTTCGCCTACATAGCCCGGTGCGGGTTATTCCACCTCCCCGCACTGGTCGGGCGACTGGGAGTATTCAACCAGGTAAGGTTGGGCAGGCTCGGTGCTCAAGGGAGCCAGTACGCCTGCACGGTCCGGTATTTCCGGCGCTACCTCCCCGCCCCAGCCCAGTACCACCAGTGCCTACACCACGCACCAGGCTTCCAGTGCGTTTTCAGAGCCCTGTTCCTCCTCCAAGCACTCTCCCTATGGTGCGTGTCTCCAGCCCAGTGTCTCCAGTTCCGGCACCACGCACTAAGCCTCCTGTGCGTCTCCAGAGCCCTGTACGCACTGTTCCTTCTCCCCGTACTCGTCCTGATGTGCGTGCACTCAGCCCGGTGCCACCAGTGCCGGTACCACGCACCAGGCCTATAGTGCGCTTCGAGAGGTCAGTGTGCCCTGTCCCTGCTCCCCGCACTAGGCTTGAAGTGCGTGTCTCCAGTCCGGTGCCTCCAGTTCCGGCACCACGTACCAGGCCTACAGTGCGTCTCAGCCGGCCAGAGTCTGCCGTCTGCCCAACGGCGCCTGAACTGTCCGTCTGCCAAGCGCCGCATGAACTGCCCGTCTGTATTGAGCCTTCAAAGCCGCCCGTCTGCCATGAGCCTGCAAAGCCGCCCGTCTGCCATGAGCCTACAGAGCCTTCCGCCAGACAGGAGCCGCTAGAGCCTTCCGCCAGACAGGAGCAGCCAAAGCCTTCCGCCAGACAGGAGCAGCCAAAGCCTTCCGCCAGACAGGATCAGCCAGAGCTATCCGTCTCCGCAGCGCCATCTGAGCCATCCGTCTCCTCAGCGCCGTCTGAGCCATCCGTCTGTCCCGAGCCATTAGAGCCGCCCGTCTGTCCCGAGCCGTCAGAGCCGTTAGTCAGTCAGGAGCCGCTAGAGCCATTCGTCAGTCAGGATCTGCCAGAGCCGCCAACCAGACAGGATCTGCCAGAGCCGCCAACCAGACAGGATCTGCCAGAGCCGCCAACCAGACAGGATCTGCCAGAGCCGCCAACCAGACAGGATCTGCCAGAGCCGCCAACCAGACAGGATCTGCCAGAGCCGCCAACCAGACAGGATCTGCCAGAGCAGCCAGAGCCGTCAGCCAGCCATGAGCGTCCAGAGCCGTCAGCCAGCCATGAGCGTCCAGAGCCGTCAGCCAGCCATGAGCGTCCAGAGCCGTCAGCCAGCCATGAGCGTCCAGAGCCGTCAGCCAGCCATGAGCGTCCAGAGCCGTCAGCCAACCATGAGCGTCCAGAGCCGTCAGCCAGTCATGAGCGTCCAGAGCCGTCAGCCAGTCATGAGCTGCCCCTCAGCCCAGAGCGGCCATTTATCCAGAACTGCCCCTCAGTCCAGAGCTGTCTCTCTGTCCGGAGCTGCCCTTCAGTCCGGAGTTGCCCCTCTATCCTGAGCTACCTCTCTATCCTGACCTACCTCTCTGTCCTGTGCTATATCTCTGTCCTGAGCTACCTTATCCCGGTGCTGCCCCTTGTCCCGGTGCTGCCCCTTATATTAAGGTTACCATTAAAATTAAGTGGGTGTAAGATGAGGGTGGTCATTCTAAGGGGGAGACGTAAGCTGGGATTGACTATGGTGGGGTGGGGACCTCGCCCAGAGCCTGAGCCACCACCGTGGTCAGATGCCCACCCAGACCCTCCCCAAGACTTTGTGCTGGTGCGCCCGGAGTTCGCACCTTGAGGGGGGGATTATGTCACGTTCCTGACCTGTTTTCTGTTAGTTTTGTATGTGTTAGTTGGTCAGGACGTGAGTTTGGGTGGGCAGTCTATGTTTTCTGTTTCTATGTTGGTTTAAAGGGTGACCTGATATGGCTCTCAATTAGAGGCAGGTGGTTGTCATTTCCTCTGATTGAGAGTCATATTAAGGTAGGTGTTTTCACACTGTTTGTTGTGGGTGGTTGTCTCCTGTGTCAGTGTCTGTATGTTACGCCACACGGGACTGTTTTCGGTTTTGTTTGTGCGTTCGTTTTATGTAGTCAGTTTTCCTGTTATTGCGTTCTTCGTGTTTCATGTAAGTTCGTCGTCCAGGTCTGTCTACATCGTTTATTGTTTTGTTAGTTAGTCAAGTATAGTTTGTTTTCGTCTTGTTTAAATAAATATCATGTCATATCACAACGCTGCGCCTTGGTCGAATCACTACTCCTCCTCTTCGTATGAAGAGGAGGAGGAACACCGTTACAGACCGGAAAGCATTACCTAATGTTCTTCCCGTTGGAATGCTATTAGTGAACTGACATATGCAGAAATTGTTCACCCTCCCCTCAGACAGTTCAAAGGGAACAAAAAAGACTATCCTAGTCATAACAACAAAATTACAAGCAACAACATAACTAAACAAAAAGGAATTTATTGGAGTGGAGACATGAGAAGCTAGGTTGACCCCAACATATCCTTTCTGTATGTCAATATTGTTTACAGAGTCCTGTGCAGAAAAAAAAAAACACCGTAGTACTTATTTATGGCTACAAACTCACAACCCTAATCCAGACAAAATTACAAATGCTCAAACCGAGAACATATGCTATTTGTTGAGTTCAATTGACCCAAAATATCAAGGCAAGGTGTATCACCAGTTGCCTTGACAGGAGAAGAATTAGCCGTCAGTTATAGTTATATTGCCATCTAGTGGGACAGCAAAGATGTGCCCTGTGGCATATTAAAGAATTCCTGAACCAGCATCTCTTAAAAATTTGAGGCCACTGAGATAGCACATGAATTCACTCCTTTACTGGCTTGTTCTATGGTTTGAAATACAGTAGTGTTCAACAGCTGTCTCCAGCCATCTGTTTGTGCTAGTCACTGGGATGAGTGACCTTTACCTACTCCTTTCACATTTGACACCGGACCCCCCTCCCGCCACCTTGTTTCTTGGAGGTTCCCTCATCATACAGGAACACAGCTATTAGCTATCACTCACTCCACAAATATCTGGTGCAGAGAGAGGTGTTATGTTCTTCCCAGTGTTCTAGCTAGCTACTGTAGGTCATAAGAGTGACCAAACATTTTTCATCATATGCCCTGAAATGTCCCTGGCTTTTTATAAATGTGTTACATTTCTGATACATTCTTGATGCCCTATGCGAAGTGGGTAGGCTACAGCAGTCATGTACACAGAAGGCATATCCTGATTGTATCTAGTGGAACATAAACCTGGGACATGGATTTTTTTTACCCAGAAGCAACCACTTTGTTGACCAGTCAAAAATATGATTGAATGACACAAAGCATCCTCAAATTATATATCATGTTTGTATGTTATATGTCCTGTTTGTATGGACCTATTGAAAAGATATTCAACTTGGATGGGACAAGCAAGGTGCTTGCTGTAGGTAAGTTCAATGAGCTAATATTAGCGTTAGAGTCACTTCCATCTTTCGTTCATAGACATCAGTCATTATGTTGACTTTTGGTTTTATTTGATTGCCTCTGAGTTTACTATATTACAACCACCTGTAAAGCTACCTTAGAACCACAGGGAGGCACTAGCGTACTATGAATGTAGGTTGTTTTTTTAACCCAATATGCCCAACACATTGGGGTCAATCTTTGCATAAATGTACTTTAAAGCTAATTAATTTAAATGAAGCCACCTATCCACTTTTACCTCATCTGTATTCTCCTTGAGTTCACTATAACTTTAGTTGCAAATGATACAAAATACAGACACAATCAAATATGGAAAACATATAGACTGTGTATTGTGCTCTCTAGAGTTATTTTAAAATAGATCAACCTTTTCATATGCTAAATAAGCCCATAATGGCTGAGTGGAAGGTTTCAGCCCATGGGTTCCATTGCCCCAGGCGCTCCCCATGGCTCCAGTCCCCATACGCTCCAGCTCGGAATTCATGTTCTAGTCATGGACCCTATCACCATCCAAGGCCATTCCCTAATAGCCTTGGAAGAACAGCCACACATGGGCCCAGTAAATAATGCAAACCAGTCATGATGACCCTGATTCTGTGGTGCAGTAAGGACACACTTCTTGAAGGTTCCATGGAGAACAATCTCAAGCACTTCTACAGTATGTTGGAACAACTGACCTTCAGCCGTTCCAGCACTCCCAATTGAAATAAACCTATTTGTTGACTATGTCATATTTCAGAATGATTGAGAAAATGGGTGTTTGTCTAGAACACTGGTTATATACAGTGCTTTCGGAAAGTATTCAGACCACTTGACTATTCCACATTCTGTTACGTTACAGCCTTATTGTAAAATGGATTGATTGTTCATCATTCTACACACAATACCACATGATGACAAATCAAAATCAGATGTTAAGAAATGTTTGCAAATGTATAAAAAAAAACCCTGAAATATCACATTTACGTAATGATTCAGACCCTTTACTCAGTACTTTGTTGAAGCACCTTTGGCAGCAATTACAGCCTCAAGTCTTCTTGGGTATGACGCTACAAGCTTTTTACACCTGTATTTTGGGAGTTTGTCCTATTCTTCTCTGCAGATCCTCTCAAGCTCTGTCAGGTTGGATGGGGAGCGTCGCTGTACTGCTATAGTTTGAGTTCAAGTCCGTGTTCTGGCTGGGCCACTCAAGGACATTCCGAGACTTGTCCCTAAGCCACTCCTGCATTGTCTTGGCTGTGTGCTTAGGGTCATTGTCCTGTTGGAAGGTGAACCTTCGTCCCATTCTGAGGTCCTGAGTGCTCTTAAGGAGGTTTTCATCAAGGATCTCTCTGTGCTTTGCTCCGTTCATCTTTCCCTCAATCCTGACTAGTCTTCCAGTCCCTGCAGCTGAAAAACATCCCCACAGCATGATGCTGCCACCACCATTCATCACCATAGGGATGGTCCCAGGTTTCCTCTAGACGTGTTGCTTGGCATTCAGACCAAAGAGTTCAATCTTGGTTTCATCAGACCACATAATCTTGTTTTCTCATGGTCTGAGAGTCTTTAGGTGCCTTTTGGCAAATTCCAAGCGGGCTGTCATGTGGCTTTTACTGAGAAGTGGCTACCGTCTTACCACAAAGGCCTGATTGGTGGAGTGGTGCAGAGATGGTTGTTCTTCTGGAATGTTCTCCCATATCCTCAGAGGAACTCTGGAGCTCTGTCAAAGTGACCATCGGGTTCTTGGTCACCTCCCTGCACAAGGCCCTTCTCCCCTGATTGTTCAGTTTTGCTGGGCAGACTGCTCTAGGAAAAGTCTTAGTGGTTCCAAATTTCTTCCATTTAAGAATGATGGAGGCCACTGTGTTTTTGGCAACCTTCAATGCTGCAGACATCTTTTGGTACGTTTTCCCAGATCTGTGCCTCAACACAATTCTGTTTCGGAGCTCTACCGACAATTCCTTCGACCTCATGGCTTGGTTTTTGCTCTGGAGGCGAAAGAAACGCACACCTGTTTGGGCGAGATGCTGGCTAGCGGAGTAGAACATTTGAAAAAGAAAAGGAGAGCCGCACACTCTAGGAGCTCAGATGCAATAATTGAATAACCTAATAACCAATGTTTCGACATACAAGCTGTCTTCATCAGGGTTTTTGCTGTCAACAGTGGGACCTTATATAGACAGGTGTGTGTGCCTTTCCAAATCATGTCCAAACAATTGAATTTACTACAGGTGGACTCCAATGAAGTTGTAGAAACATCTCAAGGATGATCAATGGAAACAGGATGCACCTGAGCTCAATTTCGAGTATCATAGCAAAGAAAACATGATTATTTTTTATAAACGTGCAAAAATGTTAAACAGCCTATTTTCCTTTTTTTCCTTATGAGGTATTGTGTGTAGATTGATGAGGAAAAAACATATTTAATCCATTTTAAAATAAGGCTGTATTGTAACAAAATTTGGAAAACATCAAGGGGTCTGAATACTTTCCGAAAGCACTATAGTATATTCCTTGCAACTCCATCAGAGGTGATTTGTGCACTTGGTACAGTATCAGCTAAAAACAGGTTCCCACTTCATCCTTAATGGCCAGTAACTGAAGACAGGACAGAATAGCATGAAACTCAAATGTTAATTGATGATGAGTAAATAATGAAATGTATATATTGCATAAATGCATTTTCAATCAATGAGATTCCTTTAATTACAGTCTAACCTTTGCCATCCTTTCTGCATCCTTTAAATCATTCAGAGCTGATTGGTTAAGCCTTTGATTGAATAGACAGATTGCCTAATGGTCAGCTAGCTGGTGGTCAGAAATGACCATGTACAATTCCTTCAGAAAGTGTTCATACTTATTATTACACATTTTGTTGTCTTACAGCCTGAATTAAAAATGTGTATATGTTTTGTTAACCATCTACACACAATACCCCATAATGACAAAGTGAAAAAAAGATTTTTTGAATTTTTTGCAAATTTATTGAAAATGAAATACAGAAGTATCTAATTTACATAAGTATTCACACCACTGAGTCAATACATATTAGAATCACCTTTGCCAGGGATTACAGCTGTCTTTCTGGATAAGTCTCTTAGAGCTTTGCACACATGGATTGTACAATTTTTGCACATTATTCTTTCTAAAATTCTTCAAGCTCTTGTCAAGTTGGTTGCTGATCATTGCTAGACAGCCAAGTCTTGCAATACATCTTTAAGCCGATTTAAGTCAAAACTGTAACTAGGCCAAGAACATTCAATGTCGTCTTGATAAGCAACTCCAGTGTATATTTAGCCTTGTGTTTTAGGTTATTGTCCTGCTGAAAGGTGAATTTGTCTCCCAGTGTCTGTTGGAAAGCAGACTGAACCAGGTTTTCCTCTACGATTTTGCCTGTGTTTAGCTCTATTCCGTTTCATTTTATCCTAAAAAACTTCCTAGTCATGGCCGATGTCAAGCATACCCATAACATGATGCAGCCACCACCATGCTTGAAAATATGAAGAAGGTACTCAGTGATGTGTTGTGTTGGATTTGTTCCCAAATGTAGAAAAAGGCCAGACCTTCAGATTTAGTATTTCTCTATGCAGCTCTAGTTTGTCCCTTTAGTTAGAATGTCCGACAGCTCATCAATCAATCCCCCCTAACTTTCTATCCAATCAGAGACATTCTCTTTAGCCTGTCGTTGTAAGTCCCGCATCCAGCCTGTGAGTTTTGGTGTAGGCAGGGAATGGATAGCATGTTTAACTGTATTTGTGCGTTCATCTAAAACTAAGTAAGAATATGTCATGTTTATCATACTGTATGTATGCTGTCAGGGGGGTGGAGATAAAGTAAACGGTTTATTATAAAGTTGTAATTTGTAATTGATTATGCATCGTCAATGCTAGCAATTGACGTTACGTTAGCTACTTAGCCAGGCTAACTATTTTCTATGCGTCATGCACACAGTGCATTGCAGTTATGTTTATGCTTGAGATATAAGATTTAGGTCCCTTTATTATCGTGGTCATAAGATGCAGAGTTTGTTTACATTGTACAGCCTGCTGGTAACTGCAGCAGCTTATTAAAGATAGCAGGTTTAAGTTACGTTAGTGAGCGCTTTCGCTCTGTCCCACCAGTTTCATGGTCAGTACGCAGTTATTGCGCCTTCCTGGTGTCATGTGTCCTTTCGGACCACTTTAGAGTTTACGGTCTACGTTAGCATACTAGGGCTGTATTGTGTAGCGTTGTATAGACTGCAGCTGTATTCTGCGGATGGTATTCATGTTCTCCTATACTGCGTTATCTTTTAGATGCAATAGGAACCTATTACATACCACATATCATTTTAAGTCACTATTGTATTCACATCTGTGTCTTGTTTCATTAGGTTACATTGCCTACATAGTAAGCTCATCTGATTGAGCCTTTATACTGTATGCATCTTATAGTAATAATCACATATTATTGTGTCCTATAATATGTTCATTTTCTATTCCTTGTAGAACCACATCATACAGTTGTTACTTAAAGAACCATAAAGAGTACCAGTGTGTGGTTCATGGTGGTGAGGTGACAAGCCAATTAAGAGTGGCATCCATACTGCTCTAGCCGGCAGCCTTGTAGTGATTCAATATCCAACCCAGCAACCGAGTTTAGCTATCAGAACATCGGTGTAACCCTGCCCTATTTTACTACAAACATAAAACTTTGCATTCTGGACATAAAGTTATTTTCTTTTACACATTTTTTGCAGTTTCACTTTAGTGCCTTATTGCTAACATGATGCATGTTTTTGGAATATTTCTACTCTGTACAGGCTTCCTTCTTTTCACTCTGTCATTTAAGTTAGTATTGTGGAGTAACTACAATGTTGTTATCCATCCTCAGTTTTCTCCTATGACAGCCATTATACTCTGTAACTGTTTTAAAGTCACCATTGGACTCGTGTGGAAATCCCTGAGCGGCTTCCTTCCTCTCCAGCAACTGAGTTAGGAAGGACGCCTGTATCTTTGTAGTGACTGGGTGTATTGATACACCATCCAATGTGTAATTAATAACCACCATGCTCAAATGTCTGCTTTTGTTTCTTATTTTTTTATCCACCAATAGGTGGCCTTTGGGAGACATTGGGAAACCTCCCTGGTCTTTGTGGTTGAATCTGTGTTTGAAATTCACTGCTCAACTGAGGGACCTTACAGATAATTGTATGCGTCGGGTACAGAGATGAGGTAGTCATTAAAAAATCATGTTAAACACTATTTTTGCACACAGTGAGTCCATGCAACTTATTATGTGAATTGTTATGCAAATGTTTAGTCCTAACATATTTTGTACTTACAGTATTGACTCAAGACATTTCAGATTTTCATTTTTATTACTTCATTTAAAAATAAAAAAAACAACATTATTCCATTTTGACATAATGGGGTATTGTGTGTAGACCAGTGACACAAAATCTCAATTGAATAAATGTTTTATTTAGGTAACACAACAAAATGTAGAAAAAGTCCAGAGGTGTGAATACTTTCTGAAGGCACCCATAGCGGTCGTTTTGGCGGTGTCAGAGGTGGAACTGTGCTAGAGCTGTCCACATGTGGCTCCTGGCGGACAATGCCATTGGCTACACAGAGTCCCATTAAGAGAAATCCCATGCAGCATTGTTTACACGTTTGAACACTGGAATGTGAGATATAGCCTATTCTACACCTCGATTAGGCTGAGAGAAGCGTCATTATTTTTATATAGCCTACACGTTCTTATTCTGAACGTCTAACAGGAGTGGGACGGATGTGGCTTCATGACAATGATCAAGAGCAGCTGTTGACCGATTTGAGAGCTCCAATGCAGTTACACCTCCGACACCACCAAAACTTCAGCTATGCGGGTGTCGGCTATCACCGGTTAACACTGATTGAATTTAGGCCTGAGTGTCAAACAGGAGCCATTGTATGTGTACTGACAGTACTGCACGCACCGTTACCTTGAAACACGTGACTGGCTGCTGCATCTGCAAAGGGTCCTCATTTTTATGCAAAGCCATTGTTTGATTCTTCCACTAATTGATGCTGTGTTGTCTCCTGCTGGTTGGGGAGGCTGCTGTGAGTTTGTGGTAGAGCTGATGTGGCTGCTACTCGGGGGGGAAGATAGCTGAAGCCGAGGGCCCCATATCCTATCCTCTGGATGGATGTGGCGTGAAGGATCCGAGTGGTGGGCAGCCTGCCAATCAAGCTGTGCGTCCTCCACATTGAGCCAGCACTATCACTCTTCCCTCTCTCACCCGGCACAGAGCGTCTCACACCCTCTGAATATCCTTCCACACACACATTCCTCCACATATTTTTCACATACGCACAAATGAACGCTTAAATGCATGCACGTACACACTCACAACACAGCCCCTCAGTTGGGACTAGGCCTATTGGAGAAAGGCTGCCCACTACACACAGACTGTTGTGGTCAACAGGTAGGGATGATTCTGACTAGAGGAACCACACTGTGACCAACAGAAAGAGAAGAAAGAGTGGCATTTCTGGTCGAGTATCTCATGGGGAGTTGGATTGAATGCTGACTGTTGTGTTGTGTGTCGGTGGTGCCACGCAGAGTGAGTGGACTTTGTAATGAAGAGATGCTGCGTTGTTTGATGTGCATTGTGCAAAAGCCCCGCTCTTTCTCCTTTGTGTCTGTCTTAAGGCTGGAATGTGGTGCAGGGCTGATAAAATGGGAGAATATAAATAAGTCTCCATACTGATGACCTTGACAATGTGAAGATGCTGGAATACAGTTTCTATTTCTGTCAACATAATCCCCTGATAATCTGGGTCCATCTCTTGTTAAATCAGCTGATTATAAAGTACAGGGCACAGTAAGACTTTTTGGTTTACAGTTGGACAGATCTCTGATTTGCCAAACCTTGGACTAGATTCAATTAGATTGGCGCTAGCCAACACCTGCATCAGGCTGGCCCTTGAGCCAGGGCTGGCATTATGGGTGGGCCTTAGGGGCCCTTGCCGCCCTACCGTACCTACTTGCCCGTCCAATTAAAATATTGAAATGTTGAAATAATTTATTTGACCGTGACGCGCGCCGACAGAAAGACGCATCAAGCTCAGTTAAAGCGTCCGAGCGAGCGAAACAGCTCCCCTTTGTCTCAGTATGTGTAGACCATGTATCTGATGCTGTCTGGACAAAAATAGTATGACATGTCATACTATTTCTGTCCAGACAGTCATACTATTTCTGTCCAGACAGTATCAGATACATGGGATACATATAGATGGGTGCTGTTTCGCTCCCTCAGATGCTTTCTACAGTGATATAGTTTCAGCAGAGAAGAAGAGGCGAAGCGAGAGGGTTTGCTATCACCAGAATTTGTCCAGAATAAGCACAACGCATTTCTATGTGAATGATTTGCAGACCTAATCTTGTCGCCTGCCTTACCGCCTTTGGGACAAAGACTCCCATTGTTAGGGCGGAGACATGAGCCTCTCGTCATTATATACAGATCTATGGTTTAAGCCTCTTGCAAATTGGTAAGAAAAGTTGGTGGGTGCACAATTAGGCTAAATTGATGTTTCACCAAAATTATACTGTTGGTATTATTATACTATCAAAATATTTCACAAGGGAGCATGACTTTGCCACAGAGGCTCATTAGCTTATTTTTGAAATAATTGCTGTGGACTGTTTCAAATCACAAGTGTGTGCCTCTATGCCTCTTTTTGGGTAGTGCGTGTGGCAATAGGTCTAGATGATTGAGTTGCGGCTGTCAGTGTGAAGATAATGCGTCTTGAGTATAGTTTAAAATGTTGCGTCAAGAAGAAAGGATGGGTGTGTGGCGAAGATATGGTGCGTCTCTCTCCATAATGCATGTAGGAAAGTGACAATTTGGCAATGTCCGAATTCTGATTGTCTTAACTCACCACATACACCACTAATAAGCTGAGCTTCTCAGTCATTTTGTCTTTGCCTCACAAGTCAATGAAGTCTGTTATTTTAACATCCATTGTGAATGATAGTTCCTCAATATTTGACAAATCTTTCCAACACTACAGGCCTCGATAATCACCAAGCCTTGGTGTGAAAGAGCAAAATAGAATGATCTGATGATCCCATATATCCAGTGGAAACGTCATAAAATACTGTCTGTCCCGAGCTCACTGTCGCAGGAAACTCTGAGGGCACAGAATAGGCTAGTTCACACGTGTCAAACTCATTCCACGGAGGGCCGAGTGTCTGCAGGTTGTTGCTCCACCCTTGATTGATTAATTAAGGTGACTAATTAGTAAGGAACTCTACTCACCTGGTTCTCTAAGTCTTAATTGAAAGGAAAAAGATCAAACCTGCAGACTGTAGGCCCAACGTGGAATGAGTTTGACACCCCTGCGCTAGTTGATGCACTTCACTAGCAATAGCTCAAGTCAAGACAGATAGAAAGGGACGCAGACAGGTGGAGTAGAGAGATTCATGTGATTGAAAGAAACATCATTTTCATTAGTATATTTTCTACTGTTTTTATCTGTCGGCTTTAGGCCTATGTATTTTACTTAGTTAATGGAAGTTATAGGCTTACTGCTGCATGGGCCTATAGGTTATCGCTGAGTTCTATGCTCTCATTTCTTTAGCCGCCGTGGATCACAGTGTATTAATGTGTCCATATGGCAGACGCTGGTGCTCTCGCCATAATTATAATGTAATTGGAACTTTTAGATTTGTATCATTTTCCTACAGATTTTGACAATTAACCACATGACAATGATGTTGAGAAACGAAAATGCACATATAAATGATAAGCTTCCCCAAACTTGAAACTCACAAGCTGCTATGGTCTTTATTATTACACCCATAAATAAAATTGTGAACGCGCAAGCATGTGCAGCACACATAGGAGTTCCTGTGAAAAAACGTGGCCCCTTATGGAAATCAAAGGCCCATCCAACTGATTCATTCTGGCGCCAGCCTTGCTCTGAGGAATACAAAACATACTTTATGTATTTCTGGGCACCTCCAAGACGTATGATACCTACTAATGTTCTAGTTACTTTAGACAGAAATGTATGTAGCTCAGTACTTTCTTTTCTGTCTAAAGTAACTAGACCATTAGTTACTGCATTGGTTGGGGAGGATGGGTGGGCATAATCCGTGAACATCTAGCAATCCAAAGGTTGCGCGTTCGAGTGGCGTTGTTGACAACTTTAGCATTTTAGCTAACTCTTCCCCTAACCCTTCTTATAAACTTAACCCAAACAACCTAACCTTTGTCATTTTAGTTCTCCTAACTATTTACATAAGTTACCCTAACCTTTGTCGTTAGTTCCCCTAACCTCCAATGTAATTTATCCCTGTAATTCTTCTTCGTTGTTACAGTGCAACAAGCAAACTGGTCTCGGAGAAAGACGTATAATACAATACGTCATCCAAGAAGGATGTTACATTATATAATCCAATTCATTCACTATTTTATAACCAGGTAAATTGACTGAGAACACATTCTCATTTACAACAACAACCTGGGGAATAGTTACAGGGCAGATTAATAAACCAATTGGATGTTGGGGATGAAGGCCAGATTGGGAATTTAGCTAAAACACTGGGGTTAACACCCGTACTCTAACAATAAGTGCCATAGCATCTTTAATGACCATAGAGAGTGAGGACACCTTAACTTCCCATCCAAATGGCAGCACCCTACACAGTGCAATGTCCCCAATCACTGCCCTGGAGCATTGGGATGTATTTTAAAGGAAAGAGTGCCACCTACTGGCCCTCCAACACCACTTCCTGCAGCATCTGGTCTCCCATCCAGGGACCAACCAGACACAACCCTGCTGAGCTTCACAGGCAAACCAGCAGTGGGATGCAGCATGGAACACTGCTGACTGTTGTACAACTGGGTAAGACGTATGATACTATACGTCCTATAATTCATATGCTATTGTACGACCGCTATTCCATTCATAATATAACTTAACATAGCGTAATATATCATACGTATAGCATGTCACAGATCTACTTACAGAATGATACAAATTGCACTGAGACCACTTTGCCAGCCCTGCATAGCGAGAAGGGTACAATTGAGGGCATTCCTACATGTGGGCATTCTTGCATTTTATTGCTACATTTTTAAGCTAGGACTCCTAATCACAGGTGTGAGGCGGGGATACACCAGTACAGTAAGTGGCGGTAATGCACCATAACGTTGGGTGCCAACTGCCAATAAACCCCACAGAACAAGAACGGGGTGACAACACCAGTAGCTAGCTAGGATAACAATAAACAGTGTCGTTCACCCCCGCCTGTGGAGCACAGTTTTCCCGCAGTTCTGTTAACGACGGCGAGAGCACCTCAGGAGGCGTTAGCGAAGGACACTAGGTGCTAGCTAGCTAGTTAGCTTGCTAGTGGTACTTAGCAGGCGGGATAGGTTGCTAGGTAGCCAACGATAGACAGATAGACAGTGTCCATCACCACCCACCTGTCGGGCACTGCTTTCCCGCAGTTCTGTTAACGATGGCAGGTGTTCGGCAGGTGGGAGCGAAGGGCACTGTGCGCTAGCTAGCTAGGACTCCGCTGTACAGGAGGCGGAGGTGACACCGGTAGCTAGCTAGGACACAGGTAGACAGTGTCCTTCGTCACCCAAAAAACTCTGATAATACTTTTATTTCCATTTTGACCCACATTTTAGGGGAAATCCAGAATATCAAAAGTGTCACACAAGCATGAAGATGGCGTGCTCAAGGGGGGCCTTCATGCACGAACTAATGGGATGCTCGAGGGGGAGTATTACCCACATGCAGGAACGACCCGAATTGAGGCCCGCAATCACACACTATTGTGCATAGCAGGTGTTTTGACAGTGTCGGAGGTGGAGCTACGTTAGAGCTGTCAAATCCACAAGAGGATCCTGGCATTATACCTATTATGGACATTACCATTGGCTGCATGGAGTCGCGTTAGTATCAATCCCATGCAGCTGTGTTTACACATTCAAACACTGGAATGTGTGATCTACACCTTCATAGAAATCCTCATTATTTGGTTTAATAATTTGAGTGTAATTTTTATTTCTATATTGCCTACACTTTCTTGTTCTAAACTTTTAACATGTGTGGGGCCCGTGTGGCTTCGTGATAATGACCATACAACCAGTTTGAAAGCTGTAATGAAGTTACACCAAAGATACTTATAACTAACTCACGATAGTTCATCTGCATCGAGCTGCATGAGCTAGCAAGATCCTATTGGCACGTTTTAGCATGTATTTGCACTTCCGTTAGGGAACGCCTACTCTGTGTAAGTGCACTAACTCATTTTGCCATATTTGGTAATGAGTTGATGTTCCATCCAGATGCTTCAAATTTTCACCCCCTGTGATCCATCTGGGTTTCCCTTATCCATCTGTGGTTACACTTCCAACACGACCAAAACACCAGCTATGCGGGTGTCGGCTATTGAGGGTTAATACTTAATCTGATTGAATCTAGGCCCTAGTCAGAACAACTTCAAGTACAGTGTAGTCTGATATGAAATATAAACAATTACACTTCATCTAAAATAGCCAGTGCATTTCACATTGGATAGCTACACATTCTTCAAAGATCAAGATTCCAAATAAAGTTTTGTTAATTAAATAATTGCAATGCTGAACAATTCAATACATTTTTATGACAAATGTTGCACATTAGCATGTCTTATAATAAGGGTCTGACACAACATGAATGTTTCAGAATATCTTTTTTTTATTTTTCTTTCATTTTGTAGCAAAAAACAATAGGTTTGACCACCGAAACATTGTCTACAATTCCAGGTGAGAAATGTACATGGTTACGCTGTAATGATACAGTGAAGCACCTCTGTATTTCTTTATGCTTACAAAGACACTGGTATACATTATTGTTTTCGCCATTGAACATTCTCACTCAATTATTGTACAAAAAAGCCAGTATACAGAGTCAATGTACAGAAGCAGTGGAAGTCATTCAGACAACACAATGTGAGAAAGGACAGATAGAGAAAGAGAGATAGTGTATAAGGTCCTTCATGGTCTTATGAGTTAGTCCTCGATAAACATGCAAGTTGTACACGTTACAGAAAAGCCAACAACTTCACCATTGTTGAGAGCATAACCATTGTGCACTGTACGTTTATGGTACCTTACAATGGATTTTTTTGTAAACTCAAGTTAAATCAGTTGTAGTTCATGTTCATGAAGGGCTGTCTTGACACGATCACAAAGAGATGGAGGGTTTTGTAACACTGTGAGTTTATGCTACCAAACCAAAAATCCGGTTTGACAATTCCTAGACATAGATAGTTCAGTACGAATTCCCTGTACATTTCTCATGCCAATAACTGGTAAGGGTGGCAAGCTGTATGCTTACTCTCAAATGTCGATCATTTAAGGTGATGAGTTCCAGATAGAGAATAAAGGTCAGTGCATCAAAGTTCATAAACATGTACAAATGTTCCTTGGAATTGGAGAAGAATGCTTGTCTCTCAACAATTGTGCATGTTGAGCTGCAGTTTTTCTGGGGGCTTAATCTTTCTTGCTGGAGAGTGTTAACTTGTGTTGGTTGTGAGCTCTATATTGGGTTAATTCACGATAACGGTTAAATTTTTACGTAAGACCTTACCATTTTCACATTGTTAACTTTAAGAAAGAGAAATTGTTTGCTTGCTATATACATTAATCCATCTTGATAGGGTACCAGATATGGAATTATTTAATGAACCCTCAAATATATACTCTGTATATAAAGTTAATATATTCACAGACATTGTTTTCATGAAATCTTTTTTAGATATTTTTTTAAGGATTAATTATATTACCGATATATAAATACCATTCAGTTCGAATGGATTAAGAAACAAAATGGTTCTGTGGATATAAAAAAATGTGGCTGGATATACTTGTATATTGTGGTTTTTCATAATGCAAATATTCAGGTCGGAGCCCCATCTTGTACAGAGGCGAAGAACAGTACTGGACAATGTGTATTTGATTGGCAAAATTAAATATATAAAAATCCATGACATATTTCAGATGAACTTGCAGCAGTAGTATAGTCCAGAGGCATGGCCCAACATCTCAGCAACAGTAACAAGAGTGGCTTTTATGGTATGCCATTTTACAAGTCAACAAATACAGTGATTTGTTTTACGTTCCTTGTGTCTGAGAAACTAAGGCCCTCGTTATGAACAACAGGCCTGCTTCCAATTTCTGAGTTTCCATGTGACTCCATACCGCACACAGATTGCACAATCCACTAGGTTTCATTACATGACTTACTTGTAGTTTGTGGTTGACCATTACTGTGCGTGCCCCCTCCCCATGTAGAGAACACACACATACAAACACAAAACAACCTCACTCCACCAATCAGCTCTGTCCACCGAGCGTCTTTACCCTATTTATCCATTTGGGGTTCAAGAGGCGTGGTTTGAGCTTTACTTATCTGTCACAACAATGGTGGATCCACAATAGATTAACATGAATGAATTCCATGCAAACAAGGAAGGAGGGAGGAAGCAGGGACTTCTCCACTCACCGGTGGGTCTATCAGAACTGAGGCGTATTGCCACCTTCCTGGGGCAGTGTTTTAGAAGATGCAAAGTGTGTCACCATCTCTCCTAGACAGTACTCTCCATGACCCACTCTTGGCTCTCGAAGGTCCCCTTGCTCCCTCCCATATCCCCCTCCTCGTCACACTGCAGCAGCATGCCATTTACAGACAAGCTCCTCTTAGTCCAGATGCTGCTGATGCGCCGGGGGTAGCTGCACACCGGCGTTGTGGCCGTGGAGGCGCTGGAGGCCATCGCTTTCTCTGTTTGCCGGTTTGTATCCATACAGTCCCCCATGTCAAACGACTGGCTTCTTTTTGGCTTGGAGTCCAGAGGCAGCATGAGCACCCGGCTGAGCCGTGAGTCCATTGTGTGGCCCAGCAGGGGCTCCCTGTCTGTGGGGGGCCTATCGCCGCCCGCCACTAGAGTGCTACTGCTGGAGGATGGCTCCCCCAGGTCTCCCCTACCCCTGGCCTGGGCCGCCCGGAGCTCTAGGGAGTTGAAGGCCCCCAGCAGGTGGTCCAGGTTGGCCCGGGGCTTGGAGGGGGCCGCCTGCCTCCACATGTTGGCCAGGGTGCTGTTGGGGCTGTGAGAGCCACCCCCGGCCATCGAGCCACCCGACGAGGAAGAGGAGGAGGTGAGGCTGCTCTGGAGGGATCCGCAATTAAACTCCACCACCTCGTCTTGGATGGTCACTTTGGCCTTGGGTTTGGGCAAGGGCAGGGGCATGCCATTCTGTCCCAGCCGGCCCCCATTGGTCTGTGAGTGGGTGGCACTAACGCTGGTCAGCTTGCCGATCCCCCCCGTGCCACCACCCTCATTGTCGGTGGCCTTGTAGCGCAGCATCAGGATAATGATGAAGACGAGTAGCGTCGCCACGATGATGCCACCCACCACCAGGATCATGGTGCCCCCTAGGAACTGGCTGTGGAGAGACTGGCACTGGGTGTAGTCATCGCGGGTGAAGAACTGGGCACAGCCCACCACGTTGGTGGCAGTCAGGGTGGTGGCGGTGTCGTCCCAGGCGGCCAAGACACACAGGTCGTACTTTGTCCCCGACACCAGGTTGGTCACCAGGAAGGCATTGCTGGAGGCCGGGATCATCCTATAGAAACACAGAGCAAGTGTTAAACACGCATGGTGAAAACCTAGTAGATTTGGTACAATTGAATTGATCAACACCATACATGTAATATCAATGCAACAAAAATAAAACAGTGTTTGATTGTTCTTTATGATGTAATTTCCACTAAAAGAAAAAGAGGGCTTCCGTGTTTCTATGTTCATTCCCGGGGAGATGTCAAGTGTTGTCTATTTGTGGTTGCTGTTCTAGTCTAACAGACAGCCAGCTGTAATTGGCTTTATCTCTTTAAGCAGTCTGTCCTGCTGCAGCAAACAGACGCTCCATCCCATATCTGAGCCATGGAGATGAGAGAGAAATAAATAAGCAGAACACAGAGGAAGAGTGAAAGATAGTGAAAGAGAGAAGATTGAAAGCCTTGTGTAACAGCGAGAGCCTCAGATACCTATGTCGCTCAGGCAGCTGCAAGCGCTTTCTTACATCAGAAGATAGAGTCTTTGAGGCGAGAGACAGGTAGCCTTATAAAACAGTAATGGATGAGACCATCTCACCTGTCCAGAGGGTCTTATACAGAACAGTCCCTCCAGGATTTAGATACATTTTTTTGCAAATCAACAATTCCCCACATATTTGAGGACTTGCAAATTTGACCAATCACCTCACTATTACCGCATAAAACATCAAAATCATCACAATATTCCTTCATATAACTGTCCGATCACCACACTACAAAAAGAGGGCTCCCCCACTCATTTTGAGACAAATTTGACAAAATCATAGCAAAATGTCCGAATTTTGGCAGACAACTATCAAAAAAAAAGAAAGGAATCCTGGAGGAGCTGGCTGAAGTAACATGCCTGAGAACATGATGAGTAATGTCCAGGGAACTGGCTCAGAGCTCGACAACGTCAGTCATTCAGTCAAGGTATCTGGCCATGCACACCTGTGTTATATGCTGGCCATGCACACCTGTGTTATATGCTGGCCATGCACACCTGTGTTATATGCTGGCCATGCACACCCATGTAAAATGCTGGCCATGCACACCCATGCTGGAGTAACCCTTTATTTTAACAGGCTGTAATAAATTATTTATAAAAAAAGCATTTACTAACAGTTTGCTCACCATTTCTTAATCATTACTCCCACAATTGTAAATGTCAGTAAGCTAGATTTTTACACATTTATTTAAAATGTTCAGTATGTTTCCTAAAATCCTTAAACATCCTGTGTTATGTTCTTATTCTTTTACAGATGATATGTTTGTTCTAGGTCATTTTCAGCATCAGGTACTGCTGGAATGTCTACCACTGGTCACTCAAAACATTTATAGAGTATTTATAAAGTTTAAAAAGTGAGGATGGTTTATTAATGTGGGAGTAATGATTAATAACAGTGAACACATAATTTATAAAGGCATTATAAATGGTTTATTATGGACCATTTAAATAAAGTGTTACCAGCGGGCCATGAACACCTATGTAATATGCTGGCCATGCAGGTTCATGTAATATGCTGGCCATGCAGGTACATGTAATATGCTGGCCATGCAAGTCCATGTAATATGCTGGCCATGCAGGTCCATATAATATGCTGGCCATGCAGGTCCATGTAATATGCTGGCCATGCAGGTCCATGTAATATGCTGGCCATGCAGGTCTATGTAATATGCTGGCCATGCAGGTCCATGTAATATGCTGGCCATGCAGGTTCATGTAATATGCTGGCCATGCAAGTCCATGTAATATGCTGGCCATGCAAGTCCATGTAATATGCTGGCCATGCAGGTCCATGTAATATGCTGGCCATGCAGGTCTATGTAATATGCTGGCCATGCAGGTCCATGTAATATGCTGGCCATGCAGGTCCATGTAATATGCTGGCTATGCAGGTCCATGTAATATTCTGGCCATGAACACCCATGTAATATGCTGGCCATGCAGGTCCATGTAATATGCTGGCCATGCAGGTCCATGTAATATGCAGGCCATGCAGGTCCATGTAATATGCAGGCCATGCAGGTCCATGTAATATGCTGGCCATGCAGGTCCATGTAATATGCAGGTCCATGTAATATGCTGGCCATGCAGGTCCATGTAATATGCAGGTCCATGTAATATGCTGGCCATGCAGGTCCATGTAATATGCTGGCCATGCAGGTCCATGTAATATGCTGGCCATGCAGGTCCATGTAATATGCTGGCCATGCAGGTCCATGTAATATGCATGTCCATGTAATATGCAGGTCCATGTAATATGCTGGCCATGCAGGTCCATGTAATATGCATGTCCATGTAATATGCAGGTCCATGTAATATGCTGGCCATGCAGGTCCATGTAATATGCATGTCCATGTAATATGCAGGGCTATGTGATATGCTAGCCATGCAGGGCTATGTGATATGTTGGCCATGCAGGTCCATTTGCAGAAAATAATCCCATACCTACTGTAACATATGGTGGTGGATCATTGATGTTATGGGGCTGTTTTACTTCCACTGGTTCTAGGGCCCTTGTTAAGGTCAAAGGCATCATGAACTCTACCATGTACCAGGACATTTTAGCCCAAAACTTGGTTGCTTCTGCCAGGAGGCTAAAACTTGGCTGTAAGTGGATCTTCCAGCAAGACAATGACCCCAAGCATACATCAAGATCCACAAAGAAACGGTTAATTGAACATTTTGCGATGGCCATCTCAGTCTCCGGACTTGGACCCCATTGAAAACCTGTGGCTTGAATTAAAGAGGGCATAAGCACAGACCGAAAGACATCAAGGATCTGGATATATTCTAATATGGAGGGCTAGTCTTTCCCTCCCAATGTGTTTTTGAAATCTCATAAAACATTATAGAGAAAGCCTAAGTGCTGTTATACTTGGGTGCACAAAGGGGGTGCACAAAGGGGGTGCACAAAGGGGGTGCACAAAGTATTGAAAACAGGGGTGCCAATAATTCTGGCACATCTTTTTTAGATTTTTTAAATGACAAATAAAACATTTAAAATTATCTCTGAGAAATTGTATTAGTATAAAAGAATGTGATTTTTTTTAAATATTTGGAGCATACATATAGCTCAGTATTTGTTATATTTATTTTATACAGTCTTTTTTGCAAATCTTTATCGAGGTTGGCAATGATTTTAAATGTGCCCATATAATCATCAACAGGGATCATCAACATTTCTCCGGAGAAATTGGCTGAAATTGGCAAACCACATGGACACTGTAGTCAAGAAGGCACGACAGCAACTCTGTAACCCTTTCCTGCAGTCAAATGAACAATATTTATCAACAGGGTCGCCGTTGAGAAATTGGCTGAAATGGTCCACCCCCACAGACAGTGTGGTGAAGAAGGAGCAACGGTGCCTCTTCAACATCAGGAGGCTGAAGAAATTTGACTTGGCCCCTAAGACCCTCACAAACTTTTACAGATGCACCATTGAGAGCATCCCGTCGGGCTGTATCACCACCTGGTATGGTAACTGCAACACCCGCAACCACAGAACTCTCCAGAGGGGGCACATTGCCTCCACTCCAGGACACATTCAGCACCCAATGTCACAGGAAGGCCAAAAAGATCATGAAGAACATCAACCACCCGAGCCACGGCCTATTCACCCCGCTATCATCCAGAAGGCGAGGTCAGTACAGGTGCATCAAAGCTGGGACCGAGAGACTGAAAAACAGATTATATCTCAAGCCATTAAATAGCCGGCCCCCACCCAGTACCCTGCCCTGAACTTAGTCACTGTCACTAGCCAGCTACCACCGGGTTACTCAACCCTGCACCTTAGAGGCTGCTGCCCTATGTAAATAGACATGGAATCACTGGTCACTTTAATAATGGAACACTGGCCACATTAATAATGTTTACTCATTTCATATGTAAACTCAGCAAAAAAAGAAACGTCCGTTTTTCAGGACCCTGTCTTTCATAGATAATTCGTAAAAATCCAAATAAATTCACAGATCTTCATTGTAAAGGGTTTAAACACTGTTTCCCATGCTTGTTCAATGAACCATAAACAATTAATGAACATGTACCCGTGGAACGGTTGTTAAGACACTAACAGCTTACAGACGGTAGGAAATTAAGGTCACAGTAATGAAAACGTAGGACACTAAAGAGGCCTTTCTCCTGACTCTGAAAAACACCCAGGATCCCTGCTCATCTGCGTGAACGTGCCTTAGGCATGCTTCAAGGAGGCATGAGGTCTGCAGATGTGGCCAGGGCAATAAATTGCAATGTCCGTTCTGTGAGACGCCTAAGACAGCACTACAGGGAGACAGGACGGACAGCTGATCGTCCTCGCAGTGGCAGACCATGTGTAACAACACCTGCACAGGATCAGTAAATCCGAACATCACACCTGCGGGACAGGTACAGGATGGCAACAACAACTGCCCGAGTTACACCAGGAACGCACAATTCCTCCATCAGTGCTCAGACTGTCCGCAATAGGCTGAGACAGGCTGGACTGAGGGCTTGTAGGCCTGTGGTACGACAGGTCCTCACCAGACATCACCGGCAACAATGTCGCCTATGGGCACAAACCCACCATCGCTGGACCAGACAGGACTGGCAAAAAGTGCTCTTCACTGACGAGTCGCGGTTTTGTCTCTCCAGGGATGATGCTCGGATTCGCGTTTATCGTCGAAGGAATGAGCGTTACACCGAGGCCTGTACTCTGGAGCGGGATCGATTTGGAGGTGGAGGGCCCGTCTTGGTCAGGGGCGGTGTGTCACAGCATCATTGGACTGAGCTTGTTGTCATTTCAGGCAATCTCAACGCTGTGCGTTACAGGGAAGACATCCTCCTCCCTCATGTGGTACCCTTCCTGCAGGCTCATCCTGACATGACCCTCCAGCATGACAATGCCACCAGCCATACTGCTCGTTCTGTGCGTGATTTCCTGGGTGAGGGCTAGGGCCATTCCCCCCAGAAATGTCCGGGAACTTGCAGGTGCCTTGGTGGAAGAGTGGGGTAACATCTCACACCAAGAACTGGCAAATCTGGTGCAGTCCATGAGGAGGAAGTAGTGCACTGCACTACTTAATGCAGCTGGTGGCCACACCAGATACTGATCTTTACTTTTGATTTGAACCCCCCCTTTGTTCAGGGACACATTATTCCATTTCTGTTAGTCACATGTCTGTGGAACGCGTTCAGTTTATGTCTCAGTTGTTGAATCTTATGTTTTTACAAATATTTACACGTTAAGTTTGCTGAAAATGAACGCAGTTGACAGTGAGGCAATTTCTTTTTTTGCTGAGTTTATATACAGTATTATATATTATGTATTCTAGTCAATGCTTCTCTTCCTAGCTCCAACAGTGCTGTAGTATCTAACATTTCACAAAAATACACACAAATCTCAAGGTAAAATAACGGAATTAAGAAATATGTAAATATTGCTCATCCTAATATTTACATATTTCTTAATTCCGTTATTTTACCTTGAGATTTGTGTGTATTTTTGTGAAATGTTAGATACTACAGCACTGTTGGAGCTAGGAAGAGAAGCATTTTGCTACACCCGCAATAACATTTGCTAAATATGTGTATGTGACCAATACAATTTATTTGATTTGTTTCACAGTAGGTTTGTTTAAGACTACCAAGAAACACTCTGCGTGACCCTGATTTATCCCACTGCAGTAAAAGGTAAACCTCAGGAGGCTGAAGAAACTAATCCTGTCCCCAGGGGCCCTCACAGTATTCTACAGGAGCACCATCAACACATACTGTCGGGCTGCATCACAGCCTGGTATGGCAACTCCTCTGTCGCTGACTGCAAGGCACTACAGAGGGAGGTACGCTCAGTCGAACGCACCATTGGGCGCACACTGACTGCTCTCCAGGACACCTACAACACCAGGTGTCGCAGGAAGGCCAAGAAGATCATCAGGGACCTCAGCCACCAGAGCCACGGCATGTTCTCCCCACTTCCATCACTTGGACGCGGGCAGTACAGGCAGGAGCATCATGGCAAAAACTAAGACTGGCCAATAGCTTCTACCCCCCCACTCAACAGACATCTACCCTGCCCCCACCCAAATAGACATTTATCATGATGAATAGCCCCGTTTTGCTGTGCGCTGCTCTCTCCTCTGTCCGTGACTGATTGATTTTAAACATATTTGTTGACTGGTTCATTCAGATGAATTGAAATACAGAACAAAGTGGAACTCAAGGAAAACATCTGTTGGTGCTTATCATGGGGAGATAAACAAAAAATGTGGGCTGCAAAGGCAATTTGGACAGAGCATGAGGCCATAACATTAATCACAGAAAGAGAGGGAGAGGGATAGTCCTTAAACATTGCTTCTGGGAAGGAAAAGGAGAGGGGAGCCACAGTATTGTCAGTTACATTTTCAACACACTTCCTCATTGGCAAGAAATAGACCCAGCGAAAAACAAACAAACAAATCATTATTTCAGGCTAAAGCAATTCTTTTTTGGCCATCTAATCTCATTCGTAGAAACACATAATCGAGTCTAACGGTCGCCTCGCGCCGAACTGTGCATGTGCACGCCATCAAATCAAAGGCACTCCTTCGATATAAAGTTGTTTTTGATGAAAATGTAAACGTGTCAGTTTGTCACTTTCACGAGGTTGGAGTAATAACAAGTTCAACTACTTAACACCATGGCTCGAATCTAGTTTGTGCCTTTAGTTTTTTATAAAATGAACAACTAAGGAAGAATTTTTCACTTCTCTCATTGACTTCCCAAACCCCGGCCGGGTCTGTTTGGTCGGTTTCGCAAGCATTCACGGAAGCCTTGCGATGTTGCACCTCTGGGTTTAGAAACTCTGTGAGTCATGTTTGCAAAGCATAGCTCAATCTTCTCATTGATTTCTTAAGGCGGCCTCTCTCTGGACAAATACAGACAAGGTCATGCCAAATGGGTCTCTTGCTCCATTGATTTAGCCTAAACATCAGGGTGCTGGGAAATTTTATTATGCATTTCTAAGCAGAAATCCCTAATGGACTCTGCAGTCCCTGCTAGGGCATTTCTTGGGAGATGCTGCTGTACTGTATTGTACTGTAGCGGCAGCGGGGAGATTAA
Source organism: Salvelinus alpinus (assembly GCF_045679555.1). NCBI lineage: Eukaryota > Metazoa > Chordata > Actinopteri > Salmoniformes > Salmonidae > Salvelinus > Salvelinus alpinus. Next base: position 39,041,779 of record NC_092112.1, on the reverse strand, counting down.
ATGAGCCGTGACTCTCGCCAGTGTCCATACCCTTGAGTGTATATCTTGCAATAAAACTTCCAGCTATACTAACTATAATGGATGAATGCAACAAAAAAAAAATAGGGTGATAGGATATCATTTTTTGTTGCTTTGGGGAGGTTTGTGTGGATTTTTATTGGGGATAGGGTAGGGTAGTGCGTTTTTTGCCTGGTTTGCATTCACAATTTTGCAGGTTTTCATATATAATTTATTCTATCCTAGCCAACTTTGACCATCTGCTTGCATGCACCTCCCCTATCAGGGGTTTCCGGTACTTTCCACATCACCAGCCTGTGCCACAGTCTCCACATGGGTTGCCACCGTCAGCTCAGGGCTCATATTCATCACACTGGCACAAGAATCAGGTGGTGGACAGCACATGGTGCTGAAATTATCCTAATTCTAGTAATTCATTTCAGCAGTCTTCATTTTAATTCAAATTAACTAACAACTAGAGGACTTTGTATTGGAGCCTATTTCTTCCTATTTAAGAAATACAATGTAGGCCTACCTGTTTGACAAACTAAATTATAGGCTATCCATACATTTTTTGTCCAATTCCTCTCATAGTGTCACCATTCATTAATTACACTACATGACCAACAGTGGACACCTGCTCGTTGAACATCTCATTCCAAAATAATGGGCATTAAAATGGAGTTGCTCCCCCTTTGGTGCTATAACAGCCTTCACTCTTCTGGGAAGGCTTTCCCCTAGATGTTGGAACATTTCTGCGGGGACTTGCTAACATTCAGCCACAAGAGCATTAGGGAGGTTAGGCACTTATGTTGGGCCATTAGGCCTGGCTCACAGCCGGTGTTCCAATTCATTCCAAAGGTGTTCGATGGGGTTGAGGTCAGGGCCCTGTGCAAAGTTGGAAGCACAGAATCGTCTAGAATGTCATTGTATGCTGTAGCGTTAAAACGTCCCTTCCCTGGAACTAAGGGGCCTAGCCCGAACCATGAAAAACAGCCCCCGACCATTATTCCTCCTCCACCAAATTTTACAGTTCGCACTATGCATTGGGGCAGGAAGCATCCGCCAAACCCAGATTCGTCCGTCAGACTGCCAGATGGTGAAGCGTGATTCATCACTCCAGAGAACGTGTTTCTACTGTTCCAGGGTCCAATGGCTACAAGCTTTACACCACTCCAGCCCATGCTTGGCATTGCGCATGGTGATCTTAGTGCTGTGTGTGGCTGCTCGGCCATGTAAACCAATTTCATGAAGCTCCCGACGAACAGTACTTAGGCTGACGTTGCTTCCAGAGGCAGTTTGGAACTCGGTAGTGAGTGTTGCAACCGAGGACAGACGATTTTTACGCACTCTAGCAGGGCAGAAATTTGATGAACTGACTTGTTAGAAAGGTGGAATCCTATGGCAGTGCCACATTGAAAGTCACTGAGCTACTCAGTATGGTCATGCAATTGCTAATGTTTGTCTATGGAGATTGCATGGCTGTGTGTTCTATTTTATACACCTGTCATCAACAGGTGTGGCTGAAATAGCCGAATCCACTCATTTGAAGGGGTTTCCACATACTATTGTATATATAGTGTACCTGTGTCCGTGAAGGGTTTGGTCTGTTAAGTTAAAGCCAGTGCTCAAATTGAGAGGTTAGGCCTATGTGAGGGTATGCCATAGTCTACTTTTTGATAAAGACAATGGCAAAAAGCATACCTCTTTTAAGCTTAAGAATTTGAATTCTGATTATATAAAGCTGTCTATAACAACGCTTTCCTCCGCAATGGTTATGCTAGAAATTAGCTGAAAAATGCACAAGACAGACGCGACTCTGATGCATATGGGGATGTCTGATGCATATGGGGATGTCTTTAGTTTGTGTCTATGAAATTAAATTCAGCTACGATGCTGAGCTACGAAGTTCTTTAGCCGAGTAATCATTTTTAGTTTTTTTTGGCAAGTAATTTAATAGGCCTACAATTCTGACTCTATCAATTGAGCTAGGCCTATTCACATTCTTTAAAAGAGAAGATATTTAAACCCAGGCAGCTCTGAGGGACGCACTTGTGACCTTCTCTTGTAGGGTTACGCCTAGGAAGAGTAGCCAGCAGTTAAGGATATTTTGTTTTTGCTTAAGTCCTCTGTCTGGGGTGGAAAGGTAACTTTTGAAATTAGGCTACAATGCTTATAATCAATCATATGATGTCTCAGATTTAATTCTTTGCAAACAGCGACTGTTCTGTTACAAGTCAGTTAGGATCACCACTTTTTGAAATGTCACAATAATAGTAGAGAGAATGATTTATTTCAGCTTTAATTTCTTTCATCACATTCCCAGTGGGTCAGAAGTTTACATACACTCAATTAGTATTTGGTAGCATTGCCTTTAAATTGTTTAACTTGGGTCAAACGTTTTGGGTAGCATTCCACAAGCTTCCCACAATAAGGTGGGTGAAGCCAGCAGTCATTCGTTAGGAAGGTATTCGTCATAACTGTTAAAAAGACGAATGTATCCATCTCTACCTCTGATTTCTGTCTGAAATGCACCATTAAAATGCAAATGCAGATCCCATCTCCCTCCCTTGAAAAAACTCTAAACCTCATGATCTGCCTGAAAATTTCATTACGTTATGACTATTCATTGGCCCATTCCTCATGACAGAGCTGGTGTAACTGAGTCAGGTTTGTAGGCCTCCTTGCTCGCACACACTTTTTCAGTTCTGCCCACACATTTTCTATAGGATTGAGGTCAGGGCTTTGTGATGGCCACTCCAATACCTTGACTTTGTTGTCCTCAAGCCATTTTGCCACAACTTTGGAAGTATGCTTGGGATCATTGGCCATTTGCGAGCAAGCTTTAACTTCCTGACTGATGTCTTGACATGTTGCTTCAATATATCCACATAATTTTCCTACCTCATGATGCCATCTATTTTGTGAAGTGCACCAGTCCTTCCTGCAGTAAAGCACCCCCACAACATGATGCTGCCACCCCCGTGCTTCACGGTTGGGATGGTGTTCTTCGGCTTGCAAGCATCCCCCTTTTTCCTCCAAACATAACGATGGTCATTATGGCCAAACAGTACTATTTTTGTTTCATCAGACCAGAGGACATTTCTCCACAAAGTACGATCTTTGTCCCCATGTGCAGTTGCAAACCGTAGTCTGGCTTTTTTATGTCCGTTTTGGAGTGGTGGCTTCTTCCTTGCTGAGCGGCCTTTCAGGTTATGTCAATATAGGACTAATTTTACTGTGGATATAGATACTTTTGTATCTATATACTTTTGTACCTGTTTCCTCCAGCATCTTCATAAGGTCCTTTGCTGTTGTTCAGGGATGGATTTGCACTTTTCGCACCAAAGTACGTTCATCTCTAGGAGACAGAATGCGTATCCTTCCCGAGCGGTATGACGGCTGTGTGGTCCCATGGTGTTTATACTTGCGTACTCTTGTTTGTATAGATGAATGTGGTACCTTCAGGCGTTTGGAAATTGCTCCCAAAGATGAACCAGACTTGTGGAGGTCTACAAATTTTTTCTGAGGTCTTGGCTGACTTCTTTTGATGTCAAGAAAAGAGGCACTGAGTTTGAAGGTAGGCCTTGAAATACATCCACAGGTACACTTCCAATTGACTCAAATGACTAGAATTGCATTATATGCATTTATAAAAAAGAAAATTTGGGACCCGCAAATAAAACGTGCATGCAATGCTCTACTATAAAGCAGATTTATTTTCACCGCCTGATTGTAATAATGAGGTAGGCCTAATTTGATGGTAATCATTGTTTTGGGTTAATTCAATGAAGGGGGAAGGTGCTGCCATTTGTTTCAAGTACAAGGGGAGAGTCATGTGAACGTTACAGACCCTGGTCCCTTAGGCTATTCATATCTTAAATTTTTTCACCCCTTCTTCGTGGTGTCCAATTGGTAGATCCGGGAGAGGCGAAGGTCGAGAGCCATGTGTCCTCCGAAACACAACCCTGCCAAGCCACACTGCTTCTCGACACACTGCTCATTTAACCCAGAAGCCAGCCGCACCAATGTGTTGGAGGAAACACCATCCAACTGACGACCGAAGTCAGCTTGGAGTCGCCCGGCCCGCCACAAAGAGTCGCTAGAGCACGATGAGACAAGGACATCCCGGCCGGCCGAACCCTCCCCTCATGGGTCTCCCGGTCACGGCCGGCTGTGACACAGCCTGGGATCAAAGCTGAGTCTGTAGTGACGACTCAGCACTGCGATGCTGTGCCTTAGACCGCTGTGCCACTCGGGAATCCCAGGCTATTCAAATGTAAGAGAATCCTGCTATGAGCCCAGCAATACACAAAGTGTTCACAAATGGAGTTCCTAAATCCAAAGTTAATTTGATTTATTTGAATTGTTGAACCTTTATTTAATTAGAACAATTAAGAACAAATTATTATTTACAATGACTGTCTACCAAGAGGGAAACGCTCTCCTGCCAGGCTGGGGAAAAATAAAATAAATACATGTAGGATAAAACACACATCACGACCCCACTACACTACATAAAGAGAGACCTAATACAACAACACAACATGGCAGCAACACATGACAACACAGCATGGGAGCAACAGAACATGACAACACACCGTAGCAACACAACATGGCAGCAGCACAACATGGCAGCAGCACAAACATGGTACAAACATTGTTAGGCACAGACAACAGCATGAAGGGCAAAAAGGTAGAGATAACAATACATCATTCGAAGCAGCCACAAGTGTCAGTTATAGTGTCCATGATTGAGTCTTTGAATATAGAGAGAGAGATAAAACTGGCCAGTTTAAGTGTTTTTTGCAGCTCGTTCCAGTCGCTAGCTGCAGCGAACTGAAAAGAGGAGCGACCCAGGGACGTATGTGCTTTGGGAACCTTTAACAGAATGTGACTGGCAGAACGGGTATTGTATGTGGAGGATGAAGGGTTGCAGTAGGCATCTCAAATAGGGGGAGTGAGGCCTAATAGGGTTGTATAAATAAGCATCAACCAGTTGGTCTTGTGCCGAGTATACAAAGATGGCAAGTTTACAGAGGAGTATAAAGTGCTTCTACATCTGCATTGCTTGCTGTTTGGGGTTTTAGGCTGAGTTTCTGTATAAGCACTGTGTGACATCAGCTGATGTAAAAAGGGCTTTCTAAATAGATTTGATTTGATATAGAGTGCAGTGATGTGTCCTATAAGGAGCATTGGTGGCAAATCTGATGGCCGAATGGTAAAGAACATCTAGCCGCTCGAGAGCATCCTTACCTGCCAATCTATAAATTACGTCTCTGTAATCTAGCATCGGTAGGATGGCCATCTGAATCAGGGTTAGTTTGGCAGCTGGGGTGAAAGAGGAGCGATTACGATAGAGGAAACCAAGCCTAGATGTAACCTTAGCCTGCAGTTGAGCCTTGTTTTGGAGGTGTTTAGAGCAAGGTTAAGGGCAGAGAAAAAGTATTGGACTTTGTTGCTGAGTAAAGCTCAAATAATAAGATTCACAAGTTAATTAGCCAACATAAAATTCAGATCAGTCAAAATTCTGTGGTGTGTGTGTGTATGTACGTGTGTGCGTGTGTGCTCGATGCGAGCGAGCGAAAGCTCGAGAGAGAGGGGGAGTGTGGCTAGGGTACCTGTGCCAGACAGTGGGACACAGGCCAGGGCAGACAGGGCCCAGATCGTAAGGAGGTTTTGTAAGGAGGTTGAGTAGGGGAGGACGCGTTAAACCTTACCAGACTCGTGGTGGAGCAGATAAAAACATCCAAAGGGAAAAGCTGAATGAAAAACGTTGGGCGAAGACAAAACCAAGACGCCGGTAAAAATGCTAAATTCCAAAGCAAGATCAAACAGAAATTAAAGTAAAGAACGAAAAAGTAAACGCTGCAATGTATCAGCGGCGTACTTAGCCAGCAGTCATTCGTTAGGAAGGTATTCATCAGAACTGTTAAAAAGACGAATGTATCCATCTCTACCTCTGATTTCTGTCTGAAATGCACCATTAAAATGCAAATGCAGATCCCATCTCCCTCCCTTGAAAAAACTCTAAACCTCATGATCTGCCTGAATATTTCATTACGTTATGACTAACACAGGAAGTCATCCGTTCACTCGTACCCAAATCGGACACATTTTAAAAGACCACATTCTCAAGTATTAATGTCTTGGCCTAAGGATAGGTTCAACTTCAACAAACAGAACTATAAAATGGGTTCAGGGAAAGGCTCTAGATGGGCAAGAACCCCTTTTCTGTGTGTACTATGGGCTAATGCTTACATAACATACAGTAAAAAGAGTGGAGACAATTATCTTGACATTACATGATGTTGAGTACTATATGGCATGAGGCACATTAACCGTTTCTCACAGAGAGTGCTAATCAAAGTACCATGTTTCTTTGTGATACGTGAGCAGTGGAGCGTGGATACACACCACTCTCTTCAACTCCAGCTAATAGCCAATAATAGTGGCCCCAGGAGCTTGCTATCCTTTCTGAAGCACATCTCGAAGCCGAGGAGAAGCATAGGCATTAAATCACATGGCATGCGACAATCCAACCATTATATTGGGGGGCCTCATTGCAATTCAACTGAAATATCACTGAATGTCCCCGTCTGACACATAACTTCCATTACTATGTCCATATACACTCTTAGAAAAAAGGGCTCCAAAAGGGTTCTTTGGCTGTCCCCATAGGAGAACCCTTTTTGGTTCCAGGGAGAACTATTTTTGGTTCTATCTGGAACCAACAAGGTTCTTCAAAGGGTTCTCCTATGGAACCCTTTTAGGTTCTAGATAGCACCTTTTTGCCTAAGAGTGTATAGCACCTTCCTTGGCTGCTATCTCTGCCTCTAAAATCCTGATGGATAAACATAATGCCCTTAACATATTCATGACGATACATCCTCTGGGTATACAGCATATTATTTCTATCTTTCCCTAACCATATGGTAAATCAGTATACTGTTTGATTCTCTTCCAAGCCCTTTGTCAATTCTACATATTTTACCCTTGACGATTTAGGTTTGGCAGAGAAACGTGAAAACATGTATTATTTTGAGTGTCAGAGATTTGTGTTGAAGAGTAAGAAGGACTGTTTTTCTCACTTGCTGTTATCAAAATCAAATCAAATATTATTGGTCAAATGCGCCGAATATAACAGGTGTAGACTTTACAGGGAAACGCTTACTTATGAGCCCATTCCCAAAAAATGCAGAGTTCAAAAGTAGACAATGAATACCAGTACCGAGTCAATGTGCCGGAGTATGAGGTAGTTGAGGTATTTGTATTTGGTATTTATAGACACATGGTATTTATGGTATCTAGGTATCTATGGTATTTGACCCGTTCCTGTAGGTTCATGCTCTACAACATTCGCAGAGTACGACCCTGCCTCACGCAGGAAGCGGCGCAGGTCCTAATCCAGGCACTTGTCATCTCCCGTCTGGATTACTGCAACTCGCTGTTGGCTGGGCTCCCTGCCTGTGCCATTAAACCCCTACAACTCATCCAGAACGCCGCAGCCCGTCTGGTGTTCAACTTTCCCAAGTTCTCTCACGTCACCCCGCTCCTCCGCTCTCTCCACTGGCTTCCAGTTGAAGCTCGCATCCGCTACAAGACCATGGTGCTTGCCTACGGAGCTGTGAGGGGAACGGCACCTCCGTACCTTCAGGCTCTGATCAGGCCCTACACCCAAACAAGGGCACTGCGTTCATCCACCTCTGGCCTGCTCGCCTCCCTACCTCTGAGGAAGTACAGTTCCCGCTCAGCCCAGTCAAAACTGTTCGCTGCTCTGGCACCCCAATGGTGGAACAAACTCCCTCACGACGCCAGGTCAGCGGAGTCAATCACCACCTTCCGGAGACACCTGAAACCCCACCTCTTTAAGGAATACCTAGGATAGGATAAAGTAATCCTTCTAACCCCCCCCCCCTTAAAAGAGTTAGATGCACTATTGTAAAGTGGTTGTTCCACTGGATATCATAAGGTGAATGCACCAATTTGTAAGTCGCTCTGGATAAGAGCGTCTGCTAAATGACTTAAATGTAAATGTAAATATATTTTGATTAACTGTTCAGCAGTCTTATGGCTTGGGGGTAGAAGCTGTTCAGGTGCTTTTGGTCCCAGACTTTGGCGCTCCGGTATTGCTTGCCGAGTGGTAGCAGAAAGAACAGTCTATGACTTGGGTGGCTAGAGTCTTTGACAGTTTTTAAGGTCATCATCTGAAACGACTTAATATATAGGTCCTGGATGGCAGGGAGTTCGGCCCCATTGATGTACTGGGCCATACACATTACCCTCTGTAGCGCCTTGCAGTTGGATGCCGAGCAGTTGCCATGCCAAGTGATGATGCAGCCAGTCAAAATGCTCTCAATGTTGCAGCTGTAGAACTTTTTGTGGATCTGAGGGCCCATGCCAAATCAGTTCAGCCTCCTGAGGGGGATGAGGCGTTGTCATGCCCTCTTCACAACTGTGCTGGTGTGTTTAGACCATGATAGGTCCTTAGTGATGTGGACAGTGAGGAACTTGAAGCTCTTGACCCACTCCACTACAGCCCCGTCAATGTGAATTGTGGTGTGTTCAGCCCTCCGTTTCCTGTCGTCCACAATAAGCTCCTTTGTCTTGCCCGCGTTGAGGGAGAGGTTGTTGTCCTGGTACCACACTGACAGGTCTCTGACCTACTCCCTATAGGCTGTCTCATCATCATCGGTGATCAGGCCTACCACCATCGTGTCGTTTGCAAACGTAATGATGGTGTTTGAGTCGTGCACGGCCACACAGTCGTGGGTGAACAGGAAGTACAGGAGGGGACTGAGCACACACCCCTGTGGGGCCCCCATGTTGAGAGTCAGCGTGACAGATGTGTTGTTGCCTACCCTCACCACCTGGGGACGGCCCGTCAGGAAGTCCAGGATCCAGTTGCAGAGGGAGGTGTTCAGTCCCAGGTTTCTTAGCTTATTGATGAACTTGAAGGGCACTATGGTGTTGAATGATGAGTTGTAGTCAATAAACAGCATTCTCACATGGGTGTTCCTTTTGTCCAAGTGGGAAAGGGCAGTGCAATAGAGATTGCATCATCTGGGAATCTGTTGGGGCGGTATGCGAATTTCAGTGGGTCCAGGGTTTCTGGGATGATTGTGTTGATGTGAGTCATGACCAGACTTTCAAAGCATTTCATGGCTACAGATGTGAGTGCTACGGGGCAGTAGTCCTTTAGACATGTTACCTCGGCTTTCTTAGGCACAGGGACTATTGTTTTTGCTTGAAACATGTAGGTATTACAGACTGGGTCATAGAGAGGTTAAAAATGTCAATGAAGACACATCCTGGTAATCCATCTGGCCCTGCGTCCTTGTGAATGTAAACCTGTTTAAAGGTCTTACTCACATCGGCTATGTATCATACAGTCATCTGGAACAGCTGGTGCTCTCATACATGGTTCAATGTTGCTTGCCTCGAAGCGAGCATAGAAGGCATTTAGCTCGTCTTGTAGGCTCGCTGGGCAGCTCATGGCTGGGATTCACTTTGTAATCTGTGATAGTTTGCAAGCCTTGCCACATCCGACAAGTGTCAGAGCCGGTGTAGGATTCGATCTTAGTCCTGTATTGATGCTTTGCCTGTTTGATGGTTCGTCGGAGGGCGTAGCGGGATATCTTATAAGCATCCGGATTAGTGTCCTGGTTCTTGAAAGCGGTAGCTCTAGCCTTTAGCTCACTGCGGATGTTGCCCGTAATCCATGGATTTCTTTTTTGGGATATGTATGTATGGTCACTGTGGAGATAACGTTGTCGATGCACTTATTAATGAAGCTGGTGACTTATGTGGTAAACTCCTCAATGACATCGGATAAGTCCTGTATCTTAGCGTCCGCTTCATTAGACCACTTCCTTATTGAGTGTGTCACTGGTACTTCCTGTTTGAGTTTTTGCTTGTAAGCAGGAATCAGGAATATAGAGTTATGGTTCAATTTGCTGAATGGAGGGTGGGGGAGAGCTTTGGATGCATCTCTGTGAGTGGGTTAAAGGTGATCTAGAGTTTTTGTCCGTCTAGTTGCACAGGTGACATGCTGGTAGAAATGGGGTAAAACTGTCACACCCTGATTTGTTTCACCTGTCTTTGTGATTGTCTCCACCCCCCTCCATGTGTTGCCCATCTTCCCCATTATCCCCTGTATATTTATACCTGTGTTCTCTGTTTGTCTGTTGCCAGTTCATCTTGTTTGTTCAAGTCAACCAGCGTTTTGTGTCTCAGCTCCTGCTTTCTCCAGTCTCTCTTTTTCTCGCCCTCCTGGTTTTGACCCTTGCCTGTCCTGACTCCGAGCCCGCCTGCCTGACCACTCTGCCTGCCCCTGAGTCTGCCTGCCGACCTGTACCTTTGCCCCCCTCTGGATTACCAATCTCTGCCTTACCCTGACACTGAGCCTGCCTGCCACCCGGTACCGTTGCCCCACCTCTGGTTTACTGACCCCTGCCTGCCGTGATCTGTCTATTGCCTGCCCCTGTTGGAATATTAAACTACTGTTTATTCGACGTGTTCTGCATCTGGGTCTTACCTTCATACTTGATAAAAACTGATTTCAGATTTCTTGCATTAAAATCACCGGCCACTAGGAGCTCCGCCTCTGGATGAGCGTATTCTTGTTTGCATATGGCGGTATACAGCTTGTTGAGTGTGGTCTTAATGCCAGCATTAGTTTGTGAAAGATGAAAGCTCTCTTGGTAAATAGTATCGTCTACAGCTTATCAGGACGCATCGTATCTCAGCGAGCAGAACCTCGAGACATCCTTAATATTAGAGATTGCGCACCAGCAGTTGTTTACAAAGAGACACGCACATCACCTCCTGATCTTACCGGACTCTGCCATTCTGTCCTGCCGATACATAGAAAAGCCAGCTAGATGTATAGTATCCATGTCCATGTTTAGCCAAGACTCCGAGAAGCATAGGATATTACATTTCTTAATGTCCGAACGGTCCCTGTCCAGTTTATTCTCCAGCGATTGCACATTTGCCAATAGAACAGAGAATGTAGAGGCATTTTTTAAATTCTCCGCCGTATTCTCACCAGGGTGCCCGTGCGCCGGCATCTATAGAGCCGTCTTCACGTCCTTCGAGTGTCAGGGATTAGGGCCTCGTCCAGGATAATCACTATGTCTTTCGCCTCCTACTCATTGAAGTAGAAGTCCTCGTCCAAATCAAGGTTAGTGATCGCTGTTCTGATGTCCAGAAGCATAGGAAACGATGGCGGAAACATGATGTACGAAAAAAGTTAAGATCACCGCAAAAAAAGACCCAAAATAGCACAATTGGTCAGGAGCTCGGAAAACGGCTGCCATTCCCTCCTATTCGAAAAATGTTTTATTACACTGACAATAGGTTGCAAGATTTACACTATAATTTTAATCATCAATTCCACTGAAACAATTAATGTTCTAAACTAAAACGCTATAATAACGAACTGTAGTGGCAATGACTGAAAAAACGGATAACAGAGAAATAAAATAGAATATATAACGAAAGGGATACGTCTCTCGAGGCTCCAGCTGAAATGATCTGACTTTCTCAAGGTTTTAACAGAGTAACTGATTTAAATGGCATTAAGTAATTGGATTTCCTTTCTGGCTGGTTTCACAGTCGTTTGGAGATGTGCTACTTTACAATGTATCAGCTTCCAGTAATACATTTTCAGCCTCATCAAATAGCTCTGGATTGACAGAATATCCCCCCCATTGATTTTAGGGATGGAATTCTCTTGCTTATGGCCTACTAAGCATAAGCGAGCCGAACGCCACGCAGCGCTTAGCGAAAAAAGGCCGTGTAAAATTGGAGAGTGAGTTGTTTCGCTGTCGAACAATTCAACGGACAGACAAAAGCAATGGGTGATGGATGGATCACTTAGGATCGAGCTATATTAGCTCGATTATTAGGACAACTCGGTTTGAAAGGCTGAAAGTTCTGTACATGTAGCAGTGTTGTTGATGCTGTGCATTTTGTCTAGTGTAAAAGGCATTGTTTACTGTTTGGCACAATCCATCTATCTTTCCTGAAAGCTGAGAGACAAAACAAGTCACCTGGAGGGTTAAAACAACACTTGTATTGAGTGTCTCCTCCATACAATATATCACAACTTGTTATTTTGTTACCTCATAGATCAAAGCTATCGGTGTACCTTCTCATCTGAAAATGAATGAAACGTTTAAAAAAGTCTGCATTTGTTACCTGTAGATGAGGACTTCGTCGTCCGAACAGTTGTACTGGAGCTGAAACATTTTCACCTTGGGCGCTGCCTTGCTGACTGTCCACTTAACCAGAGCTGAAATGGCCGTCACCTCTGACACAGTGACCACTTTCTCAGGCGGGCTCTTAGGAACCCCCTTGCTGATCCTGGTGGTGCCTGTGATGTCTGAGAGGCGGGACTTGGGCTGCGAGGCTTGACTGGTGCCGTTGCTAAGGTGGGGCAGCTGGATGATTGACAGCTCCACAGAGGCGGTGGACTCTCCAGCCACGTTGGCAGCGATGCAGGTGAAGGTACCGTAGTCCTTGGAGGTGGTAATGAGGATTTCCAGGGTGCCGTTGCGGTAGACGGCGGTACGGGATGAGTTGCCAAGGAGACGGTCATCGGGGGCCATCCAGTGGATGGTAGGGGTGGGGTCTCCAACAGCCTCGCACCTCAGGCTGGCCGTCTGGCCCTCCAGCACCAGCATCCTGTGGGTGTGCTGAGTGATGAGTGGCGCCTCACACACAAACTCCTCCTCACTCACATACCAGAAGTAGCGCCCCTTCAGGCTGGGAGGGGAAGCGCAGGTCTCCAGGTCGTCGTCCCTCTCCAGCCGCCGCAACCACAGCACCTCGCAGTTACAGTGCAGGGGGTTTCCCCCGATGCTAAGGGACAGCTGAGGGGTGTAGGGCGTGGTCAACAGCACCAAATCCTGTGCCCTGGCGAAGATGGGGTCCGGGGGCAGCTTCTGCAGCCGGTTGGAGGTGAGATCCAGGCGAGCCAACCTTTCTAGATCAGTAAAGGTCCCCTCAGGGATAAAGTCCAGGAGGTTATGATCAAGACTCAACTGGTGGAGGGAGACCATCTGCTTGACTGAGTCCCAGGGCAGGCTCCTCAGGTTGTTGTAGGACAGATCCAGATCCTCCAGGGAGGGGGCCAGGTCTTCGAAGGTCCTGTCTGAGATGCGTCCCAGCTGGTTGTTGTTGACGATGAGGTGCTGCAGGTTAACCAGGCCCCTGAGATCCTCTGGACCCAGCTCCATGAGGCGGTTGTTGTCCAGGTGTAAGGAACGCAGGGTCTCCAGGTCGCCGAAGGAGAAGGGCTGGATGTAGCTGATGGTGTTGCGGCTGAGTGTCAGGTCCACCAGGTCGGTCATGTTGGCAAAGTCCTGCTGGGTGATACGGAGGATGTAGTTGCCACCCAGCCGGAGCTCCACAGTGCGCCGGTCGAGGTCCAACGGGACGAAGAGAAGGCCTTTGGAGGGGCACAGGGTCCCCAGGGACTCGGATAGGTTCTGGCAGACACAGTACTTAGGGCATGCATGGGCCATCATCACTGCGGTTCCCAGGACCAGCAGGCAACAGCGGATGTGGTCCATGGTAGAGTCACACAAAGGAACCTACACACAGAGAGAGAGAGAGTGAAGAGAAAAAACGAAGACACGATTAGTTATTTCATAGCTGGCACTTCTCATTTCACTATTGCTGTGGCAGACAATCATGAGCTCATGCTGCTGTAAACTATCTATGCGGGTCTCTGCCTAGAGCAGTGGGGTTTTGGGGCCTGTTGTTGACAGGCTCCCTGGGTAATCTTGATGTGTATTGATTGGACTGCATTTTGATCAAACTCAACAGCTGCCATCAAATCCACATGGATTAGAACTAGATTTGATCTGTTGTTTATGGCCGGATAGGAATGTATGTGGGTGGATGTGTGTGTGTACGTTTGTGTGGATGTGTGTGTGTGTGTGTGTGTGTGTGTGTGGGGGGGGGGGGGGATCTTTACAATAAATCTGTGAATCCTAATTAATCATTTAAAAAACAATATTAAGTCACTTATCTACTAACAGCTAGTCGTAGACAGTCATGCATAGAGGCAGATATAACCAAGTGTTGCTCCAGTGAGACATCAAAAGATTTATATTTACCATGTTCTATTTGCATTTTTGTCAAAATTAAGTTATAACTTTGTTCTGTTCAATGTTCTCCACCTACACCATATAAAACAAGTATGTGGACACCCCTTTAAATGAGTAGATTCGGCTATTTCAGCCACACCTGTTGCTGACAGGTGTATAAAACCGAGCACACAGCCATCTCCATAGACACACATTGGCAGTAGAATAGCCTTACTGAAGAGCTCAGCGACATTCAACGTTCCACTGTCATATGATGCCACCTTTCCAACAAGTCAAATTTCTGCTCTGCTAGAGCTGCCCCGGTTAACTGTAAATGCTGTTATTGTGAAGTGTACATGTTTAGGAGCAACAACGGCTCAGCTGGGAAGTGGTAGGCCACACAAGCTCACAGAATGAGGCCGCCAAGTGCTGAGGTGTGTAGAGCGTAAATATTCTGTCCTCAGTTGTAACACTCACTACCGAGTTCCAAAGCACCTCTGGAAGCAACGTCAGCACAATAACCACACACAATAACCACACGCAATGCCAAGCGTCGTGGTGAAAAGCTCTGCCGCCATTGGATTCTGGAGCAGCGGAAACAAGTTCTCTGGAGTGATGAATCACACTTCACCATTTGGCAGTCCGACAGACGAATCTGGGTTTGGCGGATGCCCCAATGCATAGCGGCAACTGTAAAGTTTGGTAGAGGAGGAATAATGGTCTGGGGCTATTTGTCATGGTTCGGGCTAGGCCCCTTAGTTCCAGTGAAGGGAAATCTTAACGTTACAGCACACAATGACATTCTAGAGGATTCTGTGCTTCCAACTTTGTGGCAACAGTTTGGGGAAAGCCTTGTCCTTTTTTAGCATGACAATGCCCCAGTGCACAAAGCGAGGTCCATACAGAAATCGAGATCGGTGTGGAAGAACTTGACTGGCTTGCACAGATCCCTTAGCTCAACCCCATCGAACACCTTTCTGATTAATTGGATTGTCGACTGCGAGCCAGGCCTAATCACCCAACATCAGTGACCGACCTCACTAATGCTCTTGTGGCTGAATGGAAGAAAATCCCTGCAATATTCCAACATCTAGTGGAAAGCCTTCCCAGAAGAGTGGAGAAGAGAGGGGTTGGGGGGGTTGGGGGGGTGTATATCGTACTCTAAATACCCCAAATCATGTTAAGTTCAAAAGAATGCAATATAAAAATAGCTGACACCAGTTAAACCGATGAGGGTTCTGAAATGTAATACCAATTATCTCAGAATCATCATTGAAAATAGAAAGTTATAGTCCCAAGCTCCCGATGTGTTATGTTGGTACAGTAAGTGTGGTAGCACACTACCATAATACACATCACTAATAACCTTTAGACATTTTTATTTATTTATTTAACTAGGCAAGTCAGTTAAGAAGAAATTCTTATTTTCAATGACGGCCTAGGAACTGCCTTGTTAACTGCCTTGTTCAGGGGCAGAACGACAGATCTGTACCTTGTCGGCTCGGGTCCAACGCTCTAACGCTCTAACCACTAGGCTACCCTGCTGCCTGAAGTACGAGTTACCATACCCAATCTCATGGATGAGTAACTCTGGAAAATCGGCTTTACATTTCTTAGCAACCCATATGGAACAATCTTCAGAGTTGATGGTGTCTTTTGAACAGTCCACAAGGTTAATTGAAGACCTCTTTGAGTGACGATCATTGTTTTTCTTGAGTGTGTTTGTAATTATATTTGTATTCTATTATATTTAGTAAATTGTGTGCATGCAGGGCTCCCTTGCGAAAGAGACCTTGTTCTCAATGGGACTGACTCCCTGTTGAAATAAAGGTAAAATGCATCCCACCTATAGGGGGCAGTGGCAGCTGGGACCAGGTAAGGAGCCGTCGGTATGCATAACAAGTCTGTGGTGTGCACAGGTGGAGGGAATTACCGAGCTAATCAGCTGAATGAGTGTGATCTCCCGACCCGCGGGGCTTTTGATTTGGTATCTTTCGTTTGACATGCCCTTTTGGAGTTTCATTTTCGTAGTATAATTTGTTTGTCACCAACTTAAACATCAACGACCCGCCTGTGCTACTTTCACGCTAATGCACACACCTAATCAGGATACAGAACAATTGTGCAAGCTTAGGTTGTCTAAACAGTTCCGCAACACATGTACAATTTGTCTAAAACACACTGCATTTATGACAGAGCCATTAATCATGGAAAAGGTTGCCCTTTAATGGCTCCTGTCGTTTATGGTCCTCTGAGGACACCGTAATGGTCCCTTTTGGGGAAGTCATGTGACACAGGTCAATTCCAATAATGGATATTTCACTCAGGTGGAGATAATACTGTAAACATAATGTATTCTTTGTGATCAGGGAATTCTGGGTAATAACTCAAGCCCAAAGCATTGGCGATGTCTATGACTTGCTTCATTAATCTTCCTCTTGTTAATCTTGATAATGTCAGCCACACACACATGCGGTCTACAAACATACACACACACACACATGATGCACGCAAGCGGGCACAAGCGCAAGTCTTCACACACACACATACAAGGCTGCTGATGGGACGATGACTCATAATAATGGCTTGAATGGAGTAAATGGAATGGTATCAAACACATGGAAACCACGTGTTGTATGTGTTTGATACCGTTCCATTTATTCTGTTCCAGCCGTTACTATGAGCCTGTCCTCCCCAATTAAGGTACCACCAGCTGCCTGTGACACACACATACACCTCTATGTCTACTCATCTATCAACATCCACACCCTCTTTCATCACACCGTGATGGACGTACCCTGTTTATCTAACAACATACAAGCCTAGTCTCTCTCTCTTTCTCTCTCTCTCTCTCTCTCTCTCTCTCTCTCTCTCTCTCTCTCTCTCTCTCTCTCTCTCGCCCTCTCTCACTCACTTACATACAGGTAACTGCCAAAATAAAGGAAACACCAACATGAAGTGTCTTAATAATGTGTTGGGCCACCACGAGACGCCAGAACAGATTCAATGAGCCTTGGCTTAGATTAAATGTTTGGAACTCTATTGGAGGGATATGACACCATGCTTCCAGGAGAAATGACATCATTTGGTATTTTGTTGATGGTGGTGGAAAACGCACTGTCAGGCGTTGCTCCAGAAATCTCTCATAAGTGTTCAATTGGGTTGAGATCTGGTGACTGAGACGGCCATGGCATATTGTTTACATCGTTGTCACGCTCACCAAACCGTTCAGTGACCACTCGTGCCCTGTGGCTGGGGGCATTGTCATCCTAGAAGAGACCACTCCCATCAGAATAGAGTTGTTTCACCATAGGTTAAAGTTGATCTCTCAGAATGACTGTGTGTTTATTGGTGTTTACCTCGCCCTCGAAGGGGTTGAGTGGACCTTAACCACGCACCCCTTTCAATATACTTTGTATCCCTCATTTACTCAAGTGTTTCATTTATTTTGGCAATTACCTGTATATTATCTTGCAAGGATTTCCATATAAAGTAGCGTATGCTATAAAGCAGTACATTCTTTTTGCATCAATCGATTTGAACCGCATGTGTATTTATATCGACTTACGGCATAATTCAAAAGACCTTTGGCAACACAAAGCATCTCTGGGGCTTTTGATCTCCAGAAAATGGAGGTGGCTAATCATTGGCCCGGTGAATAGAGAAACGGCAAAGCTGTAAGGATGGATAAGAGAGCACGCTTCACTTTAAAGCGGAAATCAGCAGTTGAAACAATAACAAATCCCCGCCCCTGTTTCAGTAAAAAGCTGAAGGATGGGTCTGGAGAAATGTAACCACTCTCAAATTCATAGACAGAGCTATGGATGCAAAGATTGACCATCCATGATATCACAATTATAGTTTGAACCATTTTTAAGGCTATATAGTGTTTGCTTACATTTACCTTGTTTACAAACATTGGAGTAAAATAAGTTTATAGTTTGGTTCTGATTGAGTCAGACAGTTGAACAAAACTCATGAGGCATTTATAAGTTATATTCTTCATGAATCAATAGGTATATTATCATTCATTCACAAGTCCAAAAATGGATGCAGCAACTGCAGATTGCACCTTATAATAAATAACTCCACATAATATAGAATTTATAATGGATTACTAAAATGTTTATTCATATTGATCATTACGCCATTCATAAATGTTTAATATAGGTCCATATGAACCATTTACTAATATTTATTTAAGTATTTTTGCGTGGCCTCATCTAGTGTGGGCTGTTTATGCCGCCCCTAAACAGGGGTGGCAGGTAGCATAATGGTTAGAGCGTTGGGCCAGTAACTGAAAGGTTGCTAGATCGAATCCCTGAGCTGACAAGGTAGAAATCTGTCGTTCTGTCCCTGAACAAGGCAGTAACCCACTGCTCCTAGGCTGTCATTGTAAACAAGAATTTGTTCTTAACTGACTTGCCTAGTTAAATGAAGGTAAAAAATATAAATAAATACTATTACAAAAAATGGAGTGACCAGTGTAATTTCTCACAAAAAGATGGACATGCCATTCGTAGCAGTACCTGATGCTCCTTAAGATCTAAAAATAGACTTTAACATATCAATGGTAAAAGAATAAGCACACAAAACAGGATGTTTAAGGAAACTTTTGATTCACAAAAACTGTTGTGAGACACCTGAAACCCCACCTCTTTAAGGAATACCTAGGATAGGATAAAGTAATCCTTCTAACCCTCCCCCCCCCCTTAGAGTTAGATGCACTATTGTAAAGTGGTTGTTCCACTGGACATCATAAGGTGAATGCACCAACTTGTAAGTCGCTCTGGATAAGAGCGTCTGCTAAATGACTTAAATGTAATGTAAATGTTGTGAAAGAACTGCTGAAAAGACTTGTTGCAATTTGAAGTTTTTTTGCTAATGAATGTGATTGTAAACTAATCATAAAACAGGGATATGTAGCCTAAACACAGCTGACCGGATAAAACAGATTTTCTCTAATAGATTTGTATTCCTTCATTACTACTGATATGTGATTGAGGTAGAGGGGGGGGGGGGGGGCTGAGAGTTTCCCTTTGCGAGGGTCGAGATTTCGCATCCCGGAACTCCCGATTTCTAACAAGGGTTTATAATTTGACCGGCAACACGGTAGTAGTAATCAGGATAGGGCCGTGATGTGCACACTCATCACAGTACACTGACAGACATGGGGAACTGTGAAGCTGTGAAGAAATCGTCACAGGTCTAGCTTCTAACATGCTCACCCACTGGCAGGTGCATCAGAACATTATCACAGAGGTTAAAATGTCTGCTTACAATATGGGCTAATCAGTTGCCTGAGGAAAGGAGAGGAACACATGGCGCCTGGATAGAATGTTGGTCGCAATGTTGGTAGCACAGAGGCCACAACAGCGTGATGACTCATTTGCTATAATTCTGGTGTATTGTATAACAAATCAAATCAAACCCTTATTGGTCAAAGGATTTCAACTGTACAGTGGACTCTTCAAAATGAATGTTGGTTGTATCGAGGTAGCTAACTCGTTTCTTATCATTCTTGTATTATTCATTGTTATTGTCAAATCATAATTGACTCAGGGGAAAATAGATTGTCGACGTTCAGATGTTCTTGACGGGGTCTTAGACTGTCCTGGTCTTAGACTATAGCACAGCAAATATAGTCGAAGACCTCAAGGTACACTTCTCGGAAAATAAACGCTGATTCATATTTCCATGGATATGATACTCCTACCGGTTTCTTGCATTGTTTTAGCAGGTATCTCTCTCATTAAGATGCTCAGCTGGAGGTAACATGTTTCCGACCCAGATAATTATCAAGCCTCCACATCACATTCAGACGTGGGTACTCGCAGTTCTATAATTGGTATTGCAGGCAGGTACAACACATCTTCCCTTATACAGTGGGGAGAACAAGTATTTGATACACTGCCGATTTTGCAGGTTTTCCTACTTACAAAGCATGTAGAGGTCTGTCATTTTTATCATAGGTACACTTCAACTGTGAGAGACGGAATCTAAAACAAAAATCCAGAAAATCACATTGTATGATTTTTAAGTAATTAATTTGCATTTTATTGCATAACATAAGTATTTGATCACCTACCAACCAGTAAGAATTCCGGCTCTCACAGACCTGTTAGTTTTTCTTTAAGAAGCCCTCCTGTTCTCCACTCATTACCTGTATTAACTGCACCTGTTTGAACTCGTTACCTGTATAAAAGACACCTGTCCACACACTCAATCAAACAGACTCCAACCTCTCCACAATGGCCAAGACCAGAGAGCTGTGTAAGGACATCAGGGATAAATTGTAGACCTGTACAAGGCTGGGATGGGCTACAGGACAATAGCCAAGCAGCTTGGTGAGAAGGCAACAACTGTTGGCACAATTATTAGAAAATGGAAGAAGTTCAAGATGACGGTCAATCACCCTCGGTCTGGGGCTCCATGCAAGATCTCACCTCGTGGGGCATCAATGATCATGAGGAATGTGAGGGATCAGCCCAGAACTACACGGCAGGACCTGGTCAATGACCTGAAGAGAGCTGGGACCACAGTCTCAAAGAAAACCATTAGTAACACACTACGCCGTCATGGATTAAAATCCTGCAGCGCACGCAAGGTCCCCCTGCTCAAGCCAGCGCATGTCCAGGCCCGTCTGAAGTTTGCCAATGACCATCTGGATGATCCAGAGGAGGAATGGGAGAAGGTCATGTGGTCTGATGAGACAAAAATAGAGCTTTTTGCTCTAAACTCCACTCGCCGTGTTTGGAGGAATAGAAGGATGAGTACAACCCCAAGAACACCATCCCAACCGTGAAGCATGGAGGTGGAAACATCATTCTTTGGGGATGCTTTTCTGCAAAGGGGACAGGACGACTGCACCGTATTGAAGGGAGGATGGATGGGGCCATGTATCGCGAGATCTTGACCAACAACCTCCTTCCCTCAGTAAGAGCATTGAAGATGGGTCGTGGCTGGGTCTTCCAGCATGACAACGACACGAAGCACACAGCCATGGCAACTAAGGAGTGGCTCCGTAAGAAGCATCTCAAGGTCCTGGAGTGGCCTAGCCAGTCTCCAGACCTGAACCCAATAGAAAATCTTTGGAGGGAGCTGAAACTCCGTATTGCCCAGCGACAGCCCCGAAACCTGAAGGATCTGGAGAAGATCTGTAGGGAGGAGTGGGCCAAAATCCCTGCTGCAGTGTGTGCAAACCTAGTCAAGAACTACAGGAAACGTATGATCTCTGTAATTGCAAACAAAGGTTTCTGTACCAAATATTAAGTTCTGCTTTTCTGATGTATCAAATACTTATGTCATGCAATAAAATGCAAATTAATTACTTAAAAATCATACAATGTGATTTTCTGGATTTTTGTTTTAGATTCCGTCTCTCATAGTTGAAGTGTACCTATGATAAAAATTACAGACCTCTACATGCTTTGTAAGTAGGAAAACCTGCAAAATCGGCAGTGTATCAAATACTTGTTCTCCCCACTGTATATATGATAATAACATAGCCTACAGAGAAAAAAAGTGTGGCTGAGATTTATATATTCACCCACACATTTACTTTGACAGTGCCTGCCTGTACTTATGCTGTATGTCACGTTCCTGACCTGTTTTCTCTTGTTTTGTATGTCTTTATTGGTCAGGGCGTGAGTGTTGGGTGGGCAGTCTATGTTTTCTATTTCTATGTTGGGTTTTGTGTTCGGCCTGGTATGATTCTCAATTAGAGACAGGTGTGTATCGTTTGTCTCTGATTGAGAGTCATACTAAGGCAGCCAGGGTTTCACTGGTGTTTTGTGGGTGTTTGTTTCCTAGCGTTTGGGCCACACAGGACTGTTGCAGGTTAGTCACGTTTGTTGTTTTGTTTATTTGTAGTGTTTGTTGGTTTGCCATTAAAATCATGAATACCTCCTACTCCGCATCTTGGTCCGATCCATGCTCCTCCTCGTCTGAGGAGGAGAACGACATTGACAGCCGTTACACTGTATGTTCAGATTGTATACCGTATGTTTTCTAGTGAGATTGAGATATTGGATTGTCTGTGCACGTTAGTATTGTGTGCTGCATAGTTCTAGTCAGATGAAGGTATCGGATTGGGAGGGTTCTGCCTGTCTGCATATGACAATCCCATCTCTGTCACCTTGCAGACAGAGTGATCCAGTGTAAACGTCTCGATCTGAGTCTTTGTCTGCAGAAGCTGGATCAGGACTGATACTTTATTTAATCTTCAAGACCGGGTGCCTATTAGCATTCTTCTGCTAGCGGTTTAGTGAACAGGCTCTAAGTAGCTTTCCGACAGAAATCTCCTATCCCCTATCCCCTTCCTGAATGGAGGGCTGCATGAGTCTGCAAAGACGTCTGTTCTGAGTGTGCACTTTAGAGGGTGAACTATCAAGTTGATGGAGACAGTTGTGTTTAGGGGAAATGTCAGTGATTTGGGCCGGGAAGGAGGGCCTGAAGGACTAAATGGCAGGGGTACATGGTAGGGTGGGAATTGTGGAGGGAGTGGAGAGCTGTGGTTCACTCGGCTTGTTAAATGGAGCATCCTTCTACAGACACACAGGAAGGCAGACAGATGGAGATATAGCGAGATCAGACAGACAGATGCCCGCGCGCGCGCACGCACGCACATACACACACACAACATCACGCCCTGTAAGGCTCCGTTCTTGTGATGTGTCGCCTTTTTTCTGCTGCAGTGCCATTTTAATTCTTCCCGCATGGTTTCTCGGGCAACACTGATCTCATTTATCAAAAGTGACAGCCTGGGTTAAAGATCAGCATATTCTAACTAAGAGGAAAGAAAACACTCTCTCTCCCTCACCTTTGCATAGCCCTGTCTCTTTCTCTCATTTTAATAACCCCAGAACTTTTTATTTGGTTTTGTGTTTTTTCTTTTCAGACAGGGGGTTACAGGTACAAAAACAATCAAAGAAATGCATACAAAGATAACCCCAAACCATTCTCCCTTCAGTCCCCATCCACCCGCCCACATCCTCCCCACCTGTTTTTCGTAGCAGTGATGCCTGCCAGGAGTAATCTTCTCTGATTGATTGAGAGATTCGAGGGGCTATCATCGTCAAGTAACATAATAGATGCAAAGCATTGCATTTTTAAATTACCCCAGAGCTTCTTCATTCACAAACCAGGTCTTCTGTCTTCCGCCGCCAAGTTTCCTATGACTTTGAGGAGCAAGCTCCCATTAAAAAGATGAAAAAGAATAATGTCTGTTGGTGACACAATGAGATTGAGCCTCTATTGTCTGCTTAATTAACCTCATCAGCTAATTCTCCGTCCACCTACTCAAAGGTTTCTTTGGTGTGACATGGCAAAGGATTCCTTCCTTCTAACGCAGCGGTGAGATTGCATTTCAGGGGAAATTATTTGCCCTTTTGGGAAGACATATGAGGGGATTACTTTTACCTTCTCCACAATTAGGAATCCAAATTAAATATATAAACCATTGACAACTCAATTGTTCAGGCCATCATTTGGATCCTTCCTTGGTCCAAAAGAGAAAAGTCCCTGGCATGCCTGCAATGTGGTAATAGCCTTTATCTCCCGAGCACCATAGATCACATTGCCACAGATCAGCAGGCTTCATGACCAAATCTCTCAGGGGAGAATACTCAGGGCAATAACAGGCTGCAGGGAGAGAGAGAGGCCCTCTCAAATGCCAGCGCAGTCATGCAAGGGGCAATATACGTTAGAGTATATTGGCAGAGCAGTTAAATAGGCATGAAAACACACGGGTGCACTAGCATGCACAAACATGCACACACACAGACTATGAGTGCGCACACACAAACTACACATGCATGCAAACACACACGCACACACCCATTTTGCAATGGGAACAAGACATAAATCAAGACGGACACATCTTCATTCCAATCTAGCCTCCCCATTGGGCCATAGTCACAGGTAATGGAATGAGACAGAGAGCTCTGTGTTTCAGGGAGCATCTGCCCAGGCTGACCCCCACACTGTACCTGCCAGTCCCCCTCCGCCCCCCTCAGTCCCCCTGGTCTCCCCGGCTGAGCGGTCAGCTGTAGTTGGCCCATCTGGCAGCTCAGATAGTCAGTAGACTTCCCCTGATGCTGCACCTGCTCTAATGAATGACTTAGAAAATTAGGAGCATTAAACACAGGCTAAGAAATGCTGTCCGACAAAAACAGGTTCTTAATCTCTCTGGGAGAGGCGTTTGTTGTGTTCCCAGTGGTAAGAGTGTGAGAAGAAGCTACCCGCCCGAGGCGATCAATATAACCACGTCTGTTTGTAAAAAGAGATGCGAGAGATAGAGAGGGGGCAGCATGGGAGAGGGAGGGAGAAATATGAAGGGGAGAGAGAGATAGGAGGGAGAGAGACAGAGTGAGATATCACTGATAACAGGGCAGTCTTAGTCACCAACTAACCAGGGCTATTCCTGCTGCTGTGGTGTCAATGGCACCTGTGAATGAGTGAGACAACACCCACGAACCCCAGCCCCTCATCCTCCTCTTCATCATCAACATCTCTGAATATAGCACTCCACAACATTGCAAATAGTCACCATTTCAACGCTGTAGTCAATGTTGTTTTGACTTAGCTCATTGTCCAATCCCCCTCATATCTCTCTCTCTCCCCCCCCCCCCAACTTGTGCCACCCGTAAGTGGAAAAACTGACATGCTAAGTGTAGAGCATAAAGTATATTGTGTTACTCTACAGGTTATAGAAAAGAGCAGGTCTGAACACTCTGTTCAGAACCCAGTCCTACCCATCTACAGGTTATAGAAAAGGTGATTTTTAGTAGGTTTACTCAATGAGAAAGCCCCCAACTTCTGTCAAAGATAGTAAAACAGTAATGTCCCCAAATATACTACAGTATACTACACTGCTCTAAAAAATAAAGGGAACACTTAAACAACACAATGTAACTCCAAGTCAATCACACTTCTGTGAAATCAAACTGTCCACTTAGGAAGCAACACTGATTGACAATACATTTCACATGCTGTTGTGCAAATGGAATAGACAAAAGGTGGAGATTATAGGCAATTAGCAAGACACCCCCAAAAAAGGAGTGATTCTGCAGGTGGTGACCACAGACCACTTCTCAGTTCCTATGCTTCCTGGCTGATGTTTTGGTCACTTTTGAATGCTGGCGGTGCTCTCACTCTAGTGGTAGCATGAGACGGAGTCTACAACCCACACAAGTGGCTCAGGTAGTGCAGTTCATCCAGGATGGCACATCAATGCGAGCTGTGGCAAAAAGGTTTGCTGTGTCTGTCAGCGTAGTGTCCAGAGCATGGAGGCGCTACCAGGAGACAGGCCAGTACATCAGGAGACGTGGAGGAGGCCGTAGGAGGGCAACAACCCAGCAGCAGGACCGCTACCTCCGCCTTTGTGCAAGGAGGTGCACTGCCAGAGCCCTGCAAAATGACCTCCAGCAGGCCACAAATGTGCATGTGTCAGCATATGGTCTCACAAGGGGTCTGAGGATCTCATCTCGGTACCTAATGGCAGTCAGGCTACCTCTGGCGAGCACATGGAGGGCTGTGCGGCCCCACAAAGAAATGCCACCCCACACCATGACTGAGCCATCGCCAAACCGGTCATGCTGGAGGATGTTGCAGGCAGCAGAACGTTCTCCACGGCGTCTCCAGACTCTGTCACGTCTGTCACGTGCTCATGTGCTCAGTGTGAACCTGCTTTCATCTGTGAAGAGCACAGGGCGCCAGTGGCGAATTTGCCAATCTTGGTGTTCTCTGGCAAATGCCAAACGTCCTGCACGGTG
This sequence comes from Salvelinus alpinus, assembly GCF_045679555.1. NCBI lineage: Eukaryota > Metazoa > Chordata > Actinopteri > Salmoniformes > Salmonidae > Salvelinus > Salvelinus alpinus. The sequence continues at coordinate 39,015,909 of NC_092112.1, read as the reverse complement.
TTGGGCTGTAAGCACAACCCCCACCTGTGGACGTCGGGCCCTCATACCACCCTCATGGAGTCTGTTTCTGACCGTTTGAGCAGACACATGCACATTTGTGGCCTGCTGGAGGTCATTTTGCAGGGCTCTGGCAGTGCACCTCCTTGCACAAAGGCGGAGGTAGCGGTCCTGCTGCTGGGTTGTTGCCCTCCTACGGCCTCCTCCACGTCTCCTGATGTACTGGCCTGTCTCCTGGTAGCGCCTCCATGCTCTGGACACTACGCTGACAGACACAGCAAACCTTTTTGCCACAGCTCGCATTGATGTGCCATCCTGGATGAACTGCACTACCTGAGCCACTTGTGTGGGTTGTAGACTCCGTCTCATGCTACCACTAGAGTGAGAGCACCGCCAGCATTCAAAAGTGACCAAAACATCAGCCAGGAAGCATAGGAACTGAGAAGTGGTCTGTGGTCACCACCTGCAGAATCACTCCTTTTTTGGGGGTGTCTTGCTAATTGCCTATAATTTCCACCTTTTGTCTATTCCATTTGCACAACAGCATGTGAAATTTATTGTCAATCAGTGTTGCTTCCTAAGTGGACAGTTTGATTTCACAGAAGTGGGATTGACTTGGAGTTACATTGTGTTGTTTAAGTGTTCCCTCTATTTTTTAGAGCAGTGTACATTCCGCAAAAGTATTTTTATACTACAGTATTTATACTATAGTCAACTGTAAATACTACAGTATACTACAGTGAATACTACAGTAGTGTCACACTCTCCCTCTCTACCTTTCTCTTGCTCTCTCGCTTTCTCTGCCTCTCTCCCTCCTGCTCCCCTCTCTCTCATTCTCTCTTTCTCTCTTGCTTTCTCTGCCTCTCTCCCGCTCCCTCTCTCTCTTTCACTTTCTCTGCCTCTTTTGCTTTATATCTCTCTCTCGCTTTCTCTCTCTCTCACTCTCTCTCCCACTCTCTCGTGCACTTTCTCTGCCTCTCCCGCTCTCTCTGCCTCGCTCTCTCTCCCACTCTCTCCCGCTCTCTCTGTCTCTCTCGCTTTCTCTGCCTCGCGCTCTCTCCCACTCTTTCCCGCTCTCTCTCTCTCTCGCTCGCTTTCTCTGCCTCTCTCGTTGCCTTTCTCTCTCCTGCTCTCTCTTTCTCTCCCCATTTTCTCTGTTTGAGTAGGACCAGGAGAGGCGACTGCTCTTATCAGTGTGTGTCAGACAGCATCCCACGTCCTCCTACAGTACACAGAGCCCGCAGGCTCACACACGCAGGAATCACATTTATGCCTAAAAAGAGTCAGTGAAGATCATACACAAAGAGAAAGAGGACCAGAGGGACACACAGACCCAGAGAGGCAGAGATGGACAGCGGAATGGAGAAAGGGATCGACGGAGATATTTCCTTCTCTTACATACTGCACATTTCAGAACATTACAGTATTTTGGGTGGTGGCCCTGGTCGTGGTGGTGGCGGTGGCAATGATGATGATTGCGGTCTTGCTCCTGCTATGAAATGAGCTACATTACTTCTACTCCTTCTGTTGTGAATGTACATGTAATGGTGCAACACTCTACTCAGCCCACAACATATCAAACTCGTCGAATATTCCGTAAAATAGTTTCAATCCCACTTCTGCTTTGGATTTTGTATTGCCAAAGCTGTTTAATAAAAGATTATACGATCATTAGTTCAGAGAGTATCGAATTCACTGGGCTTTTTAGTGAAGCACGATAAAAGGCAGATCTTATCCAGTGTGCTCTAGCCTTTAAACTAATCAAAAGGGGGGGAAGCAACATTTATTTTAATCTTTTTAATAAGTCTTACATAACCTTTTTTCATGTAGATTAGAGATTGAGCCAAAAGCACAGAGAGATTTCACGACAGAGACACTGTTGTTATGTCGCATTATCTATTGACTTCTATTGGCACAGCATGTCTTCCAAGGTCATCTAACCATCATGGTTCTGTAAATGGCTTTCAGTGGAGTGGAAGTTATTTGCCTTGAGAAGATCAATGGAGTTCTCTATTGGGATTCTTCTGGGGCTTTTGTGAACCACAAATTGAGCATGAGTGTTGTTGGCCCACTTTCAAATGTTTGTTTTCTGTTTGTTAAGCCATGTCTTTGTTGAGGTGCTTCACATAGGGCATTCAAGGGGACTTTGAATACTATACTGCGGATTGTTGCACGCGTACAGTCGAAAAAAGGGATTCATTATCGCATGAAATAATTATAGACAGAGCTCAGAGCAATCTCGAGGTAATGAGAGCAATTAAACGGGGATGAAATATTAATAGGGGAGGATATTACTTTCCTGTACATTTCTAAGTCAATACAAGTGGCATAAAAAGTAAAGTCCTGTTGCTTTTCGGGGGGCTCCGCTTTCCGCTTTGGTAGCATCCTTCCTACTCAGGAAAACAGGCTAAAGACGGAAACTAAAAGAAGCAGAAATCGTCTAGAGAAATGGCTTACAGTAAACAATCCCCACCCATAAACAGCCTTCATGTTTATGTGAGCCTCTCTTATCTCCTGTCATATAACTCATTGGAATAATGAAATGCCGTGGAGTCAGTGCCTATGCAGTGTGCTGCCCAGAGGGGGTTATAGCTAGCCTGCAAATAAGTCCCATCTGGCCAATAACTAAATGTCATTCCATTGTCTCTTTTAAACTTCCCAAACAATAATAACGTTGTGCACTGAGTTTACCAAACATTCATATTGAGTTGTCCCCCCCACAACCCCCCTTTGACCTAAGAACTGCCTCAATTCGTCGGGTCATGGACTCAACAAGGTGTCGGAACCATTCCACAGGGATGCTGGCCCATGTTGACTCCAATGCTTCCCACAGTTGTGTCAAGTTGGCTGGATGTGTTTTGGGTGGTGGACCATTCTTGATCAACACAGGAGAAGGTTGAGCATAAAAAACCCTGCAGCATTGCAGTTCTTGACACAAACAAGTACACCTGGCACCTACTAACATAACCCAGTCAAAGGCACTTAAATCTTTAGTATTGCCCATTCAACCTCTGAATGGCACACATACACAATCCATGTCTCAATTTTCTCAAGGCTTAAAATCCCTCTTTTACCTGTCTACTCTCCTTCATCTACTATACACTGATTGCAGTGATTTTAACATCATAGTTTTCACCTGGTCAGTCTATGCCAAGGAAAGGGTTTTTCATGTTTTCAGTGTATAGGGTCAAATCCGAGAATGCAATCCGGAGAGATCAAAAATGGAATATATACTGTCAAGAGTGTTGGATCAGATGAAATGATGATGGGATTAGTTCCGGCCTTGCCGTCTGAATTGGAGCCACACAGCACTGCTGTGAAAGAGATGAGAAGACAAATAAACAATAAGTCACTCAAGAAATGATGACGGAGCATTTTAAATTGGGGTAATGGAAAGCTCAGGAAGATGCAATTATGTCGACTCAGTGGGAAGGAAGGAAGTTATTATATCGCGGTAGATTTTCAATACAAACCTAACCTATCTGGGGTGGCAGGTAGCCTAGTGGTTAGAGCGTTGGGCCAGTAACCGAAACGTTGCTGGATTGAATTCTTGAGCTGACAAGGTAAAAATCCGTCGTTCTGCCCCTGATCAAGGCAGTTAACCCACTGTTCCCTGGTAGGCAGTCATTGTAAATAAGAATATGTTCTTAACTGACTTACCTAGTTAAATAAAGGTAACCTAAGAGTCTCAGGACACTTGAGTAGCAGAGTAGCAGCAACAGTTATTCATACGGACAGAGGATACCATTTCAAAGTGCCACACATATACAGTGCATCAGTGCATCAGTACATTTCAGATATTTGAAAACATGTATTGATGTTGATCTGAAAAGGAAATTCATAAAAAATAAGTGCACAAAAAATAAGAAGCAGCAAAAATGACCAAAATTACTATATATATATATAACTGCTATATAAATTATTATTTGGACTACTATAACTGCAAATTATCGGTACTCTTTACTGTCTTAAGCTACTATGTAAAAGTTTTAGGTTCAACTGTTCAGTTGGGTTCTTGATATATTCCAGGTGTGTCATGTGTGTTTCCTTCTGTGTCTTGGAGATAGTGTTTAGTTAGCCACATGTTTGTGCTGATGTAACTCGTGGTTAATTCATACAGTACAGTGCCTTTGGAAACTATTCAGACCCCTTAACTTTTTCCACATTTTGTTTACGTTACAGCCTTAATCTAAAATGGATTAAATAAAACGATTTCCTCAGCAATCTACACACAATGCCCCATAATGACAAAGCGAAATGTAAAAAGTATATTATAAATACAAAACAGAATGTGTTTATTTACATACTCATACATACTTATTTACGTATTTAGATGAGAATCGAAATTGAGCTTAGGTGCATCCTGTTTCCATTGATCACCCTTGGGATGTTTCAGCAACTTGATTGGAGTCCACCTGTGGTAAATTCCATTGATTGGACATGATTTGGAAAGGCACACACCTGTCTATATAAGGTCCCACAGTTGACAGTGCATGTCAGAGCAAAAACCAAGCCATGAGGTCAAAGGAATTGTCCGTAGAGCTCTGAGACAGGGTTGTGTCGAGGCACAGATCTGGGGAAGGGTACCAACACATTTCTGCAGCATAGAAGGTCTCCAGGAACACATTGGCCCCCATCATTCTTAAATGGAAGAAGTTTGGAACCACCAAGACTCTTCCTTGAGCTGGCCGCCTGGCCAAACTTAGCAATCGGGGGAGAAGGGCCTTGGTCAGGGAGCTGACCAAGAACCTGATGGTCACTCTGACAAAGCTCTAGAGTTCCTCTGTGGAGATGGGAAAACCTTCCAGAAGGACAACCATCTATGCAGCACTCTACCAATCAGGCTTTTATGGTAGAGTGGCCAGACGGAAACCACTCCTCAGGAAAAAGGCACATGACTGTCCTCCAGACGTGAGCTGTCATGTGTAACGTGTACGCTGGGAGTCGGGAAGGTCAGTCTAGGTCAAGGTCACCAGCCTGCTCATTATTACGCACAGCTGTCACCATCGTTACGCGCACCAACGCCTCATCAGACTCACCTGGACTTCATCACCTTCCTGATTACCTTCCCTATATCTGTCACTCCCTATGGTTTATTCCCCAGGCTCGTGTTTCTTGTTTTGTCCATTTTCGTTCATTTATTACATTTATTCACTCCCTGTACTTGCTTCCCGACTCCCAGCGTACACGTTACACATGACAGCCCGCTTGGAGTTTGCCAAAAGGCACCTAAAGACTCTCAGACCATAATGAACAAGATTCTCTGGTCTGATGAAACCAAGATTAAACTTTTTGGCCTGAATGCCAAGCGTCACGTCTGGAGGAAACCTGGCTCCATCCCTACGGTGAAGCATGGTGATGGCAGCATCATCTGGTGGAGATGCTTTTCCGAGGCAAGGACTGGGAGACTAGTCAGGATCGAGCCAAAGTTGATCGGAACAAAGTACAGAGAGATCAAGTCAAGGGGTCTGAATAGTTTCCGAAGACACTGTGTATACAGTACCAGTCAAAAGTTTGGACACACCTACTCATTCAAGGGTTTTTCTTAATTTTTACTATTTTCTACATTGCAGAATAATAGTGAAGGCATCAAAACTATGTAATTACAACTATGGAATCATGTAGTAAGCAAAAAAACTATAAACAAAGCAAAAGCATACTGACGGGTTGCATCACTGCCTGGTATGGCAACTGTTCGGCCTCCGATCGCAAGGCACTACAAGAGGGTAATGCGTACGCCCCAGTACATCACCGGGGCCAAGCTTCCTGCCATCCAGGACCTCTATTCAAGGCCACCCTAGTCATAGACTGTTCTCTCTGCTCCCGCACGGCAAGCGGTACCGGCGCGCCAAGTCTAGGTCCAAGACGCTTCTAAACAGCGTCTACCCCCAAGCCATAAGACTCCCAAACAGTTAATCAATTGGCTCCCCAGACTATTTTCATTGCCCCCCGCCGCTTCTACACTGCTGCTACTGCTATCTATGTATAGTAACTATAAAAACCCGACCTACATGTACATATTACCTCGACACCGGTGCCCCCGCACATTGACTCTGTACCGGTACCCCTTGTATATAGCCACGCTATTGTTATTTACTGTTGCTCTTTAAATACTTGTTATTCTTATCTCTTACTTTTTTTTGTTGGTATTTTCTTAAAACTGCATTGTTGGTTAAGGGCTTGTGAGTAAGCATTTCACTAAGGTTTCACCTGTTGTTTTCGGCACATGTGACAAATACAAATTTGATTTGAAAATATATTTTGATTCTTCAAAGTAGCCACCCTTTGCCTTGATGACAGCTTTACACACTTGGCATTCTCAGTCAGTTTCATGAGGTTGTCACCTGGAACACATTTCAATTAACAGGTGTGCCTTGTTAATTTGTGTAATTTCTTTCCTTCTTAATGCGTTTTAGCCAATCAGTTGTGCCATGGTGCTTGCCTACGGAGCTGTAAGGGGAACAGCACCTCCGTACCTTCAGGCTCTGATCAGGCCCTACACCCAAACAAGGGCACTGCGTTCATCCACCTCTGGCCTGCTCGCCTCCCTACCTCTGAGGAAGTACAGCTCCCGCTCAGCCCAGTCAAAACTGTTCGCTGCTCTGGCACCCCAATGGTGGAACAAACTCCCCCACGACGCCAGGTCAGCGGAATCAATCACCACCTTCCGGAGACACCTGAAACCCCACCTCTTTAAGGAATACCTAGGATAGGATAAAGTAATCCTTCTAACCCCCCCCCTCCTTAGAGTTAGATGCACTATTGTAAAGTGGTTGTTCCACTGGACATCATAAGGTGAATGCACCAACTTGTAAGTCGCTCTGGATAAGAGCGTCTGCTAAATGACTTAAATGTAAATGTAAATGTAGGGGTGGTATACAGAAGATAGCCCTATTTGGTAAAAGACCAAGTCCATATTATGGCAAGAACAGCTCAAATAAGCAAAGAGAAACGACAGTCCATCATTACATTAAGACATGAAGGTCAGTCAATGCGAAAAATGTTAACTTGTTATGGCTGTAGGGGGCGTATTGAAAAACTGGAAAATATGTGCAAATTTTCAAACGGCCTCTTAATCAATTTTTGCTCTTACAATATGCATATTGTTATTACTATTGGATAGAAAACAGTCTCTAGTTTCTAAAACCGTTTTAATTATTTCTCTAAGTGGAACAGAACTATTTTTACAGTCCATTTCCTATCCGGAAGTGAGATTTCCAAAAATCGATGTCGCTCTTCGAGCCCTTGTCTATAAAAGGGCATGTCACTTAGGACTGTAGAAACACGTCATACGCCTTCCTCTGGGTGTCATGCGGAAGTGAGAGAAGAAATCAGTTGATTATCTCGTCCTGTATTTGAACACAGCCTCTTTGAGTGAGTATTGCGCAGTTTATTTTTCTTTCTGGGCGCGAAGTAGCACCTGGACTCGGCTCCTGGAAAACACTCTGTAAAGGTGAATATGATCTCTGGCTTAGATTTTATTTGATACATGTCACAATATCATCCTAAAGTATGTTATTTCAATATAGTTTAATTATATTATTGAAATGTTTTCTGGACTTTAGACGTGATGCGACGCAAGAATTTTTTCAAGATGGAGAGGTTAGCGTCGCACTGCCAGTGTGCTTGCTAATTCAAGAGGGAAATTGTTCGTTCTGGATCAAAATAAAGACGTTTCTGAACAAAGGACCCCTTGGAGAACATTCTGATGGAAGATCCACAAAGATAAGGACCCAATTTGGGATGCTTTTTCATATATCTGTCGAACTGTGCTAACGCTACCGTTTGACTAGAATCAATGTTGCTGTGTGCTAGCTATTGTAGTAAGCTAATATAACGATATATTGTGTTTTCGCTGTAAAACACTTCAACAATCGGAAATATTGTCTGTATTCACAAGATATTTGTCTTTCATTAGCTATCCACCATATATTTGTCTGAAATGTTTTATGATGAGTAATTAGGTAGTTGACGTTGGTGTCTATTTTCTCTGGCTACTCCCGTGCGATTTCTGACTGTAGCTATGATGGTAGCAGTAATGTAAAACTGATTTATAGCTAAAATATGCAATTTTTTTGAACAAAACATAGATTTATTGTGTAACATGTTATAGGACTGTCATCTGAGGTAGTTTTTTCTAGGTTATTTAGGTTGGTTCTAGGTTAGTTAGGTTGGCTTGTGCATGCTACTTGCATCCTACTTGTGCTGTGAAAAATGTCTGTCCTCTTTTTTATTTGGTGGTGAGCTAACATAAATATATGTGGTGTTTTCTCTGTAAAACATTTAAAAAATCGGACATGTTGGCTGGATTGACAAGATGTTTATCTTTCAAATGCTGTATTGGACTTGTTAATGTGTGAAAGTTAAATATTTAAAAAAAATTGATTTTGAATTTCGCGCCCTGCATTTGAGCTGGAAGTTGTCATAGGTGTACCGGTGTCGGGCTTGCAGCCCTAACAGGTTTTAAGAACTTTGAAAGTTTCTTCAAGTGCAGTTGCTAAAACCATCAAGCGCTATGATGAAACTGGCTCTCATGATGACCACCACAGGAAAGGAAGACCCAGAGTTACCTCTGCTGCAGAGGATAAGTTAACTGCAGAGGATTAACTGTTAATTTCTGCACCTCAGAAATTTCAGCCCAATAAATCCTTCACAGAGTTCAAGTAACAGACACATATCAACATCAACTGTTCAGAGGAGACTGTGTGAATCAGTCCTTCATGACTAATTGCTGCAAAGAAACCACTACTAAAGGATACCAATAAGAAGAAGTGACTTGCTTGCGCCAAGAAACACGAGCAATGGACATTAGACCGGTGGAAATCTGTCCCTTGGTCTGATGAGTCCAAATTTGAGATTTTTGGTTCCAACCACCGTGTCTTTGTCAGACGCAAAGTAGGTGAACGGATGATCTCAGCATGTGTGGTTCCCACCGTGAAGCATGGAGGAGGAGGTGTGATGGTGCTTTGCTGGTGACACGGTTAGTGATTTATTTAGAATTTAAGGCACACTTAAGCAGCATGGCTACCACAGCATTCTGCAGTGATACGTCATCCCATCTGGTTTGCACTTAGGGACTATCATTTGTTTTATCAACAGGACAATGACCCAAAAACACACCTCCAGGCTGTGTAAGGGCCAAGCAGGAGAGTGATGGAGTGCTGCATCAAATGACCTGGCCTCCACAATCACCCGACATCAACCAGATTGAGATGGTTGTGGATAAATTGGACCGCAGAGTGAAGGAAAAGCAGCCAACAAGTGGTCAGCATGTGGGAACTCCTTCAAGACTGTTGGAAAAGCATTCCTCATGAAGCTGGTTGAGAGAATGCCAAGCGTGTGCAAAGCTGTCATCAAGGTAAAGGGTGGATACTTTGAAGAATCTCAAATATAAATATATTTTGATTTGTTTAACGTTTTCATATTTGAAATGAGTACTAGTTCATTATGTACATGTCCTGATGTGTATACATATGTGTACGATACCTGTAAGACATTGGGGGCATCCTGGGATGTGCTTTAGATTGCTATTGCTGTAAGAGTTAGCCAGCATGCTCTAATTGTAATGGGCACGTTAGCCCCTGCTAAGTCACAGTTGTTTCCATGCTAACAGACGAAATCTACCGCCAACATACTGTTGTCCTGCACGTCTAATATGCTTTCTTGTGTTTATCGTCAGAGTAAACACCAATCAACTGGGCTTGCTGGCCGGACAGTCCTTTCTATAGAGATCAATCTTTTTGTATTTGCTGGACCACTGTTATATTAGCAGCCTGGTCACAGACTAGACGTAACATAGTGAATGTAAATCCGGGGACACTCAAATGAGTTTGAGACATTACATGACCAAAAGTATTTTGACACCTGCTCGTCAAACATCTAATTCCAAAATCATGGGCATTAATGTGGAGTTGGTTGACCCTTTGCTGCTAAAACTTCCTCCCCTCTTCTGGGAAGGCTTTCCACTAGATGTTGGAACATTGCTGCATGGACTAGCTTCCACTCAGCCACAAGGGCATCAGAGATGTCGGGCACTGATGTTGGGCGATTAGGCCTGGCTCACAGTCAGTGTTCCGATTCATCCCAAAGGTGTTCGATGGCGTTGAGGTCAGGGCTCTGTGCAGGCCAGTCAAGTTCTTCCACACCGATCCCAACAAACCATTTCTGTATGGACCTCGTTTTGTGCACGGGTCATTGTCATGCTGAAACAGGAAAGGGCCTTCCTCAAATTGTTGCCACAAAGTTGGAAGCATAGAATCATCTAGAATGTCATTGTATGCCGTAGCGTTAGATTTCCCTTCACTGGAACTAAGAAGCCTGAACCATAAAAAACCTGAACCATGAAAAACAGCCTATTCCTCCTCCACCGAACTTTACAGTTGGCACTATGTATTGGGGCAGGTAGCGTTCTCCTGGCATCTGCAAACCCAGATTTGTCCGTCGGACTGACAGATGGTGAAGCAGGATTCATCACTCCCAAGAACGCGTTTCCACTGCACCAGAAACCAATGGCAGCGAGCTTTACGTCACTCCAGCCAATGCTTGGCATTGGGCATGGTGATCTTTGGCTTGTGTGTGGCTGCTCGACCATGGAAACCCATTTCATGAAGATCCCGATGAACAGTTATTGTTCTGATGTTGCTTCCAGAGGCAGTTTGGAACTTGTTAGTGAGTGTTGCAACCGAGGACAGACAATTTTTACGTGCTACACGCTTCAGCACTTGGCATTCGAGTTCTGTGAGCTTGCCGTTGTTGTTCCTAGATGTTTCAACTTCACAATAACAGCACTTACAGTTGACCGGGGCAGCTCTAGCAGGGCATAAATTTGATGAACTGAGCTGTTGAAAAGGTGGCATCCTATTAGTGTCACATTGAAAGTCACTGAGCTCTTCAGTAAGGTCATTCTACTGCCAATGTGTGTCTATGGAGAATGCATGGCTGTGTGCTCAATTTTATACACCTGTCAGCAACGGGTGTGGCTGAAATAGCCAAATCTATTAATTTGAAAGGGTGTCCACACACTTTTGTATGTATAGTGTATATTACGTTCATATGGTTCTATAAGACAGAAGGTTACAAAAAAATTTAAGGAGGGGGGTTGGTTTGTTGCTTGGACTGGATGGGTAGGTGTATAATGTGAAGATCTAGCAATGCAAAGGTTGTGTGTACGAATCTCATTATGTAAACTTTTGCATTTTAGCTACCTAGCAACTTTTCAACTATTTTTAGCTACTTTGCAACTACTTAGCATGTTAGCTAACCCTTCCCCTAACCCTAACCATTTTAGCTAACCCTTCCCCTAACCCTAACCATTTTAGCTAACCCTTCCCCTAACCCTAACCATTTTAGCTAACCCTTCCCCTAACCCTAACCATTTTAGCTAACCCTTCCCCTAACCCTAACTCCAATCTTCACCTTAACCCTAACCCTAGTATTAGCCACCTAGCCACCTAGCTAATGTTAGCCACAACATACTTTGAGTAATTTGTAACATATTATACATTTGAGCAAATTTGTAACATATTGGACATTTAGCAAATTCGTAACATATCATACGAATTGTGATTAATTACATACAGTATCATACGAAATGGATGATGGAGATACACAATTAATACATACCGTACAAAATGTAACATATCATACTAAATGGAGTGTCTCGGATTTATGTACAGGTTGGTCTTAGTCACTCTCAGTCCACTCTGCACACACACGCACACATGCACATACCCACGCCCACACACATACACACACAAAAGCCTCTGCACATTGCCTGTGCTCAGGGTGGACACACTCACACACTCGCACACAACTTCAATGCATTATCAATGCACCTTGTATTAGAAAAGAAGTTCAGAAGAAGAAATAGGCCTACTTAAAAACTTGTTAGGGACAGTCGTAATCAATGCAGAGCCTTATGTCAACATCGCAGATTTTAGAGAAACAACAAATGTCGGTTCATATGAGTGTCTTATATCGGCTAAAAGCTTAAATTCTTGTTAATACTGTCCAATTTACAGTAGCTATTACTGCAAAGAAATGCCATGCTATTGTTTGAGGAGAGCTCCCAACAACAAAACACGTTTTTCACCGCGATAGGTTTTATAAATTCACCTGTGAAGGTGAAATGTGTACTTACATTCTGAAATCTTGCTCTGATTTATCATCCAAAGGGTCCCAGAGATAACATGAAGTGTCGTTTTGTTAGATAAAATCCTTTTTCATATCCTAAAAAGGTCCATATAGCATGCACAATCGATTTTGTATTTCCACTCGTTCAATTTGCAAAGAAAGGAATTTGTTAAAATCTAACCCAAAACATTGTTTCAACCGGTCAATTCATGTTTGTATGCATTCCTCTGAGATCTTAGAATGTAACCAGACTTCACTATATCATTAGCTGTGTCGTATATCCTATAGGACACGAAATTTGGTCAGAGAGCGACGCTTTCATGGCACGCCGATGACGCAGCCGGACTTCATTTGATCAACTCTATCTTTGTCAAATAAGCACCAATTGGGATCAAACAAAGCTAGCTAGATAGCCAATGAGCTGGGCTTTATGGGAGTATCCGAAAACCCTGTCTCGGTCGCAAAATGTAGGCTCTAACCTTTTGCGGTAGCATGGCTTTTCCTTCTGGACAAAAAGTATAAGAATATTCAGAGTTATGAAGTTATGAAAACTGTTTGTTTTGCAAATGCTGAACTTATATGGCTACTAATACTGGAAAATCAAAGTCTAAGTATGAGGATTTGATGATATTCTTGCAGAAAAATGTAATATGAATGCAAATGGCTCCTTCACGATTTTCCCAAATGTACCTGGTAACTTCACACTAAAAGTCATGTTGCTCGCTTCAAGTTATCCGTCTGAAACTTTGCACATACACTGCTGCCATCTTGTGAACACCATCGGAATTACAACCAGAATGATGGCTGGAAGTGGGACCTTTGTTGCATTTCAAAGATGGTGGTAGATTTTTTTATTTTCTTTGTATTCTCTTCTACCAGATCTATTGTGTTATATTCTCCTACACTCAATTCACATTTCCACAAACGTCAAAGTATTTACTTTCAAATGGTACCAAGAATATGCATATCCTGAGCTACAGGCAGTTAGATTTGGGTATGTCATTTAGGCAATCCCCAACAGTTAAAACTGCTTAGTTTGAGTGTGTGTGTGCCTACATGCATTTATGTATGTCTATGCACATGTGCATGTTTTTCTGTGTACATCAAATCAAATTGTATTTGTGTGGCGTGGACTAACAGTGAAATGCTTACTTAAGGGCTGTTCCTAACAATGCAGAGATAAGAAAATAAATAATAAAAAAATAATAACAAAAGGAATAAATACACAATGAGTAACGATAATTTGGCTATATACATGGGATACCAGTCGATGTGCAGTGGTACGATGTAATTGGGGTAGATACTGTATGTACATACACTGTAACTATGGATAAAGTGACAGATCGTAAACAGTAGCGATGAGTCAAACAAAAGTTGGTCCAGGGCCTCCCGAGTGGCGCAGTGGTCTAAGGCACTGCAACGCAGTGCTAGCTGTGGCAAAAGAGAATCTGGTTGGTGTCCAGGCTGTGACGCAGTCGGCTGCGACTGGGAGACCAATGGGGCGGCGCACAATTGGCCTAGCGTCGTCCGGGGTTAGGGGAGGGTTTGGCCGGCAGGGAGGTTCCTGTCCCGTTGCGCACTTGCAACTCCTGTGGCGGGCTGGGCGCAATGCATGCCAACACGGTCGCCAGGTGAGAGGTGCAGCTGGCTTCCGGGTTAAGTGGGCGTTGTGTCAAGAAGCAGCGCATCTTGGCTGGGTTGTGTTTCAGAAGATGCATGGCTCTCCCGAGTCTGTACGGATACCATGAAATTGATGATGTTACGTACGCGTCTAGGAAGAGGAACCAAAGCAAAGAAAGTAAATATCAAAGCCCCCTCTCCTACCTTACCTGCCTACCCACTTAACTTAGCACCACCTAGTGCGCTAACCAAAATACAGGGGGTGGTCCACCCAGGTCTTACCTAGTGTGCATAGACAGTGAATACTACAGGTTATGTATGCCTGCAGGCCTCTTGCCTAAGCACTCCCTAGGTCCCTTCCCCCCTGGGAACAAAACAGAATACAAACATAAGTAAACAATTTCAATAATCAAAAACACTGCCTCCTATGGGGACACACATATCTTAAAAGCAGCGGCTACAAAGTACTTAACAAAAATCTCTCAGCAAAAACCAACACAGGACATACAAGAATCTCTCTCTGAGCCACAATCAATACAAGATATAACAATAAGCTCTTTCTAAGAAACAACTAACACCAATTATCACCCTCAGCAACAATCACAGAACATAACCATCAGCTCTATCTGAGAAACAACCAACACAGGATATCACCCTCAGCTCTCTCCTGAACAGAACAGAACACTGGCTTATATAGTTGGAAGAAGGAGTCTAATGGGATACAGCTGTATCCTGACGAGGGGGCGTGGTCAGCGCTCCAATTAGCAATGGGGGCCGACCAATCAGCTGCTTGGGGGAACACACATACATACAAAACCACAACACAGAAACTGGGGAATGTAACAGAGGAGAAAAAAAAGGTTGTGCAAAAAGGGTCAATGCAGATAGTCCAGATAGCTACATAACTAACTATTTAGCAGTCTTATGGCTTGGGGGTAGAAGCTGTTAAGACTTGGCGTGCGGTAACAGAGAGAACATGCATGTGTGTGCGCCTGTGGACGGCATGTAGCCTAGTGGTTTAGAGCATTGGGCCAGTAGCCAAAGGGTGGCTGGTTTGAATCCCCTAGCCGAATAGGTGAAAAATCTGTCAATGTGCCCTTGAGGAAGGCACTTCACTATAATCGCTCTGGATTAGCAAATGCTAAATGACCCCCAAAATGTTTTTTTTTTTATGTAGTGTGTGCCCACACAAAACAGAAATCGGGTGGGTCTGTTTTTTTGTTCCATTTGAATGCTTTCTCCACCACAGCTAGTGTTGATTCCCTTGCTCTCCCACAGTATTCCTCCGCCGGTTGGACACAGAGTCCCACTGCTGGCATTAAGATGGAAGGAAGGATTACAGAGGAGCTCTGCCTTCCCATACAGGCCCGAGCGCTACACTCTCCACAACAGCACAACTCTCCAGAACATTGCAGCAAAAACCTACGCACTGGCTGTCGGCATCAAATAACTAATCCTTTTGGATGAACACCAGGCACCTCACAGAGGCTCGCAGAGGAACAAACTGGGAAAAATGGGTCCCTTTAAGATGGAAAAATACACAGTGTCTTTTAGAATAAAAGTTTTCCTCCACTGTTGGGGAGAGCGAGACGGTTGTTAATATTGCTGATGACAATGGGTTACATTGACGTCCATATTTTCTCGACAGTTTGGGGGATTCCCCCAAGGATACCCGGCGATGACATATCTCCTTTGAACAGCAATGATAAGGCTGATTACATTTATTCTGATTAATGTAGAATATCTTTGCGATCTGAATTTAAAGTGAAATATGTTATCAGACGTAGTCAGTGGTGAACACGTGTTTGACTAATACAAGCGCGTATGTGTGTTTGCATGCACACATATGCACGCATATGTGTCAGTGTATCTCATTGTGTGTCAGCGTGTGTATGACACCGAGCTGGATGCACCCTCCCTTTTATTCTGTGAAAGTGTGTGTAAAGCCAGAGATGACAGCCGACAGTGTCCATATGGTAGCTCTAAGGAGCCATGACTGCTGCTATTGCTCTGCCAAAGAAATTCTCTCTCTGCATGCTGGGAGTGGTTGGTGCATGCTGGGAATTGTATGAGCGAGTGCGAGTGTTGTCTGGAGTTGTTGCCTGTGTTTCCCTTCTTGTTTCCTTTTCTTGGTGGTTTTCCTTTTTCTATGCATGATTAAGGTTATTGTTTATTTAATTTATTTGTTTATGGTAGAATTAAGTATATTGTTTTTCTTGTTGGAATTGCCCTGGCTTTGGCAGGGATGACGACCCACATGGGGACGCCGTCCCTGTCACTTCGGCACGGCTCTAGGTGTATTACTGAAGCTACTGTCACGGTGGAGGAGTTTCTGGTCGCCGTAGGAGAGAAGGTAGGCTATGAAAATGTTTCTTATGCTTCGCGGATGAATAAAGCGGTGGTGGTTTTTCTTAAAGAAGAGCATCTTGTTGATCGGATGGTTGAGCATGGTGTACTTCTTAAAGGTATGTTTATTCAAGTTACGCCGCTTTTCTCTCCGTCAACAAGGGTAACGATTTCGAAAGTACTGCCGTTTTATTCCCAATGAGCTATTGGAGGGCGAGTTATTGCAGTTTGGGAAGTTTGTGAGTTTAATTAAGGTTGTCCCGTTGGGTTTCAAACACCCGGCGTTGAAACAGGTTATGTCGTTTCGGTGACAGACGTTCATGTTTTTGGACTCACCGGAGCAGACTATGCAGTTATAGTTTAAAGTCAAGTATGACAACGGACTATATATGGCTTATGCTAGTATGGGTAGTCAACGGTGTTTTGAGTGTGGGGATGTTGGCCATAAGCAACATGCTTGCCCGAAAAGGGAGAAGTTGGAGGGAGGGGCGCAGGTGGTCCTCGTAACGCCTGGGCCTACTGATGTAGGGAGAGGTGGGCCGACAGTGGTAGAGCAGCCACAAGCACCTTTTGCTGAGGAACAAGTTGTCCGTGTTGAGGGTATGGAGTTGCAGCTTGTACCAGAGGGGAACATAGCGTGTGATGTGCAGCATAAAAATATTGTTGTAGGAGGTAAGGACGGATCTGGGGAGACATTTCCTCAGACTGGTGAGGGGGTTCATGTGGAGCTAGACTCCCAGCTAGTAGAGGAGATGCCCAGTACGAGTGATGGGGTGCAAGTGGGGAGTGTTGAGAGGGATGTGGCTGAGGGGAGTCAGGGGTCTGTGGCCTCAGTTGAGGAAAATCAGGAGAAGGATATGGATATCTCTTTCGAAATGATAGCAGCTGGCGACGACTCAATTTACAATCTAGAGGAGGTAAATGGGTTTTTGGATCAGACTTTTGGGAAATCTGAAATTGGCAGATTTTTGGGATGTTGAGTTTGTGAGGTCAGCTGTGGTTTTACAGAAGACGGTGGGGTTGGACCAGTTGATTGTGAAGAAGCGTTCTCACTTGAGGGAATGTGTTACTGCTGTCACGGCAGCAAAAGGTAGTGGGAAACGTGGTAAGGTTAAAAGAAAATTAAAACAATTATGATGATCATCCCTCAGTTTTTTTTCTCTTAGTCTGGTTTCTCTGTGGTTTGTTATGCTTTTCCTTTCTCTTTTCTATATGGAGGTACTAAGGGTAGGTTATCTCAATATTAATGGGGGAAGGGACAGGAATAAGAGGGCTTGGGTATTAGAAGTAATAAAACAGAAAAGGCTTAATTTTAATGTAGTTTTTCTACAGGAGACACATAGTGATGAGGCTAACGGGGTTGACTGGGGTATGTGGTGGGAGGGGCAGCATTTATTCAGTCATGGTGCTAATTTCAATGCTGTGGTGGCAATTTTGCTTTCCTCAGTCTTAGTGGTGACTGTGGTATCTACAACAGAGATTGTCAAGGGTCAGGTTTTGTTGGTCATGGCGGATGTTATGGTTTTTTTGTTAGTTTTTTATTTATTGTATATGCTCCTAATGAGGGTACAGAGCGTATTGCTGTATTTGCTAAAATAAAGGAAACCTTAAGACAGTGTGACCAAGAGGGGTGTATGGTTTTAGGGGGGACTGGAACTTTACAGTGGATTTGACTGTTGACCGCACTGCTGAAGAACGAAAGTTTCTATTGGACAAATTCAGGTATGTTTATCCCCGTCACGGTTCACTTTCTTAGCAGCCACATACAAACAGCATGATCACTTTTCTCATTGTATAATTCCTTCTTGCATCTACATGCTCTCCTCCTCTCACCTTTTACCTTTGCTTGTGGACTTCATTGCACAACATAACCACTGTCTGTGACCAAAGCTTTGCAAGCCAAACCTTCAAACCATAACCGCTACATACAGCCTACATCGTCACCATATTAGCTAACGTCATAGTTAACGTAGCTACTAGAAGTAACGCGTTAGTAAACCCACTACAATTATGCAGTACAGTTTACAAGAGGCAGATTAGTTTTTACACCTGTGGCAATACATTCATAAAACCAAAAGCTTACCTTGACTTGGAAGAGTTCCAGTGTTGGATAGCCATAGCCAGCTATGGTCCCGTGTAGCTCAGTTGGTAGAGCATGGCGCTTGCAACGCCAGGGTTGTGGGTTCATTCCCCACGGGGGGACCAGGATGAATATGTATGAACTTTCCAATTTGTAAGTCGCTCTGGATAAGAGCGTCTGCTAAATGACTTAAATGTAAATGTAAATGTAGCTAACATAGCATCCCTCTCTGTTTGAGCCAGGTGTTTGAGTAGCCTAAACTAGCTAGCTGCGTTTAGCTAAGTAAGTGAAAGTGAAAATACAACGAAATATACAATGCATTCGGAGAGTATGCAAACCTCTTAACCTTTTCCACATTTCGTTACAGGTTTATTTTAAAATGGATTAAATAGTTTTTTTTGTCTTCATCAATCTACATACAACACCCCATAATGACAAAAGAAAAACTGGTTTGTAGATATTTTTGCAAAAAAAAAAAAAACATATATATATATATATAACACTTACATAAGAATTCAGACCCTTTGCTCATTATTTTGTTGAAGCACCTTTGGCAGCGATTACAGCCTCAAGTCTTGGGTATGACGCTACAAACTTGGCACACTTGTATTTGGAGAGGTTATCCCATTCTTCTCTACATATCCTCTCAAGCTCCATCCCCGCTGCACAGCTATTTTCAGGTCCCTCCAGAGATGTTAGATCAGGTTCATGTCCGGGCTCTTGCTGGGCCACACAAGGACATTCAGAGACTTGTCCCAAAGCCACTCCTGTGTTGTCTTGGCTGTGTGCTTAGGGTCGTTGTCTTGTTGGAAGGTGAACCTTCACCCCAGTCTAAGGTCCTGAGAGCTCTGAAGCAGGCTTTCATCAAGGATCTCTCTGTACTTTGATCTGTTCATTTTTCCCTCGATCCTGACTAGTCTTCCAGTCACTGCCGCAGAAAAACATCCCCACAGCATGATGCTGCCACCGCCATGCTTCACCGTAGGGATGGTGCCAGGTGTACTCCAGATGTGAAGCTTGGCATTCAGGCAAAGAGTTCAATCTTGGTTTCATCGGACCAGAGAATCTTGTTTCCTTTAGGTGACTTTTGGCAATCTCCATGCGGGCGGTCATGTGCCTTTTCCTGAGGAGTGGCTTCTGTCTGGCACTCTACCATAAAGGCCTGATTGGTGGAGTGCTGCAGAGATGGTTGTCCTTCTGGAAGGTTCGCTCATCTCCACAGAGGAACTCTAGAGTTCTGTCAGAGTGACCAACGTGTTCTTGGTCACCTCCCTGACCAAGGCCCTTCTCCCATGATTGCTCAGTGTGGCCGGGTGGCCAGCTCTAGGAAGAGTCTTGGTGGTTACAAACTTCTTAAATTTAAGACTGATGAAGGCCACTGTGTTCTTGGAGAATTCAATGCTGCAATTGTTTTGGTACCCTTCTCTAGATCTGTGCCTCGACACAATCCAGTCTCAGAGCTCTTTCGGAAAATTCCTTCAGCCTCAGGGCTTGGTTTTTGCTCTGACATGCACTGTCAATTGTGGGACCTAACATAGACAGGTGTGTACTTTTCCAAATGACGTCCAGTCAATTGAATTTCCCCACAGGTGGACTCCAATCAAGTTGAGGAAACATCTCAAGGATGATCAATGGAAACAGGATGCACCTGAGCTCAATTCCGAGTCTCATAACATAGGGTCTGAATACTTATGTAAATACTTTTTTTCCGTTTTTTAATACATATTTTTAATACATTTGCAAAAAAATATATATATATATTTTGTTGTTGCTTTGTCATGATGGGGTATTGCGTGTAGATTGATGAGGAAAATAAATAATTTAATACATTTTGGAATAAGGCTGTAACAAAACGTCGAAAAAGTCAAGCGGTCTGAATACTTTCCTCTAGAATGCACTGTAGCTAGCTCTCTCTCTCTCTCACTCTCTCTTGCTTCTCCTTCATTTTTGAAGACATTTATTTAACTATTGTCTCTGTCTCTTTGAGTCAACTACTCACCACATTGTAAGCACTGCAGTGCTAGTCAGCTGTAGCTTATGCTTTCAGTACTAGATTCATTCTCTGATCCTTTGATTTAGTGTAAAACATGTCTGTCCATGCTGCAAGATCTCTAATAGGTTGGAGATCATCCTCTGGAAGTTGGCATAATTACTGTGTAAGGCTATGGAAGGGTGTGAGAACCATGAAACTCCTAGGTTTAATATTGAAGACAATGTACCCACAGGAGGATGAAAACTAGCTGACCTCTGGCTACACCATGGTGCTACCGCAGAGAGTGCTGTTGAGACTTTCGTAGACCATCATTGCAAAACAATGGTCTGTGATTTAAGCCCAACTACTAGCAATCCCCTGATTTCATCATCACGATAAGAAAACATCTTCAATAGTCTTTGAAATAGGTCTGCAATTATGTAATAAATCATTCAATCCAATTGATTACAGCATTACCCCAAAAAATGGAGAAGGCAAGTGGCCGCAGGAGGAGGTAGGACATTGGTCTGTCTGCCCAATATAAAGGATCAAAACAAAAAATAGCATAAATAGGAAAGTATACCAGTTTAATTTGAGGATGTTGACATCCGTGTCATACAGAGTGCAAAAAGCTGGGAAGACATTTTTGATGTACCTCATGGCACAGTTGATATAGGCGATACACGATTCAAGACTTTGTTTATTTTCAACTAAAATTATTGTACAGAATTCTTGCCACCAACACAATGTTGAATATTTGGGGCATCGCAGCTCTGCAGATTTTGCTGTGAGGATACAGAATCAATAGACCATTTGTTCGAGTATTGCCCGTCCACCAATGCGCCAACAACCAACAAAATGAACGAAAGAGAAAAACAACAACAGAAAACAACAATGAAAAAACTAAAGACATCAAGGAAAACAAAAATCAAAACAGCAAGGCTAACTGTATGCGTTGGAGTGCATGTGTGGCACTATTTACACGTGTGTCCGTGTGTGTGCACGTGTGTGTGCACGTGTGCGTTTAAATGCGATTGTGTGTGTATGCCTCCAGCAAAAAGGTATTGGATGTAACAGCGGTCCCCTCAGTGTCATTCAAACATACTTTTTTTGTTGTTTATTTTTACTTAATTTTTTACTTTTATCTTTGACTGTCATTCTATCCCTCGCCCAGCAACTTCACTCCCGCTTGTCTCCAGTTCCACATTTCAATCCTCAATCCTCAGCTCACCCCACTTATCTCTGCTGGCCACCCTCTTCAGATTTCTACCAGCCATATATCTTTCAACTATGCTGTGATGTTTAACATACAATTTAAATCTGTCTAATCTAATAGAATCCACAGACTGCAAGTTGAAGATAAATCATTTTACTAAGAGTATTAGTAATTGACTGACCAGGTCTCTCCAGATCTCCCAACAATGCTATTTCTAAGTTAAATTTTAGATCCATGTTATGTTTTTCATCCATTCCTTAACCTGAGACCAGAAACAGGCTACTGGGACAGTGGCAAGGCTTTTTTTTCAAAATATATACTTTAATGTTCACTAGCTGGACAGGCTAACGCAGCCGGGTACTAAACTGTAAACCAATCATAACTTTTGTACCAGCCATGGTACTATCTCTACTGATCACGTTGCCAATCATATTATCTAGACAGCTGGTGACATCTCAAGAGAGATCTCCGTCTGACAAATTGTTATCAGGTTAGTTTTAAGTTATTTCTAATCAAACTATTTAGTTATAGAAACATGACACCATCAATGCAAGCTATAAAATGACTCCCAATTTAGAACACAGCAACCTTAGAAATGTAAGTAGATCAAGTAGATCTGGAGCAGATAGCTTGATCACTAGCTGCATGTCATTCCGGGACAAGGAGTTGTATATTACAAGTAATAATTTAAGTCAACAAACACACTGTGGTCAAATCTATTATTGTTGGATTATGCAAGGCTTTAGCTAAGTCATTATTGTTTAGGAGTTATTACTTGAATTATATATTCTAAAGGCAAAAAAAATATAAAAAAAATAAAATAAAATATTCTAACTCTGTACTTTTCTTTCCCTGAAAGTGGATTTTCAGTCTAAAGGCAAATAGCCAAAAATCCCACAATCTGTGCACGTAAATAGATTTTATGTACATTATATGATGTTTTAGGGTATTCACTTTTACCCTCTGAAAAATCTTTTGAAGCAATCGTTAACATTTTTATTTTAAAGGGACGGGGGATGTTTAATTGGAATGAATTGCGGATCGCTTTAACAGGAGAGGATTTTCTGCAGGAGAGGATTTTATGTACTTTACTTTCTCAGTCACTGCCCCTCTCTCTGGCTCCACAAAGAGTTTCCACTGAAGCAGAGTGTATCAATATTAGAAATGCCCATGAAATTCTACGGATTCCTCCGTGCACTGTATATCATTTCACGGATATATGGGGATTCCAACATCCTTCATCGCCTCTTTCCACCCTGCCCGACTCAGAATAAGAGGACATATCACCTTTCACTGGCGACAAGACAGGTGTAATAAAACAAGACTGAAACATGTATCCTCCCCTACAGCATGGTCCACTACATTGTTTTTACCCCCATCGTTGGTTGATGGATTTGGTCTGCATGAAAAACACAGGACACAGCTAGGCATAGTTGGCATTAGGCTATGGCAGATAAAAAATGGCTGCCATTGAGAATACCCCCATATACTGCCCCTCTGTTACTTTTCATTATCAAAAGTAACAGTATCCGCATTCACATCTAGAGGTCGAATCTTATCATCCTCTCCATCTAGAGGAAGCATTACTGAGCAACATAAAGCAGGGCTACCTGTGGTGGCTGGGTCAGAGAGGTGGAGGATGTGCCTCCTTCTCACACCATGGATCTAGGCAACTCCAGCTGTGTTCACAACAGAAGCCAGGAAACAGCCCATTTCAAAAACAGACAAAAAGTATTGCTGTCAAAAAGATATAGCAAAATAGTATTTTACTCAAGCAATAAGACTTTTTCTTTACTTTTATAAAGTAACAACAATTGGACAACTTTGATTCAGCAGCACCAGATTTTACTTTAATGTTTAGGGTAACGAAATTAGGGTTTGAGATTGAGATTCCTCCCGCTGTTTTCTATTTACTTGAAGAGATAAAAATGCATAATAAAAACATTTATTCATGTTTTTCTGTGGAAATGAAACAAATCGTTCTGGCAAGACATGTGCAGTAGGGAGGGGCACAATACTTTTGAAGACCTCTGGCTTTGTAGTTGACTAGCAAGGCAAGAGACATGTTTAAATCTTCAACATATTTCCCTAGGTGGTGGGCCATACATAGCAAGCTATCTGCTTTAGTTTTCGAGATGATCAATCTCTGTCTAGGGAGGAGCTGGTTTTTACATATTCTGTATATTTATTTATTCTGAACACATTTCCGTTTGTTGGCAATGTAAATTCTTGCAATTTTTTTCAAAATACATACTATAATGTTCACTAGCTGGACAGGCACATGCAGCCGAGTACTAAACTGTAAACCAATCACAACTTGTGTACCAGCCATTGTTTTTTGCCTTGTTGTAACTTCTTTTTTGACTTGTTTTGTACATAATCTCTTATGACCGAAAATAACTTCTGGACATCAGAACACCGATTACTCACCACGAACTGGAAGAAGATTTTTCCTTTAACGACTCCGACGAGTCAGACTTGAAGGATATACCGCTTTCCCGGGAACAGGCCCAAATTCCTGTCATTTGCGTGAAGAGAAGACGGAAATAAGGGGGCGGAGGTCGTGCTGCCTTATGAGAATTTGTAGGCGAGCAAGTAAATCCCCACTGCCATCCGTTCTATTGGCAAACATGCAATCATTGGAAAATAAAATTGAAGACCAATGAGCAAGATTAAACTACCAACGGGACATTAAAAACTGTAATATCTTATGTTTCACCGAGTCGTGGCTGAACGATGACATGAACATCATACAGCTGCAGAGTTTGACACTGTATAAGCAGGATAGAACAGCAGCCTCTGGTAAGACAAGGGCAATCTATGTATATTTGTAAACAACAGCTGGTGCACGATATCTAAGGAAGTCTCAAGGTTTTGCTCACCTAAGGTAGAGTATCTCATAATAAGCTTTAGACCACACTATCTACCTAGAGAGTTTTCATCTGTATTTTTCGTAGCTGTCTACATACCACCACAGGCCGATGCTGGCACTAAGACCGCACTCAATGAGCTGTATACGGCCATAAGCAAACAGGAAAATACTCATCCAGAGGTGGTGCTCCTAGTGGCCGGGGAATTTATTTCAGGGAAACTTAAATTCGTTCTACCAAATTTCCACCAGCATGTTAAATGTGCATCCAGGGGGAAAAAAACTCTAGACAACATTTACTCCACACACAGAGACATGTACAAAGCTCTCCCTCGCCCTCCATTTGGCAAATCTGACCATAATTCTATCCTCCTGATTCCTGCTTACAAGCTAATATTAAAGCAGGAAGCACCAGTGACTTGGTCTGTAAAAAAGTGGTCAGATGAAGCAGATGCTAAACTACAGGACTAATTCGCTAGCACTGTCTGGAATAAGTTCCGGGATTCCTCCGATGGCATTGAGGAGTACACCACATCAGTCACTGGCTTCATCAATAAGTGCATTGGTCACGTCGTCCCCACAGTGACTGTATGTACACACCCCAACCAGAAGCCATGGATTACAGGCAACATACGCACTGAGCTAAAGGGTAGAGCTGCCACTTTCAAGGAGCGGGACTCTAACCTGGAAGCTTATAAGAAATCCCGCTATGCCCTCCGACGGACCAACAAACAGTCAAAACGTCAATACAGGACTAAGATCGAATCGTACGACACCGGCTCCGACGCTCATCGGATGTTGCAGGTCTTGCAAACTATTACATACTACAAAGGACAGCACAGCCGAGAGCTGCCAAGTGACACGAGCCTTCCAGACGAGCCAAATTACTTCTGTGCTTGCTTCGAGGCAAGCAACACAGAAACATGCATGAGAGCATCAGCTGTTCCGGAAGACTGTGATCACGCTCTCCATAGCCGATGTGAGTAAGACCTTTAAACAGGTCAACATTCACAAGGACGCAGGGCCAGACGGATTACCAGGACGTGTACTGCGAGCATGCGCTGACCAATTGGCAAGTGTCTTCACTGACAATTTCAACCTCTCCCTGTCTGAGTCTGTATTACCAACTTGTTTCAAGGAGACCACCATAGTCCTTGTGTCCAAGAACACCAAGGTAACCTGCCTAAATGACTACTGACCCATAGCACTCACGTTTGTAGCCATGAAGTGCTTTGAAATGCTGGTCATGGCTCACACCAACAGCCCTAATAGATCCACAGATGATGCAATCTCTATTGCACTCCACACTGCCCTTTCCCACCTGGACAAAAGGAACACCTATGTGAGAATGCTATTCATTGACTACAGCTCAGCGTTCAACACCATAGTGCCATCAAAGCTCATCACTAAGCTAAGGACCCTGGGACCAAACACCTCCCTCTGCAACTGGATCCTGGACTTCCTGATGGGCCGCCCCCGGGTGGTAAGGGTAGGTAAGAATACATCCGCCACGCTGATCCTCAACACTGGGGGCCCATTAGGGGTACGTGCTCAGTCCTCTCGCGTACTCCCTGTTCACTCATGTATGGCCAGGCATGACTCCAACACCATCATTAAGTTTGCCGATGACACAACAGTGGTAGGCCTGATCACCGACAACCAAGAGACAGCCTGTAGGGAAGAGGTCAGAGACCTGACCGTGTGGTGCCAGGATAGCAACCTCTCCCTCAACGTGATCAAGACAAAGGAGATGATTATGGAATACAGGAAAAGGAGGACTGAGCACGCCACCATTCTCATCGACAGGACTGTAGTTGAGCAGGTTGAGAGCTTCAAGTTTGTTGGTGTCCACATCGCCAACAAACTAACGTGGTCCAAGCACAGTTGTGAAGAGTGCACGACAAAACCTATTTCCCCTCAGGAGACGGAAAAGATTTGGCATGGGTCCTCAGATCCTCAAAAGGTTAATCGAGAGCATCCTGACTGGTTGCATCACTGCCTGGTATGGCAACTGCTCGGCCTCCGACTGCAAAGCACTACAGAAGGTAGTGCGTATGGCCCAATACATCACTGGGGCCAAGTTTCCTGCCATCCAGGACCTCTATACCAGGCGGTGTCAGAGGAAGACCCTAAAAATTGTCAGACTCCAGCCACCTTAGTCATAGACTGTTCTCTCTGCTACCACATGGCAAGCGGTACTGGAGCGCCAATTCTAGGTCCAAGATGCTTCTAAACAGTGTTTACCCCCAAGCCACAAGACTCCTGAACATCTAATCAAATGGCTACGCAGACTATTTGCATTGCCCCCCCCCCCCCCCCCTTTCACGCTGCTGCTACTCTCTGTTATTATCTATGCATAGTCACTTTAGTTTCTTTAATAACTCTACCTAAATGTATATATTATCTCAATTACCTCAACTAACCGGTGCTCCCGCATGTTGACTCTGTTCCGGTACGTCCTGTATATAGCCTCGCTATTGTTATTTTACTGCTGCTATTTAATTATTTGTTACTTGTATTCCTTATTATTATTTTTAAACGTTTTTTTATATATATATTTAACTGCAATGTTGATTAGGGCTTGTAACTAAGCATTTCACTGTAAGGTCTACACCTGTTGTATTCGGCGCATGTGACAAATAAGATTTGATAATATCTCTGCTGATCACGTTGCCAATCACCTTATATAGACAGCTGGTGACAAATCTCAAGAGAGATCTCCGTCTGACAAATTGCTATCAGGTAAGTCTTTTAGCTTTTTCCAATCTAACTATTTAGTTATGGAAACATGATACCATCAATGCAAGCTATAAAATGCCTCACAACTTATAACACAGCAACCTTAGTAATTTAGCAAGCTTGCTAGTGAGCTAGCTAGTTGCAAAAAGTAGACCTGGAGCAAATAGCTTTATCACTAGCTAGCATGTCATTCCGGGAGTTGTTTATTCCATGTAATAATTTAAGTCAACAAAAATCTATATGACATGTAGTCTAAATCGAATACAGTCTTCAGGGCAGAACCCATACATTTAATTCATACTGAAAAATGTAAAATACCACATTAATAGTTGGAGTAGGATGATTGCAGAACACCCTGCCGGAGTCCGTTAGGATGTTAATTTTCTAGCTCACAAACTACATTCCTTTTCTCTGATTATTTTTGTTACTCATTCTTGTCTCTCACTTTTGTCTCACGTGGTCTATTCAACTCTCATGTGTCCTGCTCTCAGAGCTCAAACACAGTGCTATTAACCAATCATGGCTGATTCACTCACCTGTGAGGAGAACCATCCTGCTGCAGTTTGAACTAGCCCTGCCATCAGTATTTAGACATTGGGACCAAATGCATTTGCCTGTTGTCTTTTCTTTGTTGGTTTTGTCTTACACAGCCTAGTGCATTTGAAAGTTGAAGAAACACCAACTACAGATGCACATGCTTTTTTGAGCATCTCAAAGACTAAATTCAATGTAGAATTAGTTTAACAAGTCCCTGTCAGGAGCCCAGGCTTATGCCAAAGATGATAGTTCTCGTCTCTGGACCACACAATATTTAGACTGCATTCTTCTAAGGGACTTGTCTCTCTCGGTCAGCTACATTGGTGACCAGGGTGGGATCCTTTCGATATGCCTATGGGGCCAGGGCACACACATTCTCCTAAAGAAAAGGGGCAATACTGAAGCATGCATTGATGACCGTTCGACAGTCTCCATCAGAGATCAATTTGTATTGCACCTTTTTTTTATGTCAGTCACTGATAGTCAGTCAATTAGCCCATGTCAGCTAACATTTTTTAGATTTCTAAGTTAATTTAGCGGCCAGGTATCTAAACTTATTATCATGGTCGAAGTACCGGCCGAGGGGCCCACATTGATTTTGTTAGTCAGTCTCACTCAGATATTATATTCAAAACTGCAAACATTTCTCTCCACCCAATAGCAACATTTGTGGAATTGCTTGAAATGAGTTATAAAATAGCAACATTTTCTATACACCGCATGGCAAAATGTTTAGAATTGCACAAGAAAAAAAAGATGTCCTCTAAAATGTCTTGCTCGCAGTGTGTGTGTGTGAGGGGGGGGTATAAATGTGGGTACGCAGGCCTGCGAGCAACTACAGCCCCTCATTATGACTTCTGTTTTTTTTGTGGCCCCCACCCCCATCAAAGTTGCCCATCCCTGGCATAGATGGTAAAGCTCTCATTTATGGACTGCAACATTGTAACATTGTGCCTTCCACGACACCTGATATACATTGATAAGTTAAACTATATTTAGATACTTCAAATACTGCCTGAGACACCTGACTTGCTATTTGTCTCTGTGAAACACTATTTGTGATGGTGTTCTTTGTTGGAATGTATATGCATGAAACGTACATTATGGGAAACATGTCAAACATGTCAGTCATAGTAGAATAATTAATGGATTGGCAAGATTTTGGGACCGTCAACTTTTATAAGGTTAGTAGGAAAGTTAATATACTAAATATACTCATATTCACTGAGCATTCAGTATTTGAAACTCGGACATTCATTTCCCAACTGCTGTTTCTATAATCCTACAGACTCTTTATCATTATCCATACATTATATTCCAATGCATCCAACGTTATGTCGGTCCACCATGGTATTGGGCAGCTGCTATTTGAGAACTCATCTGGTTTAGAAATCAAACTGCTTATCTTATTGCAGAGCACATTGTACAACTGTTTTTAGAGAAGATGTATAGCGAGGTGTGCTATAAGTGCAAGCTATGCCACATGTATTGGCTAATATGCATATATAGCTGTTTTGTTTTTTGAAACCTCCATTCTAGCATACAGTATCAGTCAAAAGTTTGGACACACCTACTCATTCAAGGGCTTTTCTTTATTTTGACTATTTTCTGCATTGTAGAATAACAGTGAAGACATCAAAACTATGAAATAACACATGAAATCATGTAGTCACCAAAAAAGTGTTAAACAAATCAAAATATATTTTATATTTGAGATTCTTCAAAGTAGCCACCCTTTGCCTTGATGACAGCTTTGGACACTTGGCATTCTCTCAACCGGCTTCATGACGTAGTCACCTGGAATGCATTTCAATTAACAGGTGTGCCTTGTTAAAATTTTATTGGTGTTGTGACAAGGTAGGGCTGGTATACAGAAGATAGCCCTATTTGGTAAAATATCAAGTCCATATTATGGAAATAACAGCTGAAATAATCATAGAGAAACTACAGTCCATCATTACTTTAAGACATAAAGTTCAGTCAATACGGAACATTTCAAGAACTTTGAAAGTTTCTTCAAGTGCAGTTGCAAAAACCGTCATGCGCTATGATGACACGGTCTCTCATGAGGACCACCACAGGAAAGGAAGACCCAAAGTTACCTCTGCTGCAGAGGATAAGTTCATTAGAGTTAACTGCACCTCCGAAATTGAAGCCCAAATAAATGATTCACAGAGTACAATTACAGACACATCTCAACATCAACTGTTCAGAGGAGACTGCGCGAATCAGTCCTTCATTGTCAAATTGCTGCAAAGAAACCACTACTAAAGGAGACCAATAAGAAGAAGAGACTTGCTTGGACCAAGAAACATGCGCAATGGACATTAGACCGGTGGAATCTGTCCTTTGGTCTAATGAGTCCAAATTTGAGATCTTTGGTACCAACCGCCGTGGCTTTGTCAGACGCAGTGTAGGTGAATAAATGATCTCCACATGCGTGGTTTCCACCGTGAAGCATGGTGGAGGAGGTCTGATAGTGTGGGGGTGCTTTTCTGGTGACACTGCCTGTGATTTATTTAGAATTCAAGGCACACTTAACCAGCATGGCTACCACAGCATTCTGCAGCGTACACCATCCCTTCTGGTTTGCACTTAGTGGGACTATCATTTGTTTTTCAACATGACAATGACCCAAAATAAACCACCAAGAAGGAGTGTGATGGAGTGCTGCATCAAATGACCTGGCCTCCACAATCACTGACCTCAATCTAATTGAGATGGTTTGGGATTCCTCCACAGAGTGAAAGAAAAGCAACCAACAAGTGCTCAGCATATGTGGGAACTCCTTCAAGACTGTTGGAAAAGCGTTCCTTATGAAGTTGGTTGAGAGAATGCCAAGAGTGTGCAAAGCCGTTATCAAGGCAAAGGTTGGTGCTTTGAAGAATCTCAAATATCAAATATGATTTGTTTAACACTTTTTTGGTTACTACATGATTCCATATGTGTTTTTCTTTGTTGTGATGTCTTCAGTATTATTCTACAATGTAGAAAATAGTCAAAATAAAGAAAAGCCCTTGAATGAGTAGGTGTGTCCAAAAGTATGACTGGTACTGTACATGACAAACACACACCTTTCTATCAACATGCTGTTATTTGGGTTTTAATGCAAAGTATATGATTGAATGTCTATTTAAGCATGCAGCTAGTTAAATATAATCATGCCAAAACGTGATAAAAAAATGTAGTTCACTGACAAATTTACATTTACAGTAGCTGGCTAGGCTAGTCAAACTGTGCCATTGGCTAGCTTTCAATAAATTGGCTAAATGGTCAATAGAGTTACTTCTTCATATGATCAAGACAATTCGTATTGCATGCTGGGTATTTCAAATGCACTCAAAAAATCAAATATTTTTTCTAGATATATCTGTTCCTCTTCATCAGACAGCAGCTCACCATTTCACAAGAGGCTGTGTTTACAACATAGATAGAAGCAGGCCTTTGGCTGAAATATACTTTGTATCTCCTCTCTCGACAGGGAATGATCGACTTCCAGTTTTTGGAGGCTGCTGGAGGGCCCTGGCTGCATTCTGGAGCTTCTCTTCCACTCTTAAGGTCACCCAGGTGTTGGTCTGAGAGAAATCATAAACCTGCATGCTTCTACGTGCCCTGCGCTGCTCAACACTCGCCACGCCAGCACTCAAAACCATCACCAGTCCACCCTCATACCACCTTGTTCCACCTAAACCCTTCATTTCCCAAGACTTTCTCCATCAAAAGCGAAGGCCTTTGAAGGATTTATCAACCTTTGTTTTTCCTCTAGAGAACTTTGTTTTTGTACCAGTAAGGTTAAGGCTCTTAGGTATTGGGTCTGCTGTAGGTGTGTGAGATGAGTGGATTCCCAAACACCTGTGCTGTGTTCTGTGCTACTTACCTGTATTGTGTTGTGTCACTGCCATAGGTTCACTCACGGCGCATCGCCCGTCAATCACAGCCTGCACGTCTCTTCCCACCACACCAGAGGGAATGGCCAACCTGGAGAGCACACACACACACAATCTGCTCAGTTTACACATGGAAACACGCTTCGATCAGCTCAAACACAGATCATGTGTAAATAGCTAGAGGAATTTTGAAAATCTAACGGATGTGGAATTCCTGTACAAGTAGTGGTCAAATTAGCCCCTTCCAATAATACAAATCTAGTCCTGGTGGATGCATAAGAGCTATTTATTTAGCATCAATGCAATAGACAGCCTCAACTTATGATCCTTATGGTCCTTATGATGTAATGCTTTGTGTTTGATGAATTTGCTAAAGATTTTCAGAGCAGCATTACTAAAAATACTCTGATTCCTCTTATAACCCAGTGGAATCTGAATCTGAATATGACCGTCAAATGCACTGCAAAGGGGATTTTGTTTCTAGACGTGTCCATAGAACAGCCTACGAGATGCAGGGGAGGGGATCCCAGTATCTGGGCAGATTTCTGAGAGCTTTGCGTCAACGCTTTAACACACCGTAGAATGGTTCCTCGGGCAGACCCCAGCCTGTCAATGTCTGCAAATCCTGTCTGATAAATAAAAAAACAATGAGGTGCACTCACTCACAGTGTGGGAGCTCAAACTGAATATAGATGAAATGCACATCCATACCAATGTAGTCGTTAACCTGCAGCTGGAGCTTGAATCTCTAATCAAGATACAGTAGGTGTGATAGGTGGCAAAGGGTGGCATGTTACCAAGTCTGCCATCTAAATAGTGCCCAAGAGGGACATAATAACGATGACTCATGCACACTGAGTATGATGATGTTAGGAAATAGTTGTCTTACTGAATACAGTAAGTGAAGAGGGACAAAACAGTAGAATCAAAGCGCTACCTAAACGGTGCCATAACACAAGTAATTGCGTTCCACTAGTTTGAACAGACACAGAAAACACAGACACCTCCCAGACAGACAGCTGAATGGGTTTGCATGACAGAAACATGGATAAATAGTATGAAGCCTATTGTAGCAGTGTAGACCTCTCAACTACATTTAAGATAATTCAATCTGACGGGAAATAATTGTGATAAGAAAGTGTTTAATAACCTACTTCATATAATTACAACCTAGCGCACCTGCCAAACTCATTAGCTCTGTGATATTAGGGTGAAGGATTGAGCCGCATTTATGTAAATTGAGAGCTTGATGAAGTTATAATAAATTGGATAGCACTGGATTATGAGGCTTTATGGGGTAGAGACATTACATGTTCTTTAATTGTGTAGCTTCCTATTCTTGCAAAACGTTCAGTTCAAAAGACACGTGAGTCATAAACATGTTAACTGCATAGGGAGATATGTGCAAGACAGATTGCTTTCTGCTTTTTTTGCAAGACTTCAGGGAATAAATGTTTGCTTTCTAACATAAATAGAGCCTTCAAATCAATTTCAGGCCTAACCTATTTTCATAATGATCTATCTCTATTCATCTAGCACTTGGATGTGCCATACACTGCAACAAAGAGCAGAAGGTATAAGAGGATTTCGATTCATTCACCCCTTGACTGCTCAAACTCATCAACACACACTCATCTATCAGTATTTGAATTCCATCTGTATAAATATGCAGAACATTCTTTGAACACAGTTAGTTTTCGACTAACGACACAAGCTAATGGTCGCTTTTTTCTTTAGCCCATATTGAAAGGAGGATTCTGCTTTCCCATTAAGTGGCTAATGTTCCATAAGATTGACAGATCATCATATTTGCACAGCTATTTTTGCTTCTGCGATGGGCCATCGTGCAAGATAAACAAAGTGCAAAGCAGAATCTTACACACAGGAAGAGAACTTGATCTTAGCCTCTTAGCAGCCACATCTGCTTAAGGGACAGATCAACATTTACCGGGGGGGAAGGGTGGTCCAAAATAGGGGAGGGTTGTCAAACTTTTTATTTTGCTTCTGGAAGGGTTATGTGGTTTTTTTTGGGGGGGGGGGGGCACAGGGGAGGGTAGTGCGTTTTCCCCTTGCTTTATATTTGCTCTTCTGCTTGTATTTTCACTATAAACTATGGCTTGACTTACTTTTCATATTACCCTACAAAAATGTAGAAATGTTTGTGAAGGTTTGGTATGGTGTGGCTATTATTAAGCTTTAGTTACTGCAGGCCTATGATACAAAGGCAGTGCGCCCCGGCGTTCCAACTGACTCCGACAGTTAACCTTGAGGCGAGGAAGAATGTTTCAGGCCTACCAGAGTTCCTCCTATAATCTAACAATATAATGCTTATCTTTATACAAAATATTTGTACATCTATATCTGTATAGCAGACGCAGTAGCCATCTGACATAACGAAACGCATGTCGGTGTCGTAACGTTTCACCGGTATATCGCTCTCTCTCTGGGGTTAGGCCTAAGCTTCTCTTCCATTATACAGGCTATGTATTTATTTGAATATCATACAGTTGACACCTAAACCTTCGCATGCAATGCCCTGATACATTTAGTGCTCAAATCTCTGACAGCTGAACTGTAATGTGGACAATTATTGTTTTAAGAAAGTAACCCCAAAAAATAAAAGAGGCTATACCTACCTAGAGATACCTTAAAGACTCTGGCAAGTGCGCAAGTCCAGTGTTACTTTGATTATGCATGCACATCATGGTTCACCAGCAGCCCCAAACATCTAAATAATAAGCTACCAGCCAAACAAGCTTGTAAGAATTGTACTTAAACTCCCCCCCCATACTCATCTGAAGGTTATTTCTGTGTCAGTATCTATGTAAGGTGTCTGTATCTATGTAATTGTGTATATTTTTATGTAAAACATAGGGAAATAAGTCCCCGGCTTTATTGTGCAATCCTGGTCACTATAAAAAATATTTGTGTATGTATTCTTTTTAATTAACTGACAAATAAAATCTATCAATCAATCAATCCAAACTGTGCAGCGGCCAAATGATGAATGGAAAGAGACATCTATTACAAAACACTAAAAAGTTTAATAACATTTGGATATTGTCAAGCCAAGCCTTCGATACTGGGTAAGCCTACAAGGTAGGGAGGGATGTATTTTCTGTTTGTCAAGATTCACATAGTCTACTTACAGTGGTGTTGAAAACATCAACCATGATATTGAAGCACCCGAAGTCGGTATGCTTTGTTTATTGGTTGCGTGGTGCATTGGCACAGAAACATTGGCACAGAAATTCGTTGCATATATTTTATATAATTATATATATGGCATCAAAATGTTGAAAATCTGATTTTCCCCTAGCTAATCATTGTCTGCAGCTGGCTCTGATTGTAGTGTAATGAAACAGGCAGGGAGAGTGAGCTAGTCTGTGGTGGTCGGTGAACCCACAACCTTCTGGCCTGTAACCTTGTGTGGCATCGACTGTGCCAGAAAAGCGTGCTGAAGTGTCAAAGTCGATATCCACATTTATAAACAGAGGGTAGCTACATTTATTGTTATTTGTGGTCGTAAACATTAGTTTGAGTTAATTTTATGAGGGGGAGGGTATTCAATGTATTTTAAAATACAAGGGAGGGTAATGTGAAAATATTTTTAACGTTGGTGAGGGGGATGCATTTTCTTTAATAACACGTTGAGTTGGACCAGCCCCCCCCCCCCCAGTACATTTGGATCTGTCCCTAATCTCTCGTGGACAGACTGCGTAAATCGAGCATCTGACCAAATTACACCAGATTTTAGTTCTGTGAAATGAACATCTGCTAGGTATTTCTCACCTCATCCAGAGCCAAATCCTTTGACTTTCAAATGTTGAGATCTGAATGACTTCTACCTATTCCATAGAGAGAGATGGAGATAAATGGAGAGAACTCCAAACACAGGGCCGGTAATTAGTCAGCTGGCGAAAGAGAAATGGCTGCCAAGTGAGTCAGACTATCTTGGCTGCACTGTATCTCATTCTTAAAAATCACCAGAAGCTTTGCTTCGCTTCAGAATGCTTTGCTACGACATGGATTGATTTAGAGATCATTGCTAATAAAAATAGTACTATCTACAGGGAACATTTTGGTAAGGTGAAATATGCTATCTAATGACCAGCCTTTAAATATGCTGATCAGGAGTGTTTCACAAGCTATCACCAGTTCCCTTAATCAATGACTACTGTTTAACCTAATGAGCATAGTTAGAATAACAAATGGTGTATTCGGGAAATATTGGACTTATTTATGAGGTGGCAAGCTGTTTTTGATGTGGCTTGAATGTATGGTTGTTCCAGTTCCCCAACGAGCCAGCGTAGAAATGAACACTCTCCAGATCATAAATTCAACATTAGTCATTTATTCTCCGGCCTCCATCAGAAACACTGATGAGGAAAACAAGGCATATTCATAAAGTCATACAGCAGGGGTATTTAACTCTTACCCTACGACAGGAATCATCAACTAGATTCAACCGCGGGCCATTTTTTTCTGGATTGGATGGTCGCGGGGCCGAACCCAAATTCACTCTGGCTATCTACTCCGATTTCAGAGAACTTTCGTCTGAGTGTGCAGGGCGCAGAATAACTGATGAATTTACGAATGTGCAACACTCGTTGAATATGACTGGTGTCAGTAAACGTCTGCAAAGAAAAACTATTTCAATTGTTGCCAGCAGCACAGTAACAGTCACCGACACTCTGGATAACATGACAAGAGCTGAGTAAAGGCGAGTAAAATGGTTAAAGTGAGGTGTTCTCATTTGTGTCTGGAAGTAGCGAGCAAGCTAGCCAACTTTACCCAGTTAGTTTGGGTGCTTGACTGCCGTTGTGAGGTTAGAACGGTTGGATCAACTCTACTCCTTGGCCCGAGCGTTCAGTGTGCACTCTGAACGCTCCAAGTGTGAAACATTCCGAGTTTACAAACGGACAATCTGACAACGCTCTGAATTTACGAACGCCCAGAGCAAACTCTGGCACTCCAGAGTGAATTTATGAACTCACTGTTACGTCCGTCGTTAGATGAATGAGACCAAAGCGCAGCGTGTAAAGTGTTCATGATTTTTAATACTGAACTCCGACAAAACAACAAAATACAAAACCGAACGTAAAGTTCTGCAGTGCTAGACAGCAACTATGCAAAAACAAGATCCCACAAACTCAGGTGGAAAACAGGCTGCCTAAGTATGATCCCCAATCAGAGACAACGATAGACAGCTGCCTCTGGGAACCATACCCGGCCAACAAAGAAATAGAACACATAGATTGCCCACCCTAGACACCCTGACCTAACCAAAATACATAATAAAAAGGATCTCTACGGTCAGGGCGTGACACTCACACATAATTACAAATAATTTATAGACAAAAAATTTACTGCAAATTGACCACAGATATAATATTTGACTGAAATATAATAATTTCAAACCTTGCTTACATTTGTATATGATCACATCTCTCAATTATGAGTGGAAATACTTGGGAAAAGATTTCCAAAGTTAAAATCAATTGTAGCTGAGTTCCTGGTGTTTTGAAAGTCTTTTATGTCCAAACCATTTTTTTTTTTTACATGGGAGCCAAATAAAACCCTGTGCAGGATGCCATTTGGAGAACCCTGCCCTTCGAGGTCCGGAGCCTGCTGGTTTTCTGTTCTACCAGACAATTAATTTGCAACCACCTGATGTTTCAGGTCGAAATCAGTCCCTGCTTAGAAGAGAACAATGAAAAAACGCAGTGGAACTGGCTGTGAGCTCCAGAGTTGAGTTTGAGTGACATACAGTGTCCTTAAAGTTACAGCTAGCATGACAAAGAAGTTTATCAATATTTTTGAATTCTTCTCATCTTTGATATCAAAGCCAGCTTGATATCTCCAGAGCAGTGGTGGAAAAAAGTACCCAATTGTCATACTTGAGTAAAAGCAAAGATACCTTAGAAGAAAAGGACTCGTGAAAGTGAAAGTCACCCAGTAAAATCCTACTTGAGAAAAAGTCTAAAAGTATTTGGTTTTAAATATACAGTATATATAGTATCAAAAGTGAAAGTAATTGCTAAAATATAAAATGATATGTAATAGTAAAATATAAAATAATTTCAAATTCCTTATTTTAAGCAAACCTGACGGCACCATTTTCTTGTTTTTAATTTATTTACGGATAGCCAGGGGCACAGTCAGACATCATAATTTACAAATTAATAATGTGTTTAGTGAGTCCGCCAGATCAGAGGCTGTAGGGATAACCAGGGATGTTCTCTTGATAAGATTGTGAATTACACCATTTTCCTGTCCTGCTAAGCATTCAAAATGTAACAAGTACTTTTGGATGTCAAAATGTATGGAGTAAAAAGTAGATCATTTTCTTTAGGAATGTAATGAAGTAAAAGTAAAAGTTGTCAAAATATAAATAGTCAGTGAAGTACAGATACCCCCCAAAAACGACTTAAGTAGTACTTTCAAGTATTTTTTCTTAAGTACTTTACACAACTGCTCCAGGGCCAGTATTTCCTAGATACAAATAGGTTTGAAACGTTCATCCCCCATATATCACATAGGAGAAAAAATTATAGTGCTGACATTTTTGGGGACAGTTTTACACCATCCTAAGAGTTCTAAGACCACATTCTACTCCTTCACATGTAGACCTTCAGATGCCCAACATTGAAAAATGTATCTTAAATAAAAGGCAATCAATGGTGATTTTCTCTCCGCCAACCGGATTAAACACAACTTCCTGGAAAGCCATCTGCAGGCGCTAAACAACACTAAGATGCTGAATTTAAAAGGTGATTCCTCTTGGCGGACACACAGAGGTGTGGATTCTGCCTCCTCTCATCGGACGCTATTTATATGTGCTGTCTGTGATCATTCTCCCAGTGGCCACAATCAGACCGCCTGAGGAGGTGTGAGCTATTCTAAAGGGATAGAGGATTGTATGAGGCGTGTGTGTGTGTGTGTGTGTGCATGAGTGCATGTGTTCATGTGTTCGTGTGTGTATGTGTGTCCCAGTGAGAGATTGATATAGGATGTAAGACTCACAGCGATCAGGCTATGGATAATCAGGTGGAGGATTCTCCTTGGGTCAGGCTTCCATAATTTTCACCTCAGCAAAGGCCTTATTCCGGAGCTCATTCTGACCATCATAAGACCCTCCTGTAGGAAAGAGAGAGAAGGTAAACACAGTTTAAACATCAAATCCATCTCAGAACTTCATGAAATCAAAATCATCCCTCGATTACAAAAGTTAAAAAAAAAAGTAAGGTTCTGTGAGTTGCTTCCTCAGTGAGAGGATCTCAGCGTTGACTGTTTTGCCCTAGAGCAAGCCTCCGGGTGTCAGTCTGCTAGGTGTGTACACAGTGAGCTACAACAAGAAGGTGAGCTAGACTGACGAGACCATGACTGACAAATTCATGATCCTCATCCATATAGTATGACTACGTATCTGACTTTGGGATGAGCTAGTTCCTTTGCTCAAGGTCACAACACTCTACCACCTCTCCTGTCCCTTATAGATGGGTCTCTCTCATGAACGCTGTGACTGGCGCACATCTTACACCAGACGCTATTAGCGAGCTTTGGTGTTAGCACGAGGCAGCGTCATCCGTCAGAGGGTCAGGCAGGCCATGATTCACCACACAGCAGTGACAACAACAATGGTAAACTAAACCTATCACTCACTCTTTAGTACTCTTTAGGTCCACAAACCACTTACTTAACATTCATATACTGCCTACTGTACTGCCTACTGCAATGATAGCATCCGCTAGATATCAATGGGCTTGTGGATTGCACAACTGTTTTGGATGGTGAACTTGTCTACTGGGCCTAAAAGGATATCATGATGCATGATGGTTCCAATATGTCCATTCTTATATCCAATTACATAACCATACATTCTGGGAAGCTCATGTCCCCATAATACACTTTGACATCAGCCATGTACTGTATAGGGCTGTGGCGGTCATGAAATGTTGTCAGCCGGTTATTGTCAAGCAAAAGACTGCCGGTCTTATGGTAATTCACCGTGAATGAACATAAACAGGTTTAGCATCTCCAGGCCTCCTTGCATACAAGCCGCTGATGCACGCCTTTGAAATAAATAAATCAATCAATTTCATTTACACCATCACAATAAATCTATTATTTATTTCCGTAAGATCTAAAGAAACATTACGATATGAAGAGAATGTATTTCAGAAGAACAGAATATGAGTTGGTCTACTGTAGGCCTATGTTATCTGGCTATGCTCCATGCCATAGGCTGTAGGCTTGTTCATTTAGCTGACAAGATATGCTTATAAGTCCGTAACATTATTTAATATTATAGGATTATATTTTCCTCATTACAGTGCGAGTATGCATATGAAGTGGCTATGTTGAACATAATTTTGATCGTTTGAAACATGCTAGATTTAGAGTAATTGGCAACTTTAGTTGTGAATGATACAAACCTTAGAATTCAAAACATATATGGGCTGCATGACGCGACTATAGGCTGTGGATGAGTTGAGAAAGTAGCAAAAAAAGCTTGCTCTCTGTTTCTTGCCTCAGGCTGCACAGCTGTTCTTTCATCAAGTGATCCTCTTGTCTTTACTAATATGTCAAATGAGTTTAGATTTAGAATGGCCCATTATCCCAAAAAAATACATGTCAACTGTATTCACTCTATTAGCCTAGCGAATGGAGGCTGTGTGCTTTCCCACTGGTCCATTTTGTAGGCTAGGGCTACTTCAGTTTTATAAAGGATCATCAGTGGTGTAAAGTACATAAGTAAAAATACTTTAAAGTACTACTTAAGTAGTGTTTGGGATATCTGTGTTTTACTTGACTATTTATATTTTTGACAACTTTTACTTTTTATTCACTACATTTAAGAAAATGATGCACTTTTTAGTCCATACATTTTCCCTGACACCTAAAAGAACTCCTTACATTTTGAATTCTAAGCAGGACAGAAATGGTCCAATTCACGCTCTTATCAAGAGAACCTCCCTGGTCAACACTACTGCCTCTGATCTGGTGGATTTACTAAACACAATGCTTTGTTTCTGAGAGATATCTGAGTGTTGGAGTGTGCCCCTGGCTATCCGTAAATTTAAAAAAACACGACAATTGTGCCATCTGGTTTGTTTAATATAAGGAATTTGAAATTATTTATACTTTTACTTTAGAAGTTTTTGCAATTACATTTACTTTTCATACTTAATATTTAAAACCAAATATTTTTTAGACTTTCACTTTTACTTGAGTCATTTCCTATTAAGGTATCTTTACTTTTACTCAAGTATGATAATTGTGTAAATTACTGTGTATTACCACCACTGTGTATCATGTGCTAAGTATGCAACTGAGAAATAAATATAAAAACACTTATTTCACTCCACACATCAAACACTGTTTAAGGAGCATGCTCTCGCTGCCCGACAGATGATATTCCGCCCAAACTCTGTATGCCATGGGCTCTCCAACCTTGCTCTTGCAGCTTCCCAGTGCTTAAGTTGGGAGATCTCTTTGGGAACATCAATAGTAATATGTTTTAGCAATAAAATATATTTAACTAAACTGTTGACAGCTTGTCTTCGCGCTCAAGAATGAAATAAAGGAGATAGAGGAGGAGAAGGTAACACATGGTGGTGTCACGCCCTGACCATATAGAGCCCTCGGGGTTCTCTATGGTGTAATAGGTCAGGGCGTGACTAGGGGTGTTTCTAGGTATTATATTTCTATGTTGGTGTGTGTGTATGGTTCCCAATTGGAGGCAACTGATAATCGTTACCTCTAATTGGGGATCATACTTAGTGTGTCCTTTTTCACACCTGCTATGGGGGATATTGTTTTGTATGAGTGCCTATGTGTGCTACGTATTTCACGATCGTTATATTCTTTGTTGTTTTGGAAGTTTCACTATCATTAAAATGTGGAACTCTACTCACGCTGCGCCTTGGTCCAATTATTCATACGACGGTCATGACAGGTGGTGAGATATTCTGTATAGTTGAAGGTAATGTGTCACTCAATTAATTATTAAAATATAAAACATTCCCTATTACTAGGCTATTCAAAATCAAATACAAATTCACCAATTGCAGGCTAACTGTAAGCAGCCCTGCACCATCAATGAACCAACTGTCACACCCTCATCTGTTTCACCTGTCTTTATCCCCTGTGTATTTATACCTGTGTTCTCTATCTGTTCCCAGTTCTTTTTGTTTCGTCAAGCCTACCAGCATTTTCCCTTTATGCTCCTGTCTCTCAATTGTTCCTGTTTCCTAGTTTTCCTGGTGTTGACCATTCTGCCTGCCCTGAGCCTACCTGCCATCCTGTACCTTTGCCCCACCTGCCTGGATTACTGACCTCTGCCTGCCCTTGACCTGTCTTTTGCCTGCCCCTGTTCGATTAATAAACTGTTGTTACTTCGACATTGTCTGCATCTGGGTCTTACCTGAACATGATACAAACAGCGTCGCCTAGGGCTATATGTTCTCTCCCAGACTAATGGATAGACATTTTCAAGCGTAGCGTAAGGTAACCAGTCCATCCAGAATGTAAAATAATAGAGTTCACACTCAGGCAACACCTGAGTGTAGGCATGATGGTAGGCACACTCATATCCTCAACACCGGGGCCCCACAAAGGTGTGTGCTCAGATCCCTCATGTACTCCCTCCTCACCCATGACTGCATGGCTACACACGAGTCCAACCCAATCGTTACATTTGTTGACGACACAAAAGTAGTAGGCCTGATTACCAACAACGACTAGAGAGCTGACAAGGAGGAAGTTAAAGCCCTTGCGGAGTAGTGCCTGGAAAATAATTCACCATTGAGAGCATTCTGTAGGACTGCATCACCGCCTGGTATGGCAACTGCACTGACCTCAACCGAATGGCTCTCCAGAGGGTGGTGCGGTCAGCCCAACGCATCACAGGGGGCATGCCCTCCAGGACACTTACAGCACTTGTGTCAAAGGAAGGCTAAGGACCTCAGTCACCCGAGCCACGTTCTGTTCACTCTGTTACCATCTAGCAGAAAGACACTTAGTTCCTATTTATAGCCTAGTGGCCCATTGAGAAACAAAAATGTAAAGAAATTATAATGGTAATATGTTTAAAGGTAAATGGCAATTATAGCACAAATAATAAGATAGTGTGTCTCATTAATCAATAGGCCATGTCAAAATATACATAGGTGATATTTGCGTGCCAGTGAATCCAGAGACACAGAGACCCAAATAATCAAGGCAACAACATTGTAGAAACGAGGACAGTGAAAAATCATCACTTAGACCCTTAGGATCCACAGAGTGCCAGGAGTACAGCCAGAATGCCAATCTTTGTTTTAGTTTACGTGTGATGTCACCTCCTCTCTGTGAATTTTGGACATGTTCTATGGTTACAAAGCACGGGTAGTAGCTGTGTGCTGTGTGTAACGGAATCGGCTAGATTGCGCGCACGGCAAAAACAAATATGAAGGGGCAAATTTGTGAATTTTTGAAGATGTTTCAATACAATGGGTTTGATGAGACTGGCACATCGGTTATACTCTATGGAAAAACACAAACGTGGGGGCGTTTTGTCCTGGTTTCTGTTTCTGACGTTCAGTTGCTCTAGCATGGGTAAAGGCCTGTTCAATGACACTCTTATCATGCCGGCAATGCAGGAACGTA
This sequence comes from Salvelinus alpinus, assembly GCF_045679555.1. Lineage (NCBI taxonomy): Eukaryota > Metazoa > Chordata > Actinopteri > Salmoniformes > Salmonidae > Salvelinus > Salvelinus alpinus. Next base: position 38,972,862 of record NC_092112.1, on the reverse strand, counting down.
GTGCGCATATCATTAGCTTCACGGAGTATAACCCTTGTGCCGGTAGTGTCAAATCCATTGTATTCAAACACTGGAACATCCTCAAAAGTGACCCAAAACTACGTAAATTCACAACATTTCCCCCTCGCATTTGTTTTCGCCGGATGCGCAATCTAGCGGATTCCGTTATACACAGCATGTAGCTACCCAAGAAGCTGACACTTGGCTCCCAGGCCCGCCCAATGGCAATTACAAATGTACATTGTGACAATATGACCAATAAAGTTTTTTTTAAACCTGAGAACAGGGAAAGAATACAAAATCCAAAGCTTTATTAATTCTAGCACCACAAATGCCATATATTTGCTGAAATGCATCTGCAGGGCTGCTTATATTGATGTATTAGTATTGCATTTGTGAGACATTATACAGCACTGTTGGAGTTGGCAACATAAGTATTTCACTGCACCTGCAATAACACCAGAAAATCTGTGTGCAAGACTAATAAACTTTGATTTGATTCCAAAAGTTCTAAAGGGACATTTACTGAGCTCTCTGTTATCTCCCCCTCTCTCTCTGTCCCTTTGTCTGTGTGTTTGTGTTTATGTCTGTCTGTCTGTCTGTCTGTCTGTCTGTCTGTCTGTCTGTCTGTCTGTCTGTCTGTCTGTCTGTCTGTGTGTTTGTGTTTATGTCTGTCTGTCTGTCTGTCTGTCTGTCTGTCTGTCTGTCTGTCTGTCTGTCTGTCTGTCTGTCTGTCTGTCTGTCTGTCTGTGTGTGTTTATGTCTGTCTGTCTGTGTGTTTGTGTTTATGTCTGTCTGTCTGTGTGTTTGTGTTTATGTCTGTCTGTCTGTCTGTCTGTCTGTCTGTCTGTCTGTCTGTCTGTCTGTCTGTCTGTCTGTCTGTCTGTTTGTGTTTATGTGTGTGTTTGTGTTTATGTCTGTCTGTCTGTGTGTTTGTGTTTATGTCTGTCTGTCTGTGTGTTTGTGTTTATGTCTGTCTCTCTGTGTGTTTGTGTTTATGTCTGTCTGTCTGTGTGTTTGTGTTTATGTCTGTCTGTCTGTGTGTTTGTGTTTATGTCTGTCTGTTTGTGTGTTTGTGTTTATGTCTGTCTGTCTGTGTGTTTGTGTTTATGTCTGTCTGTCTGTGTGTTTGTGTTTATGTCTGTCTGTCTGTGTGTTTGTGTTTATGTCTGTCTGTCTGTGTGTTTGTGTTTATGTCTGTCTGTCTGTCTGTCTGTCTGTCTGTGTGTTTGTGTTTATGTCTGTCTGTGTGTTTGT